>NC_140586.1:701098646-701714916 GCF_964204655.1 Triturus cristatus
AGGCTGGAAAAAATGATTTGTGTAGGCGCCAGACCTCCTGCCTGAAAATAAATCCTTTTGTCTACATGGGAGTGCGTCTTCATGTCTAAGGGAAAATTTGGTGAGAGATTATACGGGTCCTGCTGGGAAGACTGCGCCACCACAGAGGAAGAAATGTGGGTCTGGTTTGGAGCCAAGCAGAGGAACAGCAGACTGGCAAAGAAAATGTAAGTACGGCTGGCTCTTGCACTGAGAGGCCCACTGGAGGGTTATTAACAATTTTAACTTTGCTTTAGGGCTATGAACACCCACTGGAACGTAACAATGAACATTGCAGCACTATGTTTCCCAGCATGCAATTAAAAAATAAACTTACCTGAATGGTCCACTGGAGGACAATAAAGTTTTATAAGCATGAGAAAAAAGTGCTGCAGCTGTTTGGTGTAAAGTTATGAGGCTGCCTGTGAGCAAGGATCGGGAGGATCCGAAACGTGTACGGCTGAAAAAATGATTTGTGTAGGCGCCAGACCTCCTGCCTGAAAATAAATCCTTTTGTCTACATGGGAGTGCGTCTTCTTTTCTAAGGGCAAATTTGGTCATGATATATATATATGTGTGTGTGTGTGCGTGCGTGTGTGTGTGTGTATATATATATATTGAGGGTGGGCGTGTGTGTGTGTGTGTATATATATATATTGAGGGTGGGCGGAACTTGCAGAATTTGACTCCGCGTAATTCTGAGAAGTTACATAAACACTCTGCAAGAATCCGTGGCATCCCGCCAATGGCTGGAAAATATACTCCTCGCTTTGCTCATGCTACAGTTTAGCCTCTTGGAATCATGGTAGTGGTAAATAAAGTGCTCATGCAGAAAAGGTGCTAATATTAAAAACAAAATTTTCAATTAAAATGTATAGATTTCTTTACAAAAAAATGTGGCTGCGCCGCAGAAATATCTAAGTAATCTAAAAAATATTTGTACAAAGTCTTTTTATATTCATAAAAACATATATAGTTTCAATGAATTGGACAATATATCATTCAGTCTGGAGGTCATTATTTAATGAATTCCATATGAAACAGTATGGAGAAAAGACTAATGCTCTCCTAATAATCATGTAAATGTTTGAGAAATTCAGACAGAACCGCGTGTCTTTACTGATTATGCCAAGGTTATGACAAACACAAGTTCTCCCCATTAGCTGCTACGCAATGTCATAGTGCTGGCACAACATATGGCACCACATGCTGGCGTGGGGTAGAGGTCTCATTTCTTTAAATAAATAAATGTGGGTCATAGTGGGTATGTGAGCGTTGTCAACACGCCCTTTGACTAGAGTGAAATGCACTTTTTCAAAAGCTTCATTGAAAAGTTACGGCATGTCCATGTTATCACTCCAGCAGATAGTAGGAAAGCGATTGCATTTACAAAAGAGATTGACACTACAGAGCAGCTACAAACCAATATACATCCTGGTGCTTCACATTGACTTGGGGGCTGTGGTTGTTATGCTCGGGAGGGATGGGGTAGTATAGCGAGAAGTAAGGTTCGAATCTACGGGATCATCGCTGGCAATCTGAGCGTCAGTGGTAGGGGAATCTGTTGAGGATTCATCTGGGGCATTCAACCGGGGGAGATATGTAATGAAAGGGCCCCAGACGTCTGGTGGTCTGCCTGCCGCTGGCATCATGTCCCAAAATTCACCTAGGAGTGTTTGACAGTGGGCTGCATCGTCCCGCTATCGTCTGACCAAGGGTGCCGGCTTGAGGCACCAGTGGATGGCCACCCGGCGCTTAGCCAGTCCCAGGAGCATTGCAATCAGTTTACGGTTAGTGTCTGAAATGTGTTTAACATGTCCCAGGAGGAACAGGAGGGGATCTGGGGCGATGCGCTCCAGCGTGATATCACTCATTATGGTGCACACCTCCAGCCAGAACGGGGAAAACCCGGGGCACAACCAGGCCAGGTGCGCGAAGTCCGCACCGGGTGCCGAGCAACGCGCGCATCTGTTGCTGTCTCTCAGGCCCATCTTATGTAGCGATGTGGGGGTGCAATAGAGTCTATGTATACATTTAAAATGAATGAGCCGCAAGCGGTAGTTGGGGAAGAGGTGTTTAATTTGGCCACAATAGTACTGCCACTGCTCAGGGGGAAAGGTCTCGTTCCAAGTCAGCCCCCCAAGCATGACGGGCACGTTCAGTGTTTACAGTCTCATGATAATTTTTCACGCAGCGTTGGACGAGTGAATACACTGGAGCGCGGTGCTGGGCTGGGGGGAAAGTGGAAAGGTAGGAGTGTCACTTCTGCATGTTGCCCTGATCTGGTAGTAGAGTAGCTTGTCAAGTGGAAATGCATTCTCATGCAATGTGAGGAAAGTGTTATCGGGGTAAATATCGGCCATGGTGCAAATACCCGTTTCAGCTGCGCGAGACATACCTGTGGTCTGCAGCGGGGGGAATGACGGGTTGCTGGGGAGTTGTATGGATGGCGCGTAAAGCGTACTGGCGTGTAAAGCGCCAGTGCATCTGCGCAGCCCATCCCAGGCCCAACGCACACACTTGACCATGTCAATCTGGCCTCAGGGGGCTTTATGCTGTAAAAATAGTGCAGTCTGCAGTGGCCACGGAGATGCCAAATCAGCACCGACCGCCACGTGAGGCTGGAAAGCTGTTGGATGAATCCAGAAATGGAGAAAACTGGCCTGGGCGCACAGCACGTAAAGTTTGAAATCGGGGCCCCCAAACCTCCCCTAACCTGGGGAAGCGTTAGAATGTTGTAAGCGATTCTAGGCTGGCACCCTGCCCAAATCAGTGTGATAATATTAGATCGTAGTTTCTGGGGGTATTGCGACGTGAGAAGAATGGGAATGTTTAAAAGGTATAGGAATTTGGGGAGCATGACCATCTTAGTGATGCGCCCGGCATGCGATAGGGGGAGTTTTTGCCACACGCGCAGCTTGGTTTCAAGCCAGTTCATTGTCTTACCGAAATTGAACCTTCATAATTCATCCACATCCCTGCTCAGGCAGATTCCCAGGTATCTGGTGGGGCCTGTCGCCCAGATAAATGGACAGTCTGCAGTAAATGGATTAGTAGCATCGGTAAGTGGGAAAAGGACGGATTTGCTGCAGTTGACCTGAACACCGAAAGGCAGCTAAAACAGATGATCTCCCTGGTCATGGGAACAAGATTCTGCCGATGTTAACGAATATATATCGAAACGTCAGCAGCCTACATTGAGATGACCAGGGCATGGGCCGAGAAGCCAATACCCCGGTGGGCATGATGCTGGCGCAACCATGCCGCCAGGGGCTCCATGGCGATGGCAAATAACATGGGGGACAGGGGACAACCCTGCCTAGTGTCCCTCAAAATGGATATGGGATCGGTGACCTGTCCATTTACCCTGATGCGTGCCGTCGGAAGTGTATAAAGTAATTGGATCTTGCGCACAAAGTTCGGACTGAAGCCCAATCAGGGGAAGAGATAGAAAAGAAAGGGCCACTCTAGAGTGTCAAAAGCCTTCATAGCATCCAATAGGGCGCCACTGCAGGTAGAGCGGGGTTGATCTGATAACCGAGATGATAGTACACAGATTATGCAAGGTACCATGCCCCGGAATGAATCCCAACTGATCAGGACGGGCAATTAACGGCATGAGTGGGAGGGGACGATTGGCCAACAGTTTAGCATAGATTTTGTTATCAGTATTGATGAGCGATAAGGGGCGGTATGAGTTGTAACTCTCAGGGGACTTGTCCGGCTTCAAGAGAAGGATGAGCATGGCCTCCCAGAGAGATGGGAGGATCTGCCCAGATTGAGTGATTCATTATACATTGCCGCCAGATAGGGGACGAGTAGGGGCGCGTATTCTTTATAAAATGCAGGGGTAAGGCCGTCTGAAGCGGGGGCCTTGTCACCCAGGAGACCTGCAATAACTTTAGAGATTTCCTCTTGAGTAAAAGGTTCATCCAGGTATTCTCTATGGCTGTTGCCAAGCCACAACAGTTCAATCGAGTCGAAGTATTGATCCATGATTTCTCTGGAAGCAGCCGATCCAGCAGTGTATAAATGAGAGTAGAAGGCAGAAATCCTAGCAATAATGTCTGCGGGAGAAGTGATTCTCCCTGCAGTCTCATCGTTGAGAGCCGTAATGTAGGAAGAGGCATGTGGCTGCTGGAGGAGATTTGCAATGGTCTTGCCTGGGCGATCGCCCTTGCCATAGCGTCGAGCACGCGTTTTTCCTACCAAGAAATGTGACCTCCTTGTCCTCCTCCTCATGAAACTCGGTAAGCTTGGCTCTAATGGAGGCAAGTTGTTTAAGATATAGAGCTTTAATATCTGTTTCCAGACGTTCGAGGGTGCCCCTGATGGATTTCAACACCCCAGAATGTTTGGCAATACACTCCGCCCCGATCACAGCCTTGAAGGCCTCCCAGAGGGTCGAGGGTGACTCCACGGAACCCACGTTGCGCTCAAAATGAGCAATGATGGCTCCTCGGATGTCCTCGTGAAAGGCGGTGTGGCGGAGAGCATTGGGGGGCAGGTGCCACGCAACCATGCGGCAAAGTGTGAGCGGGAATCGTAAACATAGGCGTCCGGGGGCATGGTCGGACAAGGTGCAAGCCATGTGGTCTACAGAAGTGGTCCAAGAGGCGATATTACGGGAAGTAATCCAAAGGTCAATGCGGGACCAGGATCCCCGCGAACCAGTCACGCAGGTTCCCCTGCATTCGCTAGGGTATGCATGCCGGCAGGCATCCAAAAGAGAGTTGTCAGCCATGATGGATTGGAGGAGGGCGGTGGCCTGCGGGTGTTCAATGTGGCCTCCCGAACGGTCCAGTGCCTGTGAAGGTGCTATGTTAAAGTCGCCCCCCCCCATATCAAGGAGTGGGGCTCCAGAGAAGAAATTAGCTGCCAGACGTGTGTGAAGAAGTCGGGGTCGTCAGTTTTAGGGCCGTAGAGCACCGCTAGTATCAGCGAATGATTGTAAAGTGTGCCAGCAAGGATCACGTATCGACCGTCCGTGTCAATGAAGGAGTGGGTGCCATGCCAGGGGAGGCATCTCCTAAAAGGGATGGAAATGCCATGTGAATAATTGGAGTAGAAGGTGGTGTATGTAAGTAAGTAAAAAAATGTGTTGTATCAATTAACAAAAATTGTTACAAAAATATCTCCAATACAATATACAAAAACTTAGTTACTACAATAGACACAGTTAAATACTACAAATCTAGTCAGTAAATTCTAAAAGAAAAAAAGGTGGTGTATGAATCTCCCCACTGACGAGATTTCAGCCTAGATGAGGTAGCAGGAAGGAGATGCGTCTCCTGAAGGAAACAAACATCTACCCGATGTCTGCTAAGCTGTGTATGCATCAGACACGCCTTACTGTGGTCATTCAGACCCCTAGTGTCGTCTCAGTCATGTGGCAACCATGGGAGGTAAGTGACGTAGTGCCTGCAGTCCGTGAGGGAAGCATCAAAAGCTAGTACAATAAGGTGCAGCTCATTTTGGACTGAATACAAACAGTGCCATGCCGGAATTGAAACAAAAAAAATAACAGAGCAAGCCTTTTGCAAAAGGCGCCAATAACAAAACCTTTTGGAAAAATCCCCAACCCTTCCTCCACCCACTCAAACCCCCAATTAGGTTGAGCATCTGAACCCCCCCTCCCAGGGAACCCAAACTTGAAAGGTTAGATACAGAAATGGGAATCATCCCAGCGGGGTGTGTGGGCACAGCCATTACCCCCTTGCCATTAGGCAGGGTGGCCGAGCATGGAGAAACTCAGTGAGAGGCGACTTAAAGGTAAAACATGACTATCATAAGAATATTCTTAGTTGCAAACAGGACGAGCAGGGCGTTTAAACTGACCCAGGGACCCATGAATCTTGAAAAGCAGCATGCGCCTGACCTCTGCTTGTCGCTTATCATACAAAGTGTACAGATTTCGTATACAATAAAAGGAGGCATGAGATATTATATCAAACAGAGTGCATATGGGGAACAGCACGAAATTTCCAAAACAATGGGGTAAAGCCAGGCATGGAAGAATCAGTCATTGTCACTTGTGCAGCCGTCCTCGGAGTTGGTACGGCGGCTTTGTGGTGATGATTTTTGCAATTGCTTCACGAAAGCGAGGGCAGCCATCGAGTCGGCGAAGAATTTAGGCTTCTCCCCAAAGTCAATGCGAAGTTTGTTGGGGTAGAGCATCGCATACGTGATGTGGAGCTGTTGCAAGATACTCTTGGTGGGAAGAAAATCCCTGTGGGCCGCCTGGACCAACAGGGTAAAATCAGGGTAGAAGGACAGCGTGTTTCCTTGATGATTAATATCACCCAGCTCCAGGGCCCTACGCAGAATGGAGTTCCGGTGCTGGTAGTTCAACAAGCGGGCAATGATTGGACACGCCAGGGCCCCCGGGGGGTGGGGGCCGGCGTCGAGCCCACTCAACAATGAAATGGGTGGACAAAACTGGGCCGAAGAGGGAGCAGAGCAGGGTTTCCAGAAAATCCTCCATCTTCCTGGTCGCAGTGGACTCTGGCAGGCCAACGACCTGAATGTTGTTCCTTCGGGAGCGCGCCTCTAAGTCCTTGTTCTTGGTGCAAATAATTTCAAGGATTTTGGCGTCCTCAGCATCCCAAACTCTTGCCTCGAGCTGGTCAACGCGTGCATCGTGGGAGTCCACCCTCTGTTTTACCTGGTTGAGGCGAGATTTTAGGTGGTCAATTTTCGCATCGATGGTCTTTAAGCTAGACTTCACTTCTAGAAGGATAGTTCTGAGGCTGTCATCACACTCGCCGTGGAGGTCGGTCTTAGTAGATTGCTCGCCAGCATTGGGAGGGGGCTCACCACTCCTGCTCGCGCCGCGCAAAAAGAAAGTAATCTTAGGCTGCCTGGTAACCTTCTTCCCCATGGCGGCCCACAGGGCAGAAACAGTAAGGGCAGCGAGTATCATAGCGGGCCTTGCAACAGCGAGACTGGAACTCGAACCCAGAGGTCGCTCTAGCAAGCGGGGCTGGAGGAGGATATGATAGGACTGCTGCTGAGTAGGTTCGTGCGGGCCTCCGCGGGCCACAAGGATGGTGCAGGGAGGTCGGGAGGGCAGCAGTAAAGAGGGCCACAGGCGTAGGGCGAGGACACCGCGCGCCGCACTATCGTGGGTATCCCAATGACGGGGCTCTGCTAGCTGCAATCAGTGCCTCCAGTGTGGTCGCACTAGTATGATCAGGCGTGCGCCTCTGGAATACCTCACCGCCGGTACAGTTATATGTGCGTGGCAAAGGAGGGTGGATGAGGATGGAGGCCCCTATTTCAGGCCCCCCCCGTACTGACAGGCCAGGATAGCAGTCAATGGTGGGCCCAGAGCAGGCTGCGGAATTGTTCCCGCACAGGGCGGGCCAGGAAGAGAATCAGGACCCCAAGTTCGCTGCCCCCAGTTCCAAAAGGCAATCAGGAGAAGCAGCAGCCGGGCCCACGCCGATGTAGTGTAGGGGAGATGCCAGCCAGGCCGTAAAGCAAGTCCCCAGCGCACGCAGCAGTCTTACTTGGGGGGAGAAGTGCTCGATAGCTCGGCGTGGCAGCCGCCCCGACCTGGCGGCCTCTGCGTGAGTAGAGTCCCTGGGCAGCGGGCCAGGTCAGCAGGTCCCCCAGGATCTTGCCGGGGGCCAAAGCCCGCCCCCAGGCCACAGCCCATCATCGGCAGTGGGCCGGGCCGCAAGAGCGGAGCACCACCACCCCAGGAACAGGGCAGTCACAGCAGGTCACCGCACAAGTCCGGACAGGAACTCACACCGGACAGGCGGCTCCGCCAAGCCCAGCTGGAAGGCTCCCCAGCAAACACGACGGGCCTGTGTAGGCCCCGGGACGCCGCTCGATGGGTAGACAGCCAGCCAGGCCACAGCAAGGCTAGCACCCCGGGCGCTGATTCTTCACAGCCTCCTGACGCCTCAGCGAAGGCACTCGGTATCGGGGTGTATGTTTCCGTGGCTAAATGTCTCCCACTGATGACGGATGATGCTGGATTAGGCGGCTCAGCCGGCAGAGCTCGCACAGTGCACAGCCAACTTGCTGCTGGCGAGACCACGCCCCCCAGAGTGACATGCACTTACATCGGCTCTGGTTCTTGGTAGCTTGTGTGTTCTTTCCCCAACTATGTAGTCCACTCTCAGTCATCTCCTGTTCAATTGAGAACTTGCATTTCTGCTGAAACAGGAGTTTCTTGCTAACCACTCTTACACCAGTCTTTTCTCAGCAGGTGAACATTGCCCCTGGTGTTTTGTGCCAGTACTGCACGGTACTGGAATTGCCTACTTGCTTCCCATCCATCATGTGCCCCCTTTGAGGCAGGCTTGTTCAGTTCGCATATCTTTGCTGGCACGTTCAATGTGTTCTGCTTATTCCAGGGTAAAGCCGGCTGACCTTGGCCTTGAATTACTATCTGCACGAAGACACAAAATACAGCCTTGATGACGTGTCAAATCACCCATCGAGCATGAAACACAAGCTGCCATTGAAGAATATATTCGAATCTGCAGTGGGAACGCGTGTAGAAGGACGGTACATATACCATATGAGATCCAGGCTGCCCACAGCGCTGCGAGGCAGGCCATGCTAACCGCAGTTTTGAACTAAAAAGACGAGAATAACATAAAATAACATATAAAAGGCAAAGCTTTTCCTTCACAACCGGTTCATTGTTCATGATGGGGCGCAGCATGGATCGGGATAAAAAGGCTGAATAAAATGATGTTTGTCTAACCCAGGAGTTTATCCCTTCCCCGGGAGATGCACAGCTGTCATGTGTACTTTGATCTAGTTCCCATATCAGGAAGATAAGACACACTGATCGTGATGCGGACAGAGGGCGACATTATATTAATCTAAGTGTCAGCGGAGGTCATTCATGGTCCATCAGCGCCAGAGGTCACAAACGTGTGACGGTGAGCTTGAAATAGTTACCAGCATAACCCACTTCCACTGACCCATCTTGAGTGGGGCTCTTTCAAACCCTTTTCTTTTCTATAGTTTAAGAGTTTGATTTCAGTGTTAAGACATTAGGGTTCAATTTAGAATAAACTACCAAAGCACGCATCCAGCGAGTATCTGGTGCTGTGTGCGCAGGGGCGACAGATGTTTGCTGACAGTTGTTGATGACAGTGGTAGGTCAACCTTCTCCTACCCTACTGCGCGGCCGTCACGTACGCAGCCATTTTTATAGCAACAGCAGCTGGATCTAACTAGCCCAATGACAATGGCAGCATGACAAGAAATGCCGGCGCCCTTCCAGGGGATGATGTAATTAATTAAAAACCACACTGGAATCTTCACTGCTAAAGATGCCAGTAAAAATAACTCTCCGGGGACGATGAGGGATTTCCTGATTTTCTCTGAGGAAATTCATATTGTTTCTACTTCGACAATCTGATGGCTCCTCGAGGCAATTTTCATGAAGCCTGTGTTGATATTTTCAGCATCTGTATAGTGGGCTTTGCCATGAAAATCTACTCAAACAGGCCTCTAACTCAAACAAACCACATTTTCCACGGTTACAACTGGTCATATCCCCAGGGACCTATTGTATGTAAACGTGCTTCTACATGGCTCAAGGGCGTATATTCAATAAAATGCTTTAGTAAGCTAAAGTGTCATCGTGCTACCTTTGACCCACATGACATCACATGGCCAATTACTTGCTTCATGCTTAGCCCTGCAAGAGACTCCTATTTGCTGCTTTGGGGTGTGGGGAGGACTGGGAATGGTAACTTTAGAAGCTAAACGGGGCTCTGTCAGTCTTGCTTACTTTTCGCTGCCTTCATGAGCCCCTGAGACCAGGGGCAGCAAGAGCATTGATGGGGTCCTAAAGGGGGCACCAGAGGCAGCACTCCAAACTCTGTCAGCACACTCCAAGGCCCTTGTCTTCTATGTGATAAAGCTGGCAGTCTCCCAAAGCACGATGGGGCTTGTTGTGCTAAATTTTGCTCAGTCGGTACTGTGACCCTTATGTGCATTTCATGTTTTTGGTGACCACCAGAAAAGTTAAAAACCACCTTTTCACAGTGAGATTGCTAATTGTTGTTCCTCTAGTTTAGTCTTATTCGTTTAACACCCTGGGAGCCAAGGTGCCAAGAGATAGGGCTGAGACAACAGCCACTATTAAAGTACTCCAGGCCGATCACTAAATAAGGAGATTCCTGCAACAAATGGGTTAAAGCGGGGATGTGTGTTGGCTCCCCTACTTTTTAATCTATTTTTAGGAGATTTATCAGGATACCTCGATGAACTCAATGCACATCCTCCGAAGCTAGGGGACAAGCTGATAACTAACCTAATGTATGCAGATGACGCCATTCTTCTAAGCCATACTAAAATAGGTCTTCGGCGCTTAATTGACAGAACAGTTTTGTATGCACAGGAAAATGGAATGGTAATAAATGAATCCAAAACAAAAATCATGGTGGTCACTAGGAATATAAAACTGAGACAAAAAACTAAATGGTATATGGAAAGTACCCAACTGGAACAAATAGAAGTGTACAAGTATCTGGGTGTACTATTTGACCAGAACGGAAACTATCAATTACAAAAACTAGACATACAAAGGAAAGCTAACTCGCTAACTGCAGCATTCAAGATAGCACAGAAATCGCTCGGAACTCTGACGTATCGGCCGCTTTTGAAAATTATAGGGGCTAAATTGCTCCCAACAATAACATATGGTAGTGAGGCATTAATGGGGACGGATGCAGAACTGTTAAATAAGGTTCTTTCAAAAACATATAAATCTCTCTTCTATCTCCCAAATAATGCTTCCCCAGCACAGATTAGACTGGAGTTCGGGTTAAATAATCAAGTTATTGCAAGAAAAGGCCAATTTATTAAAACGTGGTATAGGATCAAAAATGACCATGATAATCATATATCTCAGTTACTTTGGCAAGAAATAAATAAGAATACCAAATCAGTTGTAAGGAAATATCTCAACGATGCATTAGAAGAGTTTGCATTAATGCCAATCTGGAATAATATGATAAGCAATGGACCCTTTAAAAAATTAGTAAATCGAACAACAAACCACCTTTCACTTGTACACGACAAAGATACACTAGCAAAAAGAAAACACTCGTGGGCAGTAATAAATGGATACGAAAAGAAGAAAGTACAAGAATACTTGGAGACACCTTGGTCTGAAAAAAGTAAACAATGTCTTATGAGAGCAAGATTTGGAATTTTACCAGGCCTTAGTCATGTCCCTCCGTGGAAAAAAACTAGTAGCAGCACATTGTGCAGACTTTGTAAAAGTGGAGAAGAGAATATTGTCCACCTTCTATGTATTTGTCCAGGACTCCGAAATGAAAGATGCACGTTACTGAAACCTCATTTTAACATGCGTGGAACAAGGACATGTAGACAGGCATTCAAAGTCTGTCTTCATTCGAACGATATAGTCATGAACGTTGCCTTTGTAAAGTTCCTAAAGATTGCATCTATAAAACTGGGAGTATAAAATAGAAAAAATGTTTTTATGAATAATTTTTAAAGTAATTTTTTAGGTTATAATTGTTTTTTTTTTTTTAATGTATTATATTTATTAAATATGTCTTTGTATTGGAAATATTGTAAGATTTTAACTAATCAAACAATAAAGAATTACTTACTTACTTACTTACTCCAGAGCTCGGAGCACACCGAAGAGCATATTGCCACTTGTTTTTAATGTGATTGATTACCCCCAATTGATTTCCATGGATGGTCCAATAGGTAGGTAAAAAAGAACAAGTTACTTACCCTCGTTAATGCCTTAGCTGGTAGAGACTCTAACTAGCCGCAGATTCCTTACCTTAGAATTATCTCCAGGCATCAGACTGAATCTGGTAATCTTTCAAGAGCCATACCCCTGCGTGCCAGTAGATGGCGTCATTTGGCTCTGCATGACGTCATCTGCGCCAGAAGTGATGTGTGCAGTCCCTATATTGGTGCCTTCCCAGCGCGCTGACGGTAGTTTCTTATCGTGACTGTCTACTCCAGGAGCACAGAGCCACAAAGAACACTGACTAGTGGTTTCGAAAACTAGGGCCCTGAAAGGGGAACATCCCTGTCCATAGAAATCCGCATGCAGAGCGGGGAGGATGGGTGAGTCAGTAAGGAATCTGCGGACAGATAGAGTCTTTACCAGATAAGGCGTTACCAAAGTTAAGTAACTTGTTCATCTGAAAGAGACTTCTAACCGCAGATTCCTTACTTTGTAATAGATACCTAAGCAATACCTCCTCGGAGGTGGGTCAGCAAAACTGAATTATACCAGCTAGTCCTGCAGGACTGAACTTGCAAAGTGCCTGTCCTGATGGACTTGACTGCCCATGACTGCCCAGCCAGTAATGCTTTGTGAATGTATGTAAAGTTGCTGCTTGGCAGATACCTAGGACTGGAACTCTGTGTGCTAACGCAGTGGTTGCAGCCTTGGTCCCGGTGGAATGAGCACACAAACCCTCAGGGGGAGGCTTCTTGGCCAAAGCATAGCAGATTTTAATACAGAATACAATCCATAGGGAGATGGTCCGCTTCTGCACAGCTTTTCCCTTCTTTACTCTGACATATTCCACGAAGAGTTGGTTATCTACCAGGAACTCTGTCATGCGGTCAAGGTAGAATGACAATGCTCTTTTTGGGTCCAGTCGATGAAGATGCTCCTCTTCTATATAGGGACGTAGCGGAGCGTAAAACGCAGGCAGGGTGATGGACTAGCCTGTATGAAAGGGAGTGACGACTTTCGTCGGAAAAAAAGCTTTAGTTCATAGAACCAGCTTGTCTGGGTAGATGTTCAAGTATGGAGGTTTGGATGACTAAGCCTTAAACTCACTGAACCACCAGGCAGAAGCTATTGTCACCAGGAAGGCCATCTTGATGGTAAGGAGCCTGAGAGGACAGTTCTGCAAGGGCTCAAAGGGAGCACACATCAGGAACGTCAAGACTAGATTAAAGTCCCACTGAGGCATGATGAAGGTTGAAAGAGGAAACATATTTTGCAAACCTTTCAACAACCTGTGTACAATAGAGGATTTGAAGAGGGTTGGCTGGTCAGGCAACCGGAAAAAGGCTGAAATAGCAGAAAGGTAGCCCTTTGAGAGTAGAGCCCTGCTGGGCAAGGGAAAGAATAAACAAAAGAACCTGAGACAGGGGAGCAGAAAGGGGGTCAACCAGATGTTCTGCACACCATGCCAAAAACGTGCCCCAACAGCAGGCGTACATTGTTTTGGCCTGGCTGCCGCGATAGCATTGCAGACTTTGGGAGGAAGTCTGTCAACTGTCAGTGCTCAATTTCCACACACAAAGGTGGAGTACTGACAGGTTCAGGTCGAGAACCCTCCCCTGCGACAGAAGGTCCTACTGAAGATCTGATGGCCATGCTCAACAGTTCGGGATACCAAACTCTTCTAGCACAGTCTGGAGCCACATGATGACTTGGGCCCGGTCATTCCTGATCTTTTTGAGAACTCTGGGCAGGAGTGGTATGGGAGGAAAGGCATGCAGGAGGCCTGAGCGCCAATCGAAACAAAAAGGGTCTCCAAGTGAGAGCTGCCTTGGAAACTCTTACCCGGAGAACTGCTGACATTGCGCATTCTTATCGGTGACAGATCCAAACAAGGGTCTCCAAATGCAGAAAGAGATCATGCACCACCTTTGGATGGAGATGCTATTTGTGATCTGCTAGGCATCATTGGCTGAGTTAGTCCACGGAAGTGCTCAGAGAGCCAGCCAGGTGTTGAACAACCAGGGATTTGCCCAAATGTTCCAGCCATGCCCAGAGACACAGGCCTTTTTACAAAGGGTCCATGACCCCACCCTCTTTGTTGCAGTACCACATGGCTGTGGTGTTGTCTGTGAACACCTGCATTAGCTGTCCCTTGACGGAGGGTAGAAAGGCTGTCAATGCCAGCCAGAACACCCAGAGCTCCAGTAGGTTGATGTGGAGCCCAGATTCCACTGGAGGCCAGAGGCCTCTGATCTCCACCTCTCCCAGATGGCCACCCCATCCCAGGAGTGATGAATATGTCACCACTGCGAGATCTGGTTGGGGAATGGAGGGGAGTGGGGGTCTGCTGCTCACCCAGTTGCAGTTCGTTAACCTCTGCTGCAGATCTTTTACAGTCCCCTCTGAGATCTGGACCATGATGGAGAGATCCCCCTGATGCTGGGCTCACTAGAACTGAAGGCCCCACGGCAGAGACTGCATATGCTAGTGGGCAGCAGCCCTCACAGTCAGTCTCACCGAAACCCAGGATAGAGGTTGAAAATCAATATCATAGTCTGAAGATACTGGACTCACTGTTTGGGACGATAGAGCCGAAACTGCACTGTGTCCAGAAAAGCTCAGATGAAAGAAAGCATCTAATAGGGAGGTTGGTGTAACTTTGGCACATTGAGAGTGAACCCCAGTGAATGTAGGAGGTCCACCGTAGTCTGGATGTGGGAGACGACAGCCTGGGGCAAGCCCGCCTTCAACAGTCAGCCGTTGAGATAGGGGAAGACTGCCACCCGTGATCTCTATAGATGAGCTGCAACCACAGCCATCACCTTGGTGAACCTGAGGGGCAATGGTAAGGCCAAAAGGTAACAGGGCAAACTGAAAGTGCTTGTGGCCCACTGTGAACCGCAGGTAATGGGGAGGGGGGCAGGCAGGACAGGAATGTGGAAATATACATCCTCCACGTTCAACGCTACCATCCGGTCTCCCAGGTCCAGGGCAGACAGGACTTGAGTGAGCATGAGCATTTTGAACTTCTTCTTGAGGAAGAAAAGTGAGAGGGTGCAGGTCTAGGATAGGACAAAGGCGTCTGTGCTTCTTGGGCACCAGAAAGTAGCAGGAGTAGCAACCACGACCTACTTCTGGCATCAGCACCCTCTCTAAGGCTCCCTTAACCAAGAGATTAGTCACTTCCTGGCAGAGCAAGGTTAGATGGTCCTCCGTCAGCCTGTCACAAGCAGGTGGCATGGATGAAGGGGTAGTCACAGAGGGGAGGGAGTAGCCCTTTCCGACAATTTGAATAACCCATCGGTCTGATGTTATAGACTTCCAGTGGGGCAGGTGATGGCATATCCTGCCTCCCACTGGGTGCCCATGATGGTAAGAGGTCAAACTACAAGGGTTTGAAGGCTGCAGCTGCCAGGGGGTGGTGGACCCGCTCGACCACTGGCTGCCCAACACACGGGATCTATGGGTATCGCGTCCTCAGCCATGCAGAAGCTGGGAAGCTTACGAGCCGCAGTGGCTGGGCAGGTATAGATGTGGCTGGGAACCCCTTCTGTGGTCACGAAAGGAGCGAAAGGCAGGTTGGTGTCGCAAGAGGCAATGAAAAGGCCCAAGGACCTTGCAGTAGCCTGCTGTCCTTAAAGCGCTCCAGCGCTGAATCCTCCTTGTCTCAGAAGAGACAGGAGCCATCAAAGGGCACGTCCAAAAGCAAGGCTTGGACATCCCCAGAAAAGCTAGTTGTTCTCAGCCAGGCATGGCGCCATAAGGACAAAGGACACCGCTCTGCCTAGTGAGTTAGTGGTATCCAGTCCACATCAGATTGTGAACTTAGCTGCATCTTTCCTGTCTGAAGTAACCTGGGAAGAGTATGGCCTGGGCCTCCTCCAGGACCATTGGCAACACCTGCGCAACTTAGCAACTTAATCCCAGAGAGCATGGGAGTGACAGCTCAAAAGGCACACAGTTTTCATGGACTGCAGTGCCAGGCTTGTGGAAGAAAAGATCTTCTTTTCTACAGTAGCCATCCTCTTGGATTCCCTATCCGGTGGGGTAGTAGGGAGTGTGTCAGGATTTAATATGGTACATAGAGGCTTGGACCACAAAGCTCTCCAGGGTAGGGTGTGAGGATGTAGGGGTCCGCTGGGGTGGGGTGGTGGCAGCGGGAAATCACCCTGTTCACAAGAGCCATTGTCCTGGGCTTGGACCAGGTCCCAATCATAATGTCTGTAAGGGCTTCATTTCCTGAGAGAAGCGCTTCTGATGGAGACACTACCGGCTGAAGCATCTAGGTCAAGAAGTTCGTCTTGACTGCTGCTGGGGGCAGTCTAAGGTCGAGGACCTCAGCCGCTCTTCACACCACCATTGCAAAGGACGCTCCCTCCTCCATAGCCACGGTAGGGGAAGAAAGCATTCCAGTATCTAGGGAAGTGTCCAGTTCATCAGCCTCAGCCAAGTCCTCACACCTGTCCATTTGGGGGTATGAAGGCTGGTATTCCTCAGGGTCCACCGACCCCTCCCAATCTTCCCCGAGTCCTAGCTAAAAGGAATAGGGCTCAGTCAGTGCCAGAGCTAGCGTCAAACGGCGCTCCTCCGGCTCCGTGTCAGAGAAGGGAATCAGAATGGGGATGGTGACACCGGTGGGTGCCTGCACTGGTTGGAGCATTGACATCAGTACTGGCATTTGGGAAGATCAAGGTGGTACAACAGGCACTAGTCCGGATCCATCCAAGGAATCGAAGCAGCCTGACTGGCACCGGGGCCGGAGCCACCCGTGTGGAACCAATAGGGGCCCCTTCTGAACCCGCAGAGGGCAAAGGCATGCTGGCAGCAACGGGCCACTCAAATATGAGGTGCATGGGCTCAGAAAACTCTTGGAGTTAAGCGTGGGTTGCTCCAGCTCCTGGAAACTCAGGAAAGTGCAAAGCCAACTCAGGCGCTGACTCAACAGCGGAGCCAGACCTCGAATGACAATGCTCCCTCGTCGGCTGACGGACGTGGCGAAGTCAAAGACTTCTTCAACTTCTTACTCTTCTTCTTGCAGTGGGACTTACCCAAGTAACCCGACAACTTCAAGTGCAATAAAGACTTTGGGCTCTGCTACCGATCCCGGGACCTTCCTCTCAACCGAAATCGAGACCATTGGGCGGCAAGGAGCTTGAGAGACCACTCCCTTAAGGCCTTGACGTGCATGGTGCAGTAATCAGCGCATGTGTTCGCGTCGTGGTCTCGTTCCAGGCACCAGAGGCATGCAAGATTCAGGTCCTTCACCTACATCTGTTGATGATAGTCACCACAAGGCTTAAAGCTGGCCTTACTAGTGGACATACCTGCCACACCAGCAAAGGAACTCTTAAAAAGCTTTGACAAACATCAAATAAGCACAGGCGGATAAGCCAAGTGCCACGTTGGCTGCCTTGTCACAACCCACTTGAAGTGACACCGATATTTTGCACATACACACGGTGAAATAGTTGAGGACTCACCTGGGATAGTGGAGGCTTTTTGTGCAAATTATACCCAACTGTACACTACGCGCAGCCCCATCGCGAACGAATCAGATGACGACTATCTTGAGTACATTGCAATGCAATGGCTGGACAATGCTGATAGGGAGCGAATCATGGCCCCCCCTGCGCCCAACTGAAATTTTAGCTGCACTCAAAGACATGCCCAACGATAAACCACCGGGGTCTGACAGTGGCTTTTTATAAAACATTTCAAGACCGGCTGATACCACACCTACTGAACCTCTTCTAAGAAATGCTGAAAGACAGTATAATGCCACCCTCTATGAGCGAAGCCACTTTGATCACTCTATTGAAGCAGGGGAAACAACCAGATCAATGCTCGTCCTACAGACCGCTCTCACTACTCACCATAGATGCTAAGCTGTTTGCTAAGATTCTGGCTAACAGGCTGGCTCCCTGTTCTGCTCGATTTTCCTGGCCTTCTTGTGTTAACAAGTGATTGGATGTGACTTCAGTCTCTTATCATTCAAGCCTAAGGGTTAGAGTAGTGAATGGAGCCTATTTACTAGGCACTTTGATATGATTCTGTGCTCTTCCCCATAGATCAGGGCTTGCATATATAGCCTAGGGGATAGATTCGTTAGTATTAGGGATAACCTGTCCTATAGTGAGAGTATTTCATGGAGCTGTGCTGAATTCAGGCCTGTTAGGCCTCAAACGGGAGAGACTCCATCTTTCTTTCTGCTTCGGCAGCTTGGGATGCTTCTAGGCCAAAAGCTATGTTTTAGTTATGAGGTGTTATTCGCTTGGAGAGAACCGGTTCAGGCCGGCCCTTATCGAAGGATTGTATTTTTCTTCATGCCGAAGACACTACATCAGGCCGGCCGGCTGGGAACGTGTCCTTGGTACGGGGAGGTACAAGAATTTGGTGGGCGGCAGGTTACGGGCCGGAATTTTCCATGAGGAAATGCACCTCTATATTAGTGAAAGTCTTAGGCACTTACACGTTCAGTCCGTAGGCGGCATCTGGCCGTTAGCAGTAAAGCTACTACTTATTCCAGGGAAGACAGACGCCATCTTGAAGGCGGAGAAGAACCGAGAGACAGATGCTTTCCTAGCAGAATAGCCAGAGAGGAGAGAGTAGCCGATAAGGGAGAGGTCCCAGTGACTCGAAGAAGGGTGACTCCCGGCGAGCCGAGATACAGACGAGAAGGGAACCTAGATGACCACTGAGTGCAGGCTACATACTACTAAGGTGATGTCGACCCTTTCTTATTAGAGTGTACAACTTAATCTTTCACTTTTCTTTGCAGGTTATGTGTTATATCGTAATGTTATGTGATTATGTATGTAATGAGTAATAAAACATCCAGTTTGTAGTGAACCAACATGTACTGCGTGTTCTTGTATAAGAGGGTAGCCTATTCTTCTAGTCAGCTGCGGCTACATGAACAGATGTTAACCCTGATCAGGTAAGTGGTAACTGAATAAGGGAAAGAGGAGCCCCTCGAACCTGAGAACAGGCTGTACTCAAACTGACAATCCTTGTGTGATCTGATGAATAGTGAGCCCTTTTTGTATGTTATGGTAACCATAGGATGAACTGTCGTATGAGACTGCCATCTGGGTAGAGAGGTCTGGATTCGTAGGGGATCGCGAGGCCGCCGATTGTGCTGATACTGTCGTCTGGGCAGAGAGGTCTGGGTTCGTATGGGACCGCGAGGCCGCCACTTGTGCTGATACTGTCGTCTGGGCAGAGAGGTCTGGGTTCGTATGGGACCGCGAGGCCGCCACTTGTGATACTGTCGTATGGGCAGAGAGGTCTGGGTTCGTATGGGACCGCGAGGCCACCACTTGTGATACTGTCGTCTGGGCAGAGAGGTCTGGGTTCGTATGGGACCGCGAGGCCGCCACTTGTGCTGATACTGTCGTCTGGGCAGAGAGGTCTGGGTTCGTATGGGACCGCGAGGCCGCCACTTGTGATACTGTCGTCTGGGCAGAGAGGTCTGGGTTCGTATGGGACCGCGAGGCCGCCACTTGTGATACTGTCGTATGGGCAGAGAGGTCTGGGTTCGTATGGGACCGCGAGGCCGCCACTTGTGATACTGTCGTCTGGGCAGAGAGGTCTGGGTTCGTATGGGACCGCGAGGCCGCCACTTGTGATACTGTCGTATGGGCAGAGAGGTCTGGGTTCGTATGGGACCGCGAGGCCGCCACTTGTGATACTGTCGTTTGGGCAGAGAGGTCTGGATTCGTAGGGGATCGCGAGGCCGCCGATTGTGAGATCTTGGTATACATAGTAGGAATCCCCTGTCCTTAGGTGATATGTGGTTGTAGGATTGTAAATAGGTTCTAGGGAGGGGGTAACGTTCTGGCTGGGTTAGTGAGGCCCTGATGAGTGGGTTCCGAAAACCCAAGCAGAACATTTGGCGTCACGAACCGTTTACGAAACCTGTGTGCATTGTGGTTGTATTGTGTTTGCTTCTGGTGCGTGTGTGGTTTCGTTTGTTTATTATTTTTACATAACTGTGAGTGTAGTTTTCTTTTCTCTTTCTTCTTTTTCTTTCTCTCTTTTTCTTTATTTTCAAACATGTTTTCTAGAAAGTCGAAATCTACTTTTAAGTTGCCTGTTGATATTCCCGGCTGGGATTCAACGCCTTATGAGGCCTTAGCCCGTGAGTGGGCTGATTCTACTGGTTTGAGTGAGAATTGGAATTCTTTTTTGGAACTGGCGGAGCCGGCTGCTGTGATCGCTTGTTTACAGAAGGCGCCCATACCTAAGGGTGATGACCTTCCCGTTTTGGGGCGCAGAGGTTGGATTGTTCTGTCTGCGTACAGGATCCTGCATGAGAGGCTGTTGAAATTACAGAATGTGCATAAGGATGTGGAAGCGAATTTTGTTGAGATTCAGAATGCTCATACTTTGTTGCGGTGTCAAAATAAGTTGCTTGCCGACAAACTTGATACGTACCAAACTATTGCCGAGAGGGCGGCTGTGCGAATTGCTCGTTATAAATACAAAAATCGGCGTGGTCGAGTTTCGAAGCGAAAAGTGCGTCTGGTCGTGGCGAAAGCCGGACTGGATTGGAATCCTGATGAATGGGATGGTAATATCTGGAACTCCAGTGATTCTCCTTCCTCGGGTGAGGAGTTTGCCAAGCGCGAGTCCTCTCGCTCCGGCCGTGATTGTAAATCTGCTTCTTGCGCCTCTGATGGTGCACTCCATGATTGCGTTCGTCCTTCGAGTGGGGTCGATGCTTCTTACACTGATTGTTCCTCTACGTGTACTGGTCGAGCTCCTTGTGATGCTCGTCCCGCGGTCTCGGTGCATCCGGTTTTTCGGCGGAAGTTGCAGCAGGCTCCCGGTGCTCCGAATGGTATTGCTTTAGACTCTTTGGAGGATTTTACTCAACAAGAAATTAGTGATATTTTACAAAGATTTCGGCAGCGAGCTGGTGAGTCCTTACTCACATGGATGGTGCGCCTTTATGAATTGGGCGCTGCTGGCATTATGTTGGATGCTGGCGATTGTTTGCAAAAACATCCAGGTACATGGTATGCGTCCATTGATATTGCTAATGCTTTCTTTTCGATTCCGATTGCCCCTGAGTGTCAGGAACAGTTCAGTTTTACGTGGAATGGGCGTCAGATGACGTTTAGAAGTCTTCCTCAGGGCTATGTACATAGTCCTACGATATGTCACCGGCTGGTGGCAGAGCATTTGGCTGAGGTACCGGTTCATCCACAAATTCAGATGTGTCATTATATTGATGATGTTTTGATCCAAGGCGAAACACAAGAGGAAGTTCAGACCCAATTGGACAGAGTCATTGAGTGCCTGCGTGAGAAAGGTTGGGAAATCAATCCGGATAAATTACAAGGCCCGTCCCAGGCTGTAAAATTTTTGGGTATTAATTGGCATGAAGGGCACCGAGAAGTGATCCCTCAGGTTAAACAGAAAATTCTTGATTTCGCAGTTCCGAGAAATAGGAAAGAAGCCCAAACCTTCATTGGTTTGTTTGGATTTTGGCGCCAGCATATTCCTCATTTGAGTCAAATATTGGCCCCTTTGTACCGTGTCACTCGTAAAAAGAATGCATTTGAATGGGATAAACCACAGCAAGATGCGTTCAGTCTGGCAAAGGAAGCAATTCAGCATGCTCTGGATTTATGGCCTGTATGTGATGGTGATGTGGATTTGAATGTGTCTGTACAAGGCCTTTATGCGAATTGGAGTTTGTGGCAGAAACAAGGCAAGAGTAGAGTACCGTTAGGTTTCTGGACCAAAAAGTTACCTGATGCTGGTGAGCGTTATACACCTTTTGAGAAACAGCTACTTGCATGTTATTGGGCTCTGGTGGATACCGAGCAGTTGACTTTGGGACATGATATAGTTTTGCGACCTGAAATTCCTATCATGCAGTGGGTTATGAGTTCGCCGAAAACTCACCGAATTGGACACGCTCAAGAGGCGAGTGTGATTAAATGGAAATGGTATATACAAGATAGGGCACGTGTGGGACAAAAAGGAGTTGCATCTTTGCATGAGCAGGTGGCACGGGCGCCATCAACTGAGACTGAGAGTGAATGTTTCGTACCTTTAGTACAGGAATCTCCTGTTAAGTGGGGTAAACCTTTCGATGATTTGTCCGCAGAGGACAGAAACCATGTCTGGTTTACGGATGGTTCAGCAAGGTTCATAGGGACGAAACGGCATTGGAAGGCAGTGTCCTATAATCCGATCACACAAAAATTGCTGAGTACAACTGGTGAGGGTAAGAGCAGTCAATTTGCTGAACTCTATGCTGTTTATCAAGTTCTGAAACAAGAGTTACCTGGCATATGTCATATTTTTACCGATTCTTGGTCTACTGCCAATGGACTGGCAGTTTGGTTACCGACTTGGCATTTCCATAGTTGGAAAATCCATTCCAAGGAATTGTGGGGAAAAGAATTATGGCAGGAGATTTGGGAAATGCTCCCACAGAGTACTGTTACAATCTTCCATGTGGATGCTCATACCCCGATAGACTCTCTTGACAAATTCTTTCATAATATTGCAGATGAGAAATCTAAAATTGCTGAGGCAGTGGTGGACACGCAAGATTCTGATATTGCGGGATTGGCGAAATGGGCACACCAGAAAGCAGGACACTTTGGAGAGAAAGCCACTAGCAGGTGGGCTGCTGATAGAGGAATTTATATTCCCCTAGATTTAATTAAAAATGTTATTTTACATTATCCCATTTGTCAGCATATCAGGCAGCGCAAAGTGCCCCAAATTGTTAAAGGTCATTTACATCGCGGGAAAGTGCCCGCTCAAATTTGGCAGATTGATTACATTGGTCCACTCCCTATGAGTAGGAATTGTCAATATGTTTGCACCATTGTTGATACATACAGTGGCCTGTTGGTGGCCCTTCCCTGTAAGCAAGCTACCCAATTGAATACCATTAAAACATTGGAATTGATTATGATGTATTATGGTGTGCCATTCCAAATTCAATCTGATAATGCATCCCATTTTCGTGGAAGATTGGTACAGGAATTCTGTGTGGAAAACAATATTGACTGGGTATTTCATATCCCATACTATCCGCAGGCCTCGGGTCTTGTGGAGAGATTGAATGGTCTGCTAAAGGAGCAGCTGCGTAAATTGACAGATGACAAATACAAGAATTGGCGAGACTTTTTGCCCCAAGCGCTATTAATTTTGAATAATCGTCCTTTTCTAAATGCTGAATCTCCACTTATGCGTTTGTTCCCTCCGAATGTTAATGCTCAGCCAAATGAAATCGGAGAGACTGTGATGTACTGGGAAATTACTCCCGGAG
Organism: Triturus cristatus; assembly: GCF_964204655.1. Lineage (NCBI taxonomy): Eukaryota > Metazoa > Chordata > Amphibia > Caudata > Salamandridae > Triturus > Triturus cristatus. The sequence goes on from NC_140586.1 coordinate 701,121,680, forward strand.
CTATGGTTCCATGTAGAGCGACCCCAGGGTCGGCAGGTTTAGACTTGCATGCCATGGATGACACCGTTATAAAAGGTAAAGATCGGGTCATCATCGCGACCGGTGTTGGTGTTCATATACCACCCGGGAATTTTGGATTAATCGCCCCTAGATCGGGGCTGGCTGTAAAAGGCATTCAGGTACTTGGAGGGGTCATTGACAGTGATTATCAGGGAGAGATTAAGGTGCTCCTGCTGAATAGCAGTGAGGCTGACTTGCTGATCCATCGAACTGACCGAGTGGCTCAATTACTCATAATGCCTGTCTTCAGTGGTGGGATGGTAAAAGGCACTGCCCCAACTTTGCTAACTGTACGAGGCCAGAAAGGTTTTGGCTCCACAAATAACCCTGGGGCCAGGGTTTGGGTGCAGTCGCCTAAGAATCCCCCTGAACAAGCAGAGGTCATTGCCACCGGTCATGACAACACCATTTTAGTTATGAGACCAGGGAAAGATAGCTGGGAAGCGGTCCCGGCTGACAAATGTTACTTACGAGAATGATTAATGCCTGTATTTGATTCTCTTTCAGATCATTCTTTGGACTGCTGCTGCAGGATGTGTCGTCGTCGGACTATTTTCGGGTTGGTTCGACGAGAGAGGAGGAATCCCGTCAACCCGGGATGAGCTACGCACCCGAGTGTCGCGTTCCCTCGCTGCGTGGGATTCGTCATCGAACTTTTGGACCTTACTGGCGAAAAGGGTGACCGATGCCCCTCACTTTTGTTTGACGCCGATGAGATCTGTACACGACATCTTAGCGACCTGTCTGGTTGCTGTCCCTGCCTCGCTGGAAACTTTGACTAATATTTTTAACATTTCAAAGGCCCGCCCCAATGTTCTTCTGGACGATTTTGCCACCCATGCGTATTGCCCCTTATGTACTGAACTACCAGACCAGATACCCCCCGTCCAGTCTGAATGTCTGCGTCTAAAATTGAAAGGTGCTACTTCCTTCACCCTTCATGAGCGAACTTTGTGCTTTCAAAGGACACCGAAAACATGTGCTTCGGTCCAGAACAATATGACTTGCAAGAGTTTGGTAGTTACCCCTAGTCATTATCGCACGATGTTACTACCTGCCGGATGGCTTTTCTCATGTGGTAATACTTCCTGGCCATATGTCCCCGCAAATATTTCTGGAGGCCCTTGTGCCATTACTAGGCTGAGCCTACTCATGTTTTCCTCACATCCGAATGCCAATTCTCGTGTGATTCGAGATACAGTGAGATTACAGGAGGATTGTGACTCATCTTTGCATTTATATTCTAAGTCCGAATATCTTAGCCTGGCTGTTTCAATTATTGGTGTTCCTGCTTTGGCAGTTTATAATGCCAAATCTATTGAGCCACAGTCCTGTCGGACATGCTATTAGACGCCCAGGGTGAACGAAGGGCTATCTTGCAAAATCGAGCGGCCATTGATTATCTTTTGCTTAAACATGGACACGATTGTTCCGATTTTGAGGGTCTTTGTTGTTTTAACTTGTCTGATCATACACAATCCATTCGAGCTCACATTAACAAGCTACATGACTTGACAGAAGAAGTAAGAAAACACATTGATCAGGGCTGGTTTGACTGGCTCTTTAATTGGTTACCTGATTTGCATTTCTTACGTCAAATATTAGGAGGTATTCTGATTACTATCGCCATTTTGATTTCCATCTGTTGCTTTATTCAGTGTGTTCCTTCACTACTTCAATTCTGCACACCTGGTACTCGACAGAGATCAGTTAGTTTTGTTTCATATTATTCTTCCACAGATGTTAGTTCCATTTAATGAATGTATAATAGACTGAAGTCAAGGGTGAAATGTTCTGCTCGATTTTCCTGGCCTTCTTGTGTTAACAAGTGATTGGATGTGACTTCAGTCTCTTATCATTCAAGCCTAAGGGTTAGAGTAGTGAATGGAGCCTATTTACTAGGCACTTTGATATGATTCTGTGCTCTTCCCCATAGATCAGGGCTTGCATATATAGCCTAGGGGATAGATTCGTTAGTATTAGGGATAACCTGTCCTATAGTGAGAGTATTTCATGGAGCTGTGCTGAATTCAGGCCTGTTAGGCCTCAAACGGGAGAGACTCCATCTTTCTTTCTGCTTCGGCAGCTTGGGATGCTTCTAGGCCAAAAGCTATGTTTTAGTTATGAGGTGTTATTCGCTTGGAGAGAACCGGTTCAGGCCGGCCCTTATCGAAGGATTGTATTTTTCTTCATGCCGAAGACACTACATCAGGCCGGCCGGCTGGGAACGTGTCCTTGGTACGGGGAGGTACAAGAATTTGGTGGGCGGCAGGTTACGGGCCGGAATTTTCCATGAGGAAATGCACCTCTATATTAGTGAAAGTCTTAGGCACTTACACGTTCAGTCCGTAGGCGGCATCTGGCCGTTAGCAGTAAAGCTACTACTTATTCCAGGGAAGACAGACGCCATCTTGAAGGCGGAGAAGAACCGAGAGACAGATGCTTTCCTAGCAGAATAGCCAGAGAGGAGAGAGTAGCCGATAAGGGAGAGGTCCCAGTGACTCGAAGAAGGGTGACTCCCGGCGAGCCGAGATACAGACGAGAAGGGAACCTAGATGACCACTGAGTGCAGGCTACATACTACTAAGGTGATGTCGACCCTTTCTTATTAGAGTGTACAACTTAATCTTTCACTTTTCTTTGCAGGTTATGTGTTATATCGTAATGTTATGTGATTATGTATGTAATGAGTAATAAAACATCCAGTTTGTAGTGAACCAACATGTACTGCGTGTTCTTGTATAAGAGGGTAGCCTATTCTTCTAGTCAGCTGCGGCTACATGAACAGATGTTAACCCTGATCAGGTAAGTGGTAACTGAATAAGGGAAAGAGGAGCCCCTCGAACCTGAGAACATTCTGTACTCAAACTGACAATCCTTGTGTGATCTGATGAATAGTGAGCCCTTTTTGTATGTTATGGTAACCATAGGATGAACTGTCGTATGAGACTGCCATCTGGGTAGAGAGGTCTGGATTCGTAGGGGATCGCGAGGCCGCCGATTGTGCTGATACTGTCGTCTGGGCAGAGAGGTCTGGGTTCGTATGGGACCGCGAGGCCGCCACTTGTGCTGATACTGTCGTCTGGGCAGAGAGGTCTGGGTTCGTATGGGACCGCGAGGCCGCCACTTGTGATACTGTCGTATGGGCAGAGAGGTCTGGGTTCGTATGGGACCGCGAGGCCGCCACTTGTGATACTGTCGTCTGGGCAGAGAGGTCTGGGTTCGTATGGGACCGCGAGGCCGCCACTTGTGCTGATACTGTCGTCTGGGCAGAGAGGTCTGGGTTCGTATGGGACCGCGAGGCCGCCACTTGTGATACTGTCGTCTGGGCAGAGAGGTCTGGGTTCGTATGGGACCGCGAGGCCGCCACTTGTGATACTGTCGTATGGGCAGAGAGGTCTGGGTTCGTATGGGACCGCGAGGCCGCCACTTGTGATACTGTCGTCTGGGCAGAGAGGTCTGGGTTTGTATGGGACCGCGAGGCCGCCACTTGTGATACTGTCGTATGGGCAGAGAGGTCTGGGTTCGTATGGGACCGCGAGGCCGCCACTTGTGATACTGTCGTTTGGGCAGAGAGGTCTGGATTCGTAGGGGATCGCGAGGCCGCCGATTGTGAGATCTTGGTATACATAGTAGGAATCCCCTGTCCTTAGGTGATATGTGGTTGTAGGATTGTAAATAGGTTCTAGGGAGGGGGTAACGTTCTGGCTGGGTTAGTGAGGCCCTGATGAGTGGGTTCCGAAAACCCAAGCAGAACACTCCCCTCTCGCCCAAATTGGTGGGTCAGGAACAAACTGGGTTTGTTACAGGCCACTCCCTTGCCTGTAACCTGAGAAGCCTCTTCGATGCGGTTAAACGCATCAACCAGAAAATCAGCGCTGCAGCCCTTTTCATTGACATTGAAAAGGCTTTCGATTCTGTTGAGTGGCGATTCTTATATGCCGTCCTTAGAAGGGTGGAGGTGGGTGAGGTGATCTTGAAGCTTGTCAAGGTCCTGTACACCAAACCAATGGCTCGTGTGAGAGTCAATGGGATGTTGACTCAATCTATAGCGATTACCAGAGGCACTAGACAGGGCTGCCCACTGTCCCCGCTATGGTATGCTCTTACAGCAGAGCCTCTTGCATGTGCAATGCGGGAATATCATGCACACAGAGGCATAAGGTCCCCACAATACAACCTAGTTATTGCAGCATACGCAGAAGACACTCTGCTATACATACGCAACCCAGATTTAAACTTACAACCAATGTTAAGTGAGGTCGAGAGATTTGGCCAACACTCATGCTTACACATTAATTTGCATAAGTCAATGATGTTCCCGTTGACGCCCTCGACCACCCCTACCATTACCAACTACCCCATCGAATGGACCACAGACCCCGTATGGTATCTGGGCATGTAGGTCCACACTGACCCTGAGGTGGGAATACGGGAAAATTATGGCCATGCAATACAGAAATTAACGGAGTCCATAGAGAAATGGATTCAGATTTTTTTGTCCCTTATAGGCCGCATCGCTTTAATGAAAATGGTCATACTTCCCCGGTTCTTCTTCCTATTTATAAACATTCCCATCCTGTTACCCAAGTCATTCTTTGGCACTTTGCGCACCCTAATGATACAGCTCGCGTGGGTTGGGAAGCAGCCCTGGATCAAATGGGAGGTACTGACAAGAGCATATTCAGAAGGGGGTCTAAACACACCTGACCTCGAAAGATACTACAGGGCCCCACAGCTACTACATGCCCATTATTTCGATCCACGGACCCCAGGTCCTTCCACAGCTTCACATAGAAAGCGCCAAAGTCAGCCTCATCACATTGCCAAAAACACTGTTAGGCGGTCCCCTGTGTAGAACTGGAGTGATAAACCGACTGGTTGTACGAGAACACAACTGTATAAAGTGGCAGTGTAACCTACCGATTGAATGGTGTGATTGGGCTCTGTTAAGTAAAGACAGGGCTGTCACACAAATGCTGCACAAGCTTAACAACTATCGACCCATATCCAATATTCCCACCCTTGCCAAATTGCTGGAATAATGTGTTCACCGACAACTAACCAATCACATAGATCACTTTGAACTCCTAAATATACACCAATCAGGTTTCAGAGCAGGTCACAGCACTGAATCAGCCATGACACACATTATTGATGATGCGCTACAAATCCTTGTCCAGAACGATGCGTGCCTACTCATCCTGCTAGACCTTTCCTCAGCCTTTGACACGGTCAAACACCAGAAACTAATCAATCTTCTGGAGCACAGAATGGGTATGTCTGGCACAGTGTTAAATTGGTTTACCTCCTACCTCCATAACCGTACACAAAAATTCAAGGTCAACAACACGCTCTCCAATTCCTCTCCTGTAACACTTGGGGTTCCGCAAGGGTCCGCACTCTCGCCGACCTTATTCAACTTGTTCATGGAACCTCTCACTGAAATTCTGCACGTGTCTAACATACAATTCCATATGTACGCGGACGACACACAACTCTATCTCAAGATCAACTCCCTGGAAGACATTCATTTGCTTAACTCCACCCTCAGGACCACCCAGTCCTGGCTTTCAGATAATCATCTCAAACTGAACGCGCTAAAAACAGAATTCCTCCTCATAGCACCACCGGTCAAAGTCCCTTTAATGCACGACCTGATCAAACAGCTTACCGCCTTCAACGTTCAACCAACCATCGTGGATTCAGCAAAATCCTTGGGAATTACCCTCGACAGTAACCTTATGATGCAAAAACACATCAGCAACGCTACAAAAGGAGCTAATTTCCAGATAAATACATTGAGGAAGCTGAAACCCTTCCAGCCCTTCGAGGACTTCAAATTGGCAGTACAAGCTCTAGTTATCCCTCATGTCGAGTACGGAATTGTCTCCTTATGTGGCCTCCCAAAAGTTGCTACAGCCCCACTTCGAGCAACTATCAACGCGGCAGCTAGACTCATCACTGGCTCGAAAAGAAGGGCTCACATTTCCCCTGACCTTAAAGCCCTGAACTGGCTACCATTTGAAGCTAGAATCCATCTAAAAATTGCGTGCATTGGTGCAGATTGGGGTGTACAAATTCTCCCGACTTCCACGGATAGAGTAAATTCACAGATACACGCACATACACTCATCATACGCTTGGGCCCATTTCACTAACATACACTCAGATTACTCTATTAGCACTGAACCTGTGGAAAGAAACCTTCTAAACACCCTGCATCTACACTGAGATCGATAAGACCTAATTGTGACTGTCCTGAGTCATGATCTAAACAATCTATACAACAATAATCAAATAGAGTACTCAATAATTGACAAGAAATAACCACCAACACTGTATTTAAACTTATGGTACTTTATCTAAAATTAGTCAAAGGGAAATCAATCAAAGTAAATCATTATTCTCATAATTACCTATTCTAGCTAAATGTCAGAATGGGTCAGGACAGGTCTCTCAGTAGAAGTCTCCCGAGTCGCCGTCCTCACAGCATAGTCCTCACCAACGCAGGTTTGGGAAGAAGTGGCAAAGTGGCAAAAACCCTCTCTAGGCTAACAATATTTATAATGTGTTTAACAATAGAAGGCAACATAAAATGTTTTCGATATCCGCTGAACCACTGAGCAAAGTGAGCAGGAAAGGATGTAGCATTGCTACATTTAGAAAATCTCCGCTCAGGAAAAATCACAAAAATAAAAAGACAGAACACGGAACTGGAAATTAAAAAGTAACTCTTCATATTCATCTTTCCTCGGAACCAACATCATGATCTCAGAGTTCATTCATTATGGCTCCTTTGTCCTCCAAGGTTACTCGGATGTATCTGGATGCTTGCCCAGAACTGCTACTGTCCTCACGGAAAATTTTAACCAGGCGAAGACTGTGGTCAGATGACTCTCGACCATGTTCAGCAAGGCCTTCTCATCACAAAATTCACTCGAATACAGGCTTTAAACGGTAGCCATTTTCCCACCAGGCCAAAATGTACCATCTTAATTAAAAGAGACAAAACAACGTTACCACAGCATAGTGATTAAACAGTGTTAACCCCACTAATACCCTTATGTGTATGTAATTATCTAGCCTTTGCAACACAAGAAAAGCATTAGTACATAACATTTAAAAAACGTTTTTCGTGCTTTAAAATAAACAGCACTCAGCAACATTTATTAATGAAACATGCACATTTATTAAATAGCAACGCAAAAGCATTCCCACGTGTCGTTTTTCTCTCATTAGTACGTATTGGTTAGTTAAAACATTTACACAAAACAAATAATTAATAGTTAAAATTAATATTTTATTTAATCGACAAATAGACAAACCAGAGCTTTAAAAACCCAATAGATTTTCAACAGAAAACTCTGCTCCAGCAATCCCCCCTTTGGTGATATTATCACCAAATAAACCCCAAAAAAAAATTTGTAAAATTTTAATCCCAATTTTTAGGAGAAACTGGAAATGTCTTTTTCTTATACACAACACTAGACACCAGACTCCCTTTCATCATCCCTCTTTGTCTCCAAATAAACACTCTCCCTCAATTCTTCTAATTCTATTTCTTGTGGATCTCTTTTTCTTTTATTTCTCCTTTCAATATTTCTTTTAATCAATTTCTTTTTCCCTCCCCTGTTTTTACAACACAAACACACTAATCTTAGCATCAATAAAGCAACAATTATACAAGTCAAAGGAAACAATATCTTACCTATAATAGTACTACCTATTTTTGCAATAAAATTCTTAACAGCAACTACTTTATTAGCTATTTTAGTCCAGATACTCTCAGCTTCCAGTGGTACTAATTCTTCATGCAAATCAGTAATATTTTTGATATAGACCTTCAGGTCTTTGCTTTCGTCTGGAATGTAAGTGCAACAATGTTGAACTTTCAATATTCCACAAACTCCACCCTCCTTAGCCAATAAAATATCAAGGGCAAGTCGATTTTGCATAGACATGGCACATACGGCAATCAATTCCGTATTCACCAAAACAAACCCTCCAGCGGTATTTGTCGATAAGCGATCCACCACTGTTGACAGTTTCCGAATTTTATATGCATTCAAAGAAATTCCCACTGCTGGAATTAAAGCTCCAAAAATGTCACCCACTATTTCTGACCAAGTTTCTCTCTTAAAACGTGTCAGTAAATTAATATGTTCTACATCTTCTATTCTATCTATATGAAAAATCTTTGGAAAAACCAGGCCCACATAACACGTGCCATACCAATGGTCAGGCAACTTGTAATAAGCCTTGTTCCCACAAACATAATACACTCCTGGAAAAATTGGATCCTCTCCTCCTCTAAAACCCCATCCTGTTGCAATGAAGTATGTATCATGACACTCACTAGTCCCAACAAAGTATGTATCATATTGGGATTTCCTTCTTGTAATGCACAGCTTACCCTTCTGTGGTCCATCTAAAGCTAAAGTTGGACTAGCTCCATTTCTCAATTCTTTTCCCATCTCAATGTCCCAAATTGTCTCACTCATTTTGTATTTCCCTGCCTTTTCATGCATGCTCAATCTCCTTTCCTCCACCATGTTTAGGAAAGCTTTCTCCTCTTCTTTCAAACTGCAAGTTAAATTATTCTTAAAAATGTAATCTAATGTTAATTCTTCTTTCTCAATAAAAATCTCACCAAAAATATTAGCTTCTTTAGCTGGATTCAGCTTCTCATTCATAGGCAATTGCCCAAAAATACTATCTTTGTTAGACATCTTATAATCTATTTTCCCTAGCAAATAAAAAACACTACTCAACACACTACAAGAAATTCCATACGTAGCTGGTAAATGGTGATAAGTAACACCCTCTGAAACGGATGCAGGTAATTGCATACAAACATAGCAATCCCTCACTTCCATTGTCTTCACATATTCATACAACAACTTTGAAAAAACATTGCTAGAAAAATCATTAATTGACCTATCTTTATGCATGTAAGTATTACTAATTCTAGTTGGAACTACTTTTTGTGAACTTTTCTCTACATTAGTCTCATTCTCAGTATGTATTTCAAATGTACCTATTGAAACTCTAAATGTAACTAATAAAGCTAAAACACCCCATAGTAGCATTAACAATGCAGTACAGCACCAGCACATTCTACACCATCTTTTCAAGAAGGCACATCTACTTTGATTATTCTCTATGTTAGCCATTTTACTACTTTGACCTTGTCTTTTGACTTAGCCTCTACTACTCCACTACTGTGTTACTCTTTATTTCTGGATTACTTCAAACAGCTGGATTTCAGACTTTCTCCTTTTCACTTTTCTCCAAGTGATTTCTTCAGTTCACTCAATTTGGATATTCATCACTTTTCACTCCTTCTTCTTCAGCAACATCAAATTGTATCAGATCATCAACAACATCCTGTGCATCCGACTCTTCTCCAATGTCAGTCAGGATAACTTTTAAGATTCCAACAGATTTGTCCTTTTCCTCAACCACTTTTCTCAAGATCCCCTCCGGATTGTCTCGATTCACTGTTTCTTCTTCTTCTCCTCCTTCAGACAGTGCCACATAAGACCATTCCGGTGATCTGTACTTTTGGTTGGGTTTTCTAATTCTCTTTATCTCCTCAGGTTCTCTTGACTCCTTTTGCTCCTTCCTTCTTACTTCGTTTTGACTCGACACCTCATTCACTTGTTCAGCTTTCGATGTATTTGCTCTTATCAGTCTGTATCTCCGCCTCTTTACTCTGTTGTTAGGCCAAAAATCTCCTCTTACGACCTTTTTCGGTCTCGTTTCTGTATTATTTCTCTCTCCAATCCAAGTTCTTTTTCTCAGAACCCGACCTTCTGATTTTTCATTCTCACTTTCATCCGATTCTGTTTCAAATGCCTCTTCTTCTTCAGCAGTTTTCTTTCGCTCCACAGTCTTTTTCACCACTGTTTGAGACTTCCCTACTTCTTTCCCTCCTCGAGTCTCCGACACGCAATCTTCTTGCTGTCTACTTGTCCCTTCACCTAGCTTATCAGGAATGTTCCCTACACCTCCTCGGGGGTCTTCCGCAATCTGTCCCTCTCTATCTTCTTCTGACCCTACTTCTTCAGGTATAATCTCAAGTGGTTCTTCAATCTCCTCCTCTTCTGATTCAGGAGTAATTTCTGTGGAACTGCTCTTTTCTTTTCTTTTTCCTCCACTGCTTTTTGGAACTTCAGGCTCTCTTACAGAATCTGATCTCCCTTCTGAGATTCTCAATGGTTCTCTTGAAGTCTTTTCTGCTTCTTTTCTTGAACTTTGATTTTTTTCTCACTGATTCTGGGTCTTCATCATCACTGGAATCTGATTCTTCAAAATACTCCTTGCCAGTCCCATCCTTTGGGTTTGGAACTCTCAGAGTATGACTTGCATGTACCCAGTTTTTCACACCAGCACACTTTACTGCAGTTGTCGTAGTCAAAATAACTTGTCTTGGTCTTCCCCACCTTGGAACCAAGCAATTTCTTCTTCTGTGTACTTTAATCCTCACCCAGTCTTCTGGACTCAGATCATGAGCTTGCTTCTTCTCAAGTGTGGTAGCTTCTTCTCCAATCTGGTGAAACACAGAATGAACTGCGTCAGCCAGGCCTTTACAGTAATCCAAAATCATGTCATCAGTTATTGTCATCAACTTATTGACAGGCACATATGCATGTCGCATTGCGCGTCCCATCAAGATTTCGTGCGGACTCAAACCAGTAGTTCTATCTGGAGTAGATCTAATAGTCATTAGCACTAGAGGCAAGACATCAGGCCATTTCATTCCAGTGGCTAAACACATTTTACCAATCCTGTTCTTTATTGTGCCATTAATCTGCTCAACCACACCAGAAGCCTCTGGCCTGTATGCACAATGTAGCTTTTGCTGTATGCCCAATGCTTCACAAATCAAACTCATGAGCTCATTATAGAAGTGTCCACCTCTATCAGACTCAATCGTTACTGGAAACCCGTACCTAGGAATCAACTCTCTTAACAGTAACTTTGCCACTGTTATTCCATCATTTCTCCTAGTCGGATAGGCCTCCACCCATCTTGAGAACAAACAGACTACCACTAGAACATACCTCAGTCTGTTCACTTGGGGCATTTCAATGAAATCTACCTGCATTCTCGTGAAAGGACCACCTCCTCTACCTATTGTTCCCAGACTCACCACTGTCTTTTTCCCAGTGTTAAATTGCTGGCAAATCAAACACCTTTGACAGATGCTTTCTGCAATTGTCCTGAACTTTGCATTGTACCAAGTCTGTTTAAAAGACCTGATCATCGCATCCCTTCCCAAATGTCTCTGGCCATGATACATCCTTGCCATTGCTGACAGCATGGAGTTTGGCATGACTGGTCTGCCATCTCTATAGACCCAAACATGGTCTGTTTCTCTTGGGGCACAACCTGCCTTGATCCAGTCTTTCTTTTCTTCCTTTCCTGCCTCATCCTGCAACTGTTTCACTTCATCCCACGTTTCTAGGACATTAGTAAACATCACAGAACAAAAAGACATTTCACCTTCTCGTTCCCGATTAATTGACTGATTATTCTTTGCACAATATTGTGCAATGTCGTTAGCATATCTATTGCCAACTGTCACAAAATCATCTCCTTGTCCATGAGCAGCACATTTCACAACTGCTAATTCTTTAGGCAGCTGTATAGCCTCAAGCAATTTCCCAATCACTTCAGCATTCTTTATTGGAGTCCCACTCGACGTCAAGAAACCTCTCTGTAGCCAAAGTTGGCCAAAATCATGCACAACTCCAAATCCATACTGACTATCAGTCATCACAGTTACTCTCAGATCTTTCCCAATCTCACAAGCTTTCGTCAATGCCACCAATTCAGCAACTTGTGCAGATTTCACTCCTTTCAATGGTGATGCTTCCATCACTTCTGAAACTTTGCACACTGCATATGCTGCACTCAGCACACCATCATCATTCCTCAGGCATGATCCATCTACAAACAGCACATGATCACTCTCAAGTAAGGGAAGATCCCTTATGTCTGGTCTCGCTTTTGTACAGTACTCCAACACATCCAAACAATTGTGATCATCTTCTGTCTTCACACCCACATTTTCAATATCCGGCAACAATGTCGCTGGATTCACATTCACACATCTCTCAAGAGTCACATTTGATGCTCCCAGAATGACTTTTTCATATTTAGTCAGTCGACTATGTGACATGTATTGAGTTCTGCTTCTTGTCAAAAGAATTGCCACATTATGAGGTACGAATACCCTTACAGGATATCCCATTATGATTCCCTCACTCTGTTCCAGACTTCTGCATGTTGCAGCCACAGATTTCAGACAACCTGGTAAACCCACAGCTACAGGGTCAAGTGTCGATGAGAAGTACGCAATAGGCCTTCTCAGTAATCCATGTTTCTGAATTGACACTGAAAGTGCACATCCATTTCTCTCACTGCAGTACAATTCAAACTCTTTCTCATAGTCTGGCATACCCAAAGCAGGGGCTTCACACATTCTGCTCTTTAGCTCCTCAAATGCTGCCATTTGTTCTCCATCTAATTCCAATGGATCTGTCATCTCACTTTTTGTCAGCTTAATCAGTGGCTTTGCTATCAGCGAGAAATTAATTATCCACTGACGACAATAACCCACCATTCCCAGGAACATTCTCACTTCTCTCTGGGTCTTTGGGGCTTTCATTTCTCTGATAATTTTGATCCTGTCATCAGTCACTTTTCTCAGACCTTTTTCAATATTGTGTCCAAGATAATGCACCTCTTTCTTGCAAAATTGCAATTTAGCTGGAGATACCTTTAACCCTCCATCTGCCAGATGATTCAGTAAAGCTATGGTATCTACTTCACAAGCTTCACGTGTCTTTGATGCCACTAGTAGGTCATCAATATATTGTACTAGCACTGAGTTTTCAGGCATGATCAAACTCTCTAATGTCTTTTTCAATAACTGATTGAATATCGAAGGACTCTCCGTATACCCCTGTGGGATACGACACCATGCTAAAATACGCTGGCCAAACCTAAATGCAAAAATCGGTTGGCTGTCATGATGCAATGGAATTGAAAAAAAAGCATGACACAAATCAATCACTGTGTACCACTCAGCATCATGTGGAATCTGATACAAAATCACTGACGGATTTGGCACAATAGGACAACATGCCACCACAATTTGATTAACTTTTCTCAAATCGTGTACAATCCTGAACTTTCCATTAGGTTTCTTTAGCCCCATAATCGGTGAGTTACACGGACTACTCAATAATTCTCTTAAAACTCCTTGCTGAATCATTTTCTCAATTATAGGAGTTATTCCCTCAATTATTTCTGGTGTCATTTTGTACTGAGGAATGTTAGGATAAGTAATTCCCTCTTTCACTGAAATTTTCACAGGATCTACATTATTCATCAATCCCACATCCTCTCCAGTAAAATCCCAAACTGTCCTTTTCACTGTTTCTCTCAGCTCTTGAGGCAAATCCTCCGGATCAAACACAGCATATGCACCAATTAACTCACTCTCTCTATTTTCTAGAGTCATTCGGTACAAAACATCCTCATCTGGTGTTTCAAAAGCTATTCCATCCGGTGTACAAAAAATTGTACAATTCATCTTACAAAGTAGATCCCTACCTAACAAATTCACTGGACTAGTGTCACAGACGATAAATCTGTGCATGTCTGAAAATTTCCCTATTTGTACTCTTACTGGTTCAGTAAGACGTGTCTTGATTTGTGTATTGGCTACACCAACTACTTGGATTGCTTCATCCGAGAGAGGAAGATTTCTAATATCTGTTGACCTGACAGTTGATCTTGTTGCACCTGTGTCTACTAAAAAAGTAACACCTTCTTCATTTATTTTTCCATCCACAAATGGTCCTGCCTGGTCTATTTCTAGAGTTGCACCAAGTATGCACTCTTCCTCCTCTCTTCGGCACCGTCAATAATCACCTTCAGACTCACTCCCTTCATTCTTTAACAAGTACTGTTGTACCTGGTTAGAACGCCTTGGTTTGTTTACCTGCTCATCATTGTAGAATCCCGAATCCGGATTATACTTTTGTGATCCTCTATTCTGCGGCAAGGGCGGTTTTGGCTCTTGACTCTGCTGTTTCACAACAGAAGATTGTTGCTGCTGTCGATTATTCCCTTCGTTCTGCACCTGTTGATTTAAGTTTTTACTTTCATTATTCACTAATGGTGGATTGGTACACTCAGATCTCCAATGTCCCAGTTGGCCACAGTTGTGACACGGGAACTTTTTTTTGGCTTCCTCAAGATTCCCCTTTCCTTTACCTGCATATCTAGGTCTATTCCCTGGATTATTTCCTGCATTATTCGCCTGTTCCACTAACTGTGCTTCCTGTCTTTCCGCAACTTTCACTTGTGCCCACATTGCTTTCTCTTTCAGCTTTCTCTGTTTTGCTTCAATTTCATCACTGAAGTATTTTGCATGTCTCAGAATCTCATCTATTTTCTTACTCTGCCAATCCACAGTATGCTCACGAATTCTCTCACTAATCTCAGGTCTCAGGCCATATACAAATCTGTATACAAAGTGACTCAAATCCTTGTCACCCAGGTGTTCATCCCCACTGAATTGTTTAAAAGCCAGTATCAGCCTCTCATAAAAAGCATGAACCGATTCTTTTGCTTCCTGATGTGTTCGATCTATTTTAACCCAGTCTGTCTCTTTTGGAGGTACTTTATTTTTCAGGTATACGATCACCTGCTCATACTTTCTCATTACTTCTGGATCTGGTGCTCCTGTTCTCTGATCTCTTGGATATTCCTCAGTAGGCCAACTTACAACTATTTTACACTCAGCCCACAAGTCTGCTGGAACAATTATATCAAACAGACTATTCAGGTCAATCCACAGCACTTTTGACAATTTCACAAATCTGTCTACCTGCCTATACCACTCGACGGGCTTTTCTCTCAGTCGAGGGAAATCATTCGTAAATGATAAAATATCCTGTCTGGTCCATGGAACATGTACATATCCTCCTCCAGGTATTTTATAGGATAAGCAACAGTGGATGCTTTCTCTTTTTCTCTCACAGGAAATGCTGAATAAGTCCTATCCCCTGATTCTTCTCTTTTCTTATACCACCTATCCTTCCACTTCTCAACATCACCCCATTTTCGCAATAAAGCGATCATCTCTTTAATCTGTCCTGTTCTACCAGCACCATTCAGATTTTCAATGTCTTTGTCTGTGAAATCCATCCTGTAAGACTTCTGCAAAACTTTCACTTTATCAATGTCAACTCCATAGTCATTTGCTATTGCTCTTAATCTGTCATGTGTATTTTTAGTTCTCCAGGTGATATTTTTACACATAAATAACAATTCACCATCATGATGATTTTTTAGAATTTCTGTAGGAACTGTCCCTGCAACAAGCTCTTCTAATTCTACACGTAACCTAGCCACATCAATTGCCTGTGAATCTTTATCCTTCTTTTGAAGAACTTTCATCCATTCATTCAAATCCTCAGCTGTTATTTCAGTAGATTTTCTCACTGGAACCACTTTCTTCTGCGGTTCTAAAATCGGCATCCCTGAACAACTAGCTTCACCAGCATCCAATCCTGAATTAGACTGTATCTCTAATCCTTCACTACATGTCTCATGTCTGGATTTTTCTGTCCTTTTTCCTGAATCTCCTGAAGGACCAGCCAAACTTGTCAATCTATTCCCAACATATGGAATCACCAAACCATTCTCACCTGTCCTCTGCTTATCAAAAACAGGCATAACCGGACCTATGGTTACAGGCACCGGAACAGCGTCTAGATTCTTTGTCAGCTCTTTGATCTTTTCAGTCAACTCCGATGTAGTTCTGGCTAATTCTCTCGTATTTTCGCCACCGCTTCTATTCTCTCTTTCCCTAAAAGGATTACCACTTCTTAACTCAGGTGTCACATTTTCTGTCTCAATGATACGCAATGTATCTCTTATCGGAGAAACAATTGGTGTGCTCTCTTCTGGTTCTGGTCTATATGGAGGTGGTCTTTTGTAAATCATGTCATTCAAGACTTCATCCTCATACTCATTAACTCCATATCTTCTCACTTCTGCCTCAGGAACCCTTTCTGTACCCTTCTCTTCAATTGTTCTCATAGGGTATAATCCCTCTGACATACTAGCATCTCGCCATCTCGTCATTCGATCATGATGAGTTTCACGACCATGTCTCCTCCCAAACATATACCTATAATTTCCCCCAGACCTCTGCTTCTCTCGCTCATGTACTTCCTCTTCCCATTCCACTAAAGCCTCAAACTGTGTCGGCCTTGGTCTTGGGTCAAGACATAACATCTTTTCCCGCAAATTTTTCAACACGGCCAGATTAAATGAACCATGTTCTGGAAATGCTAGAACACCATCTTCCTTTGTATACCTAACCCAATTCTCCAACCATATACAGGTATGATACCCATATCTCGCAGCCATGAAGGATGCAGGCGTTTTCGATGGAGGTAACAATTCACCCTCTCTCGTTTTAACATCTTTATCCTTGTCGAACCAATTTTTAATCTTTCTGAACAAAGATTTTTTCTTTTTCTCTTCTTGGTAATACATTTTAGCTTTTACCAAACTTTTCTAATCCTTTCCGTAATACAACTCAATAGTACGATGTTTTATCCAATAACAGCGCGACTCACACTAACGCACCAATCCTGGAGCGTCTACGTTACTAGAGTACAAGGTGACTCTTTCCAATCCTTGCGCGGCTCACACCAACGCACCAATCTCAGCGCGAGCACTGTTCTGATCCAATATCCAATCAGAGCGCGGTCTGTTTGACGTCAGCAGTCGCTGCAGTCTCTTGCTCCTGTCTCCTGTCAGTCGTCTACCCCTCCTTTACAAAACTTCTCAGTAGACTTCGTGTCAGATTCTACAAAATCTATTAGTTACAACATATAAACATCTCCATTGTCTGCTTCGCTAACCAAAGAATAGTAAAGAAAATCTATTTCACAAGAATCCCGTTGACACAGTAACATGCATTCATTAACTATTTCCTCTAGGACTGCTCCAAAGAGTATTACAATTAACCAAATATATGAACATTCACGCACATTCATACAAGAAAATATAGTACATACACACAGAATCCTGCTTTTCCCGAGAACAGCGAACAATCTGCCCCACTACAGAATTATAACATACGTTAACCAAGCAGTGTTTACCTCTGCCTAGTCCTTCAAACAAGCTCAGAGAATACCTATTACTCCTCCCGCAATAAGCTTTAACGGTGAACCTTACGGATCCCTGGGACTTAAGACCAGAGTTTCACAAATAACCTTCGCTACCATACACACTCCTTTTATACCAGAAATATTTCTAATAGTAACACACAACGATGTCACTAATTCCGAACACAGACAATGTGACGCGCAACTTCGATTGTCACACGTTTTCTTTTCCTGCATACGTACAGGACCAACAATCCCGTCTTTCCCGAGAGCAGCATATACTTCCCTCTGCCCTACTACGGAACTGCTACCAGCTCCCAAATTCCAGAAGCACTACATAAAACTCAACATGACGACTTCAACATATAGTATTAGTACATATACCAACATCAATCAATAATCAATAAATCAAAAGCCAATGTACAAGCAATCTAATCAGATCAAGACAATCATCAATAACCATCCTCTGCTACCAGGAAATTGGTGCAGATTGGGGTGTACAAATTCTCCCTACTTCCACGGATAGAGTAAATTCACAGATACACGCACATACACTCATCATACGCTTGGGCCCATTTCACTAACATACACTCAGATTACTCTATTAGCACTGAACCTGTGGAAAGAAACCTTCTAAACACCCTGCATCTACACTGAGATCGATAAGACCTAATTGTGACTGTCCTGAGTCATGATCTAAACAATCTATACAACAATAATCAAATAGAGTACTCAATAATTGACAAGAAATACCCACCAACACTGTATTTAAAATTATGGTACTTTATCTAAAATTAGTCAAAGGGAAATCAATCAAAGTAAATCATTATTCTCATAATTACCTATTCTAGCTAAATGTCAGAATGGGTCAGGACAGGTCTCTCAGTAGAAGTCTCCCGAGTCGCCGTCCTCACAGCATAGTCCTCACCAACGCAGGTTTGGGAAGAAGTGGCAAAGTGGCAAAAACCCTCTCTAGGCTAACAATATTTATAATGTGTTTAACAATAGAAGGCAACATAAAATGTTTTCGATATCCGCTGAACCACTGAGCAAAGTGAGCAGGAAAGGATGTAGCATCGCTACATTTAGAAAATCTCCACTCAGGAAAAATCACAAAAATAAAAAGACAGAACACGGAACTGGAAATTAAAAAGTAACTCTTCATATTCATCTTTCCTCGGAACCAACATCATGATCTCAGAGTTCATTCATTATGGCTCCTTTGTCCTCCAAGGTTACTCGGATGTATCTGGATGCTTGCCCAGAACTGCTACTGTCCTCACGGAAAATTTTAACCAGGCGAAGACTGTGGTCAGATGACTCTCGACCATGTTCAGCAAGGCCTTCTCATCACAAAATTCACTCGAATACAGGCTTTAAACGGTAGCCATTTTTCCACCAGGCCAAAATGTACCATCTTAATTAAAAGAGACAAAACAACGTTACCACAGCATAGTGATTAAACAGTGTTAACCCCACTAATACCCTTATGTGTATGTAATTATCTAGCCTTTGCAACACAAGAAAAGCATTAGTACATAACATTTAAAAAACGTTTTTCGTGCTTTAAAATAAACAGCACTCAGCAACATTTATTAATGACACATGCGCATTTATTAAATAGCAACGCAAAAGCATTCCCACGTGTCGTTTTTCTCTCATTAGTACGTATTGGTTAGTTAAAACATTTACACAAAACAAATAATTAATAGTTAAAATTAATATTTTATTTAATCGACAAATAGACAAACCAGAGCTTTAAAAACCCAATAGATTTTCAACAGAAAACTCTGCTCCAGCAGCATGACTCATAAAGCCCTACATCACAACACCCCCAGCTATCTCGCGCAGAAACTGACTATCTCTGGTGGTCTTAGGTCCTCTAGAAATGCTGAAAAACTTCTACTGAAACCACAAAGGTTCATCAAGAAGAAAACCTATAAACGATCCTTCTCAGGGATGGCGCCCAAAATATGGAACTCTCTTCCCCCTGAAACCAGACTGAATGACTCTTCCGCATCGTTCAAAAAAGAAGTTAAAGCTTTGCTCATGGCAAAACTTACATGATCAATTGCCATCCTTGCCCCGAGTTCTTTAGAGCCTGTTTAAAATGCTCTACTTGTTTAATCCTCCTAAGATTTCTTGCTCCAAATGTTGTTTTAATATGACTGTTACCTGCACACTATTGTTTGTTCCAATTTACTGTTTTGTTGTTATGTAAAGCGCTCTGATATCCGCAAGGATCTTGTTCGCGCTATATAAGACTTTCAAAATAAATAAATTAAATAAATAGTATGGGGGAGTTCATCTTAGATTGCGCAGTAAAAACTTGACCTCAGGCAATAACGCATGCCCCTCAGATATCCACACTTGATGCATACCACTTCTACAGGGTGCATCAGGCGTTGAAAGACAAACTGGGGAATGACTTGTCTGAACCACTGGAAATGAGTTCACTGACGTACCTCCTTCAGGCTAAGACCCCAAGGCGTGGCATCACGGCACTGTACGCACTCACTAAGAGACACGAATCTCAGACCCTGAGCAGGACTCAGAAGGAATGGCAAGAAGAGCTAGGAGTTGACATCACAGAGGCACAGTGGGCACACTCCTTTGCCTTTACAAAGTCTATTTCATGGAATGGGAAACACAGGTTGGTACATTATAAATACCTCCACAGAGTCTATCACACCTCAGCCTGTTTGCACAAATATGGTCTAAGGGATGATGATAGGTGTCTGCGTTGCGGGACCGATGGGGCTGGATTCACTCACCTGGTGTGGGATTGTCCAGGCATCAGCGCGTTCTGGAGGGAAGTGATTCGCATAATCTCAGAAATGTTGGGCACACAAATCCCAGAAACCCCCTAGCAGCACTGCTAAGCTATGATAAGGATATACGGAAGTCGGGCCGCAAATTGGCAGCTATTGGCCTACTATTAGCAAAGCGTAGAACCGGCATGGATGCGGGGGACGCTACCTAAAATAGCAGAGTGGCACCCTGATTTAGCATATTGCTCCACGCAGTCTGATAATTACAATGCTTTAATTACGACCCGTTGCAGGCCCAAGAAGCTCTGGGGGCCATACCAGGAATATTTGGGGGCATATTTACAAGCTGGCGATAAAAAATTATCGCCGCCTTTGCGGCCGTTTTCGGCTGAAAAGCGGCGATAATTTTATCGCCTAATTAGCAAGGCCACGCTAACACGTGAAACCTTGCTTTAGCGTAAGGATTCCAGCTTTGCATCTCTAATGAGATGCAAAGTGGGCATTCCTGACCTAACATGACAGGAGAAATGTCGCTAAGCGACATTTCTCCTATCATCAAGCCCCACGCTATGAAGCATAGCGTCAGAAAAAGTAGCGATAACCCCTGTTATCGCTACTTTCCTTACGCCTGCTTCAGGACTGACTTAGCCATGATATCCTATGGAAGGTGGATATCATGGCTAAGTTTGTGAGTCCCTATCAGCAAGCTAACGCCACACTACGTGAGATTATCGCTGGGTTTCAGGCGATAATCTCACGATAGGCAGTTAGTGTGAGGATTTTTATCGCTGAGGAGATAAGCGTTGCTAATAGCACACTATCTCAGCATTAAAAATCCACGTTACCCGGCGATAATTATCCTCACGCTAAGAGCGCTGAGCGATAATTATCGCCAGGTGTTGCTGATATGCCCCCTAGTGCGCCAGTCAGCTACTGAGAGCGAACAGGGAGAGAAAATAGTCAGGAATAGAGCAGCTACAAAGGGCCGCTAGGTAGGCATAAATATGATTGGGATGGGTGGAGAAACGGCCAGGCATAGACATTCAACACATAGTGGGCTGATGCTCAACAGGCCCTTCCATACTCATTGTGTTTGTACCAATGATAGACACTGTGTTGTTACCTATGAAGTTGTATTTTGCTACTGCGTGTAACCTGAAATGCACATTTGTAATGCTTATTATGTATTGCTTGTCTTACTGTAAGACTGAAAACTTGAATAAAGTTTTTTTTTAAAAACGATGCACATGCAATACTGTATTGTGATCTGTGTGGCACACGTCCTTTGCAGCATGCATATCAACCCTCGATGCTACCTTAGATGAGTCAAAAACTGCCACTAGACCAGGCCGCTCCAACGAGTAGCCTGTGAGCTACTGGTAGCTCTGAAGCAACCTAGAAGAAGCTCTCCTGTGTGCATCACAGCCTACTAAATCAGACGTTTTTACTTGCTTGAATAAAAAATGTAAAACACAATTAAATAGAGTGATTTCAAGGTGAAAATGTGTGTATTAAAAGAACAAATAAGCTGATGTTTGTAGAAAAATTGCTGAATTATCCACAATATAAATTTCGTTGAGTGATAAATTATACAGCGAAGGAAAAACTTACGACTAATAATATTTTGTGACAGGGGCATTGCTGCAATTAATGTTATTTATTACGAATTTAGAGGATTTCTACATAGAAAACGTTTTTGTTTTTTTAACTTGGCTGCTTGCAACAATGCCTGGTGAACAGAAGTGGCCACTGCTCCTATGTTGGATATGTTGGCTACTAATGTCATCTTGTTGGTATTCCACCAGAACATCAACTACAGAATATCATGGGGGCCAAAATATTGTGACAAAAATATCAGCGATGCTGCTCATAGAGCGGGCACACAGATCCTTAGCCCCGAAGCCACCGCCGGGCGCTCCGCCTCGTCCCATCATTACACGGGTTCTCAACTACAGAGACCGGGATGCAATTCTGAGGATGGCAAGGGAAAAGCAGCAAATAACTTATCAGGGCAACACCCTAGCCTTTTCTCCTGATTTCTCTATGATGGTGCAAGCAGCACGCAAGGACTTCAACCCTGCAAAAACGAAACTGCGTGAGCTGGGTATCGAGTGTGCAATGTTATACCCGGCTAGGCTGAGGGTGACGCAGGATGGAGGATGGGCGGACCACGGTTCTTCAGACTCCAAAAGCGGCACAGGACTTCCTTAAAAAAGTGATGAATAAGTGTAAGGAGCAGAAGCGCGCTGAACAGGATCAAGATGGTGAATAATCCATGGTAAACCGGGACACTCTCCTCAACTCAACGTTGCCACGGATGACTGGAGAGACTGGAGTCGATTGCAGGAGCTTTCATGTGGCAGGAGACACCTACTATCGGGTACAAGATGGACAGCTTGTTGAGACAATCGGCAGACTATGCTCTGTTGCTGTGGTCTGGGCGACAGATGTGGGATTCCTCCGCATCATAGCTACTGATGATTGACGTAAGAATCGCGACCCAGCCGCTGTAAAGACAATCTACACTGACCTCTGCTGGTGGTAATGTATGAACTGTGCATGCATTAGCATATTCCAGGTAGGAATAATGGACGCTAGTTATGAGGACAGCTTGGCCTATTCAGTATGAAAAACCAAAGACTACATGTTACAGATTTGCATGCGTTCCACAATTATGGTCACTGGGAAGGGCCCTCGGTGATTGGTATATCATAACTTGTGCTTCCTTACTATATGGCACAAAGTAAATAGATGTGTAATGATTGTGGGTACTATACGGTGTATTACCCTATATGTCAGACAGATCTGACTATCGGAGGTACCTCCAGCTGTCAGGATTAAGGAAAGCTTTATATCTGCACCATTATTGTAACCCCCGACCACATCTACTACGCTGGATGAAGTTGTGTACTCTTGGCGGATCCCCCCAGGCGGGTGCTCCCCACCGCATGTTTGGTATGTTGCAGTGTTGCAGTTTGGGGTGTGGCTTTGGCGAAGTTGGGTTGCCAAAGTGGGAGGGAATTGGGTGGGATGGGGGTGGGGACTGTTCTGCAAACTGTGGTGCTTGAGACACATTGCGGATATCCGGATTACTGCTAATATGTTTATTGACATCATGATGCTAATAGTAACAATAGATGCACACTTCGCGAGTACTAGACAGCTATATTTCATACGATAGCTCCTAACACCGGATATAGGTAGATTACAACCAACGCACATAAATATGGTGACATGGAATGTTAGGGGTCTTCATAACCCAAAAAAGATACGCCAGATATTTGCTTATTTTGACAGGCTTCATGTTGACATTGCCCTCCTCCAAGAAACTCATCTCCCTCCCACGCACAAGAGTACTATTGGGAAAAAATGGGCGGAAACGGTTCACAGCTCGGCATACTCTACATACTCTAGGGGAGTAATGATTTTGGTAAGGAAAGGGACGCAGTTTACTATAGATAGCACTATCATAGATGAACTGGGCTGATATGTCATTATAACAGGATGTATCAGGGGGCAGCGGCTGGCTTTAATAAACACATATGGTCCAAATGTGGATGACCCCGATTTTTTTAAATTAATTTGGTGAAAAATTAATGAACTGCCCGAAATGTCGCTGCTTTGGGGTGGAGACTTAAATCTAGCTTTAAATGACGAATTGGATAGATCGGACGGTTCAAAAGAGCCACACAGACGAGCTGTAGGAATGTTGCAGGATCTTATGTCTGACACGCACTTAATTGATCTCTGGAGTGCCCGGAACCCTAGGGGTATGGAGGCCACTCATGCCTCAGTAATACATAACAGCTGGTCCCGCATCGATTACTGGCTAGGAACAGAGGAGCTAGCGTCCTGGACATGACACATACGCCATCTGCCTAAAACCCTCTCTGATCACAACCCTGTGCTACTGACTATAGACATTCCACATTACACACCCCCACCGTATATCTGGAGATTCAACGCAAAGGTTCTGTATACACTGAAACTATTAGTCAGGCTATCACAGGCTATTTCATGTTAAACCAGCCAGCCACTGACGACCCTAGTTTACTGTGGGAAGCCTTTAAAGCCACCATAAGAGGCATATGTATTAGCACCAGTGCGGGAATATTAAAAGATATACGCGATCAACTTAGCAAGCGGGAGGCCATACTGGAAGCGCTGGAACGGGAATATGCATGCACGCATAGTGCAAAGACATTGGGTGATATTAGAAATGTCATGACGGAATATCAATCATTTGCAGATGACGAACTGAAGTACCTAACGAAACGTCACAATGCATGCTCCTACGGTGAAGGCGAAAGACCAGGTCGAGTATTAGCGAACAAAATTTGCTCTGGCCACACGCCACAAACGGTCCTGGCCGTTACAGATAACAAAGGCGAGCTCCAATACGATACACAGAATATACTACAGGCGTTCATGGGAACATATAGTGAGCTATATGCATTGCAAAATACTGCTCCACCCTCTGAAATTATGACCTATATGGAAGATGTGGCGATCGCATGGCCATCGGAGACGCAGAGAGAATATCTTCCTCTGCCGGTAACAGTAGAGGAAGTAACTGAAGTAATTAGGTCCCTCCCAAATGGCTAAGCGCCAGGCCCGGAAGGCTTTATTTCCGAATTTTATAAGGCCTTTGCGGACCAACTGGCGCCCCACCTTGTAGAAATGTACGGAGACGCCCATGACAAACATATATTACCCCCCACATTAAGAGAAGCCATGATTATCGCCCTCTTGAAACCGAACAAAGATCCGGAACAATGTGATTCCTATAGGCCTTTGTCATTAATAAACTTGGGTACTAAAATACTAGCCAAACTTCTTGCAAAGCGTCTACAACCCCTAATGACTAATCTTGTACTCCCGGATCAGTCAGGATTTATACCAAGTAGGTGAACAGCCCATCACACAAGAACGCTATTTGCGTTGTCACACTACCTGACCCCGACCAAAAAAGCTGCAGCAGTCTTTTTGGATGCAGCAAAGGCCTTTGATTCAATCGAATGGCCGTATCTTCACACCGTATTGCAGCGAATGGGGTTTCCACCAATCTTCCTACGGTGGATTCAAATACTTTACACAGCACCTACAGCGCGAATCAGGGTTAACAAGTATGTGTCAGATGCTATACCAATTGCGCGTGGCACAAGGCAGGGGTGCCCGTTGTCCCCATTGCTTTTTGCAATAGCACTTGAACTGTTGGCGTGCAAAATACGGCAGGGTCATCATTACTCAGCACTTCAATTTCCACAAAGGCCGTTACATATCTCTTTATACGCAGACGACATTGTGCTGTATGTGCGGGACCCTGATGTGTATCTGGCCCCATTGCTGAGAGAATATATCAAATTCGGCCATCACTCTGGGCTCCAAATTAACTGGACCAAATCTCTCATTATACCCCTAACAGACACTACGCAGCCACATCCCACAGAGTTCCCACTTGAATGGCAAACACCCCGTCAAATACCTCTGCATCTGGTACCACCGAGAACCAGAAATTGTGATTCGCACAAATTACAGGTGAGTAATAGATACACTGGAGGACAAAATCGGGCGCTGGATACAGCTCCCACTAACGTTGGCGGATCGCCTGGCCATTGTCAAGATGGTCGTATTGCCTAAATTACTGTACCTTTTTAATAACATTCCTATCACACCTCCAGCTACGGTATTTACAAGATTGAATGCCATGGTAACACGACTGATATGGGCAGGTAAGCAGGCCCGAATTGAGCTACGTTCCCTTGCTCTACCCTACTCCAGAGGGGGTTCAAGGTTCCGGATTTCCGTCTTTATTACTTATGTGCGCAAGCGCAATATGCGCACGATTGGTATCACAGTGTCCCCTACCTAACGTACGTGGCAATAGAAGAGGGTGATGCGCATCCAACTCCACTGACAGCTATTTTGCCCTATAAGCGGCCCCCACTGCACTCCCGAGACACTAATAGAATTGATGCCACTAATGCAGCATGGCGAAAGATGGGTAGGTTAGCACGTAAACTGCCACTATATGCCCCTGTGATGCCTCTGCATCATCATCCGGAAATATCAGTCACTCGTGAAGACGTAGGAATAAGACTACTTAAGCAAGTGGGTATTGATAAGTTGGGGGATTTGTACAATGATGGCACCTTTATAGAACCCAAATACCTCACATATATTAGCAATCAGACATTACTCTTTAGATTCACGTATTATAGGTTGCAGGGAGCCATCAAGAAGCTATATCCATCTTACCCCGCTGAACCGCCGCAATTAAAAACGCTGCAATTGCTGATCACTGACACACGTTGCACACATATGGTGTCGAAACTATACACTAAATTACAGGAGGACATAGATGGCAATACGCATAAGGCTTTAATGAGATGGAATGATAAACTTGATGACCCTATCACGGAGGAGGAATGGTCAAATTGCTGCGCTCTAACAAGCATGCTCACACCAAATGGAAATTTACGCATATTACATTATAAATATCTGCATTAAACCTATCACACTCCCTCCAGACTTTGTAAATATGGCTTACGCTCGGATGCCCGATGTCAACGATGTGGTGAAGATGAGGCCAATTTTATGCACCTGGCATGGTATTGCAGGCCAATCAATGTATAATAGGTACAAGTTGTGGAGATGCTGGGGAGGATGGTGGGTGTCAACATTGCATGCACGATCCGTACCTGTCTGTTGGGTCTCATCCAGGGTGTACGCGCTACTAAGCGTACATTTTGTGTCATAGCCTTACTTTTAGCCAAACGCAGAATTTCATTATGCTGGGGTAGTAAGAAAGCCCCAACCACCAAACATTGGCTTGAAGATATGGCCTACTGTCAGGATGCTCTAAAAACGTATGAGGAGGAGCTGCCCACTGGATCCAAGCCTAGAGACTATTGGAAATATCTGGTTGAATATTTATGAGTGAATCAAGCGGATTAATTGTGCATCAAATTGTAAATTGCAATTGATAATATTTGTAAGGTGTCACTTTGAATTTGTAATGTACTGGATGAAGGATGTGGTAGTTCTACAGTCTGTATGTTGTCAACTGTTCTGGACGTGGTAAGTCCTGTAAAATGCTAATAAATAAAATAAAAAATAAAAAACAATGGCACTGATGCGCTCAGGGTTCAATCTCCTTCCCTCCTTCAGCAGTAGGTGACCTAAATAGGTGATATCCTGACAACAGTATTGAAATTTAGAAAGGGACACTTTATGTACCTGGTGAGCCAAATGTCACAATAACTTAACCGTACCGTCTTTGCATCTCTGTTCAGTGTCAGAAGCTATTATTATGTCATCCACATATTGAAGCAATACATTACCTGGGGAAAGCGTGAGGGAGTCCAATTGGGCTTTCAAGGCTTGCCTATATATACTAGGGCTCTCAGTATAGGCCTGAGGAGTGCAACAGAATCTAAAGCTTCTGCCAGCTAGGGTAAAAACGAACTAATGTCGGCTGTCAGGATGGATTGGGATACTAAAGAACACATTCTTCAAATCAATGACAGAGAAAAATTTAGCAGAGGACGGGATCATTGTCATTGGGAACTGAGGTACCACTATTTTATTAGCTG
Organism: Triturus cristatus; assembly: GCF_964204655.1. Lineage (NCBI taxonomy): Eukaryota > Metazoa > Chordata > Amphibia > Caudata > Salamandridae > Triturus > Triturus cristatus. Next base: position 701,149,313 of record NC_140586.1, read on the forward strand.
CGCGCAAATCAATTGCAAAATGATAAACATCTGGGTGGTCATCGGGGGAGTCTGAAGATGCCTTTTTTTAGAATAGGGTCATCAAAATAGTTCTGGTCTGTACGACCCTACGATGTCCTATCCTCCCAAACCCTATCTTGGTCACTTTCTTCACGACACCGTCCACGAGAACCTCATCCTCTAGGGGCCGCAACATTCTGTAATAACACTGGACACTCGCTACGCCAGTGCCCCTCCTCCTTGCAGTATGCACACTGATTCAGACCTACAGGCGCAACGTTCCTGCTAGTATGAGAAAGCTAGCGGGCTATCAAAGTTATGGGCAAAAATACAATGCCAACCAAAGGCCCAGCAAAGCATTATGGGGCAAGAGTCTAGAGTTTAGTGAATGATATAGTGTTAGATCTCAGCTGAGCCCGAGAGCCTGCCCCTTGAGGAATGTTTTGATATTGGATACTATAATATTCACTGCACCCTAGAATATTGTCCTATAATGCTTCTCAGGGCCTTTGGTTGGGATTGTATTTTTTGCCCATAACTGTGCTTGGGGTGGTCCTAGGAGGATTTGACCACCACCAATCGTTCAGCATGATGAGCTCTTTGTGTTCAAGGCATCTGCTTGTTTCTCTCCCTAGGTTAGTGAGGACATCAAAATCATCACCTCTCTTACTGCTTGCTGTATTTTCATTTTCACTTTTGTGAGTTGATTATATGCATTTTAGCATGTAATAATAGATATTTGTTGTTTTACCAAGGGTTTGTGAGGTTTCTGTTTTATTAATTGTGGTGAGACAGAATGGAGTTGCGGAGCGAGCGGAATTCACAGAGTTTTAGATCAATTCCGCAGAAGTTTGTGTAGTGGTACTCCGCCAACTACTCCCTCCCTTAAATAAGAGAGTGCATATAAGAGATAATTTGGCCAGGCAAAGCTAGTATTTCAGCCTTATGCTTCTCACCAGTCTTCCTCTCCTGATCCCATGCACTAATTTGATCCCAGGTACCACCCAATTCAGTACCGTGGTCCTGTGTGTGTCCCTGCCTCCAAATGTCAACGGGTACTAGTAAACCAAAGAACATTTCAATATCTGCTAGCATCATCACTGTTGATGAAGTGGCCTCTGTCGATTCCTTATAATATGCAGTAGGATTTTTCCTAGGGTCGGGTAACTGAGTCTAAAGGGACAACACCTCACTCCTCTTCCATGGGATATAGACCCACTGTTCTTGAAAACGGGCCTCTACTCTTGGTCTAACAAAATCATTATGCTGATCTCGGAGCTCCGGTAACTCAGGGTGATAGATGGGATGGACTTCCCTCATCGGAAACTGTGATACTGTCTTCGGGCTCTTCTCAAACAGCCTACTTCGATAAGCTACCAACATTGCAACGTTACCAAAAACCTCCTCAGGCGCCATACCAGCAGCATATACATTGTCCCCGATATCATAAATAATCTGGGTGCTACATCATTGAAGCACCGTTCCCGCATTCCAGTCAGTGTAGCCAACATGTGCTTATGGGCATGCTCCTGCACAAACGGCTCATAATCTCTCATCACACTCCACGCATCTTCCATACTATAGATGGGATGACGAGCCCACTGAGTGGCCTGATTGGCTACCGCCCTCAGATCATATCAATATCCGCCCCAGTCACACCCTAGCAGTTGCCCAGTCAATGTCCCCTGATCCACGTACAAGTGTTCCACTACCCAGTTCTGTCGGGGAATGAAGGAAAAGGGAAGGAGTAGTAACAGAAGGAACAGGCGCCAATGTCGGTAAGGGCTGTGTTGTGGGTGTAAGGGCTGGAGAGAGGAGAGACATCGACACAATAGGCGTAGCAGGGAGACTAGCAGTTATTGCAGACGCAGAAGGTAGAGACACAGAAATGACAGGAGGCACAGCGGCCAAAGCAGCTGGATCAATAATAAAAGAAACCGAGACATCAGGGGCAGAGGAGACAGACGACTGAGGCTGTGGGATGGCAGGATATATTCTCTGCGGGGCATATGGAGGTGGAGGTCGGGTGTCTAACAGTTCCTCCACAAATGTATCATGTTCTTCTTGAACCACATAAGAATTTTCACATCGCAATCGAAACTTCCTATTGGCACACTCTATCCCCTTCTCAGGCTCCTCTTTATCACATGCAACAGCTTTCTGAGTCACTGTCTGCATCCTTCCCTTTCGGGCCTACTTTTCTGCCTTCATTCATCTCTGTTTATCTTCCTTTTGGCATGTTCTAAGGGAATCAAACATCGACTGCCTACTTCTTTTCGCAAATAATTTATCCTGCAGAAAATTATGCTTTTGCTCATCAAAAGTGCCTGTCAACGGCCACTGCAACTCGGCATTGTCCCTCATATATTTGTGCCATAATGTACTAACCATAATAGGGCCAAGGCCATGCTTGGCATACATTTCAAAATTTGGAGGGCATTCCGGAAGCGCAGGCTGACTCTCTTCCAATCGAGCATCAGTAGAACAACAACGACAACTCATACACCTCAACTTACTAAAACAAGGCATTTTTCAAACGAAAATGTGTTCACTATTTATGCCGAGCAGATATTTGCAAATATCTTACCAAAGTTGGTCCGACGACCTCACCAAATCCAAACCAAAGTGGTACCATGTTCACAAAGAACTCAATCAAATTCAAGCGCTTGTCCAAAAACGATCCTCAGACCGTACCAAATACAAACCAAAGTGGCGCCATAGCCACAAAAACAAAAACAAAGCAAACTCACCTGGTGCACACAGGTCAAACAAATTTATTCTCCTATGCCGACTCTTCGGACCAAACAGTCAGATCCAAGGGTTTCGCAGTTCAGGACCCCAGCTGGGATACCACTGGACGAGGCACCGCCCGGTCAGACAGACGGGGCAGTTGCGAGTACCAGACTCTCTCATGCAGGGATCCCCGGTCCGCCCGTCCGACTCGACGTGGCTCTGTCCCCCTCACACGTCCGCGGGCAAAGAAGGGTCACTCACCCGATGGGGTCCCTGTTCAGGCGCCAACTGAAGGAAGTGACCCAATTAGGTATATTTAACAAATAACAACCTAGGCAATCATCACTTGATAAAGCTGAATATGTGTCACAAAGTCAAAAAGACAGAACTGAAAACAACAATGAACATGAAAATAAGTGTATATTTATTTTCTTAATTAAAATCACTCATAAGTAACTGTATAAAAACAACAAGGTATTGTACAGAAATGTAAAATTAAAATCATGACAATCATAAAAATCGCGGTTGTACAAGAAAAACAAACAATATTATAACGTGACTGAATATTATTCGACGCGCGTTTCGGTGTGAGTAACGCCTTCGTCAGGAAAGAGTCACAATTCCTGTAATTGGAAAAGGGTATTTAAACAATAGTTTAACAACTAATTTTCATACAATATATTTATCATGTTGTAATTTACAATATTTAAATATGACTGACACATTTTTTTATAAAATTAATTCATGGTATGTTTTCATAGTGGGTTAAAGTGCGTATAGGAAAAAATTCTACTATCAACAAATATTGTACGGTATTAAACGGGATACTGTAAAATGAAAAGAAATGAGGATGGTGAAAAAGAGAATGAGCAGGCGTGAAGGTAGATTTAGTAAAATAAGTGCAATTGAGATAGAAAGTGATAAAGTAGATTCCATGACTTCCCATAGGAAAATGATATATGTTTTGGGGTCCTCAAGGGTGGAAGAGATTGAGATATAAGTTGGATCTATATACCTGTGCTCAAAATGAGAGCTAATAAGGAATGGAAGACTACTGTTGTCTTCAGGAGATAAAAAGCACCTAATTGAACAAATAAATAAACAAGAAATGGTAAGATTGGAGTAAATACATAGCTATATCAAGATGGTATGATATCTAAAGAATTATAATATATACCTAAAGGTATTGTATCGGTTAAACCATCAATGTTGCGACACGGACGATAATGTGGGACAGTACTTTGTGGACAGGGTAAATTGGTCAGTTCAAAGACTGTAAAATCTAAAGAAAGAGGAGAGAGGGGGACATGATTATTCTTTTGTGAATCACACTATATGCGTCCCCTTCGATTTTATTACAGTTCAAGGATGAAGATACCTCTTGAATTGAGAGATCTTGTTTGGTAGACAATTGTTTATAATCGCTTGAATGGCGAAATTGTTTCATATACTTAATGAAATTTTACAGGGTCAATCAGACCTATAAAAAAGAAAAAAAGAAAAAGATAAGAATAATGTAAATATAGAAAAAAAGAATCATGACGATAAATGGGTATTTAACGTAATTTAAATAAGACATTTGTGTGACATACTAAAAAAGTCTCTGATTTCTACGTTTATTTGGATTGTACTATCAGCAAATAAAGATGACTATTAAATATTTAAACATCAATTAGATATAATGAGGTAATCTCAGTTATTGTATACGATGCATAGGTAACTAATCTGAATACAGGAGCTAGCAGGTATCGATGGTGGAAATATATCGATACTAAGTTGGAGCGCTATTCGAATTGTTAACAGGTGAGTCAACATAAAAAGAGGCTTACGAGTCCCGAATATTCCAGGGTTATTTGTCCAACACAAAGAATTCCTCGAGAAATGGAGCATGATTGCTAACCGTTGCTCAAGAGATCTAATGATACTCATAATTGAAACTGCTAAAGAATTAACATCAGCTCTTAAAATTGAACTTAATGAACTGGAAGATAAAATAAGAAAAAATAACAGCATAGAAGAAGCTACCAAAAAATTAGAAGAGTCAAACAGAGATCTGGCCTCATTTGCAGAATATCTAAATAAAAGAAAGTCAGATAAATTAGCCAAGGATAAAAGGTTCTGCACACTAGAAAGAACGTATCCATACCTTCATATAGATTTCTATAAACAGAATCATTATATGGATGACCGAACATCTAGACAAAAAAAAGTTGTCACTTTTTCAGATACTTCTGACTCTGAAAATGAGGGCCCATCACATCAATACGAACCACCAGAAATGTATAACTCTTTTAACCCCAAGACTTCCCATCAGTCTTTTTTAGGCCAACGAGGATCGCGAAGAGGCAAACAAAGAGTCAGATTTCAACCCCAATCTCAACCCAGAGGGAACTATCAGGGACACCATTACCAACCAGATTCCCAATATCTACTAGAAACAAGAAACCGGCAATATTGGAAAAACGGAATGTAATACCCATCTTTAATTTGTCAACGTCACAACTAGATTCTGCAGCTACAGACCTTCTCTCTAAAGGTCTATCATACGTTCCTCATGCCTCAGCAAATACATTTGAACTTTATCAAGATGTCTTTTCCTTTTTTAGGAAAATTAGACTCAAAAAATTCTTTGGACTTAATAATCAAACAGATGGCTACAATTCCAATATCAACACTATAGCATTACCTTCCACGTTTACACCTACCTTAGAGCAAGTAGGTCCAGAGGTCTCCATCTTTGAACAAACAGTTCTCAAACAACTTGAACAAAATTTGAGCTTTATTCCTAAACCTATATATAATCTCAATAAAGAAGAGTTTTTAGCTATAAACAGTCTAGCACAAAATAAGCTCTTAACGATAAAGTGCTGTGACAAAGGTGGAGGAATTGTTATTTTAAATACAGGGGACTATGAGGATAAAATGCTTGATATGTTAGAAGACAACACATTTTACTCTCAAATTAAGACCAATCCAATCACCAAAATAACAAAAAGAATACTGACCTTAACCGATTTTGCACTCAACGAAGGATACATCACCACTAAAGAATACGATTATCTAAATTCGTCAAAAGGTAAAACAGCCTGTATATACGGAGTTCCTAAAATTCATAAAAATGTAGAAAACCCTCCATACAGACCAATAGTTTCCACCATTGGGACAGTGACAGAACCACTGTCAAAATTTGTAGATAATCTATTAAGACCTTTTGTCCCACTCATCAAATCCTATATACAAGACACCAGAGACATAATTAGTAGAGTAGAACATCTGACATTCAATTGTTCTAATGACGTATTAGTAACTCTAGACATAGAGTCACTATATAGTAACATTCCCCAACAGGATGCCATAGAAGCCATAGATTGGTTTATTGAGTCCTTTAATATACCCTGCTTTAAACCTTTCATCAAAGAATGTCTCCAAATAATACTAACTGAGAACGTCTTTTCATTTGGTAGTCATCTCTTCCGCCAAACAAAAGGCGTTAGTATGGGAGCATCAGTAGCGCCGTCAATAGCCAATATCTATATGGCTATGTGGGAATCGAAATTCATTTTTAATGAAGTGGCCCCTTTTTTTGAGTCTGTCACCCATTGGTCCAGATATATTGATGACATTTTTTTTATCTGGACCGGTGGGGAAGACACTCTATTTGAATTTACCCAATGGCTAAATCTGACAGACCCCACCTTAAATTCACTGCGAATAGCAGCAATACTCAGGTAGAATTTTTAGACATTAACATCATCAATCGTTCAGGACAACTAGAAGTAGATCTTCATGTCAAACCTACTGCGAGAAATACACTGCTACACTTCCAAAGTTTCCACCCACGTAGCCAGAAACAAAGTATTCCGTTTTCACAGTTTTTGCGAGTAAGAAGAAACTGCTTGAGTCTTCGTGATTTTGACAAACAGGCTGCCACCATGAAAGCTAAATTTTTAGAAAGAGGCTATCCTCATAGACTCATAAGAGAATCTTATAAAAGAGCAAGATTCTATGATCGAGATAGCCTCCTTATTAAACAACATAAACAGGAACAAAAACAATTGGTATGTGTTACTAAACATTCTACTCTCAATACCAAAGTGAAACACATTATTAACACAAACTGGCACATTCTGAATTGTAATTCCACAAGTGCAGACAAATTAGAGAAACCTCTTTTTGCCCACCGTAGGAATAAAAACCTGAAAGATATTTTGGTACATTCTAGATTCGAAGATCAAAGTACAAAAACTCCATTCATTCAGAAATCCATAGATGGTAACTGCCCCATTAAAGGAACAGTTAAATGTACGAGCTGTAAACTAATTATCTCAGGTGACACACTGATACATAATGGCTACAAGATTTCAGCAACAAATATGTGGAACTGTAAAACATCTAATGTCATATTCTATTCTTTGACCTTGTCAACTTGGCTACGTGGGAGAAACCTCTAGAGCTATACACATTCAAATAGCTGAACATCGTTCAGCAATTAGAACAAAGAAATTGATGGCTCCCCTAGTGAAACATTACCTAGATTTGCGACACAAACCTGAAGAAATTCTCTGGTGCATTTTGGAAAAAATTAATACCTCCAATGATTATACCAGCACAAAGATCCGTAAAAAACGAGAGGTATTTGGGATCTTTTCATTGAATACATTTAAAAATGGTCTTAACAGCGAATTACCTTGGGAAAATGCAATTGTATAATCTTGATATATAATCTACATCTCATCAAGATCTTATAGAACTCTAATAAACAAACTGTACCAACATACACACTTATGCATTACATACTTTTCTGCAATAAGAAATACTTAGCTTCAGATTCTAACTATCTATGGTAACATATTTCAGCAATTAATCATCTATTTATTTCTGGCCCCCCTTTTTTTCATCAACACATACTTTTTTTAATATGAACAATAATCGTATTTATTTATGCTGTTTTATTAGCACTGTATCTATTAAAAAAAAAAAAAATTCAGTCACCTTGGACCTTATTCTCCTTTTTTTAAAAAAAGTTCCTCCTCTTCGCGGATTTGCACAATAAATGTTTCCGCCACACACAGATAATGTGTTAGTTCTATTTAGATGGCCTTGCATATGCAAGATAAAGCAAACGATCCATTGATGCTACATATGAAGCACTCACGGCATTGGTTTTGATGCATTACGTATACTTTGGATGTTAACCAATACTATGCCCGACGTTTTCCTACACGCTACACTCTAGCACCAATGAATGCACGCTATGTGAGTAGCGTTTTACGTTACGCACTCACGTTTTTGGCTTACACGTGACCATACACGTTCGACATTACCGCGGGAACTCCCAAAAAAAAAAAAAGATCTGACATTACAACTAGTGCTCTTTATCCTGCCGCAAATGGCCATTTTGCCATCGTATCCTTACTAGATGGACTACGCACTGAGAGCATCTCTATAGAGGTAAGCTGTTAGCTGTTCGTAACGCACCGTGTACAACTAATGCCATTATGGCCATGTTAGGTCTTCCTGCTTCATTAGGAATCACGACAACCTCTCTGCTTTTTCTTCTGTGTATTAAGTTTCCATAAAAGTAACATAAAAATACACATACACACACGGCTCCGTTTGTCATTTTATTCAGTAGGAATAGTATTCATTTTTGAGTATATACCGATCAAATCGTTTCAATTTCAAGCTCCAGATACACGGGCCTCTTTTTATGTTGACTCACCTGTTAACAATTCGAATAGCGCTCCAACTTAGTATCGATATATTTCCACCATCGATACCTGCTAGCTCCTGTATTCAGATTAGTTACCTACGCATCGTATACAATAACTGATATTACCTCATTATATATAATTGATGTTTAAATATTTAATAGTCATCTTTATTTGCTGATAGTACAATCCAAATAAACGTAGAAATCAGAGACTTTTTTAGTATGTCACACAAATGTCTTATTTAAATTACGTTAAATACCCATTTATCGTCATGATTCTTTTTTTCTATATTTACATTATTCTTATCTTTTCCTTTTATTCTTTTTTATAGGTTAGATTGACCCTGTAGGAATTCATTAATTATATGAAACAAGTTCGCCATTCAAGCGATTATAAACAATTGTCTACCAAACAAGATCTCTCAATTCAAGAGGTATCTTCATCCTTGAACTGTAATAAAATCGAAGGGGACGCATATAGTGTGATTCACAAAAGAATAATCATGTCCCCCTCTCTCCTCTTTCTTTAGTTTTTACAGTCTTTGAACTGACCAATTTACCCTGTCCACAAAGTACTGTCCCACATTATCGTCCATGTCGCAACATTGATGGTTTAACCAATACAATACCTTTAGGTATATATTATAATTCTTTAGATATCATACCATCTTGATATAGCTATGTATTTACTCCAATCTTACCATTTCTTGTTTATTTGTTTGTTCAATTAGGTGCTTTTTATCTCCTGAAAACAACAGTAGTCTTCCATTCCTTATTAGCTCTCATTTTGAGCACAGGTATATAGATTCAACTTATATCTCAATCTCTTCCACCCTTGAGGACCCCAAAACATATATCATTTTCCTATGGGAAGTTCTGGAATCTACGTTATCACTTTCTATCTCAATTGCACTTATTTTACTAAATCTACCTTCACGCCTGCTCATTCTCTTTTTCATCATCCTCATTTCTTTTCATTTTACAGTATCCCATTTAATACCACACAATATTTGTTGATAGCAGAATTTTTCTATACGCACTTTAACCCACTATGAAAACATACCATGAATTATTTTTATTAAAAAAATATGTCAGTCATATTTAAATATTGTAAATGACAACAATGATAAATATATTGTATGAAAATTAGATGTTAAACTATTGTTTAAATACCCTTTTCCAATTACAGGAATTGTGACTCTTTCCTGACGAAGGCGTTACTCACGCCGAAACGCGCGTCGAATAATATTCAGTCACGTTATAATATTGTTTGTTTTTCTTGTACAAACGCGATTTTTATGATTGTCATGATTTTAATTTTACATTTCTTGTTGTTTTTATACAGTTACTTATGAGTGATTTTAATTAAGAAAATAAATATACAATTATTTTCATGTTCATTGTTGTTTTCAGTTCTGTCTTTTTGACTTTGTGACACATATTCAGCTTTATCAAGTGATGATTGCCTAGGTTGTTATTTGTCAAATATATTTTACCCTGTCCTAGGAATTGGTACTAACAGGGGGTCCTTGTTATATTCGCATAGTGACCCAATTAGGGCCACCTGGGTCACTTGCGACCACCTCTCAGCCTTCCATACAAATGAAGAGTCAGTCAGACAGTGGAGAATACAAACCAAAGTTATTTATTAGTCATACACTCAAGCGGAGTCCGTTCTGACCAGCCTCCTTGGATTGCTGCAGAGAGACTGACCCTCACCAACATGGTAATACAAGATATACATTTCCAGCACCCCTAAAGACCCGCCTAGACTGGAATTTTTCAGTCTGGGAGCTGATGAACAAAGAAGGTACAAAAGGATGGGCTATAATCCTGAGACTGGGTACATGCTGTCTTGGTTTCAAGGTTACTCTTCCGGTGCCCGTCTCTCTGAGAGTGGGAGCAGGCCTACCTACTAGGAAAGGCATGCAGTGACAGAACGATCTATTCATTAGTGCAGCGAAGCTCAACCTTGAATAATAAAGGGAAACAATCTAGGCTGTGTTCTGCTGAGGCAGGTGGTATGAAACAGAAGCTTAATTTCGATCATGGTACAAAATGGTGGCAGAATACAAAATGGTGCCGCAAATGCTAACTTAACTCGCACAATGCTAGAAGGTGTCGATTAGATGAATTTTTCAGTGCAACAGGCGTCCGAAGTGGGAAGGGAAACAAATCCACCACAGCTGAGTAGGTATACCTTATGTATTGGCTGTAGGTTATTCATGCTTGGAGGATTAGAACTTCCCACATTGTGCAAAACTATATCTCCATAAAATTAATTTAAATAAAATAGCTTTTCTCTTCACGCAGTGTCCGTAAACTGAGAAGCAGGTGAGGACATTGAAGAGCAGGTGGCGGCTCTAAATATTACAGAAAATTGCAGACAGGAAGTTACTATGAAATGTTTACCTCATGGCCTCCTGGCAATGGGTGGAAATGTTACCTTCGTGGTTGAGGCACATGAAGCATTCAGAACAGAGGTATTCTACTTGTGGGTTAAGTTTCCACCTGCAGATGCACATACACAGTTGTTTCACACTTACATTGAAGATGAACCACCTGAGGAATATTTTAGATACGTGGACATTGAAGTCCGATTAACTTACCAAGAGCATATTAATTGGTTTAAAGGCGCCCTACCCCATACCATAGAAAATGTGAGACTTGAGGCCAGATGTACGACGGCCAAAATAGCACCTCGCAAATTGCGAGTCTTTTGCGACTCGCAATTTGGGAGGCGCTATTTAGGATGTACAACAATGTGTAACATACTGTTAGCGATTCCCAATGGGGTCGCAAATAGAGAGGCTCATAAATATTAATGAGCCTCTCGCAATTTACAACCCCATTGGGAATGGCAGGCCCTCCCAGGTATGGTGGCCTGCTGGGCTCAGCAGACCACCATGTCTGGGCCTGCTTTTAAATAAAGCAGTTTTTTCCCCCCAAATGCAGCCCGTTTCCCTTAAAGGAAAACGGGATGCATTTAAAAAAAAAAAAATGAAACGTTTTCGATTTATTTTTTGAAGGCAGGCAATGGTCTCTAGGCCCAATGCCTGCCCTTAAAAATATTTTCCCCTGCGTTTGCAGAGGGGAAGGGGTCCCCTGGGGACCCCTTCCCTTTTGCAACCCCATTACCACCCTCTTGAATAGGGTGGTAATTTGCAAGTGTTTTGCGCCCGCAATTGCGGACACAAAACATCTGTACATAGGGTTGCGCACGCTATTAGGAAGGGAACGCCTCCTTCCTAATAGCGAGTCCGCAAATAATTGCAAGTCGCAAAATAGGGTTTGTACATCCCCCATGCCATTTTTGCATGCGTAAACGGTTTCGCAAACCTGTTTGCGCATGCAAAAATGGTCGTACATCTGGCCCTTGGTCCGCTCAGCAAAGAAAGAAACAACCTGGCCAGTCTTGGCTTCATATACACCACATCCAAACATTGCTACTTTAACAGCAGCAGGAAAGCGTACACGTTATAGAGATTTAGTAAACATTTACAGAAATCTTACATAATACATAATGAGAACATTGGCAGTCCAACCTGCTCAGGCTGCACAACCTCAATTGGCTCCTATAGGTATTAGCCACCAAACACTGAACGCCGTTATGGGAAAGATTGCCACCAGCCGGGAGCAAATCACGTTCTGGATAGCACAGAAAACAGTCACCTACCTATGTGGGATGCAGAGGGCAATTAACAGCATGCCAATGAAATCCCTAGAGGGTCATACAGTTTATGAACTCCAGTTTGGTGTGAACTTGTGGGTACCAGACCTCGATAGTGTCAGCACAGTGACGGCTGAAACACCATTGGACATCAATGAACGTTTGGCTGTTTTACAGGAACTCAGTGAATTCCGGGCTGTACAAAGCAACGTCCAAGTAAAACGCACCACTACTGGAGAAGTTAAGGAAAGTCTGGCAATGCCTGCCTGGGTCCCGAAGACTGGAGACCGGGTCAGAGAAAAGATAGTGGACAAGAAAGAATGTGGGCCGTCTTACAGAGCCTGTGCCTGTCTTGACTGTTGAAGGTACCAGAACTGTACTTCTTCCATCTTTGCCTGTCACCAAGGCAAAAGGCTTGCCTCAATTGATCTGATCAAACAACACTATGTGGCCGATTCTCAACAGTAATCCACGTGGGCTCCTGGGTAGCCACCACACACCTCTCGCTATTGTACAGGAATTTCAGATGGAAGCTTTAATAAAGACTGAAGACTCCACTCTCCAAAGAGAAGCTGTAAACAACAATGAAATGATAATTCTCCCTGTTGAAACAACTACAACTGTACAATCAACAAGTAGAGAAATTTAAATACGAAAAGATTATGAAGTCTATGTAAACATTTGGTTACTGCACTTCCTGCATGGAATGTGTCCCCCTGGGCACAGCGTTTGTCCTATGCTGGCCTTCAGGTTGATGAATGAGTAAACAACTTGTTGTTGGTTGAGTTTCAATACATGTATTTTATTTGTCAGGGATTAGTCCTATAATAGAGCATGAGTATCATGAAGAGCTATGCACTAAGATATCTATGTATATCATTATATTTGAGCTGCTTTTGTGACCCGTGTATGTTGGTGTTGTTAATAGAAGTTCGAAACATTAACAAGCAACCACTGCATGCTGTGTAAATTTAAACGTGAGTGACTAGATCGAGAAGATAGAGGTGCCGGTGTACTCGGTAGTGAATTCAGGGATTTAACATTGAGTTTGATGAAACGAAAAAGACTGTGCAGGATTAAACAAAAGTGCTACTAAAGCTAGTCTCATTGTGCTGTGTTCACTAACGTGGTTAAGACGCAGTGCCGGTACAGTTTGTTAGATCTAATCTTGTCCCATGCTTGGTTTACAATCTGTATGGGCGAGGCTATCACGAACCGAAACAAACAGCAAAACATAAAACAACTGCTATACTTGTCAAAACGTGAGATTAACCAAAGATTACATGTGAGCACCTTAATCAAATATCACCGAGCACAACGAATACCACGTGGATTAAGAATACCCTGGAAGCCATCCCTCTGTAAAAACGCACAAAAATGTAAGGACCGTTGGTATGCGATCCTTAATAAATGTTCTTTAGACTTAATTTTATTGATCATAGAAGAACTGTCAGCCATCCTTGAAGAATTATCCAAGGAAATAGTCACCGTCACTAATGAACTCACAAACTCAATGTCAGCAGACGTATAGACAAAAGTCCTTGATGATATCGATGAACAACTTACTAAACACTCACAGGAAATCAATGAAAGAAAAATACGCAAATTTCGTTGTGACACAGTAGACTATAAACTCGGAGAAGTTTACAGCTGGGCAGAAGTCTATGCCAGACGTAGACAGAATAAATCATATACGCAACATCATCAACCGACAGCGATAGCATGAATAGACCATCAAGGACCACTACCACCAGTGACACCACCAACAAACTACCAAGGACCACCACACCTACATCAAACGATCCAATTACAACACAAGCTCACACATCAAGACAGTCTTTTTTAGAGGAAAGCCAGTTAGAAAAAGGAGACCCAGGAGGAGTAAAAGAAAAGGAAACTCCAAACACCAGAAGCACTACGGGAGCAAAGAAAGAGAATTCCAAGAAACAAGCAACCTGAGCCTGGTTATCAATATATCCAATCAACAGTTCAGTGAAATTGAACTACAAACCTTACAAAATGGAACCTCATACGTTCACACTACCAACACCAGCCATTTGGAACTTGAAATAAGCTTATTCCAAATTTATAAGAAAATTACAATTACGACATTACTTTCAAAATATACTGCCTCAACAAATTAACCCCGAACCAGATCAACTAAGGGGGATATCTGTACCTAGCACATACATGGCACTCATCAGCCATAAAACATTGGATACGTTTGAAAGTCTAGTTAAACGCGATTTACTCAAATTGAATCTTTCCAACAAAAGAAGAAAAAAAAACTCACACAGAAAGAGATTGGCATCATAAAGAACATAGCTAATAATCCCAACATAACTTGTCAAAAAGCGGATAAGGGAGGAGCCTTGGGTATTAGAAAACCCAGCTGAATATGAAGCAGAAGTAAACAGTCATCTAGCAGATGAAACAACATACATAAAAATCGATATGAATCCTACAGGAGCCTTCCACAACATCTTGAAAGACCTCATCAACCAAGCCTATGACAAAGGGGTAATTAACAACAGAACAAAAACATTTTTAATCCAAGTATTCCCAAAGAGTCCAATCATTTACATGGTACCAAAGATACATAAAGATCCTCAAAATCCACCGTTCAGACCAATAGTGTCTACCAAAGGAAGTATACATGAACCCATCGGACAATTCATTGATCGATATCTACAACCCATGGTTCTCAAAATGAAAACATTTGTAAAAGACACTACAGACTTCCTCAACAAACTACAGAACATCAAAATAGACACAGATGACACCGTTCTAATGTGCACCATTGATGTGAAGTCACTATATACGTCAATACCACACAATCTAGAGATAGAAACAATAGAACAAGCATTGTTGCACTTAGATTTGAGTCTGGACACAGAAGTTTTGCTCATGGAATTACTACAATTCACATTGTTTCACAGTTATTTTACATGGAAGAACGAATGGTATATACAAACAACTGGAACTTCCATGGGCAATTGCGCCGCACCAGCGTACGCTAATCTGTTCATGGACAAGTTTGAACAAGGCAACATCCTTACTAAGGACCCATGGAACAAATACAGAAAATTATTTCTGCGTTACATTGATGATATATTCATTGTATGGAACAGACAACAATCCATACTAACAGACGCACTTGATAACCTCAATCACATAAATGAACGAATACAATTCACATACGATGTACAACGTGAACAAATTCATTTCTTGGATGTTCAAATAACTCTCGTTGGCAACACATTTGACGCCGACATATATAGGAAACCAACAGATCGAAACAACACGTTGCATTACGCCAGTTTCCACCAAGAGCCACTTAAACAACATTTACCTTATTCACAAATGTTGCGGGTCAAATGTATTGTATCCAATCCACAAATCGTAACTAAGCGACTACAAGAAATGACAAAACGCTTCCTACAAAGAGGTTATCCGCCTAAACTACTAGACGAAGCACGAATTCGATGCCAACTAAAAAACAGGAGTGATCTATTACAAAAATCAACATTTGATTAAAAAAAACATTTAGTGATGGTGTCTAAATTCTCCACAGCTAGACAGAATATGAAACGTATAATCAAACGACATTGGCCAATGTTAACCATGGAACCCGACTTCAAGAATTTATTTAAGGAATTACCCACCTTCGCATACACCAGGAACAAAAACTTGGGGGAAATGCTCAAACACACCAAAAAAGTTGACAAAAACATCTACAAATTAACAGTGGCATGCCATAATTGCAACAACTGTAATAACATTATACCAGGTGCAACCATAACACACCCAAGAAAAGGCAATAAAATAAAACTAACGGTCACAGCTACATGTGACACGACCAATGTAGTTTATCTGTTACAATGCCCATGCTGCAAGATTTATGTTGGCAAAACCAAAAGGAAAATCAAGACTAGAATCAATGAACATAAATCTAACATTCGCACAAAGCACCTCAAATCAGTCGTGGCTAACCACTTTCATGAAAACAAACACAATATTAGTCAGCTTCGATTGTTGGTCCTTGAAGTGGTACAGAAAAAAGAAGGTTGCGACAATAAAAAATACCTACTTCAGTGAGAAAACTATTGGATTAAGAATCTTGGACAGTGCACACCCATTTGGGATCAATGAACGCATTGAATTTGCATGTTACTTATAATTGCCTTCAACACGTGTTGCTCATGTTTACAATTTTTGTTAATACCCATTATTGTCAAAATTTCTTATCATGCAAATATTACTGTTGAAAAACACATTAAAAGATGGCCCCCATAGTCATAAGGCACTCGATCTAGTCACTCGCGTTTAACTTTACACAGCATGCAGCGGTTACTTGTTAATGGTTTGAACTTCTATTAACAACACCAACATACACGGGTCACAAAAGAAGCTCAAATATAATGATATACATAGATATCTTAGTGCATAGCTCTTCATGATACTCATGCTCTATTATAGGACTAATCCCTGACGAAGGGTAATGATACCCGAAATGCATTGGATGTGAGAGTCCATGTACCATCAAACAGCAAATGAAGAAGAATCATTTATTATGAAAGCATACAATGTATGAATAAAATACATGTATTGAAACTCAACCAACAACAAGTTGTTTACTCATTCATCAACCTGAAGAGCCAGCATAGGACAAACGCTGTGCCCAGCGGGACACATTCCATGCAGGAAGTGCAGTAACCAATTGCAAACGGCGCCCCAGGAGCACGCACAAAAACTCATAAGGCATACAAACTTCATGTTAAAAAATTCAGGTAGTTGCGCGTATTCATACTAAAAAGTCTATGTAAACATGCCACAGATCGAGTCATCTACCAGTTCTACAAAACCTGCTGAGCTGCCAAAAATAGACTGGACAGCATATGCCTACTTTGTGCATTATGACGATTTCTCATCGGATCCAAGTGAACATGAACTGCCAACACTGCCTCCCCCTTTCAAGCTGTGAATGTATGTTCTCTATCATTGACTAAAAAAGACTTACTTTGTTGTTCCCTGGATACATCTCTGGATTACAATTGGATTACTTTTCCTAGTTCTCTGGATTGGCTTAGTGACTGTCTTTTTCCTACTTTAAATGGACACTTTCTCCCAGAATGCTCCGCAGTACAGCTCGTGAACTTGGTTCTTAAACCACATGCATCATCGCACTGTGAACTGAGGGACCTGTCCCTGGTGAACATTACAGCAGTTCCAGGTACTGAAGGAATTGTTTGGGACAGTGTATCCTATGGTGTGTATGATCCTAATGAACTATTCCAAACTCCTTATTTGTTTAAGATTTCCTTGAATGATATCATCACCTCTAGTACTTTCTCTGACGATTGGGACATTGAAACTGTGCTTAATTTGCTTGCAGATCTAGAGCAATCAGCTGCATTTTCTAATGATGAATTGCATGATGGTACATCTAACTATAGAACTATGTTCTGCTACCAACATTATGGTCACCATTTTTTGCACAAAGCTAGTATACTGCGCGCTGTTTATAGTTAAAAACAATGGGAACACTGCCCAACACCGCTGAAAGGTAGTTCAAAGACATTTGCACAAAAGGTTGCTTATTTTTCAGGTTTTGAAACATCAGACCCAACCTTGTATTATTATAAGCTTGCACCTACACCTGCAAAGAAAAATATGCTTACAAACACCAAGCTGATATACTCTGTTTCCTTTATTTCCCAACTGTCTATACAGGGTTTTAACTCATGGACACTAAATCTGACTAGGGGACAAAGGATTGGCAGGTTAAAGGAACAGAGGCCTTATTTAGAGTATGCCTCATACCGCATCAAATGATTTTCCTGAACAAAACAGAGCAACAAACGTTGTGTCTTGGTGTAGCAAAAATGAAGCATTTGAACAAACCGCATATTACCGCGTTCTCACGCTTTGAGAATTGGCACCACTTAACACACTTCAGTGAGGATACACTAGATACCATGATACGTAATGTTTTTTTAATTCATCAGATCCCAATTGGAAGGGATGGTTGGTTAGGCAGATAGACACAAATAGTTGTCAATCTAGATTCCTGGGTACCACAGGAGGATTTAAGATCAATAGGCCCGATTAGCGATACGTACAAAGAGAACGTTTGAGGGTGGTGACATCATACAGTGTTGGGAAGTTATGCCTAGATTGGCTAAAAACCTCAGCGCTTTACCCAGGTGAAGCAACACTTGTCCCTTCTTACTGATGACATGGATCTCATGGATTTTTTATTAGGTCCCTAGAACCCAAGTCAAAAGCGCTTTTTGTACACTATATACAACGAGCTGTGGAAGATTTCTCAACAGGAAGCTGTGGAGAAATTGCACAAAATTGATAGTGTTAACTTAGAAAACGCTTTGGCTGTGATTGACAACAGTATGACCACATTATTATCCAGAATCTATTCACTAGGCAACATAGTGTCTTCCGCAATTGATTACGGTCAATCGTAATACTGAGCTGGACATTGCAAATGTTACATTCTGGCCACATGCCATGGCGTTACATCAACAGTACAAGCTTGTTTGGAAGCCTGTTTTGCCGCTGCTGCTGCCACGTAAGGGAGGAAGAGGAGGGGGGCAAGGACTATCAGCTCCAGCATCCCCTGCAGCCACCGTCATCGCCGACGCATCACAGCGCCCGGAGGCGCTTTAAATTTCGCTGCAGGCTCCCACGGTGCGGGAAGTCCGTTTGGAAGCCTGTTTTGCTGCTGCTGCCACGCAAGGGAGGAGGAGGGGGGCAAGGACTACCATCCCCAGCCTCCCCTGCAGCCACCTTCATCGCCGACGCATCACCGCACCCTCAGGCGCTTTAAATTTCGCTGCGTCCGGACGTGGCTGGGCTGGGCCAGGTCCCTTGGTCTGCTCTTGGGGCTACGAGGGCTGTGGATACAGCTTAGGAAGTTTCCTCGGATATACCTGAGAATGGTAAGGAGATGGGAAACTGCAATGCCTACCACAGGGGGTCGCCCTCTGACTTCATCTATTACCACCTTTATGACCACAGCAATGGGGGCAATAGCAAATGAAATCGAGTCTGTGGAGGAGAGATTGGGGGCAACTCAGAGAGCTTTAGAAAATGGCGCTCCAATAGAGAATGACCCTGAGATTGATCTAGCTGTGGAGCCTGCCGGTGGCAATTACAAAAGTAAGGGACAAGAAGCAGGGACCTCAGTATCTAACGGCCCTAATAAACGTAGTAATGCAGCTAATACCAGTAATACAAGTAAACCCCAACAAGGGGACTTATCGGTCACCTTATGCCCCTCCCACCCAAAAAATCAAAGGCATGCAATAAGGCCAAGAAAGACGCAAAGCACTTGTCAACACGTAGTAAAACCACGGTGTCCCCCCAAAGAAGAGTCTCAAGGGCCCAAGTACCGGAAACTGCTACTGCTACTGTTACTACCATGGGTCCAAATGACACTGATCATATTTGTGATTCAGCACTTTTTACACACCATACTATTGCACTGCAGGCAATCATCAAGTCAATCATCGAATAACTTGTTGGGGTTGTAAACAGTATTGATGTTTAAAATACTAATTGGTTCCAGTGTTTCGAAGAGGATCTCTGGCCTGGCAACTAATTTGAACTCTACTACCAATTTAAATCCTGACACATTGCAGGTAGCATCTCTCCCTTTGGTGCCCCCATTACATAATCCCCTAGTAATACTTTGCAGACTTCTCAGACTGCTACACAACTAGTCACACAACAACCTGCACCGCAAACAGGAGACACCATCACGATGGGCGCTGTTAGGACACGCGCAATAACTACACAAAGGGAGCCTGGTGTGTTAAATCCAATCAATAATTAGTATGACACAAATACTTCGGGCAGGCGGAAGCAACTCCATTTGTCATTGTCCTTAAAAATGTCCTCCCTTTACCAACTAATAAGGAAGAGGACTGTAAGCAGCTTAAAAATAAAACAGTACATTGGCTGGCAAAAGCTGTTGATTGGACAAGTAGTGACGATTTGTATCACAATATAATAAATGTTGAACGTGTCTCATGGGTGGGGTCACAAGCGAAAACTGAACCAGGTGACTGTGTTGTTAATTTCAGGGATAGATCATTAGTACGCTGGTTCATGGATAGGCTCTCGTGGATTAACACTGCAATGGGCCCAATTGAAGCAGTACCACTAGGGTACTTTTACAAACCGCAGACAAATAAAAGGTCTAGGCCTGTGCCCCATTCTGCTAATTTATTGCCTGTATTTGCAATCCCAACTTCTAACTAATTTTCTCATTTAGACCATGTACACTGACTAAACCCTCAGGTATCGGGTGCACTTGATGCCAGTGAACACATTTCTAACTTTACATCCTCTCAGGCTGAGAAATGTGGGGTGGATATTTTATCACCTCTCCCCATTTTTAGGTTGGGCAGTGTTAATTTTCCAGACACCCAAGCGAATAGTACTCCATCCACGAATGCAGACCCGCAAGGTGTGTTACTTTCTGTACAAGTGTATGATCAAGATAATTTAATCTCCCCTAATAGGCACGAGATAGTCAGCTCGAATCAGCCTGATCCTCCACACACTCCTTTAGCGCAATGCAACGCATTACTGCCCTGTGGGCTGAACCTTACTGTACCATCAACCGTTATGGCTGGCTCCCATTGTACAAAGAGTAGGCATGGTAGCCTTAATAACACACAATTGCATGGTAGCCTATTTTGGAATATTGCCTGTTTGCGGACCAAACTGGAGTCCAAAGAATGGGTTGACTTTATTGGGAAATATAGCATTGTGTGCTTACAGGAAACCTGGATGCAAGACATTGCACACATAAATGGCTTTTTTTCCATCCACACGCCAGCTAAAGCTTCCCTAGGTGGGCACGATAAAGGGGGTATATTAACTTTGGTATCCACAACAATGAATGGGAGACTAGGAAAGGCAATGTTAGATTCACCCCATTTCCAGATAATTAATATCTTGGTGAGAAAAAATTTGACTCTGGTTCTTGTAAACTTTTATCATAATAATTTTTAAAATACAAATACTGGAATTGCACATGATCTGGAAACTGCACTTTCAAAACATATCGAGGAGATAAATATGGATTTTGTGGTATTGTGGAGAGGTGATTTTAATTGTAAATTAAGTCCCCTTTCAAATAATCAGCATGTCGCCTAGTAGCCGGGGATAATGATGATGGTTGTCATTTCTATCATAACCCCTGTGGGGATGTTTTTAACTCATTATTGTCAAAATGATCTCTTTTTTTAACCATTGATCTTATTGAAGCGGAAGGCCACAATTTAGTATCCTATGTTGGGAAAGGTAAAGGTACCTTAATTGATTTTATTGCTGTGTCCGACTATCTAAATACACAATTTGTGACTTTTAGCATACATAAAAACTGCTTTAGCGATCATTATCCTTTAACTTTGGAATTTGAGAGCCAATCGGACGACTCAATCACCCCCGAAAGTTTGCCTCCATTAACTCATGATAAAAACAAGGGGTTACTGCGGATGTGGTGTACTGTAGATCCCGATTTGGTTCTAAATCAGATCATAAAAACCAATTTAAATCAAGTTTTAACTTGCCTGGAAGATAGTATAAATCCTCAAGCTATGATAACTTCATTCGAGGCTATAACGGAGACAATAAAGGTGGCACTGATCATGAAATAAAGGGAAGGACCATGGGGAAATAAAAGACTTGAATACAGGCAGGCACTAGAAAAACATAAGCGAGAAATTAGGCAAGATGCCTGGGAGCAACTCCATGTAGCATGTAGGAGTAAGGACTCTAGACTGTAAACCAGGACTATTTTAATAGTAAAAGCAATGGAAGCATTGATGCCACAATCATGTCTGACACATGGATAAAACATTTCCCTGGCCTCTATAAAATTGGTAGTGACCCACACATAAGCAATGATCTTCAACATGGGATATCAACCCTCGCACCACCGTCAATAGATGAAGTGGAAAGGGCCTTATCTCAAACCGTGAAGAACAAGGCCTCGGGCCCTGACAGTATCCCTGCGGACCTGTTCATGGCCAATACTCCACTGTGGCTTCCACTGTTAACAAACATCTTCAAATGCAATGCGGCCCATGGTCCCCCCGAATCAGGGAGAACAGTGACTATAGTCCCCATTTTCAAAATGGGAGACATGTTGGACGCCAAATGCTACCAGCCACTATCTCTGATCGACAATACCTGTAAAATCATGGGCCGTGTAATATTGGAGAGACTGGAGGATTGGGTGTCGGAAAGTGGGAGCTTCTCTGACATTCAGGAGTGGCCTGGGCACAGTTGAACAGTGCCTCAATCTGCACCTGGTCATAGGTAAATACACCTTAGCCAAGCCTTGATTTCTATATCTTGGATTCATGGACTTGAGGTCTGCCTTTGACTGTGTGCAGAGAGGAAGGCTCTGGGAGAAAATGCTGACCATGGGCATCGATTCGCCCATCGTGCACTTTCTGGCAGCTATGCATCAAGAAGTGATGGGGAGAGTATGATATGGGGCAGGTGGCAAACTCACTGCTCCGCTAAGGATGGATCGTGGTGTACGTCAGGGCTGCGTCCTTGCTCCCTTTTTATTTTGTTTATACATAAATGACTTAGAGAGCCAAATCAAAAAAGGGAACATGGATGCGCCACTGGTAGATTGCAGGTCACTACCAGCACTGCTATACGCGGACGACTGCGTACTGATGTCTTGAACCGGGGTGGGGCTGCAGAGGCTTCTAAACAGTTTTAACAGTTTCTTGAACGACCTTGGCCTCAAAACAAATGTTGCAAAGTCACACATCATGGTGGTGGGTAAATCCCCCAAGGTTTTAAAGACAGGTTATATAACAAATGAAAAATTGTCTTATGTGTCGACCTTTTCTCATTTAGGGATTTGGTTCGACCAAAATAGTTCTTGGCGACACTTAGTTGAGGCCAAGATTAGGGGCTTTAATATAAATGTGGAGGCCATCTTTAGATTCACTAAGAAATTAGGCTCCAGGCCCATCAAAGCGATTATTGATATTTATAAAGCCCTAACATGTGCTGTTACTGGAGTTTGGGGCCCCAGTAACATGAAGGGCTTACAGAGAGCAGAGAACACGTTTATGAAACGACTAATGACAGTACCTAAAAGCACCGCTGCCACCATTTGCCATAGCAAATTGGGTGTGATCCCATTGTCTTTTCGTATACAACTAGCTCCGCTACTGCTATGGTATAACATCTGGGCAAAAGTAGAAGCGGCTTTGAATCGCGCTCTCGTTCTAGACCTTTTTAAATTGGATCATTTTTAAAAAATCCCCTGGATTTCTTACATTAGCATACAGCTTGAGAAACTGGGACTGCCAGATTGCTTTGAAAGTCCTGGTAATATAGCCAAAGTATCGAGAGCCAGGCTGAAAAAAGAATTCTTAACCCACCTGAACTCGGCTAGAGATAACCTGGAGAGGGGTAAAAAAAAGGGTTGTTGACCATTCACTACTGATTTGCACACCAGGCATTGCGCCGTACCTCTTCTTTTATTTTAGTCACCCTAAAATGTTTTATCTAATAAGATTTAGGATGGGCACTTCCTACTTACTAGTGTCATACTCACGTGATGCACACTGTGATGCTAATCTGGAACTGTGCCTATGCGACTCAAAGTCAGTTCAGTGCATCTTGCATTTTATGTTTTTTTAAAAATTCTATACAGAATCGAGACGGGCCTTTTTGAAACCGCTTTTACAATTTTGAAATATTCTAAAGTGTCAGGCTGCGTTACGTTATCTTCAATTGCTATAAGATGAATTCATTTGTTTGATGGTGTATAAGTATATCTCCAAGGAACATTGTTGGAAAATGATCACCGTGTATACTGACTACATCATCATGCCTGTGACCTAAGACTTTCTGTGTGGAAATATAATATGATATTGCTTAATTTTAGAAAGTGAAGTTAATATCCATATGGAATTTTGCACACAAATGTTTTTCTATGTTTGGTATTAATCAGATTGTAATGCTGTCCTATTCATGGAATTATAGCTCTCAGTGATTGGTTCCGCACAAAAGTCTGACATCTGGTTACTTGTAACCATCACTGCTACGGATTTATCATTGATTGTTTGCATTTTATTTTATTATGAATTGTTTGCATCTTATTTTATGAAATGTTTTATATGATGCTCTCTTTTATGGCTGGTACACAGCCGAATAAAGATTTTTGACTGATTGACAACAGTACAACTGTTTTCAGCGTACGATCTATCAGAAAGACAAATAATAATGGCACACAGAGATGTGAAATATATATTATGTTGCACATTGAAAAATTAGACCAATTGCCTTTCACCGTGGCTGAGACACCATCCACTGACTGGATAATCCATGGTTACATCACCCTACAGGCCACGACGTTCCAAGTTCAATACTGTCTCCAATACCAACAGGTAAGCAGATATGAAGCACTTGTCAGGCCTTTCCTTCCAGAATCCTCGGGACTGTACTGATGCTCAAGGGGGTCCACCTCTCGACTGCCCCAAGTCTAGAATATAAATACACACGGACTAGAGAGATAGTCAAGCGGGGGAAGGAAAGGGTAGGAACAGCTTGGAGGGAGACCTGAGGATGACACAACAACACCACGGAAGTCTTTTGAATGAGTACCCAAATGACACAGGTCATAGAGATGATAACATTTGAATAGTATCTGAGCCTGTTACACACTTCCTGTAAAGGAAGGGGGTGAGTGGACGATGCCAGGAAAGAGAGAGAGGGAGTTTGCAAGTGTCCAACATGTAACTATAAGAATAGAAAACAGATATTGAAATAAACAGATTCTATCCTACTATAACTTAGGAATGCTGTGAACAGGAAAAACATTTCCACCCCCACACCTACCAAGGGTCACCTGTGGAGTAACTTGAAATGCAAGGCTGAGTTCTTCTGCAAGCCTCTATTTTCCCTCTCTCCTAGAAAGGAAAAGGATAACCAAAACGTGAAGAAGTAATAACATGAGGGACGAGCCCACCACAGTCGTGATCTCGCCCACTTAATAATAATGAGCTCAGGTCTGTTAATATCACAATACCCTGAGACATATCCTGAAGTCTTCTTTGTTCAGGAATTAATGTAATCCTCTGCTCCCCTTCTAAATGTACTTATAGGAAGTGGGAATCTAGTTCTCAACGAGCATAACACCTTTAGGCACAAGGAAAGTAAGGGTCAACAAATATTTGCTTGAAAGATTCTCAGTGTCTGTCCCTTCAACAGGATGATATACCTAAAATGGGTTCCACTAAGAGGGTTCAATCAGTATTTACCATAGGCTGTATGGCACGGTCTGCTCGTTTTCGGTAATCTCCCTGTACGAGACCGCCAACGTGACCAGTCTCTCCAACAGGGAGAATACAAGATGTACAAAAAGCCCCAGTAAAAGAGATACAAGCGCTCCTCTGCAAGAGAGCGCACGAATAGCACTCTCGGCCAACAGAGGAGGGAGAAATACGCCAATGGGGAATTATTCCTGCCAGCAAAACTAAGCGAAAGTCAGGCGGTCGGAGAATAGTATGGTTGCACTCTTACCGCCTCTGCTCGAAGGAAATCCACGGGAACGCTAAAGGCAATCCGCCAGGATAATCGGCGGCTTTCATAGCTTCTGCTGCCGTATTATTGAATTTCCGGCTTTGCGTCCGGGTCACGTGGGGCGTAACTCGCGCTAGGAACGCCGGGAATTGTAGTTCGCTGCTCATAGTCACTTCCCGATACCGCACAAAGAGCAGGCAGTGTGTAACCGGAATTCAAACCCTGACAGCACTAGGGGAAGGTTAGGTGCATGAGTATTGAGAATTACTTTTCAGGTTTAGATACAGGAATGGGGACAGAGAAGTTTTCATTAGTGGTTCCAATTGTGAGGATGCTTTAAGCGGTTCCATTTCCTGCGAGGACATTTCTCTCTACAGGGCATGCAATGCTTTGGTAGAAAACTTGTCTTCTTATCTAAAGGGTTCTCCAGCTGCTGTGATTCATCTGGTGTTCAAGCTGCTCTCGAATGGGAGCTATTTGATGATGAATGATCATGGTTGCTGTGGAATGGATCCGGGCATCGCTTATCTAGTGACAGTTAATTCCTTAGTGACTTGTTGCAAACGAGTATTGTTTCTACCTGCCCTCACTGTTAGGGAGGCAGCACTATGGCCTTCGATAAATGTTTCCAACATACAGTTTGATTCTTTGAGAAAACTGAAAGCCATGCTTTTTCAAAAGGATGTGGCCTTGACTTCAGCCAGAGAGACGTTTGATCTCCAAGTTGCAAGGTCCTCATCTGAGATACAGACACTACTCCATACTAACTTCCCGCTGCATTTTGGGGAGCTAGTCCACCATATTTTTAACATGTCTGATACGAAAGGAATAGTGCACTTTTTTTAAATGTATTGGCTCTGGCCGAGTAAGCACCTTTCAGACGATTTTCTGAGTTATACCATCTTTCATACACTCCGTGTTGGGAAACGTTTTTTGGAGGGCTCCCGCTTGTCCTGCTGCTTGTGGCGGGAATTCTGTGAATGTCCCAGTTCAACCTGGAATGGACACAGCACTGCTGGTGCTGCGTTGCCGTGAGTGCAAGGCATACTGCTTCAGCACACCTTGACTTCAGGAGCTGAACAAGCATTGGTTCTTATCCTTAGGCCTGTCTGGCTTGACTGCATATAATCTGTATTCCCCTGTCTGCTTTGCAGCCACATATACGTCCTGCATATATGTTTCAGATCAGAATTGGTTGCGTCACCGGACATTGAAGTACTGATAGACCCCTTAAAGGTCCATGTGTATGGCTGTCCCTAGCGTATTCCATTGATCATGAATGCATTCGTAGAGCCACCCTGAAATGCTTCAGCTCTTAGTGATGTGAATAGTGGCTATGCAGGTACCTTTTGGGATGCAACACCTCCCTCAGCGGCTGCTGTGGGAACTGGTTGAAATTACCTTTGCTCCATAAACCTGCTCTGAGGTGCGCCTCTGGGTTCGTCGTCTGTGGTTGTGGGCAACAGCAATGTGGCGTCTACCACTTGGAACACGTAAAACAAAATTGGCTTTTCTGTGTGGGAACAATTTGGCCTGTTTTTAAACAAAATGAACCAAAACAGCTTTTGTTTTTTTCTCTCTTCTAGGCACCATGGCTTACTGAGTGCTTGGGAGTTTGAACAGTGTGTTAACTCTGAAGGCTTTTTTGCTTACATATTATCATGGCTTGCAGATTTTAAAAAAATGATTCTAGATAGCTTTTAGGTGTTTTAAAGAGTCGTTTTTTAACTTTTTTAAACGTTCTGCTGGCTTTTTTGATATCTTTAATTATCGATCCTTAATATGAGGAGTGGGTGTAATATTCCCGAAAGAGGCCCATGTAGCGAAGCAAATTATTTCTTACATTGTCCTATTTTTCAGCAGAAACCTTTTGCACATATTTGCATGTGCGACAATGTTGGATTAGTTTCCTTGAAACTAAACTTGTTTACACATCTAGCTTAGCACAACATTATCACACTGCCCTCACCATCATGTACAAGGTCTTTTTTCGCACTATGTACAAATGCCATCTCTATCTTCATCCACGGGGAGACAGGACTGTCTACATATCCATAACATCACTAATCTATAAACCAATCGCAAGTCTGCTTTCTATTATATAAAATGAGCATCCCAATAGATAAGCAGAGGAGGCACTCCAGCTGACAAACAGAGGTCCTTGCATGCTGAGAATTCACCAGTCAGCAGTCTGACATCTCGTGAAGGGTGTCCAGTTCGTGACCAAGATTGAGTCCTTCATTCTCTCCTACCAGGTAATGGGGTTGGATAGTCCCTTGGGAGGATTTGTGGCTCTACACCTACACACACTCTAGGTACACTTAGAGTAGGGGTGGCATAGTAGTAGTACTTTCAATCACTGCCTTGTTTATATGCAAAGACACACAATTGATGGACGGAATGCAAAACATTCACCCCCAGTCAAGAGATCTGGGTTAAATCCATCATTCTTTTGCTCACCATGCCACCCCAGTTTAGACCTGACCATATGCAAATCAGTCTTGACCCTGTGCCTCACGGGAACAGTCCAGCTCGAACTGCCAAGCCAGGTCCTCCCTGGACCGGTAACAAGCATTCCTAGGAGCGGTTTCGGGGATTCACCCCTCATCAGCCAGGATAGATTGAATCCAGTGGTGCAGTGGGCCCGGGACCCAAGTCTGGGCATACCTGGCACACTTAGGGCGAGAAAGCAAAAAACGCACAATTGATGGATGGAATGCAAAACAAATCAAAACATTCACCCCCAGTCAAGAGATCTGGGTTAAATCCATCATTCTTTTGCTCTCCATGCCACCACACTTTCGACATGGCCATATGCAAATCAGTCTTGACCCTGTGCCTCATGGGGTCAGTCCAACACGAACTGCCAAGCAAGGTCCTCCCTGGACCGGAAACAGGCATCCTTGGACCGCATTCAGGGTCTCACCCCACATCAGCCAGGATAGCTTGAATCCAGGGGCACAGTGAGCCCGGGACCCACGTCTGGGCATACCCGGCGCACTTAGGGCGAGAAGGCAAAAGACACACAATTGATGGACGGAATGCAAAACATTCACCCCCAGTAAAAAGATCTGGGTTAAATCCACCATTCTTTTGTTCACCATGCCACCCCAGGTTTAGACCTGGCCATATGCAAATCAGTCTTGACCCTGTGCCTCATGGGAACAGTCAAGCCCGAACTGTCAAGCCTCGTCCTGCCTGGACTAGAAACAAGCATCCTAGGACCGGTTTTGGGGTTTCACCGCTCACCAGCCAGGATAGCTTGAATCCAGTGGCACAGTGAGCCCAGGCATACCCGGCGCACTTATAGAGAAAAAGCAAAAAACACAATTGATGAACGGAATGCAAAACAATACACCCCCAGTCAAGAGATCTGGGTTAAATCCATAATTCTATTGCTCACAACTGGAGTCAAGCTATCCTGGATGATGAGGGGTGAAACCCCGAAACCGGTCCTACGATGCCTGTTTCCAGGCAAAGGAGGACCTGGCCTGGCAGTTCGGGCTGGACTGCTCCCAGTGGGCGCAGGGTCAAGACTGATTTGCATATGGCTGGTTTCAAACTGGAATGGCATGGGAAGCAAAAAAATGATGTATTTAGGCCCAGATCTCTGAACTGGGGTGAATGTATGACATTGTTCTCCATTCTGTCCATCAATTGTTCTTTTTGCATTTGTTTTATATGCCAGCATATATACATTGTTTCAGCACCATGGTAGAACTATATCTACTATTCACGCTTTTGGCGTTTGTAATCACTTTTATCTCCTACTGTCTATTAATCATTGCAGCCCATGTATTCTATACAAAAACAAAATTGGTTCAATAAATCTATTGAAAACGTCCCACTGTGTATTCACTGTATACTTCTCTGAGAATAAGAGAGCAAGAGTGACTAAGCGAAAGGTTCTGTACTGTTTCCATGATCTCTGATGGGCCAGGGTTGTCATGTTCAGTGGTTGCCAGAAACCATTTGCTCCCTGGTAGGTTAAAGGGGATTGCGGTGGCACTGTGAGGTAGCTGGTCTATCAGCCAACATACCCTGCGGGGGTATCCGGAATCAGTATTGGCACCAAGCCTCTAGTTTATGTTGTCCTAACAATGCGCAGATCCTACAGATTAGAAGGAATTACATGACAGGGCAGACACACTTTACTATTATTCGTATGGTGGTGCTGATGTTTATTTGGCAATATTCAGTACCTTGAATGCCCTTTTTAGGTCTCGCTACGGAGTGCACATGCGCTGCATTGGCAAAAAGACCTTTTGAAATCGATCCGGTTTTGCAGGCAAAAACGTGCACGCGTTGCATTGCTTTGAATGGCAATGCGTGCACGTTTGGCGATTCCCTTGCAGGAGCGAGCGGAGCCATGTGTTAGCAATTAGTGCGCTCGCTCCCGCAAGGTAAACGCTGCCTGCTCGCGGCCGCACTCCCCCCACCCCCCCACACCCTACTTGCGTGAGGCGCGCTCACCCGCTTGTTTTTATTTCCTGTCCGTCCATGAATGTTTTCTGTTTGGGATAATGGTTTGAGCCATCACTACAGTCAGTATCGCTGACTTTGCATTCAGGATGTGCATATTTAAAAGGACAGGTGGGCGAGAATGTAGCTTTGAGGAGAAAGAGGCCTGTGTCCTTAGCGCTCAGTGTCTAGTCCAGAGCCGTGCACACACAGAAGCGTCATCATGGATTATTCAGCGCCCCTCCTCGCACACAGACATGAGACTACTGCGCTGTAACTCGAGCCGGCCTGCGCTGCTTTGTGTGTGCGTGGGTGCTTTTAACTCTCTTCCTAGGACTGCTTTGGACATTCACATCCTCCTCTCTTGTCATTGCCGTGCAGTTTGCGAGCTGGGTGGATGCGATGATCTTCGTGTTCAGTCTAGAAAACAAGGCGAGCTTCCAGGACATACTCCAGTACTACTCCCTGCTAGCCAACTATCGCGCCGTGTCCGACATCGTCATCGCCCTGGTTGGGACCCAAGGTAAGGGCACGTTTACACTGATTTTAATGAAAGATTTAAATTTCCATGAGGGAGGACTTACAGTCAGGAGAGGGTAAGCCCAACGCCTTGGTCAAGTGCTGTGCCCTCTGCTGTGTCCTCAAGACAGGGTAAGCCTGTGCTGTGCTGTGCCCTCAAGAGAGATTAAGCCTCTGCTGTGCCCTCAGGAGAGGGTAAGCCTGACTTTCTATAACGTTTTGTGCTGTGCCCTCAAGACAGGGTAAGCCTATGCGGTGCTGTGCCCTCAAGAGAGAGAGTAAGCCTATGCTGTGCCCTCAGGAGAGGGTAAGCCTGACTTTCTATAACATTTTGTGCTGTGCCCTCAAGACAGGGTAAGCCTGTGCTGTGCTGTGCCCTCAAGAGAGGGTAAGCCTGTTTTTCCTGTGCTGAAGACTGTCAACTTGGAGTTCATTTGTTTTTGAATGCGTGACATTTTGTTGGCAAGCTACTGTGAATGGGTTTATGTGAAAACCGGCACCCTCGTGAGCGCTGGAGTCTCTGAAAGTCTAGTAGTGTCCCAATATTTACTTGCGCTGCGTTATACATGTGCTCACTTGTTTAATGACATTTTTTCAACTGTTGCGGCTTGTTTTGAGGATCAGTTTAAAGTTTTTACGTCCTGCTGCACAAAAGGAAAATTATGTTCTAGGCTTGATAAAGTTTATTTTGTTCAAGGCTATGTTTGTGTTTTCCTTTCTGAGGCCTCTTAAAAAATGGCAGTTGCACTGTATCTGAAATTTAAATTTGTGCTTGCGCACCTTACCTCATCCTGGGTGTCGCGTGGTTCAGTTCTCGAGCCTCTTGTGACGTCTTGCAAGCTCCGTGCTTTGTCTATCGGTGTTTAGAGGCACTGGCGTGCCGTGAACCACCCTGCACGACCTGTCAAAGCGTGCCGCCATCTTGGAGTCATCTACATGTTTTGCTCTTACGAGGAGTGCTTATTTGCCAACCACGTTGTTTCACACTTTGGTTGGGATGCCAACCACGTGTTTAATAAAGTTGATTCGAGCTTACTCTGTTAGAGGAGCCGTCGTGGGAGCAACAATTACACGCTCTCTTGGTTTTGGGTTACTCGTGGATTTTCGCTAAGTTTGAGGATTGAGCACTATTAGGTGATGCAAGCTACTTCAACATTTTTCAACAAACTGCAACATGACGGCAACAAGCAAAATCTTCGTGGAAGGTTTGACGGAGCACAAGTTCAAGAGACTTTTATGTTACAACAGTGATATGTTTGCATTGGAGGTGGAGAAAAAATTCAATGTGTGTTCAATCACAATAGTCTAAATGCATTTCTGTTAAAATGTTTAGTTTTATTTATGGATCGCAATATTTAACCCTATTTCTTTTATGCACGAAATTTTTTGGGCTCATCTGGAGGTGTGTCTTCTATGTGAAATGTGCCTTTTTGGGTTTTATATTTTTCATGTGCATATTAGTTAGGTTTTGTTTGCTTTATCAGGTTCTTAGTTTCCTGATCAGTGCACAACGTTCCTACCTCCACACGGGGTGTGTTCTATGGGTGTCGTCCCTTTTGTACAGTGCACAATATTTTTAAGCTTGTATAGTGCACAATCTGTTTTATCTTCACTAGTGCACAATGTTGTTTTCCCCATAAGAGGTCTGTTCCTTGGGTTGTCTTCACAAGTGTTAGAGTGTACAGTGTCTAATGTATACAATGTTATGTGTGGACTATTGTCCCACTCGCACATGCTAATCTGAGGACCTCTCTGCGAGGTGTGTTAGGGTCATGTCCCTAGTTCATGTGCATATTATTTGACCTCTAGTCGAGGTGCGTTGCACGGATGTGTGTCCAGTGTTTCTAGGCACAGTTTCTTGACCTCTCCGGAGGTGTGTTGTGGGGTTTTTCCCCATTATCCTGTGCATATCAATTTTTACCTCCAGTCGAGGTGCGTCCGTAGGTGGACATCCCATTATGTCTGTAGGTGGACATCACATTATGTTGGTTTTGCCTTCCCTTAGTGCACATTTTACCTTTCTTAAGGTGTTTAGTGTTGGCAATTGTTTTGTTTTCAATAGTGCACATTTACCTCCACTCGAGGTTGCCCATGCAGAAGCAAATGTTGTTACCCTTAGTGGGTGTGCGGTTTAAGTCGCCACAGTGCATGGGTCACGTTACTCTGGGCGTTTCAATTGTTCTAGTTTTAGTTTTTACGCTGTGGCCCAGTTGTATTCTATAATTGTAATTTATTTTTCATGCTGTCGACGGGGAAGAGTGAGTATGTGGATTCCTTTTCTTCTCTGTCGTCTTGTTTTCTCCTGATGTGAGCTGCCTTCTTGTATTTCTACCTGGCCAGTGGGTTTGCAGAGGACAGCCATTAATGGATTTTTTCTTCTTCTGTTTCTTTCTGTCCTTGGAAGGGAAGATGGGATTGGTTTTTGTTATTCTCTCTCGTCTCCTTTCGTTAGGTTTTGCCTTTACTCTTTTACGTGTTTTCCGGTTTTCTCCTTTCTGAGCCTGTGTCTAGCTTCTGTTCTTTTTCTCTCCTGTCATTCTAGATTTTGGCGTTTCTTTTTGTTTTTGTTGGAACAAAGGAGGATAATAAATTTGTGGTATTCAGGCCAGGATCCAAGATGTGGTTTCATGTAGATTTATTGAGGTTGGTTACAAGATCAGAAATACAGCAATCATTAGCCAGTATATAGCCAGTATATAGCCAGTATATAGCCCCACCAGGAGCAACCTTCCAGGTGCTCAGCCCTTCTCCAACTGTCCATTCCCACTCCCAACATTCCATCCAGCATCACACTGTCAGCATTCCACTGGTACATCTTAACCATACCAGACCAGAATACTACATATCCTCCTTTGTTCCAACAAAAACAAAAAGAAACGCCAAAATCTAGAATGACAAGAGAGAACAGAAGCTAGACACAGAAACGAAAAAACCGGAAAGCACGAGAAAATAGAGGAGAGAGAATAACACAAACCAAACCTATCTTCCCTTCCAAGGATAGCAACCTAACCAAAAACACCAAAGAGATCGGGATAAGATATAATGAAAAGACATGAGAAAGGAAAACGTAAAACACCCATCTTCCCTTCCAAAGAATAAAAGAAGAAAACATCCATTAATGACTGTCCTCCGCATAACCACTGGCCAGGTAGAAATACAAGAAAACAGCTCACCTCAGGAAGAAACAAGGCGACAGAG
This sequence comes from Triturus cristatus, assembly GCF_964204655.1. Taxonomy (NCBI): domain Eukaryota; kingdom Metazoa; phylum Chordata; class Amphibia; order Caudata; family Salamandridae; genus Triturus; species Triturus cristatus. The sequence continues at coordinate 701,183,194 of NC_140586.1, forward strand.
AAAAAGCGGAAAATGAATACTCACTTTTCCCTGACGACAGCATGAAAAATAAATCACAATAAGAAAAATACAACTGGGCTATAGCGTGCAAAACCAAACTTAAGACAATTGAAACGCCCAGAGTAACGCAACCCATGCCCTGTGGCGACTTAAACCACACACCCACCAAGGGTAACAACATTTGCTTCTGCATGGGCAACCTCGAGTGGAGGTAAATGTGCACTATTGAGGGGAACAGCCATTACAACGCGGTTATTACCACGCTGTGCAGTTACATCGCATGCGTTACAACGCATGCGATGTTACAACGCTATGCCATTACAACGCAAGTCTGTACATCGACTTGCGCTAGATGGCGTGCTAACATTACAAATAGTGTAGTTTACTATCCCAACACCTTCCCTACTGTTAAGTGGACTGGAGTTGGAATAGTAAATTACACTTTTTTAATGTCAGCACGCCATCTAGCGCAAGTCGATGTAAAGACTTGCGTTCTAATGGCATAGCGTTATAACATCGCATGCGTTGTAACGCATGCGATGTAACTGCATGCGTGGTAAAAACCCGCGTTGTAATATCATACATCCACTATTGAAAACAAAACAATTGCCAACACTAAACACCTTAAGAAAGGTAAAATGTGCACTAAGGGAAGGCAAAACCAACATAATGTGATGTCCACCTACGGACATAATGTGATGTCCACCTACGGACGCACCTCGACTGGAGGTAAAAATTGATATGCACAGGATAATGGGGAAAAACCCCACAACACACCTCCGGAGAGGTCAAGAAACTGCGCCTAGAAACACGGGACACATGTCCGTGCAACGCACCTCGACTAGAGGTCAACTAATGTGCACATAAAAGTGGGACAAAACCCCAAAACACACCTCGCGGAGAGGTACATAGATTGTGCACGATTGTGCACTGTGTGGTAAGTTAAAACCTACTGGCACACCAAACGTACACTGTGTGACCACTGCTCATATGTAACGAAAAAGCAACCTAACTGGTTCTGGAAATTGACTCGTCACACAATTAAAATGTCACTGAGCAGTGAAAATGAGCACTGAGCCTCAAACTCATAATGTGACAAAATGTCACTAGATGGCAGCGTAACACAGAACAGTGAAAAACAAATGTATGAATACAAGATTTCACAATGTTTAGCAATACAACGCTGCACTCGAGTAAAGAATGCCACCTCAAAAAAAAAATGAGTCACTGCCTATATTTTATGCACAATGAGCAACTTTGAAAAATTATCTCATCCAAACGAGTATTTGTAAATACAAGCGAGATTTCAAATGCTGCAGAGCGTCTATAATGAGACAACAGAAAAGAAAGGTACCTATATGTCCAAAGTAAAAACGAGCTCAATCCCACGACGTGTTCTTGACAGGTTAAAGCTTCAATTAACTTTATTTAAAACGTGGTTGGCAAAATGACTCCGTGTAAGAGTAAATCATATAGATGACTCCAAGCCCCAAGATGGCGGCACGTTTTCTCACGCTGTACCGGGTGGCTCCCGGCATGCAGGTGCTCCCAAACATCTCTCCAGGAAGACAACACGTCACAAGGGCTCCGTGAAAGGAAGCATTAGTTAGGTAAGTGCGCACGCTGAAAAATGCTCGCGCAAGCATTTCAAAATGGCACGAGGCTGTTAAACTGTTGCGGTCTCTGAAGCGACTAACAGTTTTTGTTGCAAAATTCCCCACACGCAATGTTTAAAAAAAAACAGTGAAACAAAGGCAAAATAAACATATACCATTAATGTCTCACCTCTCCTTCTCCAGCTGAGACACGTCTTGTAACCTGACCATCATAGTAATGAAGATTAGATGTAACAAAGTTGACAGGAATATAGTTAAAGTCATACACTCTGCGCAGCGACATCAAGGTGTGCTGAACTAGTGGCAGAAAAAGACTTGTCCCAAAAGATATCGTGGAAGGCAGCATTACCTGCGGACACATGCAGATTAGAGATAGAAGGAATTCCCCATGTCTTGTTCCAAGCGACGCCTCATTTCTCCTTTACTTCCAACCCCTTTGAAATGCCAAAACTCACAATCCCAGTGTGGGAAGGCAGCAGCAAAGGGAAGCTTGTACTCACGATCTCAGTATGGGAAGGCAGCAGCGAGGGGAAGCTTGTACTCACGATCTCAGTATGGGAAGGCAGCAGCGAGGGGAAGCTTGTAAAACGACAACAGCTTCTTCTTTTTCTTTTTTTTTTTTTTTGAAAAGTTGAAAATTGAAAATAGTCTTTTAAAAGACCTGGCACACCAAATGCTTGTAAATTGAGACGCTGCAAAGAACACAGGAACAGAACTAGAGTTTTTCAAAAATGCCATAGATTGTTACCAAACCACAAAACATGACGCTGAGTCATATAAAAATAACGCAGATGCAGTGCCTTTTACTTGTTGCGCAAAAAACTTTTTTGTGGTCACTTTGAAAACACAGATCATAAAAAAAAACGTTATAGAAAGTCAGGCTTACCCTCTCCTGAGGGCACAGCATAGGCTTACTCTCTCTTGAGGGCACAGCACAGGACGTAGTAAAGTGTCAAGCTTACCCTCTCCTGAGGGCACAGCACAGGCTTACCCCTTCTTGAGGGCACAGCACTAAACCAGGCGTTGGGCTTACTCACTCTTGAGGGCACAGCAGAGGGCACAGCACTTGACCAAGGCGTTGGGCTTACCCTCTCCTGAGGGCACAGCAGAGGCTTACCCTCTCTTGACAGCAAACAGAGACTTGAGCTGCAGTTAAAACAGGAACTGGCACCGAAGCGTAGAGGGCGACTGTTGTAGAGGTCACTGGTGGGGCTATGGTGTGCCAGTTAGTTGAATAATCGCAGCTGTAGTTGCTTGAGTAGCTTTAGCTTGATAGTAGGTACTCCAGACTTGAAATAGACTTGAAATTGAAGGTTACAGAGGTAGCAGACGCAGGTTCTTTAGTTCAAATCGTCGCCATAAATTTGTGGTATTCAGGCCAGGATCCAAGAGGTGGTTTCATGTAGATTTATTGAGGTTGGTTACAAGATCAGAAATACAGCAATCATTAGCCAGTATATAGCCAGAATATAGCCAGTATATAGCCAGTATATAGCCCCACCAGGAGCAACCTTCCAGGTGCTCAGCCCTTCTCCAACTGTCCATTCCCACTCCCAACATTCCATCCAGCATCACACTGTCAGCATTCCACTGGTACATCTTAACCATACCAGACCAGGATACTACATACATAAAATTGTAGTAATCAAGCCAGGATCCAAGAGGTGGTTTCAAGTAGATTTATTGAGGTTAGTTACAAGATCAGAAATACAGCCAGAGTCTAGCCCCACCAGCAGCAACCTTCCAGGTGTTCAGCCCTTCTCCAACTGTCCATTCCCACTCCCAACATTCCATCTATCATCATACTGTCAGCATTCCACTGGCACATCTGAAACCATACCAGACCAGGATACTACATATCCTCCTTTGTTCCAACAAAAACAAAAAGAAACGCCAAAATCTAGAATGACAGGAGAGAAAAAGAACAGAAGCTAGACACAGGCTCAGAAAGGAGAAAACCGGAAAACACGTAAAAGAGTAAAGGCAAAACATAACGAAAGGAGACGAGAGAGAATAACAAAAACCAATCCCATCTTCCCTTCCAAGGACAGAAAGAAACAGAAGAAGAAAAAATCCATTAATGGCTGTCCTCTGCAAACCCACTGGCCAGAGAGAAATACAAGAAGGCAGCTCACATCAGGAGAAAACAAGACGACAGAGAAGAAAAGGAATCCACGTACTCACTCTTCCCCGTCGACAGCATGAAAAAGAAATTACAATTATAGAATACAACTGGGCCACAGCGTAAAAACTAAAACTAGAACAATTGAAACGCCCAGAGTAACGTGACCCATGCACTGTGGCGACTTAAACCGCACACCCACTAAGGGTAACAACATTTGCTTCTGCATGGGCAACCTCGAGTGGAGGTAAATGTGCACTATTGAAAACAAAACAATTGCCAACACTAAACACCTTAAGAAAGGTAAAATGTGCACTAAGGGAAGGCAAAACCAACATAATGTGATGTCCACCTACGGACATAATGTGATGTCAACCTACGGACGCACCTCGACTGGAGGTAAAAATTGATATGCACAGGATAATGGGGAAAAACCCCACAACACACCTCCAGAGAGGTCAAGAAACTGTGCCTAGAAACACGGGACACACGTCCGTGCAACGCACCTCGACTAGAGGTCAAATAATATGCACATGAACTAGGGACATGACCCTAACACACCTCTCAGAGAGGTCCTCAGATTAGCATGTGCGAGTGGGACAATAGTCCACACATAACATTGTATACATTAGACACTGTACACTCTAATACTTGTGAAGACAACCCAAGGAACAGACCTCTTATGGGGAAAACAACATTGTGCACTAGTGAAGATAAAACAGATTGTGCACTATACAAGCTTAAAAATATTGTGCACTGTACAAAAGGGACGACACCCATAGAACACACCCCGTGTGGAGGTAGGAACGTTGTGCACTGATCAGGAAACTAAGAACCGGATAAAGCAAACAAAACCTAACTAATATGCACATGAAAAATATAAAACCCAAAAAGGCACACTTCACATAGAAGACACACCTCCAGATGAGCCCAAAATATTTCGTGCATAAAAGAAATAGGGTTAAATATTGCGATCCATAAATAAAACTAAACATTTTAACAGAAATGCATTTAGACTATTGTGATTGAACACACATTGAATTTTTTCTCCACCTCCAATGCAAACATATCACTGTTGTAACATAAAAGTCTCTTGAACTTGTGCTCCGTCAAACCTTCCACGAAGATTTTGCTTGTTGCCCTCATGTTGCAGTTTGTTGAAAAATGTTGAAGTAGCTTGCATCACCTAATAGTGCTAAATCCTCAAACTTAGCGAAAATCCACGAGTAACCCAAAACCAAGAGAACGTGTAATTGTTGCTCCCACGACGGCTCCTCTAACAGAGTAAGCTCGAATCAACTTTATTAAACACGTGGTTGGCATCCCAACCAAAGTGTGAAACAACGTGCTTGGCAAATAAACACTCCTCGTAAGAGCAAAACATGTAGATGACTCCAAGATTGCGGCACGCTTTTACACGTCGTGCAGGGTGGTTCACGGCACGCCAGTGCCTCTAAACGCCGATAGACAAAGCACGGAGCTTGCAAGACGTCACAAGAGGCTCGAGAACTGAACCATGCGACACCCAGGATGAGGTAAGGTGCGCAAGCACAAATTAAAATTTCAGATACAACGCAACTGCCAATTTTTAAGAGGCCTCAGAAAGGAAAACACAAACATAGCCTTGAACAAAATAAACTTTATCAAGCCTAGAAAATCATTTTCCTTTTGTGCAGCAGGACGTAAAAACTTTAAACTAATCCTCAAAACAAGCCGCAACAGTTGAAAAAATGTCATTAAACAATTGAGTACATGTATAACGCAGCCCAAGTAAATATTGGGACACTACTAGACTTTCAGAGACTCCAGCACTCACGAGGGTGCCGGTTTTCACATAAACCCATTCACAGTAGCTTGCCAACAAAATGTCACGCATTCAAAAACAAATGAACTCCAAGTTGACAGTCTTCAGCACAGGAAAAACAGGCTTACCCTCTCTTGAGGGCACAGCACAGGCTTACCCTGTCTTGAGGGCACAGCACAAAATGTTATAGAAAGTCAGGCTTACCCTCTCGTGAGGGCACAGCAGAGGCTTACTCTCTCTTGAGGGCACAGCACAGCACAGGCTTACCCTGTCTTGAGGGCACAGCAGAGGGCACAGCACTTGACCAAGGCGTTGGGCTTACCCTCTCCTGAGGGCACAGCAGAGGCTTACCCTCTCTTGACAGCAAACAGAGACTTGAGCTGCAGTTAAAACAGGAACTGGCACTGAAGCGTAGAGGGCGACCGTTGTAGAGGTCACTGGTGGGGCTATGGTGTGCCAGTTAGTTGAATAATCGCAGCTGTAGTTGCTTGAGTAGCTTTAGCTTGATAGTAGGTACTCCAGACTTGAAATAGACTTGAAATTGAAGGTTACAGAGGTAGCAGACGCTGGTTCTTTAGTTCAAATCGTCGCCATAAAATTGTAGTAATCAAGTCAGGATCCAAGAAGTGGTTTCAAGTAGATTTATTGAGGTTAGTTACAAGATCAGAAATACAGCCAGAGTCTAGCCCCACCAGGAGCAACCTTCCAGGAGCTCAGCCCTTCTCCAACTGTCCATTCCCACTCCCAACATTCCATCTATCATCATACTGTCAGCATTCCACTGGCACATCTGAACCCATACCAGACCAGGATACTACAGCTGCTTACTCTGGAACTGGAGAACTAGGCCCGAGTCTCGGCGCTCGGCTCAGCATCTTGTGATTCTGGGCAATTCATTTAATCTACCTGTGCTTAACAGTAGGAAAGCAATCTCGCTCTCATGTTAAGCGCTGTAATACCATTTCGCCAATTTCACGCAACATAAAACCGCAACAAATAAACAAATACATTGACTGTGGTAAATTAACTGATGCAAAGTCAATCAGGGCCCCTCCTCTACTTCTGTGCCCTGGAGCCTGTTGACATCTGAGGCTGGTTTTATCCATGCCACCCCTGCTGAAAGGTGCATCCAGCGCAGATTTCATACAAACCTATTTCATAGAGTATACATAGAGTGAACATAATGCCCACCCCTTTCGACCGCTGTTTGTTTTCAATCAGCCTTTTTCTGCCATTGGTGTGAGACTTTTTCATGAGGGTCTTTGCTCTGCTCAGTGGAAGGCCCTCATCTCTCACCTAATGCTATTGGCAGTGTCAGTGTATCTTCCACCTCCCCTTGAGTGCTTGCATTAACCTGCATGAGAGACTACATTACAACTACAGTGCTCTGTCCACTCTTGGTGGTCAATTCACAAAGGTAAATTCATATGTGAGAAAATCTACAGATGTAAATTCATTCTTACTCTTTAGGGTCTCTAAAATGTTTTTAGGAATAGGCTCCAGGTCAGCATTGAGGTGAAACCATGAGGGGTGGCACTGAAAAAAATAAAGAACGTGCAGAACTGGGGCTGCACAGCCCGGTGGCAATGACACAACACCACTAAGGGAAGCACAGTGTGTTAACAATATGATGACAGCATTGAAGCATGGTGTATTAGCAATGACACAATACACAGGTGACAATGTCCACAGTGGAGTTAATTAAGGGCATCACAAGCTGTTCACGGTGAGATGGCACCATTGAGGGCAAGACAATGTGTGGAACGAGACAAAACCTTTAGGGGAAGAACGTGTTGATAAAAATGAGATGAAACCACTCATTGCAGCACTGTATGTTCACAAGGAGTTGAAATTCGAATTGATTCTTGAAAAAGAAATGATGCAATCGAACACAGCGCTATGTGATGCCAGTTGCATGACTCCATTTAGCGTATTAAGAAAAGTTAGGTGACATCACTGAGGATAAGACAGTGTGCTAACGGTGACATGACACAAATGACGTCTGCATAGGGCATCAACAATGAGCTGGAGACCTATCACTGAGTGCAGCGGTAGATGAAGACTTAAAGTGCAGCACAGCCCGTTAAGAAGGAGTTTCAGGTATTAGTGGCAGCACAGTATGATGACCGCACTGAAGATACCAGTGAAGGCACTGATGGGTAGAATGGAAGTCAACATTCTTGTGATCCTGATTTACCTCTGTTTCACCATAGACTGTTGATGTTGCCTACATGTCAGCTAGGCTTCAACAAATATAATAGCATGCCAAGTGCCCACCCTTGGCATGGCTGCTACAATCAACCAGTATTTGAATTGACGAGTGCTGCATGGCAAACATGGTGCTGAGTACTTCCACGACTTGAACGGTTTAAACTGTGTGTCTCCCCCAAAAAAATATAAATCCTGGAGGTGCTAAAAAAAAGGAATATGGCCAGCAAATCAGCATTAGGCTGGAGCAAAACTTTAAATATTCAGAGAGAAAAATATGTGACTTTGAAATCATCTTATACTGTGTTTGTGCATGTGGTCAAAATGAGCGTTGAAGTACCTTGACTTGTAAGTCAAGGTGATCTTTTTGAGCTTAATAGCGAATTTGTTCTGTTTTGCAGACAAAATCAACTCCAACAACAAGCGGGTGGTGGATGACACGCGGGCCCGAGCCCTGTGTGCAGACATGAAGCGGTGTATGTACTACGAGACGTGTGCCACCCATGGGCTGAACGTGCACCAGGTCTTCAAGGAAGGTAGGACATGCAGGTGTCTCTTGGGCTGGGACACACTCAGGACCTGAGCAGTCAGTGGTGTTAGGTTTACATGCACGCAGGGGCAGCATCACACTACAACACACCATTACTTACATTGGAATTGTTCCCTAGTTGTGTTTTTTTTGTGTGTTACTACGCTTTGTCTCTTCTGGCCCTTTCTTTTTCAGTTCACAGCAGGACATATTTACCTTCACAAAATGCCAGAACAAGACACGGGGTGCCACCATCTATTGAACTAGCCCTTTTAGGAAGGTGGCACTCCCTCTTCTGAGTTTTGTGGTAGTGATAGTGTACACACAGCTGGCGGTTCACATTAACTACGTTACATCTACAGCAAAAGGCTGAGTCATTCTATGCTGAAGTACTTTTCCACGCCGTAATACAATATACTGCTTCCAAAAACCTGAAACCAATCCCTATTAAAGCAGCAATATCCACCTCAAAGAAGAGAATTTTAATATGTCGTCTGAGAAGCCTAAAAACGATTATTGAAAAGGGATGACGCCAGGCCAAGCATCTAAAAAAGCACATTACTGCTAAATCTATCTTTTTTCACAGATGCTTGTTTTTCTTTATGGAACTACTGATAATCAGACACATTAATAGAAGAATCTCTGGGAGATTTACTCTGGCCTACAGCCACCACTTATTTTTGAGTTTAAAGAAAAGTTTATTGGAAATAAACATAAGATAGAGCATTAATACAATACAGTATAAATCAATGGTACAAAGTAGAAAAAATACTGCGTACAATAAGGAAAGAAAAAGTAAGAGAAGGAGAGAAGAAAAAGGGGGTAGGAAGGAGAAAGAAAGAGAGAGAGGAGGAAGGGTAAACAGATAGAAATATCATATGTTTATATCATTGAAAAACATCGGTCTAATATACAACACAAATATCATGTTGATCTCACTACTACAAACTTAATTATATATTGAGAATAAAGCACAAAATACAAACATATTAAACTGATTATAATCTATGGAGGCTTGGAAACTTCTTCTATAACTGGGGTATGCGATGGCAACGATTGAGCAGATACATTTAGGAAGTTAGTCACAGGCAGCCACAGTAAGTCACGTTTAATAGCTAATGTAATCGGGTGAACATAGGCTCTATCCAATCGATGGTTATAACAAACTCCATACCACCAAGCCTGAAAAGAAACATTTGAGGCATTTTTCCATGATTTGGTAATTTGTTGAAAGGCAACAGCAATAAGTAAATCAATAATGAGGATATTAAGGGAAGTGGAAGAGGACCAAACCTCCGCAACACTACCGAGAAAAATATGGACAAAAGAAAATGGGATTTGCGTATGAAATATTTTATTAATTTGTTGCCAAACCCTAGACCAAAATTGATGGATAACTGGGCAAGTAAAAAGCATGTGCATAAGGTCTGCAACCGGGGCCGGGCATGACCAACAGGTAGAGGGAGATAGATGATTAATTTGATGTAGTTTAGCAGGAGTGAGTAAGAGTCTGTTATATATAAAGAACAGTGTTTGTGTGATATTTGCTGCCCTAGAAGATTTCCGAAGTTTAATCCAAATTTTATCCCAAGTTGAAGTGGAAAAGGATATAGATAAATCAGACTCCCAACTAGACTCAACTGCCGATTTATTACGAGACTGACCAGTGGATCTTAATTTGTTATAAATTTGAGAAGCTGAAGTGTTCCCTGTTAAGAATGAGGTTGGAACTGGAGAGGGGGAGGTCTGCACAGAAGAAGTCATAAGATTATCGTAAGAACTTTGAGCAGCTAGGGTCAGTAATATATACTTAGGGTGATGCGAAGGAGGGAGGGAATAGCACGATTGTAATGTAGAGAAGGGTATACAGGTATCACCTAGAAAAAGCTGATGTGTCCACTTGAGGCCAAGATTGAACCAATCCTTCCAGAAAATAGTCCGATTTTTAATCTTGATACAGTTGTTATACCAAATCGGAGAACGTAAGAACCTATTTCGGACGTCTAAACCATCTAACAAAATAGGATGAAATATTTTACGCATATGCATAAGAATGGGAAGGGAAAACTTTTGGGGAGTGCTAGATAAAGACAGAAATTCATCAAAAGAGAAGGGGGTAATGAAATGAGATTCAATTTCTACCCACAAAGGCAAGGACAGCAAATCTGTTGCGTTCTGTGATAGTACTGCAGAGGAATTCTTCAGGAAGAAGGAGGTATGATAAGATGCAAAGTCGGGAAAATTGACACCACCCAAGTGCTTAGGTTGTTTGAGCTTGGAAAAAGACATCCTAGATTTTTTCTTTTGCCACAAAAATTGCGAGAGAATAGTATATATTTTTTTGTACCAGGATTTGGGAATGTTAACAGGAAGATTGGACAAGAAAAATAAAATTATAGGAACCAACATCATTTTTATAGAATCCAATCTACCCCACCAGGATAAAAACAAGGGGTGCCATCGCGCTGTAGAGTCGGATAAAGTTGACAGAAGATTTTTAAGATTGAGCGCTACGGTATCTTTAATAGATGGAGTGAACCATAGGCCTAAATATTTAATCTTCGCAGGACTCCAGTGAAAGGAGGAAGATACAAAGTCAGCATGGAAACAATACTTATTTAATGGAAGAATTTCGCATTTGTCTACATTCAGCTTGTACCCTGAGACCGAGGAGAAAGTAGAGACTTCTGAGAGGAAGGCCGGTAAAGAAGACTGGGGGTTAGAAATAAATAAAAGAATATCATCGGCATAAGCCGAGATTTTTAATTGCTGATCACCATAAGGAAAACCAGTGATGTTCTTATTCATCCGGATTTTAGATAAGAAGGGTTCTAGGGTCAGGATAAATAAAAGCGGAGAAAGAGGACAACCCTGTCTGACTCCTCTGAGTAATGGGAAAGACGAAGAAACTAATCCATTAGCCAGAATAAATGATTTTGGGAAAGAATAAAGCAATGAAACATAAGATAGAAAATTAGGGCCGAAACCAAACCAGGTAAGGGTTGAAAAGATAAACTGCCAGTTAACTCTATCAAAAGCTTTCTCAGCGTCCAAAGCCACGGCTGCTAGTGAGGAAGGATGGGAATGAGACTTACTGAGAACATTGAAAAAGAGACGAGTGTTATCCGAAAGGTGGCGACCTTTAATGAAACCACATTGTTCCTTGCCTATTAAGTGGGGTAGAATATTATCCAGACGAAGTGCAAGAATTTTCGCGAAAATTTTATAGTCCAAATTAATTAAAGAAATAGGTCTGTAATTTTTACATAGGGAATGGTCTTTACCTTCTTTAGGGAGAAGACAAATTAGAGCCTCTTGAAATGAACCGTCAGAACTCCGGGAAGCAATAAAGAATAAGAATAATTTAAGTAATTTGGGAATAAGTAAATTAGAGAAATGTGTGTAGAATTCTATTGTAAAGCCGTCCGGACCCGGAGCTTTCCCCTTTTTGAGTGACTGAATAGCCTTAAGAATATCTTTATCTAGGATATCAGACTCTAGGGAGGAAAAATCCACGCTCAAAGAAGAAGTAGGAGGAGAAATGGAGGCTAAATACTGATCGATATCAGATAGAAGGGGTGAAGACTCTGGGGTATATAATGTTTTGTAGAAATTGGAAAATTCCAAGAGAATGTCTTCGTCCCTATGGAGCACAGTATTAGATGACGATGTGATAGATTCAATCTTGGTACGTTCTTTTTTAACCTTGAGATACTTAGCCAGGAGATTACCGGATTTGTTTTGTGCAGTGTAATATTTAGCACTCGATTTAAGCAAATACAAATTTGCAGAGTCAGTAGACACTTTGTTAAAAGAAAGCTTAGCGTTAATGAGTTCTTTTAGAATGGATTGACTATTTGACATGTAATAAAGATGTTCTAACTTTTTAATTTGTAAGTTGAGTGCTTGAGACGAAAGAAAGGCTGCACGACGTTTTTGTGCAACAAAGGATATGATGAAGTCCCTAGAGGCAGCTTTGAAGGAGTCCCATATAAGTTGAGGAGACAGTTGAGGAGATTCATTCTCCTCAAAAAATAAGGAGGCAAATTCGAGAAAGGCTGGTGTGAATTTAGGATCCAGTAAAAGGGAATTATTAAACCTCCAGCGTCTGGACCCTTTAGTGGGAGGGAGTAGATCCAAACTCAACGAGACGGGAGCATGATCAGAAATCAATATAGATCCTATGTCCGCCCGGGAAGTGTGTTGAAGTAGAGCCTTGGAAATAAAAAGGTAATCTATTCGGGATTGTGAGGAATGGGCTGATGAGTAGTAAGTATATTCTTGGAGCGTGGGGTGGCAGAGTCTCCAAGAGTCTACAAGAGCTCTTTGAGAAATAGTGGAGGTGAATTGGGAATGTGCAGCGGAGGGGACAAATCTGGATTTAGAATGCCTGTCAATAAAGGGGTCTACAACCATATTGCAATCCCCACCAAAAACCAAATATTCATCAGTGCATTGCATTAGAAGAGAAAGAATATGGGGCCAGAACAATTTATCGTGTGTGGTAGGAGCATAAACGTTAAAAATAGTAAGAGGAACCTTATTAATCAGCAAAGAGGTCATAACCCATCTACCATCCGAATCATTATCTTGCTTTATGAGATGGACATCCAAGCGTTTATGGCAAAGAATGGCAACCCCGTTGCGTTTTCCTGAGCCCGGAGATGCAAAAACGTGGCCCACCCAATTTCGCCGTAACTTAGATATCTCAGTATCTTGTATATGGATTTCCTGCAGAAGAGCAATGTCTCCTTTTAAATTTGCAACATGTGACAAAACTCGTTGACGTTTGATAGGAGAACCCAAACCCTTAACATTCCAAGATATAATGTTTAACGACATTTAACTCTTTATAAACTTAGCAAAAACAATTCTTAAAGAGGTTGCCATGCATGCAAGCAAAAAACATGTGAAGAATGCAGTAAAATACAGAAAAAAGGTATTATTGTAGCGAGATAGCAATAAAACATATAGACGATCATAAGACAGCAAAGAAAGAAATGAAATACATAAGAAGCATAAAAAATAAGCCGAGAATATAAATGAAGTAGAGGAGAAAGGAGAAAAAGAGGGAGAGAGCGAAGATAGAGGGAAGGAAAGAGACAGAACAAGAAAAAGAACAATAACAATAGAGATGACATACAAAAAATAGAAAAATCATACCACAAACGAACAATCATGTTGGGGTAGGTGGAGCCACACGAAGGAGGCCAGACGCCGGATGAGGGATCGCAGGACGAGGGGCACACGCAAGACATCATCCAGGGTGAACGAAAAACGAAGAAGGTAAGGGAACACAGAAACCGCAACCTGTTAAAGGGGAATATAAGAACAATAATTAACACTAATTCACATGGGAAGCAACATAACTCCAACGTATACACATAAAGAAAAATCAGACTTGAGGGCAAATAAGAAACAAACTATGAGCAGCGGGAACTAAAGCATTCAAATCAGATCATGGCTTAGAAATGTCCATAGAGACTCCACTACATGAGTTCAGAAATTTTTGAAGCACCTCAGGGTCCTCATAGTTGGTTGTTTTGTTATTGTAAGTTACTTTGAACAGACAGGGATGGAATAAGCCATAACGGGCATTCATGCTGCGAAGTACTGGCCTCATATCCAAAAATTTCTTGCGTCGATCAGCTGTAACCTTGGCATAATCTTGGGCAAAAAAGAGATTAGATCCGTTCCAAGTGATCTTTCCCTTCTGTTTGGCAGCATGCAAAACCTTAAGAAGATCAGTATATTCTAAGAAGTATAAAATAACTCCTCTAGGTTTTGTTGAGGAAGATGAAGCATGAGGACTCTGACCCAAACGGTGTGCCCGTTGAATATTTAATGGAGGAGATGCTGAAAAACCAAGAAGTGTAGGGAGGAAAGACTTAAAGTAAGATATCGGATCAGAACCTTCAAGCCCCTCAGCCAGGCCATAAATGCGCAAATTGTTGCGCCTATTGCGATTTTCTAACTGCTCGACTTGTTGTTTGAGGTGATCGACTTCTTTGTGAATATGAGGAACTTGAGCAGCGAGGTCTTGAACAGTATCAACACGCTTCTCCAGAACGTCGACCCTTTGCACAGTGTGGGACCAGTTATCCTCCAAACTCAATAGACGGGTGTTAGTTTCCTCCATGTATGGTTTGAGGGCACGAATCTCCTCAAGGATAAGCTCCAATGAGAGAGGTGAAGAAGAATTGGTGGGAGAGGGCGGATTCGCTTTCCCTCTTTTCCTAGGCGTGAAGGAAGCCGATGACGGTATTTTTGAGCCCTGTTTGGTACTTAACCGAGTCATAGAGGAAGAAGAGCTCTTCGAAGTAACAGGGTCACCAGAATTATCGTCTGCTCCCTCTTGCAGGATGTTAAAAGGGTTAAAGTCCTCCAGAGCAGTATCGCTGGTTTGCGGAGTATCCTTGCGGGTAGTCCGGGAAGTTGCCATGACTGAGTTGAGAAAAAGCCCCCCACAGCAAAAAATTTTCGTGAGAGAGGTGTAGTGGTAGAAAGTCACTGAAAGCAGAACCCCTTATGCCTATATGGTCTTAGGCATAAAAAACGTCAAAAGTAATGACAAGTTGTTGTTCAGAAAGGAGTAATATTCAAAAGAAGTAGACAACAGCTGAGAGCGGAGGATTCATATGACTGACCAGTTCATACTATTTTCCTGAGGAGCTCCGACCCCTTCCAGCAACATGCCTGAGAGAACAAAAGGCTAGTCATGGCAGTGAAAAGGCAAAAAATGCATTCCCATAAGTGTTCCAATAAGTTGTCCCAGAATCTTCATTATTGAGATTTTCCGTTGGGAGTCTGCATTGTTTGCGGAGCAGTGCGGCAAATGTGAGGAGATTACTTCATGAAAAACAAAATGGCGGCCGCGGGAAAATCGTAACCGTCATGAAGTCGAAAAAGTGTCTTCTCGCTCACCATATGCCAGGAATTGGAGCTTAACGACCGGAGCAGTACTTCCAATGAAGTCGGAAGCAGTCTCCGCGTTCCGGCAGCAGGAGAAAGTGTCCTGGAATAGCTGCGGCGTCTCACATCGCTGCGGAGCTCATCGTAGCGGCGGCCATCTTCTAAGGCGCCGAAACCACGCCCCCTACAGCCACCACTTATGACGTGTCAATAATTAACTGAACTGGATGACTAATTCAGCCACAGATCTGTAAAAGACAAGTTTCAGTGATAACAAGCATTGGCATAGCCAATAGGTCTCACCTTTGGAACCGTATAAGTGTTTAACAATGCAACAGTTAATGTTGGTGCACCAAGGATATTCTGCTGCGTAACTAAATACTTATAAGGTCCCAAAAGCGAGACCTATTGGCTATGCCAATGCTTGTTTTTATAGCTCTCAAATATTCTAAAGAAAGAGAATCCATTCAAATTTTGCAAGATTAATAACTATGCATTTGGGTGAGGCAGGGGTACAGTTAGGCTGGGTTTGGTGGAGAACACCTATACTCTTACGTGTTAACTGGTATAGCCAATCACAACTATGCTGTCATATAGCGGTCTCATTGTGTAAATATCGTGAGCACCTTTAAAAGTACTCACCTTTGGGCCAATGGAATATGCTCCCCATGTTACAATGCAATTTAACATGACCCACCATAGGGCCTGCACAGACAAGAGGCAATTTCATTCCAGATATACTACCCGCACTTGTTGCCATGCCCTGTGTCCAACATTATTAGGCAAAGTGTATGAGTGTCTATCTTTCACATCTAGCTTGGTCATAGCAATGTAAGCAGCATATTAAATGGTTAACGTCTGGTTGCCATTTTGTCCATGTCATGTATCTTTCTTTTTCTCAGGAAAAAACGGAGTTAGCAATCTTAATGGATGTGTTGTTTGTTTTCTGTTCCCATGTGAAATTGATTTCTTTATGCAATCTTTGTAATAGAGAGCACCTGCAGGGTACTGTTTGAACCAAATGTATCTCATTATGTTGCAGATAACTAAGTGTGAGGCACGCTTAGAGTGACTTAATTGCTTGTCCCTTCACCTGATAGATTTTTTTATATGAGAATCATGTATAGGTGTAGCAAAATGTTACAATGTGTGATTTAAACTATTGCAATGTAGACAAGAGTTCAGATGCCTTTTTAATTACCCTTAGATTCAGATACTCCTTTCCACTTGCTTACAGAGGCTGAAGCAGTGGTAGGGTACTCTTTGCATGGGAACAGATCTAGCTTGTTTCCTTTTGAGACAACTTTATAATAATTTGTCTTTGCTTTACTGCCTTTGAATTGCATTGAGCTCTGCAGTGACAGTTGCATTCATGTGCCGATTATTGATTATAACTAATATTGATCATTTTAGATTTTAACTTTGCTAATCCTTTAATAAACCTTTATGGTTTTGTACTTAGCCGTTCTCTGGCTTCCTTGAGGAGTCAAATGTGCTTCACGTGATTGAAATATATTGAATTTTAATGTCAGCCTCAGTCAGAACTAAAGATTAATCGGAGGGTGCTTCTTTGACACTGAATTTGCACCGGAATTTTCACGTAACAAATAACCCTATTAATCTGGTAGCAAAGAATGGTTTCCGCTGAGGTAAAGAAGGTCCAAATTTGCACCAAATTGGTTGAAAACTGCCCTTACCCAGTCTACATACCTGAGCTTTCATGAACTCATTCAAAGTATTGATGGCGTTCCGGCGTTCCAAAAGCAGTTGCACTATCCTAAGAGTGTGAGTATAAGTAGGGTTATGGGTTATGGGTTTTTGATTGTCAATTGTTGAGAGGTGTACTGTTTGCCTCTTTTTTTTCAAATTTCTTTATTTTTATATGCCAAATACATTTAAAAGACAATACTACAACTTTTAGTCGCATTAAAACCAAGCCATCTTTAATAGAGCCCTCCCATTCCCATAGCATTGCATTAATTTGAACAAATACTGTTGTTCTTTCGTGGAATCAGATTTCCCCTTCGGGCCCAGGAATGAGGGAAAGCAAGATATGTTCTCTACTAGGGCGATTCTCCATGTCTAATCATGGAGGCGCCCCCTGAGGATTGTAGTGTGAGGTCTTGCATGTCTTCCCATAGATCTAGCCCGAAGAGTTTGCCTTCATGGACCCCATACTTTATGAAATTTTCTGGGGCAACGCCTACTTAGGTATGAGGTGTGTTCAGTGGCCTATAAAGGTCCATCCCCCTTGTCCATTTCCAAATCCTAGGATTCTCCGCTACTCCCCATCGCTTAGCCACATCTCCCTTGGCTATCGCTAATCATAGGGAGGCAAAGAGTAGTTGGGCCCTATTAATGTCTACCTCACTCGGGATCCCCAATAGGGCGAATCCAGGTTCGACCGGCAGCATCATTTCCAGTATTGTCCCCAATGTCCCAATTATAGCCTCCCAATATATAGGCCCATATGAAAGAAGTCGCCTTTGATGTTTAACAGGTGGGACAGTATGGTGTTTCTGATCTTCCCATCTTGTGTAATTTTTCTTTATCATTATTCATATTATATGCAGTATCTTATACTGTATGAGGCGCAACCCGATGTCCTTACCGATGTCCTTACCCCACCTTCCTCGCAATCCCCCGAGTCTGTCTGGTATGTTATTGTTGATAGTTTTGTATGTTGGAGAGACAGCCTTTTCAACGAGTTCCTCCTGTAATAGTCTTCCCTCTAATGGGGCATACTCTGGTAGGTTTGTGCACTGTATACCCTCTGCTCGCCATGCATGTCGCAGCTCCACATATTTGATGAATTGGGATTTGTGTAGGCCGTATTCCTGGCTAAGCCTAGTCCAGGTTTTGAGTTCCCATTCATCCGTGATGTCCCCTATCGTGGAGATGCCCAAGAGATCCAAGGCCTTGAACCCCTTTAGTTTGCGCAATTCTTTGGATCCTCCCACTTCCCAGAGCGGCGTGGCCTTTGTAACCCGACTTGCCCAGCCTATTGTTTTCGTTGCTCTCGCCTATACCTCAGAAGTGACTTGTGTTGAAGGCAGTCAGTGGGAGATGCCCATCCCACCATAAAGATAGTGTAAATACGTGTGCAGCGCCATCGATTCTCTCTCCAGGTGGTATGTTGGGTGATCTCTATCTATATGTAACCATTCATTTATGGGAACGAGGTGGGAGGCCCTGTAGCAGGCTTCTACATCTGGTAGCACGATCTCGCCATTGTCAGGGTTTCGCTGCAGTGTTTTAAGAGCGATTCTGGGGTAACCTCCTTGCCATAGCAAAGCTCTGAGTCCACTTTCCAGCTCAGTAAACACTCCCAGTGGGAGTAGATGATATGTATTCTGGAGGGCATGCAGCAGTTGGGGTAAGGTGATTGAATAAATGGACCACAGCAGTGCAAAAGTTCTATGCTGGGGAGTCGATTGGTTGATTTCAGGTCATCATCAGGACAATGGTCACACTTTTCCACAAAGTGCTGAATTTAGCAATAATCCAGGCAAGAGAAATCAATCAGAGCTTATTTTAAGGACAGATGAGGCGAAGCGTCATGTCAGCGTGTGATCAGTCTTAATTTGGAGCTCCCGGACACTTCATTCGTCCAGCGCACTTCCTATGATTGGTTCATCTCCATTGGATCGTTCGACCACGGAACTTCCCGCCCTGCCGCCGGCTCCATTCCGGTTTCTGGATGATTGGATTCTTCAAACCAGATCTCTTCCGATCGCCCGGCACTTGGGCCGGTCACAGTGCCTTTCAGAGCCCCTACGAATCGGCATTCCTCCATCTTTCTACGCCAGTTCCTCCAAATAAAGATTGATCACGCGCTGACCTGAGGCTTCGCCTCATCTGTCCTTAAAATAACCTCTGATTGATTTCTCTTGCATGGATATTTGTTCTGTTCTATGCTAAATTCAGCACTTTTTTGAAAATTGTGACCATTGTCTTGATGATGACCTGAAATCAATCAGGTTGAAACGCCGTCGACTCCCCAGCAGAGAACTCTGGCACTGCTGTGGTCAATTTATTCAATTCAAAATACCAACACTTATATAACTATTTTTGTATTGTTGACCACATTGTTACCTTTCATAGTACTTCCGCCGTTCACACTGTTGTTTCACCCTTGTGTCACTGCGCCGTTCACTATCACTATCACACCCAGTGCTCACTTGAGTGGTATGGTCACATATATGTTGAATTGTACTGTAGTGCTGTTATAACTACTTACAAATATAATTTTTTCATCTGAACCCCCGCCCCCTTTGTGGTCTCCCTTTCTTCTTCCCCCACCCTATGTGATTTACATTGCTATATTTAAATGAATGAATGAATGAATGAATAGAGTTTTTATAAAGCGCGATGGCTACCCTGAGGCGTCCCAGCGCTAGCGCAATTAAGCATAACATAAGTTAAAGAGGGGAACTAGTCAGTGGTAGTAAACAGTAGCGTTTTTAACCCCTTGCGGAATAAGAGATGGTTAGGCTCTGAACGCAGATGGAGCGGGAGGGAGTTCCAGAGTCTTGAGGAGTTATAGGCAAACGATCGTCCGCCAGCTCTGGATCTCTTGATTTTTGGGACTGAGGTCAGAAACAGGGAAGCCGACCTAAGATGTCTGTTAGGAAGGTAAGGGGAGATAAGAGAATGATTAATGGTAGCACCAACCTTCCAGAAGGCCCGATGGGCGATACATAGGCTTTTGAAAGAGATTCTGTCCCTGATTGGGAGCCAGTGCAGTTTCCTTAGGCCAGGTTTAATAGACACAAAACGGGGGGCTTGCAGGAGCATTCGTGCTGCACCGTTTTGAATGACCTGTAGTTTATTGATAGTGGACTGAGGTGCCCCTAGATAGAGGGCATTGCCATAATCCAGGCGAGAAAGTATTAGTCCTTGAGTCATGATCTGTCTAGCTTCGAAGGGGAGTCTAGAGAGAATTTTTTTGATGAGCCTGAGCATACCGATACAAGTGGCTGAGACCATGGCCGCCTGGTGAGAGAAGGTGAAGGTCTTATCTAGCCAGAATCCTAAGCTCTTAATTGAATCCTTGGGAGTAGGAATGGGGCCAAGGCAAGATGGCCAGCAAAAGTTATTAATTGCGTTATCGGATTTGCCCAGGATCATCATCTCTGTCTTATCTCCATTTAATTTAAGACAAGAGGAGTTCATCCAAGAAGCAACTGCTTCTAGGCAATCTCGCAAATTACTAGGAGTCTGTGCAGGGGTTTGATCAAGAGCAACCACTAGCTGTGTGTCGTCTGCATAGGTTACAATTTTTATCCCGAAAGGGCGGACGATAGCAGCCAGCGGGGTCAAATAGATATTAAAAAGGGTTGGGCTTCAAGAGGAGCCCTGCGGTACTCCACACCCTAAAGGTTTACGAGGGGAGATGATCTCATTCTCAAAAACTTGAAACGAGCGGTTAGATAGAAAGGACTTAAACCAGACGAGAACCTGGGTGCTCTGTTCTAATAATTTCCAGTTGAGACTGTTGTTTGTTACAAAAGAAACCCCAGTAGTCACCAGGGATCTCAGTTTGGCAGGGGTCGGTGCTTGTGTTAACCCCCTGGGGGCAAATGCTTTTTTTCTTTAATGCTGTTTATTCCCTGGGGGCTCGATTGCGCCATAGGGTAATATTATACCTATGGACAGGGGGGTCGGTTCCCCCTTAATATGGGCGGATTCCCTTCCCGTGGGGCATATTTTATGGGGGGAGAAGCTGTTTTTCCCCTGGGAGCATGATCGTGCTGGCAGCACTTGTGGGCCGGTGCTTGGGTTGCAGTGTGTGTGAACTGGCACCTGCCTGGCGGTGTGTGTGGACTGGCACTTGGCTGGCAGTGTGCATGGAATGGCGCTTGGCTGGTGGTGTTTGTGGACTGGCACTTGGCTGGCAGTGTGCGTGGACTGGCACTTGTCTGGCAGTTTGTGTGGACTGATGCTTGCCTAGTGGTGTGCATGGACTGCCACTTGGCTGGCGGCTTGCGTGGACTGGCACTTTGTTGGGGGTATGTCTTGACTGGCGTTTGGCTGGTGGTGTGTGTGGCTGGCAGTGTGTGAGGACTAGAACTTGGCTGGCAGTGTGTGTAGACTGGTGCTTGGCTGGCGGTGTGCATGGACTGGTGCTTGGCTGGCGGTGTGCGTGGACTGGCGGTGCATTGGTGGCTGGTAGCCAGTATGTGTATTGACTTTCTTGAGGTGTGTTTGTCAGTTGTGTGATGTATGGGTGCTTGGTGGTGTATTTAGTGCGTTAGTCCTGTTGGAGTATGAGAGTGGTGGGCCCTTGAATGTCGCTGTTTTTAAATGTAAGTGCTGCATTGTGTTGGGTCCGCAGCTGGCAGTGTGAATGGTTTTCTGTCTGTAACGCATGAAAGGCATGTGAATGGACTGTAAACCGGTTGGTACCTACCCATGGCTTTATGACCGTAAGTCAGTGGTTCACTGATATGATGTTGAAGTTATTACCAATGACTGTTGCTGATTTTATTTTGTATAATAAATAACGTTTTTTTAATGAAGCATTTACTTACCCTTGTGCCAAATCCAACTAGTATGCCTGTGATTGATTAGTAGATGGGTGTGCAATAATGTTGGGTGTTTAGTTTTCAGAAATGTCTGGGGTTGGTAGGTTTCCCTAGATGGCCGCCGAGCCCAGAACCAAAAACCAGGTCGTTTTGTGATAGATAATTCCAATGTTTCCACAATACATTTTGGTCCCTTCCCTGTCGCGGGTACTTGGCCCACCCACACAAGTGAAGTACCCTTTTTAACGGGAGACCGGGGGGAATGCTGGGTTATAGGAAATTTGTGCTGGCCCAGTCATCCCCCAACTGTCCCTTCACAGAAATGGGAGTAAAATGTGACCTTTTAGCTAAATTTGAGGTTGTCAGGGAATTCTGGGTAAAAAATGGTGAGGGAGCAAGTCACACCTCCCTGGACTCCCATAGGTGTCTAGATTTCAGAATTGTCTGGGTCTTGTATATTCCCTTGATGGCTGCAAAGCCCGGGACAAAAAATGCAGATTTTCCCTTAGCAAAACCACGTTGTTTTGCAATAAATAGTTTTGATGTCTCCACAATACGTTTTGGGCCCTTACCTGTCACGAGCACTAAGCCCACCCACGCATGTGAGGTCTGATTTTTATCAGGAGACCTCGTGGAACACTGGGTGGTAGGACATGTGTAGCTCCCTGCAGATTACAGGACTTTTCCACACAGAAATGCAAGGATGGTGGTTTGGAAGGTTTCCTTAGGTGTCGCTGAGCTGGGGCCCAAAATCCACAACTAGCCACCTTGTAAAAATACATGCATTCTGCTGGGTGAAATAGTGTCTTCTAGTTCATGTTTTGGGGTGTTTTGTGTCACAGGCACAAGGCCCAGCCACACAAGTGGAGTACCAATTGTATTGGAAGACATTTGGGAATACAGAATAGTAGAACATTTGTTATTACCAACTGAATATCTCTATATTTGTGACTTTCAAATGTAAGCAAGTGTGTAACTCAGAAGCCATTTTACAAAATGCTCTCTGAAACAGATGCCAGTGTGGGTACCCATACATTCAGAAATGTGCAATCAACCACTGCTCCTAAACTCAGTATCTGGTGTACATTTCCACCACAAACTGGAAGGAGGTTGAAAGCACAAACAATAGGAAAAATGGGCTATCACCTAGTAAAATGCCACAACTATATTAAAAAAATGTTTTTCTAAATAGTCTGCCTGTTTCTGAAAGCTGGGAAGATGTTGATTTCAGCACCGCAAACCTTTTGTTGATGCTGTTTCTTTCGCAGCACTCTTTCCCCATTTTCCCCCCAAAACACCAAAAATTAGCCATCTTTTGGCTCATTTTTCAGCCCCCTCCAGGGGAATCCATAATCCCTGGATACCTTTAAAATCTCCAGGATGTTGGAAAAAGTGCAAACATTTGATGTGGTTACCTTATGTGGAGAAAAAGTTATGGAGCCCCAAGTGCAAACTACCCCAAATACCCAAAAAAGATTCTGCACTGGGGGTGGGGGGGGGGGTCATCAGTTAGGGGGTTAGTTAGTCCATCCTCTTTGCAATAAAGGATGGCATTGTTGCATATTATAAACAAAGTCACTTATTTTTAGGTTGAGCTTAGAGTCAGCGCGCATGCGCTGCTGTGTGAGGAATCCTGTGTTCCATCAGTGGGGTATGGCCAAGCCCACCACTTTTAATTGGTTCCTTCCTGTGCGTTTCCAACTGCATTGGTTTTGTGTGATGCATTGGTGCTATTTGTCCCTCCTTCGGGTGTGTTTGTCACGCCCATGGCGATTGGCCCTGTTACATGGGTCATTACGCTTCAAGATATTCATACTTGCAGTGCACTTTTAAACTTTTAGCCAGAACGCCATGGCGGTGATGGACAGATGGAGAGCATGCAGGAAGGAAAACACCTAACAGCAGAACTACTAGCTCTTCGGTGGTTCTGACCTTCGGAAACATGTATGTTTTGTTTTGCATTTGGTGACAGTTTTTAAACATTATTTAACATTTACGAGTAGCTGTAGGACACTGTTAGTTTCAGAAAGGCATTTTGTTATGTGTTTTCTCACACAAACAGGCCAAACGGCACAAGTCACCGTCTAGCTCCTCCCCTCTCCCTGTACTTGCCCTCCCTTTTTTTTTGCACATACGTTGCTGCTGCTGCTAAAATCGAGTAATCCTTGGACCAGAACACACACCAGAGAACAGATAGAATACACTTCTTACACTTAGCCCTATCATAAGAAGCCTTTCTTCTTTTCATGAGTACTGCTCCATAATGAGTCTGAAAAATAAGCTTCTAATCAGTTATAAACTTGTCTTAACTGATGGGTTATGAGACATTTGCAAAGTTCAATTCATGAATGGGAATTCTTTTCCAGACTGTAGATCAAGTACCTGAAACCCCAGAGACATGCTGGAGAATATTTCTCCTTCCCATGGTGCATCGTTGCTCATCTTTCGGCTGTTCTTCTGTGGCTTCAAAGCATTGCATTCTTCTTAGCCCATAACCTTCCAGTCAAATCATTTTTACTAATAATCTGGATCCAAGGTATCAAAGCCTCATAATGTATAGAATATTTGTGTATCTATGTCAGGGAAGTAAGCTGTAAACACACAAGGACATGTCAAAATATAAAGGTTTAGGTTTCACGTGAACAAAACACCATATATGTTGCATTGGTATAGAGCAGTCCACACACAGCGTCAAACATCCTTTCCAGAAGCTTTGTTGAATAAACGTTTTAGCCCTTGCAGGCTCCACGAGGAATATTCCTTGAATTGTAGTTCCATATATTTAGCATATACTGCGTAGTGCTGCAAGTGCATTTATATAGTGCTTCGTAGCCCTGAAGAAGCACTGAAACGCGGCTTTATTGCGTATATTACATGGTATTGCAGTTATATTTATGTACTCCATCATACGCCTGACATAGCACCCAAACGCATTAGCCAATGAGAATCAAGCTGCGCCACAAGTTTTCTTGGCTGGAACTATTTCCGCTGAAGTGTGGTTTGTGTAGGGAGAGCTTTGGCATCATGTGTGATGACAATGTGGTGTTCTTAGCATGTGCCTCTGCGCTCCAGTGTGTAGTTGAAGGGATCCTGCATCACGTGTTGTCCTTACTGCCCTCTGTGGGAGTGGTACATACAGGTGCATTCCTCAATATGTCCCTTCTGATGCAAGTTGTCTTGGAGACTGGAGCGTTGTTCATGCACATAAACGCTGCTTAGCTGGGTGGGATGCTTTCCCACTACATCTTGACTTTCAGTTTTCTGCGAGTATCTTTCTTTCATTTTCAAGCTCTCTTTGTCAATCACTCTTTTTCTCTTTCGTTGCTTCTTTCTTTCTTTCTCCTCTCTCTGCCTCCCCTCTTTCTTTTAATTTTTCATTCACATAATCTTTCTGTCTCTATCTGTTGTCCTTCACTTTTTTTGTCTTTATATTCTTTCTCATTCCCTCTTGAATCCTATACCCCTTTCTCTCTCAATCTCTTTCCCTATCTCTCATTCCACTCATCCACCTAGTCTTTGTTACATTGTGATTTACTGTTAGTTGGTATTTATTATGATATATTACATTATACCTTTAAGTCTCGTGACTGAGCGAGCTTAGAATGTTTGCTAGGTATGGGGATTCCAGTCCACCGGGTCAGTTGGTAGCTGTGCCCTGGGACTGTTAGCTGTGTTTCCTGGCGCTTGCTTGTTTCTTCAGTTATACTTATATTTCTGCAATAAAGATATCGAAGATATTCTGCATCGTTTCTTCACTTCAATTGGCGATGACGGGAGAAACTGGAACTGTAAATCCATTTATTGGAAGAGTTCTCGGGAAATCATTAAACTACAAGACGTCGTATGGATGTACAACAAAGTGCCTTGATGATAACTACTTATCGTGGAAGGTTTGAAAGGGAAACGATTACGGAGGTAAAAATTTGTATTTATTCAAAGGGTGTAAAGAGCTCGTTACCTTGCGGAGCTGGAAATTGAGGCCGTTGAAAGTCGCCATCGGCTGCATTTTTCGAGCAGCGGCGACGTTCCAGATGCGAGCACTGTGCCGAGCTCCTGACGTGGTTGTAGTGATCTGGATCCTTGAATACGTCGGGAGTATGCGCAGTATACAAAGACACGATAACATCTTCGCGCAAGGTCACATTGCATGACCTTGCATAGCGGCCATCTTTAAAAAAGAAAAATTTCCATAGTAAGGTACGAGTATTCACCAGAGCTCCGTGATCATACAAAAGTGGTTTTTACTGCTTACGAATTAAAACAGTGATTAATTCTAACGGACAACAAAAAGAAACAGGTGAGACTGTCGGGACACAACAACATCTCTTCATTGGAGCAATTTGAATTTATTAAAGGAGAAAAAAAAAATAATAATAATATTCTGTTACTCTTTGTGCATTGTGGAAAAGCTATAACTATATATGGAAGAAGGCGATCATAATATTGACATCGTAGAAGGAAATATGGCACAACAAAATTTCTCTATTAGTGCTCCACACCCTTTCTGGGCTACTGGGCCAGAGCCTAGCATTAAATGGGTGGAGTGGAAAGAATATTTTGTAAATTACATATGCGCAATTGATGAGGCAGGGAAAATGAAACCAGAACAGAAGAAGAGGATACTCCTCCATTCTTTAGGACCAGTAGGATTAAAAACTCATTCTCAAATGTCTAAGATTTCAGATGCTAATCTAGATGCTTTTGAAAACACTCTCAAAGATATGGACAGGTATTTTGCTCCAAAGGTGTGCATAGGGGTAATAAGGCACAGATTCTTTCAAAGAGAACAAACTAAGAATGAAACAGTAGATGAGTGGTTGGATGACTTAAACAAAATTGGCTATTGACTGCAAATTTGATAATCTTCATAATGATTTGATACGGGACCAATTGGTCATGCAAAATAATAATTCACCTATACAGGACCGTTTATGGGTGGATGGCGATGCACCACTCGATGATGTTTTGGCAATAATGAGAAAATTTGAAATGTCCGGTAGATGCGCGACTGTAATTAAAGAGGCAGAGAAAGAATTAAAAAAAACACCTGGAGCAGTGTTTAAAATACAAAGTACAGTTAAAAGCAATTCTCAACAAACTCAAGGAAGATGGATGAATCAACCGTTAAGGAACCAGGGAAGAGATAATAAGACTGATGATAGAAGATGCTATCAGTGTGATAGCAAAGAACATTTAGCCTTTAGCAAACTGTGCCCGGCTTTAAGAAAAAAATGTGGCATTTGTGGTCTTTTAGCAAAATGTGCCGTAGACGCAGTAATGTGAAATGTATTTGGAATGAAGAGAAATGTAATGATGAAGATTGTGATGGGGTAGAGAGTTGTGTGAAGAATGTGAGAGGTAAATTATTCTTGAATATTAAGGATGATTCTATGGAAGGTAAACCCATATGTGAATTGTCTTTAGGTGGTGTGAGCGTAAATGTTTACGCAGATTCGGGATCTCCTTACACTATTATAAATGAAGATATATGGAAGAGGAAATTCGTTGGTAAGATTGGAGATCAGTTGAATGTGTCGGATGTGAATCCAGTAAGTTATACAGGAGAGAAGATTGATATGTTGGGATTCAGGTGGCTAACCTTTCTTTTTAAAGGAAGATCTACCAGAGGAAAGTTGTATGTGGCTAAGGTGGGGCCATCTGTTCTGGGCTGGTTCAACCAGAAACATTTACACATAATACTGGATCCGAATAGTGAGGAAAAAGTACTTATTATGGATGAAAGCAGTAAGTTGGGAGATGTGTTGAGTAAAAAATTTCCTAAAGTGTTTGGGGAAGAATTGGGAGGACTTAAAGGATTTGAACACAGAATTGTCCCTAAAGGTAGTGCTGAACCAAAAGTACACAAGGTTAGACCCATTCCTATGTTAATTAGAGATGAGGTCAAAAGGGAAATGCAAAGTTTGTTATCAAAGGGGGTCATTGAAGAAGTTGAAACGTCTGAATGGATTTCTCCGGTCGTAGTTGCCCATAAACCCAACGGAAAAATCTGTTTGTGCATCGATTTGCGCCATTTGAATAACAATATTGTTATTGAGAAGTTCCCACTACCTAAAATAAATGAGATGGTATCTTCTTTGAGGGGGCAACGTGGTTTTCTACCATTGACCTCTCCGCCCCTTATCATCAAGTGGTGTTGGAGCCGGAATCGAGAAGTCTTATGGCTTTTATTACACCTTTCGGGTGCTACCAGTTTAGGCGTATGCCTTTTGGGCTTGCATCAGCTGCGGCTGTCTTTCAGCGACTTATGCACAGATTGTTTGGGGAAATGGATGGGGTTTGTTTCTTCCAGGATGATATTTTGATTGCTGCTGTTAACAAAAATGAACAGGATACGAGGTTATACCAGGTCCTTGAAACATTACAGTCTGTAGGGTTAACGGTTGAACTGACAAAATGTAAATTTGGGCAAAGGAGTGTCTCGTACTTGGGCTACATTATAAGTGAGGAGGGGGTTAAGCCAAAGCCTTCGCATGTAGAGAACATCATAAAGTCAACTGCTCCCATTTCTAAGGAGGAAATATGATCGTTTCTGGGCATGGCAGAATATTGCGCAAAATTTATAAATAATTGTGCATCCAAAGTTTACAATATTCGATCTCTTCTAAAGAAGAATAAAAAATTTGAGTGGTCTAAAGAGTGTGAGAGAGAATTTTCAGGGATCAAAGTGGACTTACATGCTGTGAATGCTTTAGCTAGTTTTGACCCTAATTTAGAATGTTTATTAACCACGGATGCGAGTGACAAGGGTTTGGGTGCTGTCCTTTCACAGAAAGGAAAAGAGGGTAAAGAGAAAATAATTTTGTTTGCCTCTAGAGCGCTATCCCCTGCAGAAAGCAAGTACCCAATTATAGAGAGAGAAGCGTTGGCTTGTGCATGGGCCTTGGAACATTTTCGTGCTTTTGTGTGGGGAAAGCCTGCAATCATTTGCACGGATCACCGACCTCTGGTTCATATTCTGTCAAGTGAGGGAACTGCAGTTGCCTCTGCCAGATTAGCCAGGATATCTATGAGAATGAAGGAGTACATTTACAAGATGGTTTATGTACCGGGCAGAGACAATGTTGTGGCGGATTGTTTATCCAGGTTACCCATTCCACTAGAGGAATGCGTTGATGATCCTTGGGGAAATTTTAGCGTAGCATTCATACATGATTCAGGTGCACCTGCCATTAGTAAGAATGAATGGGCGGAAGAACAGATTAAAGACAAGATTTTGGAGAAAGTGTCGGGTTACATTTGTAAAGGGTGGCCAAAGAAAGGAAACATCACAGGAGGTTTGAAAGCTTATTGGGAGGTACGAATGGAACTGTCTCTAGACAAAGATTTGTTATTGAGAGGTGACAGAATCGTTCCCCCTAAAGCTTTACGTAAAAGGGTATTGCAGTTATGTTATGAAGGACATTTTGGTATTTTCAGGACCAAATATGTTGTGAAAGGGATGTTTTGGTGGCCAGGAATTGATAAGGAGATTGAGAATTTTGTTAAAGGATGTCCGGTTTGCTGCTCAGCAGACAAATCATTAAAGAATTTGAAACCTACAATGAGTGAAGGGTTAATTCATAATCTTCCTTGGGACACAGTTGCGCTTGATATTTTTGGACCTGTTGGTGAGTTGAAGGAATTTGGATTGGTAGCCATTGACCTTTTTATTAAATGGCCCATTGTTAAATTTGTGGAAAAGGTAGATACACATACCGTCCTTAAATTTTTGGATAAAGATTTTGTAATGGAAGGCTTACCTGTTTGTCTATTGATGGACAATGGTGTGCAATTTTTGTCCAACATGGCTAAAGATCATTTTGAGAGATGTGGAGTGAAGCATAAAACCACGGCGCTATATAATCCGAGCGGGAATGGCACCATAGAACGTTTCAATAGAGAGATCAAAGGTGTTATACAAGCATCAATGAACAAGAACTTAGATTGGAAAGTGCAGGTACAAAAAGCAGTGTGGTCTAACAGAGTCACTTCTCAGATTAATACTGGTTTATCTCCTTTTGTCATGATGAGGGGCATGACACCTAGATGTAAATTTAACCCTGGTTAGCTTGTGAAGGGTATGGTACAACAATGGTACCCTATAGAAGTGAAAAAGAATTTGGATTTAGTACATTCAAAGAGCAAAGAGTACCATGACAGGCACCATGGTACTAAGGACGTTTCAAATAATGTGGGTGACTGGGTTCGCGTAAAAAAACCTTTTAGAGTTACTAAAGGTGAAAGTAGATTTAAGACACCTAAACAGGTTGTGGAAGTTTTATGGAATTCAGTTAGACTTAAGGATGGGAGAGTTTGGAATCTCAAAGATATTGCCATTGGTATTAACCAAAATCATGTCGAGAACAGTCAAGTACATGATCACATCGGAGATTTTGAATGGATTGAAAATTATTTTGAAAATAGTAATTTACAATCTCAGTTGGCTTCTGAAAATTCTCAAAAATCTGTGGTTGTTCAGGAGGAACAGACTGTAGAATCGAGAGTATCCACCAGTAATGATACTCCTGACGTTTCCTCTTCTTCCTTTATGGAGGGGGAAGGGTTCGTTAATAATTCTTCTGATGTTGAACCATTTCATGAGAATATTAATTCTAATGTTGGTGATGCTGTTTGTAATAAGAGAAAAAGAGTTTTGACAATTTGGCTTAAGGAATATGTAATGTAACTTACATAGTATTATGTACCTTCTTGTTTTTAATCTTTGCCTTATATTTATTTTTTATTGTTTTTATTTTATTATTTTATTTCATTTTTTTTGTTCATAGGAGGGGGGGATGTGTTACATTGTGATTTACTGTTAGTTGGTATTTATTACGATATATTACATTATACCTTTAAGACTCGTGACTGAGTGAGCTTAGAATGTTTGCTAGGTATGGGGATTCCAGTCCACCGGGTCAGTTGGTAGCTGTGACCTGGGACTGTTAGCTGTGTTTCCTGGCGCTCGCTTGTTTCTTCAGTTATACTTATATTTCTGCAATAAAGATATTGAAGATATTCTGCTTTGTTTCTTCACTTCAGTCTTCCTCTTTAAATCACTCCCTCTCTTCGTATTTCTTTCGAACTCTTTCTTTTTCCCCCAATTCTCTCCATTTCTGTTTCCTTCTGTTATACCTATCTTTCTCTATCACACGTTCTCCTCTCTCGCTACATTTCTTTCACTCTCTTTCTCTCCCATCTCTCCTAGCTCCCTCTTTCATAATTTCTGTCTTTCTTTCTGTGTCTGTCTTACCCTCGTATTCTATTTCACTCTCGTCATAGCTCTCTCGTCTTTCCTTTTTTTGCTCTATTCTTTCTTTCTGTCTTCTTTATCTCACTTTTTCATTCTAGGACTTTCTTTTCCACTCTGTTTTTCCTCTTTCTGTCACTCTTTCTCCCACTCTTTCATCCCTTTCTCCTCTGTCTGTCTTTCCCTCTTCCTTCATTTCACTCACTCTTTCTTACTTTCTCTTCTCCATTATCTTCTCTCTCCAGCTGCCGAAACCTTCCCATCTTACTCTGTCTTTCTCTCTCTCTGTCTCTCACTGTCTCTGACTCGCTGTCTTCAGCAGTCTACGTCTCTTTTTCTCTGTGCGTCTCCCGTTTCTCTCTGAGGTTGTGAGAGCGTGTTCCTTCTATTGGCCACACTGCTATATTTAGTGCCATGTAAGTAATGGGTGATAGTATCACGATAGAGCAGTTTTGCCTCTGTTTGCACCACTGACCAAGGTTTGCAGATTTCATCAAGTTTAGCGGATTGACCATTTTAGGTCGAGCCTAGAGTCAGCGCGCATACGCTGCTCTGTGAGGCATGCTGTATTCCGTCTATGGGGTTTGGCCACACCCACCACTTTTAATTGGTTCCTTCCTGTGCCTTTCCTACTGCATTGGTTTTGTGTGATGAATTTGTGCCATTTGTCCCTATCTTGGGTGTGTTTGTCACTCCCACGGCGACTGGCCCTGTTACATGGTCATTTCGCTTCAGGGCATTGCATACCAGTGGCGCACTTTTTTTACATTTTGGCCGAAAGCTTGTATGTTTTGTTTTGCATTTGGTGACAGTTTCTTAACATTATTTAACATTACATAGTCGCTGTAGGAGACTTTAAGTTTCAAAAAGGTGTTTTTTATGTGTTTTCTCACACGAACAGGCGGCACAAGTCACCGTCAAGCTCTTCCCCTCTCTCTGTACTCGCCTTCAGTTCTTTTAGCCCCTACATTGCTGCTCCAATGCTTTTATACCACCCGCCCCCTTTTCATCTCTTCTGCCCCTGCGTGCTGTGTGTCCCGCCACTCCAGGCAGCTGCTTGCACTTAGCAATACTGTAAATGCTTAATGCCCCCCAAGGGCATTTTCAATCCACACAACCCACCCCCTTACCCCTTCTTCTAATGGTAGAAACCTGTTTATGTTCATGTTCATTTTCTTTAGTGCCCGGGCTTATTTTGATCCCAATCCAACCCTGCTCTTTAGGATCTAGACTGTCCATCCTGGTGTTTTACAAGGGCTTTAATTTATCCCAATGTTTGTTTACTTGAGGTCTACATTTGGGGTGGCATCATAACCTTTTTATTTTATTCACTTTAATGACCAATCATAATCTCCGCATTTTTTTTTCTCCTTTGAACTAAAGCTGATTTTCGTGAAGTGACCAAGAAAGGTGAAATGCGTTTGCCATTTGGATAACAGTGGCTGTACTCTAAAAGCAGCAGAACACGTCCCTATGCTCAACGCTGCATGCTTCAATCCTGCCTGCTTAATTTCAAAGTTCTTCTGATTTCTGTAAGATAAACATGATCCTGCAGCTTGCCTTTCTAGACGGTCGACTGACATGGGAAGGTTTTATCACCTGATCAATGTCCTTTACGGTCGACCCCCAATTGTGTTTTTTTGGGATCTCTATGCTTAAAATGTATATTTTGATATGAAACAGTCCCAGTTATCTGGGTTGTACACAAACCAGTAAATACTCCGGTTCTTAACAAACCCCGCAATAACTATTGTTTTTATTGTGGAAAAGAGGTGGCAACATTGTCAAAATTACTAGGGGTGTCAGAAAATGGATTTCTTTTTACCCTTGAAAAAAGTGAAAAAGGTTTGCAAGTGCAAATACACATTTTAGAGCTATTTAGATAAGTGTAGCTCTTCCCAACTTACATTTACATGTTTGTAAATCCCTGAAACTGTGGATACACTTGCAAAGCTATAATTATCAGAGCACTTTAGAACTATTTTAGTGCACTCAGCATCAGCACAGCACCACCAGACCACCACCACCTCAGCATAGCACCATCTCATCTTCAGCACAGTACCGCCTCATCAGTGCACTACCACCAGTGCAGCATAACTCAGCATCACCTCAGCACCATCGCAGAACCACCTCAACATCAGCACAGCTCCATCTTAGCCTCAGCACAGCACCACCTCCGCATCAGTGCACCGCCACCAGCGCCACCCCACTTCAGCAGCAATGTAGCACCAATTCAGCATCAATGCAACACTTCCTCTGCATCAGCACAGCCCCAATTCAGATTAACTCAGCACCACCTGAGCGCCAGCTCAGCACTACCTAAGCACCAGTGCAACACCACAGCATGATTCAGAACCAACTCAGCATCAGCACAGCACCATCCCCTGATCAGGTAAATAAAAGGCATATCGGTCCCACAGAGAGAGAAAAAGCTGCAGGATCAGCAGAGGCTGCACCACGTAAGAAAATGGCGGCGTGCAACAATTACTAGTGATGTCTCATCCACAAGAATAGCAGAGGATCGTGACAGAACGAATCACCCTTTCACTTGCTGTGGAAAGTGCGTTGCCCATTAAAGGTGGAAACAATGCGTGGCAGACAGAATGGCACAGAACCATGCTGCATAGACACCATGTGGAGAACATTGGAAGCGGACGAGCTGCCGGGAGAAGACCGCTGAGAAGGTATACGCTGCGGCCGATGACAGACTGTGGAAGACAGTGGCCTGGTAAGAGCTGAGGGGCTCCATTTTTTTGTGTAATCGGCCGGGCGGAGGAGGGGCGAGAGGCGAGAGCTGTGGCGGGTAGCGCCACGAGCTAAGTGTGAGCAGGGCCTCCCACAGAGGCGACCCAGCTAGACATGGGTGCGCTAGCGGCAGGCTCAAGAAGCGCCTGCTGGCCCCCGTATCCGGCCCCCCAACACGAAGAGCGGGTGCGGTGGGCTAGATTTATACTGTGGCCCTGCCCGCCCTGAATAAAGAGCCTGCACTGGGTGACCTCCCTGGAAAAAAAACAAAAAAGGGAAAAAACAAAAGAAAACACGGATTATTGCTGCAGGGAGGGCGAAAGACATGCAGTGACCAGCGCCTACATTTTAGATAATTGAAGCTTTGATGAAGACTCCTCTCCTTTACTAAATGGCTAGCTGAGGGAACAGCGTGCATTTAGCAAAAGAAAGCGAAGGCCATCATATCCCCATTAATATTAAGGGGCACATACAAAATTAAACAACAACAGAATGAAGATACAGGAGGCTTGCGAAAAGCCATCAGTAGCAGCCATTAGACCTACACCCTAAGGCCTACCAGAATAAGGCACTACACAAACACACGTCAGTTGCGCATCAATATAAGCCAATTGACCCCCCCCCCGGGCACAAGGCATGTGAAGGAGGGAGAAACTCCTCTTCCTTCCCTTTGCGATTGCAGCAATCCACACAGCCGTGCAGGGAGGCACACAAAACATACCACAATTAATGACACAGCCGCGCCTGGGAGGAACAACCGAAAACCACTCAGACTGAAACAAAAGCAGGATGTCTAGAAGGACATGGCTTGAAGGAAGCTCGTGCCGAACAACCGCTTCTGGGATAACTAAAAGCAAGACTCCAGACTGGGCCTGTAATGGCGTACCACAGCGATGCAGTGAACATAATTTATTCTCAGCCCTAAACTCCCGCACTGCAAGACTGAGCGAACAGACCTACTCCCCTCCATCATCTCTCTGGCTGGTTGTAGCCCTGACCCAACCTACGTCATCCATACCAATTGAAGAAATTGGACGAATGGATGGGAAGCAATCCAAACTTCCCTTTGAAGCGTGCAAATCGATGAGTATGCCGGAAGGGGAGGCCACCACAGACATGGCAGAAAGCCGACAATCGCAACCCGCTCCTGAAGACCGCGACTTGCATTCCCTTTTACTGGCCATGCAACACAGCTTGAACTCCATAGACGCCAAAATGGACACCATGAGTATGCGCATGATCTTCATCGACTGGAGAAACAGGACGGGCGCATAAGTGAAGCTTAACAACGCACATCCAACAACGAGGACACCTATACGCAGCGGGGCATCAAATGCAACTAATGGAACGCTTCCAATGCACTAAAGCTGCTAAGAATGAAGACTTGGAGATAAGATCAAGGAGGAACAACCTCCGCATACTGGGACTTCCTGAATCCACAGCCATGGGACGAATGGAGGATTACGTGGCGATCATGCTCTTTTTGTCGCCTCGGCACGGTCCATGCATCTGGTTGTGGAACGAGCACATAGATCTTGGCAGCAAGGCCCCTACCACGCGCACTGCCCAGGCCCATTCTAGCCCAGCTGCTAAATTATCGAGACCCTGATACGGTGCTGTGGCTGGCCAGGGAATGGGGATGCCTCACATATGACAGAAATGAAATACTCTTCTACCAAGACTTTACAATGGCAGTGCAGGAGGCGTACGGAAAATACCTCCCAGTAAAGCAAAAATTGAAACAAGCGAATATCCCTTACTCCATGCTCTATCCAGCCAAACTACACATCACAGTGCAGGGCAAACACCACATCTTCAATAACCCTCAGCAAGCACAGGAGTATCTGCGGCAGGACAGAAGACGGTGAGCCTTTTGCATGGAAGGGAGTCCGAACCGGAGGCCTGAAAGCCCACTATCTGACAATGACTGAGCAAATCTAGAAAACCCATCCAATCACCCCAGAACTATTTGCAGACTGATGGCTTGACTATCAAACCTCTAAGAACTAGGAGTAATGCGCAACTATGATTCCACTCAATACATGACTGTGTGAGACTAGGAAAAACAGTCAGCAAAGATTGCACAAAATGCAGTTGCAATTGTCGAACCACAGCCCATACAAGCTAAGATAAGAACCTCTGAAACGTGAAAATGTTCTGCAAAGCACCAACGAATCGTAGATGATAATACCAACAAATCTTCTCCTGGGCACCCTCATTTGCTCAAGGCTGAAAGCCTGAACCTCTGGCGATACACCCCAAGTGGGAATTTCCAATTGAACTGAGATATCTGCAGGAACTGCGGAATGAGTGTCATGGCTTTCTGCTATCTGCTTTCCTACCTTTACTCTTTTAATGTTCTATTACGATTGGCATCCCACTGTCTATGGAGGTGTGCCTTATCAGGGTGGGATTGGCTGACAGGATTGGGCCGTTGGTGTGGGTGGGGGGAACATGGAAATGGTGAAATGTTGTTGTTTTCACATTGCACTAGACTATCACTCCTACACAAAATGCAGAATTCAGCTGAGGACCGAAAGACCCACGTCCATTCACAATGTACATGCATAGCACAATGAGCTAATGAGTGCACCACAAACCACTAAGAGACCACACTACAACTTCCTGTGTTGGAATGTAAGCGGGTTGGGTGATCCTCGTAAGCACAGGCACATTATAAACTACTTGGACAGGCACAACATCCACGTCGCAGTGCTACAGGAAACACGCTTTGACCCTGGTAGGCTGAACAACTTTGCAGCAAGGTGGGCAGCATTCCAGAGGCACTGCCATACTGATCAAATGTGGGATACCATATCACCATGGGAGCTCACAACAGGACCCGCAAGGACGATATTGCCTGATGTGGGGGAGGATTGCCACTCACTCTGCCACACTGGTCAACTGCTATGGATCTAACATAGATGGCGCCCATTCTATGACACACTATGGGACACCATTATAAATGTTGGTTCCACACACCTCGTCTGGGAGCGGTACTTCAATCTGATGCTAGACCCGAGCAAAGACAGGTCATGAGGTGAGTCAATGCAACACACCGCAGCCAGGAATCGCCTAAGAGGAATTATACAAGACCATTTTTTGATAGACACGTGGAGAACATTGCACACAACGCGCAGTATCCATGTCAGCTGGTCCCGAATTGACTACTGGATCATTTCCAGAGGCCTGGGTACATGGCTCACTAGCATGGAGCATTTAGCTCGTACATTTTCTGATCATTTCCCAGTACTGATGTAGCTGCAGCCCCCAGCGTCTATCTCCCCTTATCAGTCATGGAGATTATCTCCCAGACACCTCCTGGACACATGTTTCAGAGAAAATGTTAAACAGGAAATCAATGACAACGAAATTGCTTTACCTCTTTATGAAGATACCATATTCATTGGGGCGCCAGTTCTTCCGCACGCTGCAGACACAACTAATCAAACTCACATGGGAGGGTAAACAACCCAGAATACGATGGACCACTCTGACCCAAACCTTTAGTGAGGGCGGCTTTGAAGCGTCAGACATGGAGCTTTACTACCACTGTGCACAAGTACACTTCGCCGTGTATTGGTTACAGCCGCCACCATATATGCCACACTTAGCAATTGAAAAGGGCTACATGGCCCCACTACAGCATTCTTGGGGGCCAAACCTCCTTGCGCTGGGCATTCACACACAACAGTGGGCTGCATAGGGTCTGCCTGGAAAAACTAGGGGAGAAATTACATAAGCCATTATTATACTCCCAGCTGCTGCCTTTGCCATACCACCCACATATACCGGTCAATCATGAAAAGGCCTGCAGAACCATGCTACAAAACATAGGTGTCACAACATGGTGAGACCTCTACCAAGATGGCGAGTTTAAAGATCGCACATTGTTTTTCCGAAATTTGTTTCATTCTACTGGGCTGTACAATAGTCCATTGCTTGGTATCAAGTGGTTCATAAGTTTTGAGCTACTATTATTACGTGGCTTTGATGGTATTCCAACTAATGGAAGAAGTCGTGGTTTAATCTACCTCTTTCACACACTTTTTCATAAAATCACAATTACAATAGGCATGTATGTGACCATCGTTCTAGGAGTTCTGTAGTGAGGCCAAGGATTGCAAATGCATGAAGTCTGAACACCTTTATCAAACACTGACAGGCACTGTGAGAAATCCACACTACCTTCTTCACAGCTCTCACTTGTGCCTCATCATGGACATGCACCGTCAACCGGAACTCACCCAGATGCCTAGAGGCGACTCAGTTCACAGAAAAGAGTCACATGATGCATGAAAAAATTAATAAAACAGCACGTTGAAAAAAACAAATACTCTCAGGGCATGCAAGTTGAAGTTAAAATGAAATGCAAACAGAGACCGCATTGCTCTTGTGGATTGCCTCAAGGCTTTCTGCAGCTATTGTTGGGAATTCAATCATTGTTTTTGCCCATAAAGAACATGAATTTAGGATCAATAGGGACCCATTTCAAAGACAGTTTTTAATTACTGGTGCAAGTTAGCTCTGGCAGGGCCCGACCCACTTAAAACCTTGCAGGTGGTACACTGATGTAGAGTGAGTGACGGACAGAGGCCCAATCAGCTCCATGCATTAGACTTTGCACAAATATTGTTATAGGTCACTCTGCCATCCCAGGCAAAGTCGTAAAGGTGGGATGTCACTGAAAGTTCGAGCCAGATGACTAGCTCTGGCTTATCTTGAGGTTCTCTTGGACCCTCAAGCCCAAATTGAGCTGAGCTTTCATATGTCAACTGCCTGCCCCTACATTCTAACCTCATGCACCAAGAATTAATGACAGAGTGGCCTTTTATGCAAAACAGGCTAGAGAAAGAAATACACATCTGGTAGCTGAATTGCACAATGGGAAACCAGAAAATCTGGTATTAATCACAGCTTCCCAGCTTGAACATATTATATAGGCAAATATTTTATTTCACGAGGCTCCTTTTTCTTCATTATCACATACAAGAGTAGATTTGAATGTCTAAGCTTAGGAACTGCTCTGTACAAAAACCTCATGTTTGAGTCTAATAACTATAATGTTGCGCCATCTATAATAAAAATGTAGGCCATGTACAGGTTACGCATGACAACTGACTTGCCTCTGATTTCACTCCTGGACTTTTTCAGCTGACGGACCCGCTACTAGCAGTCTGATCTGGATTACAGCTACAGTTGCACTTCTTAAGGGGCGTAACATATGCCCCTTAAGTAAGCAATACATATTGGGGTATATTCACAAGAACGTGTGATAACTACCGCAAGTGTAGTTTAACACAACTCTCAACATCGCAGCCCATCACGGGAAAATCACGCCATGCCAACCAAGTATTCACAACGCAGCGGTAGCATGCGATAGTCACCAGATAACGCGTCAAATGGCCCCGCAAAATTAAACACCATGCCGCAAAAATGTGAAATGCGAACGCAAAAAATCATGCGATGTGGCCAGTCGCGGTACAAAAAGCAGCGAAAACCAGCCACAGGCCTGCAAATCCCACGCGTCTGGCGGGCAAATGCACCATAAAAACCACAGAAACAACACACAAGAAACAAGCCAAAGCACGTAGCAACATGGATGCACCCTGACCCAGCACAGAGGCCAACGCGAACCCCACAACCCCCACAGACCACCAGCCAGGAACAATGCGGTCGGGGAAGGCCAAGGAGAAGAGGGAGAGGAAGACTGGTGCAGACTGCAGGAAAACAAGACCAGCATCACAAAGGTGACAGAACACTACCAGCAACTGATCCACAAGCAGACCACTGGGAATGTAGTTGGAGTGCCGAGGAGGCCAATCGAGGAGGCAAAGAGGTGCCGGCATGACGTGACAACCTAAACCAGGCACAAACCCGCTGCCAATAGGAAGGCAGCAATGGTGTCAGGAGGTGGCAGTCCTGCGCCACAGGAGGAGCTGGAGGTAACCGAGGCCACAGTCATCAGTGTGGAGACTGTGCAAGGAGTAGGGAGTACGGACACAGCTCAAGAGGACCTGACACAACATCAACAGGGAGAGTAACGAACAGGGACTGGGGGAACGGGGGGAGATGGGCACAATGGCACACATGCACAACGAGGTGTAGCACACTGCACAGCCACAATTACCCAGGATCCTATCCCTGATCCCCTTGGCACATTGCAGCACACACACATAGCAAGAACAGCACACCCAAATTGACGACAACGTGGTACAATGCGCATATCCGACACTGCAGAACAGAGGACACAACTGGCTCCGCACATGCACAGAAACATGCCTACTACATCTGACAGAGCTGGAAACTGTGAAATGGAAATGTACGCGTACGACCTCACATCCGTCATGTAGTCCAAATGTACACTGTCCCGCAGAAGAATCCAGCACCTCACAAACAGTCACAATGTACATTGTCATTCAGTCTGCATGTAAACAAGAACAATGCGCCAACATACATATCAACACAATGTCAACATGCATCTACCCTTCACATTGCAGAGGGGCACACAAGACCTCCAGCAGAGCACAGAAGACAACACATCTGTGATGCCGGAGAGGACCACCACACCATCGACACCGATGCCCTACAACAGCCCATGGATATCCCACGCAAACCAACACCAGGACCCGGGCAGCCAAGCAACTCAGAGGAGAACACAGAGCCTCCAACAGACCACACAGCAGGAAGCACCCGCAAGCACAGCTGGCTCACGACACTTCACCCACCCATGGCACCCCAATGCCATGTGTCAGCACGCCAAAAGGAGGTGGCCCAACAGGTGTGGGTGGGGTCCGAACCCATGGAAGGTGAACTAGATCACATATATGGTGTCTATCACCCTTCAGGGACCACCTACACCCCACAAAGGAGACCCACACTGCCATAGAGACACATGCAGATGCACATTCACAGTACAAAATGCGAAGTGGGTCGCACACCGCTCGTCATACTAGCAAATAGCCCCATAGGATTCTGGAGGATGTAGTGACAGCGGCGGGTACACCTATGCCACGAGTAAAAAGTTTAAAATGCCATCCCTGGACACGTGTTTCGAGGTAATTGCCTCTCGTCAGCAGGGAGCAGGTACGTATGCGGGGTGCTGTAGACTGCCAAAAATTATCAGGTCTAGTACCTCTCACGGCGCGCGGGTGCGTGATCCGGGCTCGTCAACCCATAGCTCAGGGAGCTTTAAATACAAAATGCGAAGTGGGTCGCACACCGCTCGTCATACTATCAAATAGCCCCATAGGATTCTGGAGGATGTAGTGACAGCGGCGGGTACACCTATGCCACGAGTAAAAAGTTTAAAATGCCATCCCTGGACACGTGTTTCGAGGTAATTGCCTCTCGTCAGCAGGGAGCAGGTACGTATGCGGGGTGCTGTAGACTGAAAAATTATCAGGTCTAGTACCTCTCACGGCGCGCGGGTGCGGGATCCGGGCTCGTCAACCCATAGCTCAGGGAGCTTTAAATACAAAATGCGAAGTGGGTCGCACACCGCTCGTCATACTATCAAATAGCCCCATAGGATTCTGGAGGATGTAGTGACAGCGGCGGGTACACCTATGCCACGAGTAAAAAGTTTAAAATGCCATCCCTGGACACGTGTTTCGAGGTAATTGCCTCTCGTCAGCAGGGAGCAGGTACGTATGCGGGGTGCTGTAGACTGCCAAAAATTATCAGGACTAGTACCTCTCACGGCGCTCGGGTGCGGGATCATGGCTCGTCAACCCATAGCTCAGGGAGCTTTAAATACAAAATGCGAAGTGGGTCGCACACCGCTCGTCAATCTGGTTTAACTTTATATTCAGGCTCCCTTGAGCCGGTGGAGTCGACGGACTCATGGTTACGCACCTGCGCGCTACGAGAGGTACTAGACCTGATAACGATTTTAGCAGCTTACACAGCAACCCCACACATTTTCCTACTCCCTGCTGACGAGAGGCAACTACCTCGAAACACGTGTCCAGGGATGGCACACGCCACGCATACTTGCATTCACACTCGAGCATAGGTGTATCCGCCGACGCTGACCTTCATGGACCATTTTCATTGGGGGAACACGACTGGTAGGTGTAGCAGTGTGCGACCAATCTGGTTTAACTTTATATTCAGGCTCCCTTGAGCCGGTGGAGTCGACGGACTCATGGTTACGCACCTGCGCGCTACGAGAGGTACTAGACCTGATAACGATTTTAGCAGCTTACACAGCAACCCCACACATTTTCCTACTCCCTGCTGACGAGAGGCAACTACCTCGAAACACGTGTCCAGGGATGGCACACGCCACGCATACTTGCATTCACACTCGAGCATAGGTGTATCCGCCGACGCTGACCTTCAGGGACCATTTTCATTGGGGGAACACGACTGGTAGGTGTAGCAGTGTGCGACCAATCTGGTTTAACTTTATATTCAGGCTCCCTTGAGCCGGTGGAGTCGACGGACTCATGGTTACGCACCTGCGCGCTACGAGAGGTACTAGACCTGATAACGATTTTAGCAGCTTACACAGCAACCCCACACATTTTCCTACTCCCTGCTGACGAGAGGCAACTACCTCGAAACACGTGTCCAGGGATGGCACACGCCACGCATACTTGCATTCACACTCAAGCATAGGTGTATCCGCCGACGCTGACCTTCAGGGACCATTTTCATTGGGGGAACACGACTGGTAGGTGTAGCAGTGTGCGACCATTCTGGTTTAACTTTATATTCAGGCTCCCTTGAGCCGGTGGAGTTGACGGACTCATGGTTACGCACCTGCGCGCTACGAGAGGTACTAGACCTGATAACGATTTTAGCAGCTTACACAGCAACCCCACACATTTTCCTACTCCCTGCTGACGAGAGGCAACTACCTCGAAACACGTGTCCAGGGATGGCACACGCCACGCATACTTGCATTCACACTCGAGCATAGGTGTATCCGCCGACGCTGACCTTCAGGGACCATTTTCATTGGGGGAACACGACTGGTAGGTGTAGCAGTGTGCGACCAATCTGGTTTAACTTTATATTCAGGCTCCCTTGAGCCGGTGGAGTCGACGGACTCATGGTTACGCACCTGCGCGCTACGAGAGGTACTAGACCTGATAACGATTTTAGCAGCTTACACAGCAACTCCACACATTTTCCTACTCCCTGCTGACGAGAGGCAACTACCTCGAAACACGTGTCCAGGGATGGCACACGCCACGCATACTTGCATTCACACTCGAGCATAGGTGTATCCGCCGACGCTGACCTTCAGGGACCATTTTCATTGGGGGAACACGACTGGTAGGTGTAGCAGTGTGCGACCAATCTGGTTTCACATTCACAGTACAGTATCACGTCCAGGGGCGCACAAATAGCAGTCACACATCCACGTTGGCTCTGCGTATGACGGCCCTGGCCACTCCCCTTACAAATTGAGTGGGTGACGACAAAGCTACATGTCCAAGCTCCAACCCGCTGCCTGTGGTGACATATCTCTGTCGGGAATTTCTAATTTCTTTAGGGTGTTCAAAACATATATACATTACATGTAACAAGTATCAGATGAATGAGGAAAGAAACACACACCAATAGGAGATTGCAATTTGGTAATTTAAAGGAATAAAGTATTATCATCATGTCATCTTTATTTCGGCCACGAGGACCATAAAAGAATAAAACAGTATAAACATACAGTAAAAAAATACATGTTGCTCGCAGCATATTGAAATACACAGATTAGACATTATGACATAGCTATGAGGGGGCGTGTTCAAGCACAAAGTTTGTTTTTATATAACGGTTGCGACTGATTCACATAGCTGTTAAAAATTTCGCAACTGCAAATACTGTAGGAGCTGATAAATCAGTTTTTAAAATTCTATAAGCTGGGATGTGCTGTTTGAAACCCAGATTTTTTTAAAGTGGGAGAAGCCAATATCTCCTTGATCTTTGGTATGCCCGGCAAAAGAATATAATGTGCAAGTCGGACTCAGAGGGATGGCCACATGCTGGGCATTGTGTTGCTAATTGCGATTGTGACCAACTGGCAGTGTAAGCACCTAGGGGAAGGGTACCATAACGCCATTGTAAATAAAGTTTTCTAGTTAACGTTGGTTCGATAGCATCTAAGACTATTTCTCGGTTATACGTGTCTTTAAATCCCAGAAAGTGCTCGGTTAAGGACCCGGCCCTAGCCTTCATAGATAGAACACGTAGATTATGCTCATAATAGGCCAGTGAAATAGTTTTGCGTGAAATCATGCGACATGCATTGGCTGGGTCAGACCACAGATCGGGTCTACCGATTGATTCACAGGATTTTTTGACATACAATAACCATGGTACTTGGTCAACTCTTACTAGGCGCAAAATTTCTTGTAGCTCCACTCTGTAATTCTCGAGCTCTGGAGTACACCATAGTTTGCGCCAGAAAATTAAAGGTTTGAGACCAAGCTCCACCACTATGGGTCTTAACCCCATATCTAGTCTTAAAGGTAACAAGGGTGTGCTAGACGGTAGAGCTGTCAACTGCCTCAAGAAATTATTCTCGGTGGTCTGTAATTTCTGATTAGATGTATGTCCCCAAATTTCA
Organism: Triturus cristatus; assembly: GCF_964204655.1. Taxonomy (NCBI): domain Eukaryota; kingdom Metazoa; phylum Chordata; class Amphibia; order Caudata; family Salamandridae; genus Triturus; species Triturus cristatus. The sequence goes on from NC_140586.1 coordinate 701,227,486, forward strand.
CCCCCGTATAACCCAGCCGCCCTAGCCTGTGTTTTATAAATGTGGAGGCGTGGGCCTAATGGTTTATAATTCAGCCCACTCATCATCCTGGAAATGGCGCCCGTCATCTGAGTTAACTTCAGATTTACTTTTATCTGGTGTGAGTCCCACTTCATTGATTGGTTAAAAATGACCCCCAAGTATTCGAAGGTGTATACCCTCTCAAGGCTGAAAGCCCCTATCCGGGGGTTCGGTCGGGTTGAGGCGGGCGGGTTGAAGATCATGTATTTAGTTTTTGTAGTGTTGATCTCCAAACCATGCGATTTACAGAAGTCGACGAATCCATCGAGGACCCTTTGTATTCCCATAGGAGATTTGGAGAGCAGCAGGGTGTCATCTGCAAACATAATTGCTGACACCCTGCTGCCCGCCAACCTAGGGGCATCGATATTACTTAACTCATTTAGGTGGCTAAAAACCCCGTTGACAAAGAGACAGAAAAGGGTTGGTGCGAGCACACAGCCCTGTCTGACCCCCCTGTCAACGGGAAAGCCTTTCGAGAGGGTACCTCCTCTGCCACACCTTACCCTTGCAAAGTTGCCCTGGTGTAATTTTTTCAAGATTATAAGAAGGTCAGCGGGAGCCCCTAGGGCCGTAATGACGGCCCATAATTTGTCCCTAGGGACTAAGTCGAATGCCGCTCACAGGTCTACGAATATCGTGTATAGACTACCCCCCTCAATTGTTACTGTCTTCCAATAGAGAAGGTTCAGACGGAAGATTTGGTCCACCGTTGAAATACCCCTCCTAAAGCCTGCTTGAAAGGGGCTCAATATGTTGTGATCATCAATCCAGACCTGGAGTCGGTCCAGGATCAGTCTACCAAAGATTTTTTGTGGGACGTCTATAAGACTGATAGGTCTGTAGTTGGCTGGGAGCAGAGGTGAACCCTTTTTGTAGATGGGGACAATCTCTGCGCCCAGCCAAGTATCAGGGACCTTCATGCCTCTTAAGATGGAATTAAATAGTAGGGCTAGGTAGGGAGTCCAGACATCCGGCTCCTGCTTAAAAAGGTCAAACGGTAGACCATCCAGACCGGGAGCCTTACCTGATGCCAATCCAACGATAACCGCTCTAACCTCCTTGGTTGTGAACAAGGGCATTTCTATAGTGTCATCAATCGGTATTGAGAGAGGAGCAACCGATTTCCCATCCGGTGATTGGTATAGCGATTGAAAATGGTCTGACCATACCCTAGCTGAAATGTTCGGCTCCAATGCTGTGGCCAGTTCCATCGAACCGGTATTCGCAGTTCGCCAGAATTTACGTGAGTCGCCCCTAGCAAGCGATGCTGTGAGTGTTTCCCATTTTAGGTGTTCCCATTCTTTTTTTGCATTGCTAGTTATGATTTTATAAGCAGATCTCTTGGCCCTAATTACCTCACTTCCCATACCCGCCCTGATGGAGGACAATAGGCTTGTTTTGGCGTTGCGGCAGGTCTTATTATACCAAATTGGTCCAGCAACGCGACCATTAGCCCTCTTTGGTGCGCGGGTGAGGATTACGGATATTGATTTAGAGAGATCTCTATGAATCTGCCCCAAATGTTCTAGTTCACTCTGGGTAGTGTCATGGGCCATGAGTACCTGTACCTTTTCAAGTATAGGAACTACCCTCGCATAAAGCATGGGTATCTTCTCTGGGTTAGAGATGAATCTTTTTCACTTTACTCTGCGTCTATTTTGTGTGAGGCCGAGGCCAGCCTCAAGAGACACCCACTGACTCAACTTAGGGTCTAGGCCGGGATGGTCATATTCCAATTCCAGCGCATTATGGTCGCTGTCTTCCCTGGGTAGCACCCGGAAGTCAATAATGCGCGGCCACAGTGCTAGGGGCACAAGTATATAATCCAATCTTGACTCCCTACCCTTACTGTTAAAGGTGTAACTAGCTGGTTTGTTTGCCGTTACATGCCCGCAGACCATATTTCATGGTTAGAGCGGTGATTTGTGTGGCAAGAGGGGTCCAAGCTCTAGGAGCCGATGCTTGCAAGGGAGGTATAGACCACTCCATAGCCTCTTCCTCGGCCAGGTCCACCAATAAACCCGGGAGGGGCTCATAGTGAGAATTGAGGTCTCCCCCGATCAAGATGGGAATACCCTGAGGGATTTCATCTAAAACAGCTGCCAACTCCTCTATCGTGTGCGATATCTGCGAGCTCTTAGTTGGTCTGGAATATACGTTGATCAGCAGAAGGCTGTTAGCGTTCGGCCAATCGAGCCGGACCACAAGGATATCCGCCGACTTTTGTGGATAAACATCAGCCCTGCATCCCAGGTCGCTAGATACCCAGATAGCCAAACCTCCCGAGGGACGTCCTATACCAGCCCATTTTGCTTGCACAACAAATGTAGCAAACTCCGCGTGAGGAAGATGTTCTTTCGCCCAGGTTTCTTGGAAGAGGCAGATATCTTGGGCCTGGATATATGCACACCAGTCCGGACAATTTACTTTATTAGCCAAGCCCGCCACATTCCAGGATAAGATCTTGAGGCGGGGGCAATTGAGTCTCTCCCTAGGAAAAATTGCAGATACAGCCTCCCCCATATCCTGCCCTATGGATGGAACATCCCGTATACTGGCCATTTGCAATGAAGATTCCTCCGATGAACTAGGCATTAGTAGGGGGATTCTGGGGTCTATCGCCGGTTTTGATTAATATCTGTGAGCGCGATGGGTTTCTCAGTCAGTTTGTAGTCCTTATGAGTCAGGAGATGGCCTATGGCGTGATAATGAGGTTATAAACACTCCCATGGATGTGATTAAGAAGGCTTAAAACAGAGGGAACGACCTCTTGGCAACAACAACAATTTATAAAGTGCAGTGGCCTATGGAATGGTAATGTAATATAACACTCACAGATATTAATCAAAACCTGCGTATGGGTAAGCACTTCTACCCTCATAGAGAACAGTCATTTATTGCTTAATCTCTTAACACACACCCTAAATTAGCTTTTATTCATTCCGTCGGCTGTATACCCATCCCCACTGTCCTGAAAAAGACCCGCCGTGACGCTTATTAGATTTTGCGCAGTACACGGGGTCGAAACGTCAATGCACCTTACATGTCTACACAACACTTCTGATCACAGATTAATTCACATAGGATCACGAAGTGTATGTGAAAAACCATAAAGACAAAACAAAAATTGTACCCTTCCTTTTTACTTACTCACTTTTGCCGCATAGGAAATATACTGTATATATTAATTATCATCACATGTCACTTTTTCACTACAAGTCACCAATATCTTGCTTTTTCATTTGAACTTATGTATTACGACAGCCCATAATACTTTATTCCTTTAAATTACCAAATTGCAATCTCCTATTGGTGTGTGTTTCTTTCCTCATTCACCTGATACTTGTTACATTTAATGTATATGTTTTGAACACCCTAAAGAAATTAGAAATTCCCAACAGAACTATTGTATTTATATAATACGCATACCCAGGTTCTGAGGGACGCCGGGTCACCCCATTATTTTTGCTAAATGTGGTGACATGTCTGCATCCGATGTACACAGCATAATGTAATGTCGTAGGGCCCAGGGCCCTCATGCATACAAGACCATGGGGACACACGCAGACATTATGTTGTACTGGCTACGGGCACGTGTGCCCGGACCCTTTATTTGCAGGGCCACATGTACAGTGACGCCTGTGCTGGATGTGTGTGGGATGAGTGTAAGCCAGCCCGCATAGAGTGATTAGTGCTGGCAACCACTTGAACAGTGGACACCAGTGCAACGGAAACTGAAAACACCTGCATAACAGAGTCAACTGCTGTGCAACATGAAGGGAGCCGGGGCAAGGACAGTGGTCACCCAACATTCAAACAGAAGTGTCCATGAGTTGCAGTGCACTGAGGTTGGGGCACTAGAGATGAGCGTGCTCATGTGAAGAAATTGCTAGGATTGTGTCCTTTTGGGTTAGTCCTGATGCAGATGCTGTGGGGTGTGTTACACCTGCATCAACTTCCTCATCAACGTCCCAGGTCTCCCACTCTGCCTGAGGTGACATTGCTGCGCAACCTCTCCACAGCACAAAACTCAATCAGTAACGGTCCATGGGTTGCGGTGCACTGAGTCAGTGGCACCCGGAGTGCTGAGCAGGGGGTCAGGCAGATGATGGCATCCACGACAGGTCTGAGCAACTCCGCTAGTCTGCCAGTATCACTGTTTCGATTCTGGCAGATGGTGGATGGAGTTGGCCCTTGCGATGGTGGCGTGTGCCTCCTGGGGTGATGCGACGTCCGGCCCGGCCAGAACTCGATTTGATGTGTGAACCCTGGTCGTCCGCAGTTGAGGCCGGAGGCAGCGGACAGCGTAGGGCCACATGCACATGGCATTGATTACCCCAGGACCACCATCATCCAATATACATTCAGACAGGGTCCCTGACGTGAGCTGCACATAGTTGGTGGCCCCAGATGCACAGTGGTCGGCACAGGCACACCACCACGGGACGGTGACTTGCGGTACACTGAGGTAGGGCCACGTGTACTGGGTGGGTCCTCATCGATATCCGAGGTGAATGTGGCGGAGGGTTGCAGGGATAGTGAAAGGTGTCCTCCAGGGCATGATGAAGAGGTATGATGTTATCCGAAAGCAGCAAATGGAGAAGTGGAAAGCAACAGCCTTGTTGCCACCACCAATTCGGTGACAGCCACATGAGGTTAGAAACTACCCCCTAGTCCATAGACTCAGACTGCAACAATGTACGACCACAGAGTGTCCATGAATGTCGGGGAACAGACATAGTAGCACCGGGGCTGGGAGGGGGTGCAGGCTGCGATGATGCCGGTACACTGATATGAACTCCGCCATCACTAAATCAAGACTCTGTGACCTATTGGACCACAGTGTAGGCCGGAGGCAGCGGTCAGCAGTGGCCCACAGCCACGTGTCGTTGGCTCGCGATACACAGAGTTAGTGACACCAGGGCAGGTGTCGGTAGTGTTCGATCACCTCAGTAACGATGATCCTATTCCCTCCGGACTGCAACACGTCATCCTCTTACGCCTCACCTTGCATGCAATGATATGTATTCTGCCTTTGAATAATTGATGTTCAGTTCCAATTGTGTGACCTACTCCTGCGCAGCATAGGCCGAGGGCAGAAGTCCGCGTAGGTCCAAAGACACGTGTGGTTGTGATGCTATGCACAGACTTGGTGGCACCACATCGAAGGGAGTATAGTGGCATGAACTCTGCGTTAAATAATGTTCACTGCCATGGTGTAATCAAGACTCAGTTCCAAATGTGTGACCTACTTGACCGTAGTGTAAGCCGGATGCAGAAGTCGAGTACGTCAACGAGAAAGGAGTAAAGCGGGCCTGTGGCATGGAGGCCGTGATGGTCTAAGGAGGCTGCCAAGGTCGCGGGCCATGGGCTTGGAGCGTGCGCCGGCACGTGGTGGGCCCTTCGTGACACACGCCAGTGTCGACAGGTGATCAGTGTGGCCTGGCTTCTCAGGGGCGGGCCTGACGGGTTCGGGGTCCAGTGGGCCGGGGTACGGCAGGCGCACAGTATCGCAGTCAACTCCGCTCAAGAGGACGGCGTCGACCTCGTGGCGGGGTGAGATGCCCTGGCAGAGACGTTGGGCTTTCCAGAAGAGGACCACGCCCAGAGCTACGTGCTTTTTATTCACACCCCTGTGCTCGCCTGGCATACGCCGGGACATCCCACTCCGCTCACGCTTACAGGTGGGACGTAACAGACAACATTTCCACGACCTCCCCCACTGGCCGGGGTGACATGATTGCGTCCACTACACTCCATACACCAGAGGTGTATGTCGCCATGGATATGGATGTGTTCTGCATACTGCGATCTGTCCAGCACATCTCCGCCACTCTTGGCATTGTGTACTTTCCCGATCATGGTTCTCCTGCCTCCTTCATACATGCCTGGTTGCCACCTCTCCCCACATTAGGCTAGTGTGTGGCTGAGGTGCCATGCAGTTGATGACTCATGTTCAAGGCTTGCCCAGGTTACAACTGAGAGTTGTTCTGTCATGTCGGGTGAGTGGGCATGTTGTTTTGCATGTTGGTTTTGATTTTGTGACGTGTGCATTGCCAGAGTTGTGAGATGCATGGTTGTGGAGTTGAGGTGAGTGGGGTGTTCATTTGGAACTTGCCAAGGGGCTGTGCAATTCAGTTGGTGCCATCCTGGGAACGCTGGTTGCTGATGGACTGTCAGAGAATGGAGAAATCATGCACACTGGCTGGGTATTTGGAGGCGACATTGGTGGAGGTTCCACGGTGTTCGGATGTTGCCTGCACCTTGATGTGACACGTGTGCTTTCTGTTGCGGTGATTGTGTGCTGTGTTGGCAGGGGGCACAGGTATGACATGTGTGCTGTGGATTGCCCCCAACACGTACGTGCATCCAACTATGGCGTATGGTCCTTGCTTGGTGTCCAGCGGATCCTAAGCATTGCGTTGGACGTATAGGGACTGGGGTACCAGGCTGATGGTGATGTCCAGGACAGGTGTGGATGTGGCTGGCTGTGTGACTCTTCCAACTCTGGCAGGTGTTGGTTGGGGGGTACCAGGGGCCAACAGGTGCAGCACAGCCAGCAGCTTTGTGTGGGGTGGGATGTTGGTTGTCCGCTGTGTTAGTGCCATCGGCCTGTTGGGCGTTGTTGGTCAGGATGCGTACGATGGTTGGCCTTTTGACCCTGTAGTGGGCAATGACATTGTCAGGTGTTGGGTCTGTGAGGCTGGTGCGTTTCCTGGGGGTCCGCTGTCTTTGTCTGCACTGCTTCTGTGGTGGTCCGGGGGGGGTTTTCCGGGGGGGGGGTGTTCCGGGTGGGTGTTGGGGTCCTGGGGTGGTGGCGGTGGGTGTTGTGGCCCTCTTGGGTGTCTGGGCTGCATGACCAGTGGCTCCATGGCATCTGTTGCCCTTCCGATGTGGCTGTGGGCTATGCTCCCTTTTGAGGTGCAGGCTGTGGTCCGACTTTGCACCAGGTCAGAGCAGGTGTTATTTTCCTGCTGCTAACGCACCTTATCGCCTGTTTTGTGTTCTTATCGCAGTTCTGGCTTGTCGTTGTGAATGTTGTGGAGTGGTGTTGTTGCGGCTTTTGGCACGGGAACGCCTACTCGGCATCTCATTAGCGATAGTTGCAGGGGTCTTCTGTGGCGATGTTATTTGCGGCTGCTATCGCGGCTAAACTGGTGCTGTGGGCTAATACCAGCTTATGAATGTGGCGATAAATTTATCGCAACTTTGGCTGTGATAAAGTGCCGTTATCTCGACGATAGATCCTTGTGAATATCCCCCATTGTATATCCTCTGGGAATCCATTTGACTATTATTGCCTTCCAAGCATGTGCCTTGGGTCTATCACTTGTGATAGTACGTATTCTTGGTGAATTTTCACTATTGATGTCCCGTCCATCCTTTACTGTGCTGGAAAGACCTGGCTATTCTTCCAGGTCAAAACGTTGTTGATACAGAGAACAAACAAAATAGACAACATATATCCCCGACATGGCCAATGGACTATATTGGAAATTTAACATTGTTTGTTAAAAGAAACTCACATGTACCTTTTCCTTTCTGTATTAGATTATTTTGTGGTTCTTTGTTCACTGGGGGTACTGTGCACATAGTTTGATTTTAAATTATGTGATATGAAATGTTTTGTGATTGTCATCTACATGAATGATTATGATACAAATTTGTAAAAAATTAGTATGGCGGTCAACAAATTGACTAGTGGAAAATTACATCAGATGCAGTGTGTTATTTTAGCACTTTCATTCCTTATTTACGTTTGAATGATACCTATAAGTGCTATTGTTGAGTTTAAGCAAAGATTTCACTATTGGCACTGAGGTCAGGGCAGGGAAGGCTTGAGTATTTCTAAGTTAAATGTTTTAAAACTGTCACTTTTAATAAATACCTCTCAATACAGTGGTACAATATGAAGTACTATGGTGAAACGCTTCTGCATGATAAAGAAACACAAGTTTTTTTAAAAAATTGAAGCAACGTCATCATATTTTTGCATGGTTTTTGTTGCATGATTTACATGCCAACTATTTCATGGCTTGGTTCGTGTACTGGCTCTTACAACTAAGCCCGACCCTTGACTCAGTTATTGCTCGGCTCTCCGTGTTGATAAGTTGGCTCACCCACCTTCACCCAGTCTGCAGCAACACTGACTTGATGAAACTGTTACTGCAGACAGCTGATCCAAATGATAGTGCTAGGCCAAGAACCACTGAGAACTTATATGGGGGGTGTCTACCCAATACACCACCTGAAGTTACGTCCCTACAGTTTGGTTGTTTGTATTTCACCTGATAACGTTACCAACCGTTTGACTACCTCCCGCCAACCGACACTATTCGTCAATTTAAATTGTGAACAAGACAGTTGCTGGTGCAGGTTGTGTTCTTTTTTGCAACAGGCACCGTGCCCCTCCATCTTGCTTCATCTAGTCCATGTGCTCCGTGGGGGGCTGGCAGGGATATGGGGCGGTGGGCGGGGGACAAAAAAATAAATGAAAAAAGAACACTTACCTTTAGCTGGCTGCCGTCTCGGCCCCTTCTGACGCTGCTGTCTCTCCTCGGCTTGCCCTAAGCCAATCACAGTGCTGCAATAAAGTGTTGTGATTGGTTTGAGCACTGTGGTTCGGGGCTCAGACGAGGAATGGGAGGCTTGGCATGTTCCACACCAGGCTGTGTATTACAGCCTGGTGATGAACATGCAAAGTGCGCATGATTGTTTGGCCGGCCCAAGACGGCTGACCAAGCAGTCATACATCTTTAACAAGTTAAGGGGTGGTAAAAACTACGGCCCTGAAGGATAGAGATGTCCTCTAATACGAGGATGGAGGGATAAGTCCTCCCTGTGGTATACTATTAAACAAAAAACTCTCTCATTTGGAGCGCGACCTGCTCCTTTGGAAGTTAAATTAAAGTGGGACCACTGGTACGCTCGTGATGGCACACCCACTTTTATGGGTGAGAAGGGAAAAATTACTCTTTTCTTTATATAACCTTCTCCCACTCGAGAAGTGGCATGCTTCATCATTGGGTTCAACCCAACTCCTAGAGGTCAGGGTGGACTCAGCCATATTCCAGGGAGCACTTTTGAAGATAGGGTGTATGGGGCGTAACTTTAAAGATAAAATTCCTCACCGACTCTTAAAGTATACTTTATTAGTAGAGTGGGAGGGAAGGATAAAAGTATATATAAGGGTTTGAGGATGTGATGGACCTATGACCCTAGAGAAACAGCATGTTTCAGCCCTGTTCTACCGGCCTAAATGCGGCCCTGGGCTTTCGTCAGGGTGGGTATTGAAGAAGTCCATCTTCCCCATGACGTGACTAATGTGTAATTATTGGTAGCATGCATAATATATTTAGATGTACTTGCCGCTGGGAATTACCTAAATCGAGTGGGACATGTGTACCGACAGGGGCATGAGAGGGAAACCTTGTAGTCACACTTTCATCACAAGTCCCATACCCCTCTGAATACCTAGATACGGCTCAGCTCCCCTGCAAGCACTTATATGCACGTGGAGTGCGCAAACCACTCCTCTCCCTGTGCCACCAGCCCCGCCCTAACTCAGCCCGCAGTGGGAAAAAAAATGATAATAACAGTTATTATCATTTTATTTTTCCTTTCTCGCGCTCTAGCAGTGGGGCAATGCTCCTCTGTCTTAGAAGAGGTGCCGCCACTTTGCTCTACTCCCAATTAGGAAGAAGCAGGGTTGATAATCTAAAGGAAGCAGAAGTTATGAGTAAAGAAAGATGACAATTTGTATAGCCAGATTGTTTCAACTGCCTATAAAACCTTTACTTTTTCAACCGTTGGTTATGGAAATTGTACAGAGTGTAGTTTTGCTGCCACGTTTTTTAAAGAGTGTGTGAGTTTAAAGTCTCAACAACTATTTGGAGATTCACACTGGCTTCAATGTAATATTATTTGGATATTTCATGAGTCTACATTGAGACCTTTTCCTGTTTGTTTGCAATTTTTTAAAATATTGTACTGGAAAAATGCACCAATGGGCCCTGTTTTCCTTCAAAATGTTATTTAGGATAGAACCCCAAAGAACCCATATAGAGCAAGTCAGTCTTGCTTGCATGACTTGCTTGCACATTTTTGACTGGCTAGTTATGTCGCATCACTTTCAAAATTTACCAGTAGCCAATACCATAATTTGTAAATAAAAAGAGCGCTAACAGAACAGTACCGTTTAGCGCGTTGTAAGCGAAGACTGAGAAGTATGTGAGAAAGACACAGACCATGGGCGTTAGAGTTATTCGAGAAAGAGTCTGAAGGGATAAGGACTATTACTTTAGGAACCATGAGAAAGGGTATGTGACTTAAAGGATTGACAATGTACCAAACAGGGGTTTGAAATGCATTACTGTAACCCAGGGGCAAGCTACCTGCTGATAGGGAAACCTTAAATCCATGTTGTGATATCAATGACAATTTTATGTTAAGCATGCATTTTATATGCCTGGGCTTCCTATCTATTATCACCTATACCTGGATTTAAAAACGTTCAGTTCTGCGTGGTTATTCACTGTGTTTTTTAAAGAATATATAAAAGTAACCCATATTGCTACCACTTTAATTTATATGGGCACATGCAACATTGAAATTGCATCTACTGTGTGTTGGCAGGATACAGAAATGTTTAGTAATTCAGGTGCCAAATGTAGAACCCAGAGGCAAATATTATAATATGTTACTTGTCCTAATTTTTAAAGGCGGATATTCTTTTTGTTAGCACAATTTAAGGAGTTCATATAGCCGCCAGTGTCTTAAAAAGGTTTCTCTTCTGAGGCACTTTTAAACTTATTTGCTAAGAAAAGAAAAGACAGGCATGAATAGATGCAGTCTGAATCTCTGACTTTTCCCTTTTGTAACGTATCGTTTGCTACCTCTTGTATTTTATTTGCTCTTGATACTTGCACAATTGTCACTATTGCCTCATGTAACGTAACGTTTGTTTTTGTAACATGCTCACTTGTAATTTTTCTCCCTATGTATCACTACTTTGCCTATTGTGAAACGCTCTGACACCTTCGGGTAAAGTCCGCGCTATATAAAAACGCATTGAATAATTAAATAAAAGTGATCTTCACCACGTCTGAAAATGTCAACAACAGACCACGAGGAAAGCACCGTCACCCGCCCATCGGTCTGTCAGCTGAGAGCCCGCCCATCCTGAGATGGTTGGAACCTCTCCAATCGCTTTCTCTAAGTGCGTGGTCCGAGCTTCTCGAACGAATCGATTGGACAGTTTAAGGTGCCGTGCCACTCTGGTGTCACTTGATGGCAGCAGCTCCGACCAATAAGAAGAGGGATGTGAGAACGTCAGTCTCCTCGACCAACGGTGATTGGGTTCCTTGCAGCGTTGAAGGTGGGACCTGGCGGTGCAGGTAGAAAGTGGGGTGTGTCAGTGGGGTTTCACGCTGCACAGGGATCAAATACCGGCGAGTTTGCGATCCCGCTGCCTGTGTGAAGACACCGATCCGCTTAACCGGCGCTGCCCTCGAAAGCATGGACACGGCTGTGTATCTGGGTGTCTTGCTGCTGCTCTGCCTGCTGTGGCTCCGCGCCCGCGGGCTGGAGTACGTGCTCGTGCATCACCGATGGATCTTCGTCTGCCTCTTTTTGCTGCCCCTCTCTGTGATTTTTGACGTCTACTACTACCTGCGGGCCTGGCTGGTCTTCAAGATGTGTAGCGCCCCCAAGCTACACGACGAGCGCGTGCGGGGCATCCAGGCACAGGTATGAGGCACAAGGAAACGAGGAAAAAATGATGAGCTACCTACCCAAAAGCAAGTAGAGGCTGACAGGGTGAGCTATTGAGGGCTCCAAAGGAGGTTTAGGGGGTTGCCGAGGTCTGCCTTCCATCCGATCCCTTGCCTAGTGTGGCTCTCCAGTCTTGGTCTTGGCACAACCATTAGGCATGCAGGGCACACTCCTAAAAAATAGAAGTGAGGGGACTAACCTGTTTAGGCAGTATGCAAGTGAAATCATGAAGCGTACCATGATCACAGCGCATGATATTACGACGCGTGACATCCACGTGACCTCACTGGAAGTGACATCACAAGAAGTGACATCAGATATTAAAACCTCACACATATATTTATCAGGTATATCATGAGTATATTTAAGTTCATTATGAGATTTAACAAATTAGATTTGGGGTTGTGCCAAAAAAGCGGTGCAAGCCCGACGCAAAATCTGGGCCTCAACTAATGCATTTATGTTTTTTAAACACAGCCACAAAGAAATTGGCAACAAGGAGAAGCATGGTAGTGGATCTGTTATGCCTAATTGGTTGCAAAGTCTACATTAGATTGGGTTAAGGCATCTGCTCTGAAGGTGCCCAGTAAATATCAGGGAATAGTAATATAGTGAGATAACTCTGGTGGTTCATGCACTTGCTGGGGAGATCTGTGTTTTGTAAAGTCCCAGATTTGAATCAAAGTAGTAGAGGAGGTAAATGTGTCTCCTGCAAAGCACATAATCTAACATGCAGATGTCAGATTTTTATTTTATGTATGTATTAAAGTGGGTTACTGCCTTTTAAAACAGAGATCCTTTTGTGACCTGCAGTTTATACATTGTAATCCTTCTTAAAGACCACAGTGAGATATGAATTATATGTGACACCTACATCTTGTGACCCTCACCGTCTCATGTAACTCATCTCGTACATTGATTTAAACATGCACATGATTTATTGTCAATGTATAATGTGCATGTTGCGCCAAGAGCTATGACAACGTGCATTGGGTTGCATAGCGCTGTAAAAGAAATAAAATGGTGCTATTGAAATTGTTATTTGTGTAAATACTGGGGCAGACCAACACACCTGACATTCTAACAGTGCATGCATCTATTATATACAGGGATTGAACAAAGGCGAAAGCTGCCTCTCTTAAGTACTTGTGAAGAGATAACCTGCTGTGTGCCTTTTTTTCCCTTCTGTGGCATTTACATTTAGGTGTGAGGTCCAGGCCGCCTCCAGTCAGGATATTCAAACAAAAGGAGGCCTAATGGCCCCTTAACTTCTCCCCAGCTGGAGGTGAAAAAAAGCTCCCTCGCTGCCTGCACGTTGCTGCTGGGAACCAAAAGCAGACAACGTGCAGGCGCTGCTGAACGTGTCCCGATGTCTGAAACTTACACTGGGACAAGTTCAGCATATTTCTGTGGAGCCCAACTTCTTGACAGCGGGTATGGAATCTACCCGGTCAAGAGTGGGTAGACGCCCTGTACCTGCGTGTACCCCCGACTTGTACCCTGGGCATCCGTAAGGTAAATTTACTGTGAAATTTCTCTCCCCTTAGTATGCTTGTGTATGTGTGACGTTTGCAGAGACGCAACTAGAGCCAAATTTCGGGGGGGGGGGGGCTGAGAAAAAATTTCGGGGGGGGGCTCAACTTTAAGCAATAGGTAGAGTGGAGCTGCAGGGGCTCTTAGAAGGGGTCAAACAACAGCAAGGCCTCATTAACATGCAAATGGTCTTTTAAAGACCTGTGAAGTGCTCGGGTGCGGCTGCTTTTTTGCCCGGGAAGGTGTCTCATCCCACACACGACGGGGGCGTGGCTGAAGCCCTTTGAGTCCAATGGGTGTTGCGCGCCTGGACGTTTGTATACTTCAAATAAGACATTTGAGTAATACTATAGTGAGCAAATCATGGCGCAAAGCTGAGTTTTCCGCTCATGTTTTTTTTTCTTCCATTCAGGGATGTATAGTTTTGTTTATAATGAGGATATCAAAAATATACTTACCAAAATAAATGACATGGGATATTGTTACCCGCCCTGCCATGCTAACCCATAGCTGTGTAGAAGCTTTAGCCTCAAGAAGCAGCAATGCTTAGATTTCCAGATGTTTTACTTTTTCAGGAAAGATGGTGAGGAAGCTCATTGGGTTCTTGCAATGCATCCGCCTAAGCACAGTCTCTAAGGTGATGGTACAGCACTATTCAGCAAGCTAGTTTACTGCCAAGTGCTTAGTTGACTATAGGTTTGAAGTGCTACACATACTTGACTTTATTTACTTTTCAAGTTCAATTTCGTTCTTTCTTTTGTTGATTGTTCGTTCTTTGATTTTTCTGCTCTGATAAGTGAAATAACGTGTAAAGTAGAGTGGGAAGGGTGTGGTAGGGGTGCCATGAACCTTCATTCAAGCAATGAAATCGGGGGGGGGGGGGCTTTCTCTTGTTTTGAATTAAAAGAGCCAGCTAGTACTCGGGGTGAAGTGGGCTCCTCATAACCTTGGGCCGTTGTGCTACAGCACAGCTGCACCGTTGATAGCTAAGCCCCTGGTGTTTCCCTTTCTTTTTGTGATTGTGGTTAGACTTTTTAAGTTATGAATGCCGGTGCTAAGCCATTCCATTATTTTCAGTAATTGGGTTAGACTGCTGATAGCAAGCAGGTTAACTTACCACTTTACATATTGTTGTGTGGTGCCTTTTCTGTATTACACTGTAAAACACTGCTGAATAAAATTGCCCTCCTAGTCATTACCAGGCCACTCTAAAAAAAAATAATCTGATTTTGCTTCTGAATTGGAGCTACAGAGCATCAACCATTCTTTTTTAAATTTCTCCGGTCCATTTCCAGTTGGAATGCTCATATGGGTGTTTGCTCCTATTTCCCCAACCTTTCCCCCGTATCTGCGTTACCCATTGGAGTGTGCTGACACATGTCGCCATTAAAGGGCCCTTCCAAGTGAGCGCCTTGATTTATATTCTCACTCACAAGTTGGGTGGAAATGGCTTAGTTACCTACCCGTAATTTTCCCTACCACAGTTCATAGTCCTCCTTGTACCTATCCTAACATAATGAGGCGATTCCACCTCTGACAGGAAGTTTCAGAATGCTGTAAGAGCGAAGGTCCCTTTTTCTCTTTTAAATCTAGGCTTGATTATGCCAATGTCCTGTACCTTGGTCTACCAGATTATCTAATCCAGCGGTTATAGGTTATGCGCGACATGACAATTTGTCCACCTTTTAAGATTCCAAAATGTACCTCGGTGAAACAGTTACGGAACAGACTCCATTGGTTGCAAGTCTGGCAATATATTGGGTATAAAGCACTGACGTTAGCATGCCAAGCTCTCCACAATAGAGGACCTATGTATTTAAATGAACATATTGTGGCATATAGCCCGGTGAGGTCTCTACATTCTAGCTCTGCAGGTCTTATGGTGGTTCCCTGTTTTCTGAAACAACAGAGGGGAGGCTCCTGTTTTACTGTTAAAGCAGCAGTTTTGTGGAATAACCTGCCTCAATACATGAGTTTGATCTCAGATAAAGCAAAATGTAAGAAAGAATTGAAAACCGTTTTATTCAGAGCCTAGTGATGATGGGGGGGGGGAATAAACTTTTCAGTGCAATACCCTTCTGGATGCCAAAAAGTGCCGGAGCACTCCTTGGAGTAGCTGTGTGCTATATAAATTATTTCATTCTTTTAAGTATACATTAGCCCACTCCATCACTTTATGTATGTTACAAATACTTAAGTGGAGGTGCAACAGGGAGGGAGGGTTGTGGACTGGTGTGAGGGATACTGTGAATCAGAGTAATGAAGATTACTGGTAAGTAGGGGGTGCTAGGTGGCGCACAACCAAGATGGGTGCACACCTGTGAGGCTCTGGCAGCTTGGCGGCATACTCCTTCATTAATCATGTTTATTACACAATAATCCTGCCTTTAAAGCCTGCCGCTGATCACTCACCTCATCCTCCACCTCTGGTGTGAAATCTGGGGCTCTCCGTCCTTGCCCAGTGACTCCTGAGCCGGACTCTGCTCCACCTGGCACAAGCGTGGTGCCTCGTCTGGAGCCTCGCGTGGCTGTTGCCTCAGCGCGAGCCAGGGATTCCACGTGGTGTTGGGCCTCTCTGCCCGGTGTGAGGCGCCCGCCCGGCTCCGTCTGACAAGCTCCCTGCCGCCCTCCTACGGTGGCTGCGGATTTGCAGATGACCTCCAACGAGGACTGACAGCTGGGAAAAAATCCTTTGCGAAGGCAGCACTTTGACCGCGATCGCAGCGGCTCACGGAAGTTATGAGAGGTATGTGAGCGCGATCACTCCTCCGCGCCATTTTGCATATCTGCTTCCCACTCCACCACCATTTCGAGGAGCTTGCCCATGCGCATCTACAGCTCCTAGGAACCTTCGCAGCTCCTTGGTAAAGCAGGCGACAGTGAGAGTGCCTTCCCGTTGCGCTCAGCACCGCAGCTTTGTTCCTCCACCTCTGCAGCGCATTGGACATTGTTTTCTGAGTAACCCGGGGCCCTGAAGATACGCAGCGATCTCGTCATACATACATACGAGGACTCATCATCCCGCTAGCTTCGGAAGCCTGCGGCAGAATGAGACTTGCATATAGTGCTGTGTAGTGCTGCAGTCTGCAACCTGCTCTGCCTCTTGGTCCCATATGGCCTGCACGTCTCCCAGGTGGGCACCCTCAGGCAGTTGTCAATGTGCTCTGGCGCAAACTGGTGATCGCAGCAGCGTGACCCATCTGACTATACCATACCCAGGGTCGCTCATCTCTAGATTGGAACCGCTCTACCTACTTTACGGGACTCGCCTTCCTGCCAGCTTTGTAGGCCTGAAGCACCAGCCTCTTTTTCCAAGGGCAGCGACCAAAATTTGGACATACATGCTCACAGACTGCGGCGTGCATATTGCGCTACTCAGTGTTGTGGCACGCGGCCTGCCCTGATTCCTACTCCCACCTGGCCTGCACATCATACCTGGTGGCACCATCAGCCAATGCTCGGCACATACCGGCGCATATTGACAACCACTGCAATGCGACCCATCTGAAGGCCCCAAACATCAGGGCCTTCGCTGGGGACAACTGGTCGCACGGCACACCAACATTGAGAGGGCGGCCTTCAGCACTGCCTGCACTGCTGCGCATTTACTTCCCCCCCCCCCCCCACCCTCCCTCCCTTGCAGGGATGGGGAAACCAGATGGCTGCCAGCCCAAGCTCGTCTTCGACGCCAAAAAGACTTGTGCGCGCTCGGGCTCAGGAGAAATCGGCCAGCCTGAAGACGAACGCATGCCAGCACGATCATCGACCTCAGATGATGAAGTAAAAACCCTGCTGTTGGCCAGGCAACACAGCTTAACAGGCCTTTCCAATAAAATGGACTCCATGAACAGCCGCTTAGACTTCCTTGTCAAAAAAGTTGACAAGCATGATTTACAAATCAAAGAGGCGGAAAAACGCATCTCGGATAATGAAGACACCACATCGCAGATGCAACAGCAGGTGGCTCAGATGGACAGGCTGTTGAAGGTAATCGCCATCAAAAATTAGGACCTCGAGGCCTGCAGTCGCCGCAATAACATTCGAGTCATGGGTATTCCGGAGAGTACCAATACAGGTCGCATGGAGGACTTCGTTGAGCGACTATTGCAGAATACTTTTGGTGTGGACGCATTTTCTACGGATCTCATCGTGGAACGGGCGCATCGCTCCTTGGGCCCGAGGCCTCCTCCGGGCAGCCCTCCGTGTCCCATTGTGGCTCGCCTACTTATCTAATGAGACCGGGACACTGCTCTCAAACTCTCCCGGGAGAATAAATCACTTCACTTCGAAGGGAATGAATCTACGATATACCCGGACTTCACTGTCGCTGTTCAGAGGGCACAGCATAAATTCATACAGGTCAAACAGAAGCTGCGGAATGCGGAAATCGAATATGCCCTCCTATATCCGGCACGACTGCGAGTCACCCACCAAGACAAGCATAACCTCTTCACAAACTTGCAACAAGTTGAGGACTTTCTTAACCCCTTTGCTGTATTTCTGAAATTGGAACAAAATATAGAGTTTAGAAACTAAATATTTGCACATTTCTGAAATTGTGAGTACCCATACTAGCATGAGACTTGTAAGTCATTTTTCAAAATGACTTCTTTTTTACACATTTTCTTTCATTTGGAAGGCAGAAATAGATCGAAAATCAATAGGTAATAACAGTTGCTCTACAATTCTGTGTTACCCTAAGTCTCCCGCTAAAAATGGTACCTCACTTGTGTGGGTAGGCCTAGTGCCTGCGATAGGAAACTGTCCAAAACGCAACGTGGACACACTTTATTTTTACCGTGAAAACTGACCCTTTTTTTGCAAAGTGCCTAGCTTTAGATTTTGAACCCTAGCTCTGCCGGCACCTAGGGAAACCTACCAAACCTATACATTTTTGAAAAGTAGACACCCAGGGGAATCAAGGATGTGGTGACCTGTGTGACTCTCACCAGGTTCTATTACCCTGAATTCCTTGCAAACCTCAATTTGTCAAAAAAACAAATTTTCCTCACATTTCTGTGATGGAAAGTTCTAGAATCTGTGTGGAACCACAAAATTCCACCCACCCCGCGTTACCCAAAGTCTTCCGAGAAAAACGGTACCTCACTTTTGTGGGTAGGCCTAGTGCCCACGACAGAAAACGGCCCAAAACGCAACGTGGACACACCACATTTTCACAGTGAAAACTGACCCTTTTTTTGCAAAGTGCCTTGCTGTAGATTTTTAACTCTAGCTCTGCCGGTAACTAGGGAAACCTAGCAAACCTATACATTTTTTAAAACAAGACACCCGGGGGATTTCAGGGAGGTATGGCTTGCATGGATCCCCCAACGTTTTCTTACCCAGAATCCCCTGCAAACCTCAAATTTAGCTGAAAAAATCACTTTTCCAGCACATTTTTGTGTGGGAAAGTTGTGGCATCACCTGGTTGACACAAATTTCCTACCACCCAGTGTTCCCCCAGGTCTCCCGATAAAAATGGTGCCTCACTCGTGTGGGAGGCCCAAGTACCTGCGACAGGCAATGGCCCAAAGCGTATTGAGGTGACATCAAAATTGACAAAACGACCTGGTTTTGCAAGGGGGATCACCTGGGTTTTTGCCCGGTGCTCGGCGGCCAGCTAGGGAAACCTACCAAACCCACACATTTCTGAAAACGACACACCCGGGGGATTCTTGCGTGGATCCCCCAACGTTTTCTTACCCAGAATCCCCTGCAAACCTCAAATTTAGCTGAAAAAATCACTTTTCCAGCACATTTTTGTGTGGGAATGTTGTGGCATCACCTGGTTGACACAAATTTCCTACCACCCAGCGTTCCCCCAGGTCTCCCGATAAAAATGGTGTCTCACTCGTGTGGGAGGCCCAAGTACCCACGACAGGCAAGGGCCAAAAACATTTTGTGATTGGCAATTTTGATGTCTCCTCAACACGTTTTGGGCCCTTGCATGTCGTGGGTACTTGGGCATCCCACACGAATGAGCCCTATTTTTATCGGGAGACCTGGGGAAGCTGTACTATATATGTGCCCAAGCACATTATGCTCATTATTGGTTCCACCCTCCCAGGTATACACCTCACATAGCAACTGAGCACTAGCTGTCGGACCCCATCCCGCTGGACGGGGTTATATTGACTACGCCCATGCCCCGCGCGTCCTGCCTGACTTCTGTAGATTGTACGGTTGCAGCGTGGCGCCGCATTGCCCGCCACTTACAAGCACCCATCTTATTCTCCCCACTGCTCCCGCTTGCATATCACCCAAAGATGCCAGTCCTTCAGGAAGTAGTTTTTCACAAAACTCAAACTAAACATAACATTCTTTGCTGGGGTGACTAGTATATCGCTGGCATGTTCTGCACCAGGCAGCAGCTCTATAGGGATACATAGCCCTCTCCCATGAACATCTTCCTTTATATTCGCGTGCAGCAAGGTTTTTGAAGAGTACACTCCCTCATATCCTCAAGAACCCCCGGTCATCGCCCCATTAGCAGACAGGTAATGAGCCTTAGCTGTCCTCCATATCCTACAAGTTATGCCTTGTATGCGAATGGTCGATGATTGACATTTCTTACTTTGACAATCTGGTTAGCTGCCTCACTACCTTGAATCGCTATATCTTTGTTTCTGTATATGGGGTATGGTTGTAATGTACAAATTAAGTACCTGTCTTGTGTCTCAGGAATAGTTTTTGGCAATCCGAAAAACCTATGGTTGCTGTTGTGCATATACAGATCTCTGTAATCATTGTCATGCTGGTGTGTGCATTCTCATTGATTATGATTGTGAGTACTCTGCTCGTTACTATGAAAACATTTCAATAAACAAATTAAAAAAAAAGATTACTGGTAAGTAATTGAGCCTTTGCAATCTCATCTGCATCCTCCTTGTCCCAGACCTAATATGATGAGAATGTAACAAGTGTGAGAAATTGCAAAAAACAACAAGAGGCTAGAAAAATTATTAAATGGGAATATCAACAATTATGTAATTGATGACTTCAAGACCGGTACCAAAATTACTTTTGAACACCTCTATCCTATAATGTCCATAAACATAAGATGTGAGGTCCATGTCTCTGCTTGACATGTCTTTGGAGAGAGGCACCACACACCCCCACCCAAGGTACCATTTCAACCAAATCATTTATAGCCTTGATCAATGGCTTGCTCAACGCAGCTGCTGATGGTCTTTGATGTTGCTTTTTTACATCTCTATTAGTTTAACCATAGGAATGAAAGAGTGAGGCAGATGACAAAAACTCTTTAGTGTGGTCAAGGTAAATGGTTATAGCTCTTTTACATCTAGAGATGATGGACCCTATTAATCTGAGTCTTCATACACAAGAAGGACAATGTTTTGTGCCAAGTGAAAGTGAGAGAGAATTTCAGGAACAAATTCAAAACGACTCAATCAGAAAGAAATCTCAAATAGGGAAAGGAAGCTAACGAAGCACTTAACTCACAGATCCGCTTGGCTGATGTGAATGCCACTAAAAATGCTGTTTTTGCAGAAAGGCATGTTATTTCTACTTGTTATAAGGGATCAAAAGGATGCTGTTTAAGACGACCTAGAACAAGAAAAAGGTCCCAAGAAGGCACTGGATTGTGAATTACTAGCTTCTTTAACCGAAAAAAGTTTTAGCAGTCTGACTACTAGAGTGATATTTTAGAACAGTCTTCCCTTACCATAAGAGCTTTAATTGCTGCCTACTGAGCAGTGGGGGAGAAGGGGCAAATCCTTTTTCTCAAAACCTCCTCTTGGAAATTTGAGATTGTTAAAGGGGTCAAGCGACGATACGGTTTACCAAAGAAGCACCAGAGCAGCAAGCCGAAAAACGCTGCAACTCTCCCTTGTCCCAATTTCACATGTTTGTTCGACTTCAGTCCTTGAATTGTGCACTCACTATAGGCACCCGCTGCCCGGAGGTGCAACCTTATGGTCACATATTAAAACAAAAACAGGAATAGTGGTGCACCAAACAATCTGTTTCCATTCAGGAAAGTCCAAATCCAGCCGTGACCAGTGCAGGTAAGAGCAGTGGGGCGGGGTATGGGTGAGTCGGCAGACGAGGTAAAATAACATTAAAAAAAATAAAACCACGTACCTTGCACTTGGCGATGCGGCGAATGCATAGTAAGTGGCTTTCTATTTTTAATTTTATTTTACCTCGTCTGTCAGCCACCCCTCCCCCTCTCCACCTCACCGCTCTTACCTGCACTGGCCACGGCTGTCAAAATCAAGATTTGACCTATTCCATATCTTTGTTCTTTTGCTTGTGTAAGAAAGACACTCCAGACGTTACAGCAAACAGCAAAGCATTTCATTCACAAAATGTGGACTTCTTCAGGGCTTTAACATAATAAATACATATGCATGCATATGACAAAATGATATCTACAAACATTTATTAGTGAAATGGACATGACAAAAACTCCAAGGACAGAAACCACCACTACCGTTAGTGCCATAATATATACACACAACGCCACAAGGATTCAAGTTTAAAAAGCATTATACAACACTATACTCGAGGGTAACTTGATAAAACATTTGCCCTCATAACTTGTTGTGCGGCATAGAGTACCAATACCTCAGATGTGTTAGGACATGTTATTATCATCTGAATAACATTCATGAATAAACATGTTTAGTATTAACATATCTCCATACAAAAATCTGCATCCCTGCTCGTGTTACTGTTCCTCATAGTCAATAAAACTGAAAAATAAATAAGGGGGAAGTGAGGGGATGGAGAAAAAAGAAACAAGAAGAAGGTGAATATATATATACCTCCTTTAAACTAATCAAAATTCAATTTCATATATAGTACCATATATGTTGCATACCATTTACAATGTGTGATATTAGATTGTTCATCAATTTCTTGTTTCCACATTCTACCCTGTAAGAACCCTTTTCATAAGTGGACAGGATCTCTATCTGTTTAGAACCCAAAATCCATCATGGGTCTGGCCTCTCCGCCCATACAGCTGACACCTAATAGTATAGTAAGGGGGCAGTGTTATAAAACTTAAAAACCAGAAACAAGTAAAGGAGGTACAATAAATGTATCAATATGCAAAAAGTCCACAAAATAATAGAGAATAATTAAAAAGAGAGGAGAGGTAAAAAAACAATCCCGATAATACTGATAGTATGTGAAATCCTCACTACGCAAAGCCACAAATGTAAGTAAGGGTGCATCCACGATAAGAGGCCTTCATCAGTACATCGCAGTGCGC
The DNA here is from genome assembly GCF_964204655.1 of Triturus cristatus. Taxonomy (NCBI): domain Eukaryota; kingdom Metazoa; phylum Chordata; class Amphibia; order Caudata; family Salamandridae; genus Triturus; species Triturus cristatus. The sequence goes on from NC_140586.1 coordinate 701,250,098, forward strand.
ATGTCACAATATCAATCTCATCAGTACACCTTGAAAGTGCTTCCCCGGTCTATTGCGTAATGTGTTATGAGTCAACCGCATGACTTGAAGATGACCGGAAAAAGTGGCAAGTCCTCTTAAATGTTCCAAGTGTTCACCCTGTCATCGCGTGATCTGCAGTGTATACTAGCATGACGTCATCACGAACATATTTCCAGTATAGTGCCATAAGGGCCTGTGCTTGAAGAGGAGGGGTCTAAAGAATATTGGCGTGTACGGGGTTTCAAGTTAGTGCTGTGTTCTTTACATAGTTCCTCCCCAGTACATCCCCTTCAGAACCGAACAAGCAACAAAGTCAGCACTTTCTGTTTGTGCGCAGCCTACCCTCAAATTGCGTGGCCTGAAATCATGCCGCATTCAAAGAGAAGCCAAATTGTATCCAGAGTTCTTGACGTAAGCGTCCGGCATTTGCTGATGAAACCTGACATGCCATCACCTAAGGCAATATCCCACACAGTGTAACCCTTACATTTCTATACCTTAATATGTGTCACGAGCCGCACATCAGCCGTCTCGCAGCAAGAAAGAAAGCTCACCTCCGATCCCTGACCCTCTTAAGTATTCAACCAACAACCAAATCCTGCACCACGCTTTAGCAGTATCACTACTAGAGGTGTTATCTTAGAACAGTCTTCCCTTTCCTTAAGAGCTTTAATTGCTGTCCCCTGAGCAGCAAAGGTAGAAGGGGCTAATCCTTTTTCGAAATTTGAGATTGTAAAAAGGGGCAAGCGAAGATGCTGCTAGGTTTTTTTTTTTTTTACTCCCCCTTTTAAAAGTAGTTTGTTAAAAAAATAAAAAAAAAAAAAAATAGAGTGTAAGGTTGATTTTCTAGAAGTTTGAATATGTCAGGCAATCAACTGTAAACATCCCATTTTGTTTTCTAGTTCTAACCATTCAAAAACCAAGACGTCAACCCGGGGTACTTTATCTGTGACACTGGCAAGAATGGATATTGGAGATGAGATGGCTGAATTGGGAGATGTAAAAGGTTTCCCTCGGCAATGGTCACCAGAAGGAAGAACCATGGATGCCGTTGCTAAAATGGTGTCACCAAGAACACCCTGCTTCTGTCTTTCTGAATCTTCTGGAGCACCCTGGGTGAGGGGGGGATATAATATACCAGAAGTCAACTAGAATGGCTTGAGAATTTTCTTTTCCTCTGCTGCTTTATGTACCGTTATCAAGATCACTACCAAACAGCTTTCCCCCATGAAAGTTAGCTTTTAAATTTGATTTCTCTCAGTAGATTTCATCCACAGTAGTCTATCCTCATTTTTCTGTAAGCATTCATACAAGGATGGGAATCTTTGCGTATTTGAGTAGCATAAGTTGCAAAGGTGTTTGCTCTGAAACCAAAATTAGAGGGTTAAGATCTTTTTAGGGCAGCCTCCACTTTTCTACCACCTCTGGAAGAGTGAAATCTTCCAATACAAGGCTATTTGTAGAAGCCGTCAAAGGAAAGATGGAGTGTCTGTGGAAAGCCCTTCTCAAAGTCTTTGATTAAATTGGTCTTGTTTAGAAAGCAGGGAATGGAAGTTTTATTTGGGTCTGTCCATTCAAACAAGATGTCCATAATTACGTAATGGAAAGGCAAATCGTCTGCATCATCAGTGGTATACAAAAACGCTTATCCTGACGAGGTTTTGTCTATTTTGAAAACAGGGAAGCGGCACGCTAATGCAGTGTCCTTCTGTTTTTATAGTTGTGAAGCAAGGAGCTCCCGCGACACACAACACTTTGCTGCCAAAAAACAGTGCCTCTATCCACAGTCCGATCTGTGCACAGTTGCACTGACCATGGGCCACATTATCCCGCACGGTTTCCAAGCAGTCCAATCACCAGCACATGGACAATTAGCGCATCAACAACTACCGTGCCCAGTGACAGCAGCGAACAGCTCCAAAAGTTCATTCACAAAAAGAAATGATGAAAAGTGCCTGCTTTACACCGTCTGCGTAAGGGCAGGAATAATGCAAGAAGTAATGGCCGTCAGGAGTATTTATATAAGTATGGACATAGAAAATAAAGTATACTTAAAAGTACCATCACTCTAATGGTGGTGTGAAACTTCCTTTCTGAGGCAGGACCGTCTCAGACAAGGAAGACTTAGATGAGGGGGTAATATTAATCTTTACTCCACTGCTCAGTATTTCTGATGGAGACTGGACATTTCTGCTCCATTACTGCATTGAGGATTCCCCTTTGACAGCCCTGTGCCAGTTCAGGATTGCTGTAAGAAGAGATGCGTGCATCTGGCACAGTATTTGGAGTGTGGGAAGATGTGCACTTTTTCTCTCACTAACCTCCCATAATTTGTTCAGATACTTCGACTACTACCCGTAGTTCTCAGTTTCCTTCATTTGTGTTTTCATGTCAAAACCTCTTTTGAGGAAAACAGAGTGCCAAGATAACCCTAGTTTAAAAGATGCACTGATTTTGATTTGATTTAAATTTTATAAAGCGTGTCGTCTGCCCTTGGGCGTCTTGGTGTTGACTTTCTCAAGGAAGCAATGGAAGAAACTAATAGGGGGCGAGTAAAGAGCCAGTTCTTCAATGATTTCCTAAAAGTAGAATGGTTGGCTTGGGTCCTCAAATGCCGGGGCATTTGGTTCCATAACTTTGCAGTATTTTGGACCAAACTTCTACCTCCCCAAGACACTTTCCTGATAAAAGGGATCTGTACCGTATTATCCGAAGATGACCTATGTACTCTTGTAGGTGTGTATAAGTAGAGTTTCGGTCTGAACAACTCTGGGCCTTGCTGATGGAGAGCTCTGTGTGTTAAACAGAGAGCCTTAAAGGCCACCCTCTTTAACAGGGAGCCAGTGCATGTTTTGTCTGTTTTTGGAAACCTGAACAGACTTTTTTGACTTAACAAAAGCAGGACAGCGGCATTCTGCAGCCTCTGCGGTCTTGTTAGGATGCCTTGCTGAGCTCCCACTTACAAGGCATTACAATAGTCTAACCCTGATAGGACCATTGCATCTTTGGAAGTCGGGTGGTAGAAAAGGGAGGACTTTCTTGAGAATTTTCAGGATCAACAAGCTGGATGAGTGGGGCGAATTGTCTGGTCCCTAAATGTGAGGTTGGCTTCGAAGTAGACACCTACGTTCCTAATTTTTGGTACTGGACATGGCAAGGATCCGAAGGATTGCAGCCACCAAGATGAATTCCAAAAGGTGGAGTCTCGCCCGTATATAAGAACCTCAGTTTTATCGGAATTGACTTTCAAGGCCTGTAAGCGCATCCGGTCTGTTGTTTCGGTCATGCATGTGTTAAACCTAGCAGAGACTTCTCCCAGTTCTCCTCCACAGTGATCACAATTTGGGTGTCATCTGCATAGGATACAGTGGAGAAGCCAAAAGATCACTTTCATCAGGGGAGTCATATAAATATTGAGAAGTGCCAGACTCCGAGATGATCCCTGTGGCACACCATATGGTAAGGTAAAAGGGTCTGAGGTATGTTTCTCCATGCTAATAGTTTGCTCTCTATTGTCTACGAATGAGGATAACAGTCTGAGAGCAGGATCGTGGATTCCTATATCACGCAGTCTTTGCTTTAATTTTTTTTTTTTTTAATACAGATTTTTATTAAGTTTTGCAATTTTGTGGAAAAGACATATTAAATTACATTTCTGTATACATTAGTTTGTTGCTTCATACAAAGACATCAAATGAAGAAAAGAGAAGATGACTAATAATAGACTCCTAATAGTTATGCCCACAGGGTACCAATCTACATAAATAAATCTTAGGAATAGGCAGTATGAAGTAGTGACAATGAATTCCAATATGCAATTTACATGTATAAGCGATATCCTGAGCACAATCCTAACTGCATTATCCATTATGTCATTATTAAATCTCTAATCTGTATTGAAGATAATGAAAAAAAAACAACAAGGGAAAAAAAAACACACAACAATAAAGAACTCTGCTACTATAAAACTAAGTGTCCTTCTCAATTTCCATCGGGGGGGGGGCAGGTCACAACAGGAGCCTTATATCCGGGGCCGGGGGGGAGGGAAGAGGGGTGTGGATGGGAAAGGATGGAGGAGAAATGGGGAGGGAGCGAGAGAGGGGGAAAAGGGGGGAAGGGGTGGAAAGGGGGAGGAGGAGCAGGTATCAATTACAGTTTCACCTCAGTCATCAGTGACGTCCACATTTTGTGCTTTGAAATGCTCTATCAGTTGAGCCCATTCTAATGATATAGGTTTTTGCCTCAGCCCTCTGTATTCTTCGCGGTGCAATGCCTTCCTCTCAGCAGTAGCCCATTTTATAACTTCTTCCTGCCGCTGCCCTGTGCGTGGCCCCCTGTGTGACTTCCATCGCTGTGTGATAAGCCTCTTGGCCAGCATTAAGGTGAGATTCGTGAAGCAATGCAACACTTTTGGGAAGAGGAGAGAGTCCTAAGAGGCAGGCCTCAAAGGTGTTCCAGGCGGGATGCTCTGAGAGGTAGTGGAGGCCCTGTTGAACCTTCGTCCAAAATTCCACAAGGGAGGGGCAGGCCCAAAACATGTGCATAAAATCTGCCTCCAGGCTATGACACCGGGGGCACTCCGAAGAGGAATTGGGGTACATGTGCTGTATCACCCGAGGTGTGAGATGGGCCTTATGCAGTACAAACATCTGTATAGTTTTTAGTCGGGCATTGCGGGACACTCGCCTGTGATATTCAAGGATCTGCACCCATTCCCTGTCAGTAAATTTCCTAGACAACTCCACCTCCCATCTGTGACGAAGAGCCAACAGGGAAACACCCAAATGGGACCGTAGGCCTCGATACAACCATCGAACCAGGTGACTACCACGTCCCATTATGTGCAGTGTCTGCAATAGTCTAAAGGTCGGGGGTTCTTTCTGATCCACAAACCAGTACCTACGCACATATTGTGTAATTGCGGCATGCGTTAAGAATAGTGTCGGGGGGGCGAATAGGTCCGTACGAATTCCTCACGAGGCATTACGTTTCCATCCAGAAATAAGTCCCCTACAGTGGTAGCACCAGACTCCACCCAACCGCATAATCTAGTAGCAGATAATATTCCCCGTAATGTGGGTAAGCCGCACAGGGTACATTTGGAACATATGGTGCGGGTGCAGTAGTATATTTTATCGCCTGCCTACAATAGTAGAGTGCAATATGTAACAGAAAAGGGTGGGTCTTTCACCCTAGGTGCACCCGGGCATAATAAGGACTGTAGAGTCCCAGCCCGTAAGCGTTCGGGCGAAAAATCAATCTCAAATAGATTACGACTTGCCAACCAGAAGGCTAACCATTGTTGTTGGGTCACTATGGAATAGGCTTTGAAATCTGGTGCTTCCATACCCCCTTCAATACTTGGTAACTGCATTTTAGAGAGAGCCAATTGGTGACGACTCTGCCCCCAAAAGAAATGATATCAATAACATATCTAGTGCTCTATAGATCCAGGCAGGAAGGATCACAGGGAGAGTTGCAAATTGATACAGTAGTCTAGGGAGCATAACCATCTTAGAAACGGCTACACGATCTGCAGTGGTTAAAGGCAAGGTATTCCAAAACGCTACTTGGGTTCTGAGGTTATTGAGTGACCGGACAATATTTCCATCTAATGTGTCCGAGGTGGTCCTGTAAATATGGATCCAGAAATATTTAAAGGTAGTGGGCTCCACCCTGAACTGCATTAGGCCAAATTGAAGCATGGGTAGAGTGTATGTGTCCTAAAACGAAAAAGCCACTGATTTGGAGGCATTAAGGCGCAGTCCAGATATCTCCCCAAATTGCTCAAACAGCAATGCGATAGGTGCCATATCTACATGCAGATCTGCAAACTAAAGCAACATATCATCTGCATATGCTGAGTCAGAGTGACGTAACTGACCCACCTGGATGCTATATGGCACCATTGTGCAACGTAGCCGCTGTGCCAGGGGTTCTAAAGCAAGCACAAACAGCAACGGCGATAACGAGCAGCCCTGTCATGTACCCCGAAACACATTATAGGCTGGGGAGATATTAGTACCGGTCTTGGCCCTTGCTGTAGGTCTACTATAAAGTAGCTCTTCCCATTTAATAAATGTTGAGGGAATCCCATATTTGGCCATGGCAGCCAGCATATATGACCAACTTAAAGGGTCAAAGGCTTGACGGATATCTAGGGAAAGACAACCTGCATGGGGAGAATCGGATCGGGCAGAATGTAAAAGGGCATAGAAGCGACGTATGTTCAAGGAGGTGCTGCGGTTGGGTATAAAGCTGCATTGGTCCGTGTGGATCAGAGTGGGAAGTAGGGGGAGCAGTCTCGATGCCAAGAGTTTACTAAGCATTTTGTATTCTGTGTTGAGGATCGACAGGGGCCTGTATGAGGTAAGTTTTACTGAGGACTTATCAGGTTTTAACAAAGAGGTCACTATCGCCTCCCTGGTAGTGGGGGTAAGGCTCCCTCTGCCAGGGCAGTAGTATATAGCTGGAGCAGTTTAGGGACCATGGGTGCTGCAAAGGTGGAATAGAACTCAATGGGGAGCCCATCTGAACCTGGGGTCTTGTTGCGTGTAATCCCTCGTATAGCTCCCCGGCGCGGTCAGTGGGGCTGCCAAATCCTTAGCTTGATTTGCCATGATAGTGGGAAGTTCTATGGAGCCCAAGAATGTATCAGTGGCATCTGCCACGTCAGGAGAGGGTGCGGCATACAAATCTGCATAGTAACCGTGGAATGTCTTATTAATGTCTACCTGAGTGGTGAACAACTCATGGTGGTTGTTACGTATGGCCAGAATAGGTGTGGGGGAAGGCTGGGGTCTAATCAATCTGGCCAGCAGTGTGCCTGACCTGTCGGAATCCGCGTGTGTGCGTAGCGTGTATGCACGTAAGTCTACCATTCTCAAGTGTTCTAATAGCTCAGCATATCTACTTCTGGCCTCCTATAGGTCCGGTTCTTTCCTGTTTCTCGCCGAATCCCTACCAGTGTCCCCATAGAAACCCCTCGGATTATTACCTTAAATGCTTCCCATTCAATAATACTAGATGTTGCCGTACCCTCGTTGTCAGTAAAGTATGTGTTAATGGTAGTGGCTAATTTATCCCGATAAATCGGGTCTTCTAATTGTAGCGGATGTAGGCGCCATGTGGGAATCGGCGTGGGGGCTCGACTCCAATTGAGAACCAACTCCAAGGGATTGTGATCAGAAATAGTCTTACCTAAATACGTGGTACGCGCTATCATAGGGAACAGGTCTGAAGAATAGAGGAAATGGTCTAGACGTGTGTGCAGGAAGTGTGGATAAGAATAGAACGAGTATTCCCGCATATCAATGTGTTGCATCCTCCATACGTCCAACAGTTTCCACCCCTTCGCCCAATTTGTCAAGTTTACCGCTTGTACAGTGGCGGCCACATTGAGCAAGGGAGGATGGGATCGGTCAAGATGAGTATCAAACACGGCATTAAAATCCTCCTATTATCCATGGATATTGCGCCCTGTCTGAAAGGGCCTGTGAAAGGCAGGCATCCTGATCAGTATTAGGCGCATAGTCTGAGCCCAAGACCACCCGTACACCATCCAATGTTCCCAGTAATAATACATATCTCCCTTGGTCGTCGATTCTACTCTCAGTCAATGAGAAAGGGACTCCTGCTCGCAGCCAAATCGCTGCTCCCCAGGAGAAGGAAGAGTAGATCTTGCCATATAATTGTCCCCTCCAACGCCTCTGTACCTTATTAAGTTCTGTAGAGATCAAATGCGTTTCTTGGAGATATACTATGTGTGCCCGGCGGCGGTGTAATTGGGCAACTATCCTATGCTGCTTTTGTGTCAAACCCACCCCCTGTATATTCCAGGAGATGACCGTATATGACTTTGTTACCGACATAACATCCAATCATGTATCCCACCCCCCCCCCGACCACGCAGGCCCCCATCACCACACCCCCAGGAACATCTGGAAACAGATCAGTAGCTTAAACAAAGGAACATAAACCCAATACCGGGTCAAACGACTAAACTTCGGTTGACAAAACTGTGTGTGAGCAAAACACATAACTCACTAAATAACAAAAAGGCTTCTCGCCCATGGGGTAGGCTGCTTACTGTAGATACGCAAGTATCGACTAAGAAAGGTGGGGGTAACCCAGGACCGTGGGGGCCACTTTCGTTTTCAGCCAGTCCTCTATGAAGGTAGTGGGGTGCTGCCCCTCTGCCCCCTCCGGAAGCCACCCAATGCGAAGGTTGTTACGACAGGCCCTACCTTCCACATCATCAGCTCGGGCATGCAAGTTCTCAACCTGTTGCAGCAGCAGCTGCATGTGCACATTGTGCTCTTTCACTTGTGGTTGGTGTGTTGAAATCGAGTGGTCAGAGTCTTTTACTTTATCTGCCAGTTTTTTATGGTCATCCTTAAGGAGGTTCAGTTCTGTAGATATAGTGCCTATTTGTTGCGCTACAGCCAAGCACGATTCACGGATTTCCTGGAGGATCATATCCAGCTTGTCAATGGGTGGATGGGTGTAGTGCCATCATCAGTCCGATGTGATTGCAACAAGGAGGTCTCAGAAGGCGGCGAGCCGTCCCGGCCCGAGTCCGCCGCCATCTTCGTCTTATTTCTACCCATTGCCGTCTGCTGTTCGGTCGTGTCACAGAGTAGGCCTCAACCAGGGTCACTCTGTGAAAAAAGCCAATCGACAGCACAGGTCAGTGATGAATACCGTTGAAACCAGTATCTCCAATCACCCGTCCCCATCGGGGGCTGGACAGTCACGCCCCAATGCTTGCAGGCACTATTGGTGGCAAAGAAGTTCCGGGCCTACAGCTGGGCAATTGAGTGAGGGGGGTGTCCCAGACCGCTATTGAATCAAAAGGGGGCAGTGCCCACCAGCACCGCCTGTGAAGGATTAGTGTCTTGATAGGCCCCTACCCCCTTCCAACACCAAGGGCAAACACAGGCGCAGGGATGATCGGCGCATCCTCACTGTGCCATATAAGAGACCCTTCCGGACCCCCACAGGCAGTGAAGGAACAGGTAGAAAAAGGGAAAATGGGGTGGGGGGAACCACGACCCTCATAGTACTCACTGCAAGAGCGCCCCTGTGCACACAGTAGACCGTAGGTAGAGGCTGCACGTGAGGAGGTGCTCCAAAGCCGCAAATCCGCAATTGTAATTAAGCAACAGGAATGACCGGTTGCACGAGGTCCAACCCTATGCAGCAGGTAGAGAGGCCCCCAGAGTCAAGCCACGGACTGGCAGCGTCAGGAGGACCTGATGAGGAAAAGGGCTAGGCCACCGGTGCTCCCTCTATGGCAGGCACTTCAGGACACGAGCGCAGGCACTGGAGACCGCACCAGCCAGCACCGCCACATCAGTTGCCGAAGCTGGCGGCGCCCACCCCCGCACACAGCATCTCCGGGCTCGGCCAGGGTATTGCGCAGCTCCTGAAGCACTAGACGCACTCACCGCGTCTCGGAGATGGAGACCACTGCGTCAAGCTAGGAGGCCGATCCAGGAGCAATTGAGAGGTAGGGAAGGGGGGGGAGATCCCGGTTCACCAGTGCTAGAGCTCTGGCAGTCCCACGACGTCAGGAACCCCTCAGGGCGGCAGCCGGGGCCCCGTGCCGCGGGCCACCCTGCCGCGCCCTGCATGCAGCGCGGCCTCGAGCCTCGGGATAGTCTGATGCTCACAGGCCTAGGTCACCTCTGCACCATCCGGCTGCATCGGGTTCACTCTGGGATGCCGGGTGGCCCGCATTCGTACTCCCCAGGGCCCGAAGAGGGTGCAGCACGGTCGCCAGAAGCCCCAGCAGCTGTGTACCACCTCACAGGAATGCAGAGCCGCCAGGGGCAGTCAGGAAATTCCGGATTAAGATCCTGAGCCCGGAGCTCGTCGCTTATGCGACCTCCATCCTGGGCAGCTAGCCATGCCGCCCCCATCTTTACTTTAAGTTATCATGACATACCAATGTGAAAAGCAGCAGAAAAGTTCAGACAAGACCACTGCTGCCTTTCCTTTGCAGTCCAGGACTTCCCTAACTTCTTCTGAGACCACAACCATCCTTAAGCCAAATTGGCATGAGTCAAGAATGTGATTCTGCTCCAGGTAGATGGTGAGGGCGGTATTCTGGTGTCATTCTAACATTTTAGAATAGGAAAGGGAGTCTGAAGATGGGCCAATAATTATTTTCCTCCGTAGGGTTGAGTGTGGGATTTTTTAGAAGAGGCCGAAAGGAGGCTTTCTTCCAGTCTCTGGGAAACGCACCTAATGCTAAAACCGTGTTGTATGGTTTGATGTAGTCACCTAACTCTTCAAAGAATCTAGCTGGACAGGGATCATTAGGAGTGCCTGACTTTGTGCGACTTAAGATGCTACTCAGGGTATCTTTGGAGATCACTGGGAATTTCTCAAGCACAGGATATTCTACTTCCTGAGGGATTGCATGTGGTGCTGAAAGATAGTCCAGTCTCATTTGAGTGGTAGATAAATAATCTCTACTTTGTTCTTAAAGTTATGCAAGGCTTCCACACATCGCCTGGGTTGGAAGTATTGTTTGTGGGGGGTTGGGGGGTGGGGGAGGATGCTGCAGCTCTGACCTTGTCTGTAAAGTATCTGGTCTTTTCTGTGATTATTAGGGATTTGTACTCCTGTATCAGTTATTTATATTTCCTTTTTTCACCTGCATTATATTCAGACCTCCAAATTCTCTCTTGGCACCGACATTTTCTTTTTAAAACCTTTGAGCGAGGTAGAGTACCAAGGAGAGGATTGGCCTAATCTATGCCTAATGATTGTTTTTGATGGTAAGGTGTCATTTATGGCATTGTGCAACCAGTTAGTAAAGTTTAGCACAGCCTCATTGGGATCATTCACTGCGATGGGTTTCAATTTGTCAAGGGTTTTAAAGTTAACTAGTGAGAAAAAGGCGTCCATTTTCAGCACTGACTAGCACGCCTAAACAGGTGTGTAGGTCTACAGTGGGGATCAGTGTGAGACTATGCTTTCCTAATAAAATGTTTACATTCACCTAACCGAAATCTATGTTTGCTCCACGAGAAACTATATTGCACCTTAACAGATGTGTGTGAAAAATGTATTTGGAGGTGTGTCTAAATTTTGCACGTGTATACATTCTCTTTATGAATATGTGCCTGCAAAAATGCACATCTTTACTGGTCTGTAAGCACAGATTTTGAACAAACCTTTGAGAATCGGCCCCATAATGTTTGTGGGCAAAGATAAAGTTCTAGCAAGTTATCTCATTAACAAGAAGCCAGACCTGCAGAATTGAAGTTAAAGGACTGCCAACCAACAGACATCCAGCCCTTGCTATTTTTTAAAACCACGCTTGGCCTCAAAATTTACAATCTGGTCATAGCTTGTGACTTCACCATCAGACCCCTGCCTGCAAAAGTCTTTAAAAAGCATTCTATCTGCAACTGCGGCAACCCAATAGATGAGTATCAAAAACAACTTCTTTTCCCATCGGAGCTCACAATGTCTTGCAAATAACTACTTATCAGGAATAGCCCTTACTTTGAAAAACTAACTGAAAGAGCAGCAAATCTGCAACGTCTGAAGAAAACAACCTGGTGTTAGATGAATAAATAGGTTCTGCCTTGGAAGAGGCACATAATCTGTACTGATCTCCATCTGGGAAGACCACAGAGTAAATGAATGGCATTGCTGCACTGTTTCTACTTGGCGAGGCCTCCGCGTTCAACATAGTTCAACACCACTCCCTTAACATTGCAGTAACTTGACATCAAAGAATCGTTCTTGATAGGATCTCCTGTTGCCTTTCAAATGTATTTGTGCTGCAGCAAAAATTGCTGATGAGGGGTGTTACCCGGAAACTAGTCACAGGATGCTTGTTTCCGGTCTAGGGAGGACCCGGCTTGGCAGTTCAGGCTGGACTGTTCCCATGAGGAGCAGGGTCAAGACTGATTTAACCCAGATCACTTGACTGGGGTGAATTATTGATTCAGCATTTCGTCCATCATTTGTTGCCGTAGCACTTTTTGCCATAAGTGGGATGGGTATGCCCAGAAGTGGGTCCCTTGCTTGCTGTGCCACTGGATTCAAGCTAGCCTGGCTGATGAGGGGTGTTACCCCCGAAACTAGTCCCAGTATGCTTCTTTCTGATCCAGAGAGGACCCGGCTTGGCAGTTCGGGCTGAACTTTTCCCCATGAGGAGCAGGGTCAAGACTGATTTGTATATGGCTGGGTCCATACTGGGGTGGCATAGAGAGCAAAGGAACCATGGATTTAACCCAGGGCGAATGTTTGATTCATTCAACATTCCATCTATCATTTATTGCTGCAGCACTTTTCAAATTTATTAAGCATAATCTTTAGAACTCCATTCACATGACTACCATTCAACAGCAAGGGAGGAACACCTCAAACATTGCTCCACTATGCTTTGATGTCTATCTCAGCCCAGTATCAGTTCTCCTCAAATTGTTCGACCTGACGTGCTACAACTATTCCAATGTAAGTCAAACCATCCTGAAACTGGGAGTTCAATGGATCTTGACAGATCAAGGTTCAACAAGCCATCCACCAAGGGATGCTGACAAATGAGCGTTACTTTACTTCATCCAAAATTGAGATCCTGACATGCGGAGTTTGGAAGAACTACCATTCCTCGATAGTCTGGACCCAGGAACATGGTGCTTAACCAATGACATTGACAGAACTGAGATCTTGTGCTGATCGTGGATCCAGCCTATCCCTGGATGCCAGAGTAAATCAAGCCATGAGATTGCATCCATTTCCCATATCTAGCATTCCCACAGAAGCTTCAGGATACCATACCACTTGTTCTTTCACACCTTGACTATGGAAATTAACTCTTCCAGGAGCCCTCACTGCCTCTGCGACAATTGCTAAGAATTCAGGGCACTGTAACAAGTGCATCACTCCTAGAGCCAACAACTGCAAAGGCCAAGTTTCTATCCAAATGTTGGAGTGTCAGCTTACTATCACTGCTCATAAGAAGAAACACGTCCGTGGAACCACTTTCTGTATACATGCGGCTAAGCTCTGGCACACTAACACGACAATGACTAGAATCATCAAAAAGCACTTGGAAGGGAAAAAAAACCTGTGATGCCATGACTAGTCTAGATTATGTCTTCACAAATAGATGTAACCTACTCCTATGAATAGAAAAGAGAAACAATTATGCCATGTGCAGTTGGAATGGAATGTGGAGGACATGTATTCCTAGAATTTCACAAATCTCTTTAGCTGGTGCCTAGTCCCAGAAGACTGCCAAGTGAGGATTCAACCACTGGCATACTGACCCTCCCAATTGCTAAAGCACCATCCCCATCATCCATACCCTAATCATTTGCTAGCAAATGTATCTGTTTCCTGAAATATGCATTGGTGTGTGGTGCTGACTACACTATTTAATATGTTTACGGCTTACTATCAATTGAAATAAACTATTTACTGTTTTTTTTTCTTTATTGAGTTTCTGTCGCTGCATTTCTTGTGTTGTTTTCCTTTGACACAATCAGTCATCCGTTACTGATTGAGTGACATGAAGGAAAAAATCAGAGTAACCACGTTGACTAAAGAATGTATTTGGTCTATCATTGCATATTCAAAACCTGAATTGTCTCTCAGTTAGAATTTTGTTTTTATTTCAGTCACTATTATTCATAAAATAGTCCACCATGATCATCCTTTCTGTTTGGTGAGAAACCTTATGAACTAAAGGCCATTTTACTGTTTACTCTTGGGGACAATTATCTTTCAATAATTAGATTTAATAAATTTAAATTTGGAGGAAGATCCATTAGGGTTCTAGGCCAAAAATGGTGGAAATAGTTTCCCCAACTTTTAAGACCAGGCTTTTTGGTCTTCCATTGTAACAGTCAATTTTTGCTGTTCCTGTGTAGGTTGTAAGTTTGTGTTCTATAAATCTAGATGGGTGGAGAGTTCTTCCTCGAGACACAAGATCTCAAATAACGTTGGGCTCAATACAGTTCATAGTGTTTTCTATACTCTCTGATATGACTACTTTGTAGTATGTCCTTCTTTTGGCAAGTCGCCAGCTGAAATCACCAAAGGATAATATCCTGATTTCCATATGTAACTGATGAAAGCAATACAGCTGACCTGTCTGTTTGCCATATGAACTTGGATGTAACTGCATACACTAGCCCTAAAGGAGCCTAAACTAATGTTGTGATTTTAGAGTTTTAATACCATGGTCTCCCTATCCTGCTAGTGTCTGCAGTTTCTGGGACCTGCTGACGTCAAAGGTGTCAACAGTGGTCCTTAAAAGACAATTCCCAGGTGACTTCCGAAGTTTGATCCCAATTCTCATAGATTAAATTGCTACTCAACTTTAAGATGTGAACACTATGTTTAAAAAGGCAAAACTAGGAGGGTCTTTCATCGCCTCCCTGGGGGATCAAACGTTGGTCTGGTGGGTGTTCTGCTTTAGGCATGGAGGGACAACATTATTCCAGATTTAGGAAGCTTGTCAAAACATTTGTTTCTTCCTCTGTCATTGAGATCTGAAGTTCTGTTAGACAATGTATTTCCATCTGCGCCTTCTTGTTTTCTAGATGTGTGCTTTAGAGTGGCATATAAGGCTGTTGCAGTGTAGTGATAGTAAATTCAAATGAACTCAGCAGACACTTTGTACGTTTTTCATAGTATTCATATGTATTAAGAGAAAGCGTTGTTCAGATCAATAAGTTCTGCTGGCATATTAGGATTCTTATACAAGCTAGTTATTTTTTTTTTTTTCAATTTATAGGTTCGCGAGTGGAAGAAGCAAGGGAGTAAAACGCATATGTGTACTGGCAGGCCGGGCTGGTTAACTGTGTCTCTACGTGTTGGAAAGTACAAGAAGACGCATAAGAACATAATGATAAATCTCATGGATATTTTGGAGGTGGATACAAAAAGAAGGGTAAGTCTTGCACTGACTGTAAAACAAAGCTTGCTCCTAGAGACCTAAGATTTGTTTGAAATTGCAAAGGATTCAGTTATGAAATTCTATGGTCGCTTTATCAAATATTGTGCACTTTCATGATGCTGTGCTTCATTTTAACAATTATGTTTTTCTGAATAGCTTTTCCCCAGCCACACATCATCTAGATTCATGACCTTTGTCTAATAAACTCTGCAAGGGTAAATTCTGAAACTGGTGATATAGAAAAGCAAGCATTGGCAAAGTCAATATGTATGGCTTCACTGTTGTAGCATGTCCAGACACATGCTTGTACATTAGCAAATTAAATCCAGACCTAATGATGTACCTTTTATGGATCTTCATTTCACACCGAAACAAAAGCCTTTATTATCGTATTTCATTGCTTTCTGTGACCTAGCAGTAATATTATAAAGATCTTCTTGCCATCAACTTAAAAAAGTACATGGCCGCAGTAGCAGAGATGAGAAGCGACTGGTAGCTTAAATTAAGGAAAAAAAGAGTGGCTGTTGAAAGCTGAAAGTTTAAAAACTTTTGGTCCCGGCAACAATGAGGAGAAACGGGTGGAAATTAGAATTCCCCCCCTTCGAACCTAAGATGGCAGTGCCTAGGTAAAGTAAAAGCCAGCAGCTGTGTTAGAGTCCGGCTTATTGTCGAGTCCTGACACGGAGATAACAATCCATCTCAATTAAAAAAGACGTAGTAAGGAGAAATAAGAAAGCTAAAAAAATATTGCTTTATGTATACAATGATTGCATATATTTATATTTGAGTATACTTTTTATGTTTCAATTTTTTTTTTTTGAAGTTTTACATTTCAAGGCATACAGACAATGCTTGCAATAACAGCGGACCAACGTGGTTGATGACAACCTCCCACGTTTTTGAAAGAGCTGGGATCTTCTTGCGGCTCAACAAGAGCCACAGTTTGTGAAGCCAGTGCTCGTATTTAGGAGTGGTGGGTTTCCCCAAAAGGGAAAGGATTGCGTGTTTTGTGGCCAAGAAGATGTGAGAAGTGCGCTTCCCCGCTATGGAGTGGAGATGGTAAAAACCCTCAGCGAGTCTTCCTAAGACAGCAAATTCAAGGAGCCTGTCGAGTTTGTAGCCCTGGGAGATTGCATGGAATATAGCCTCCCAAAAGGTCACTGGAAGGGCGAGGGACCATAGGATGTTAAGGAGTACCGTTGTCTCCTCATCCACGCTAACATGCTGCCAGGTAGGCCACATTGATAGTGTGCAGGCAGCGTGGAGTGCAGTGCCAGCAATACAACATTTTGTAAAGAATTTCCCTGCCCTGCGTGTGTCTGGCAAAGTCAGTGTTCTGGAGGAATGCTTCTTGTCGTTATCTGGTGTTTAGGGTGAGCTGTAGGTCCCTCTCTCAGTGTAATTAGTATGGTGTTTTGGGTGGTGATGTCTGTGTATAGAGGAGGCAATAGATGTTGGAGACTAGATGCTTAGAGGAGGTGAGGCGTTGGAGGTAATGTTTGAAGGGAGTAAGCTGCCTGGTGGCCCTAGGTTTAACAATGGAGTGGGAGAACCAATGACGGAGCTGGATATACGTGAATCTCTCAGTTTCCGAAATCCCATAGTCAAGTTTAAATTTATCAAAGGCCTTTAATTGGTCTCCCGTAAAGAAGTCCTGGAGGCAGAAGTAGCCTTCCTCTCTCCATATGTGAGAGTCCCAGTGAGGACTCTGGGTTGTCCAGGATGGGAGTGAGGAAGAGAAGGGAAGAAGGTAAGGCCATTCCAAGTGGTAATCTAGTCCCAAACGGCTAGGGTGGCTTTAGTGATGAGGGGAGAGGTATAAAAGTCGACCTCTCGAGGTCTTGGGGACCCATGTGACCTTGCCCAAAAGTGTAGATACCAGGTTCTGGTCAATAAAGTACCAGTGTTTGTTAGTTTTCCCCTTGAGCCTTTCGATCATGTAGCATAATTGGGAAGTCTTATAGTAACGGAGCAAGTGCAGCACTCCTAGGCTCCCCTTCCCTGGGAGTCGGGTGCAGATCAGGAAGGCTCATCTAGAGTTATGACTTCCTTCCCCCCACCCCCCAAATGTAGGCCATGCAGGTGCAGTTTGAAGGCACGCGATCTCGTCTTTGGGGATCCGCAAGGGAATGGCAGTGATAGGAGGAAGTACAGGATGTGGGGTAGAAGGGTCATATGTCATATTGAGGGCCACAATGCATCCCACCCAGAAGAGAGCGATTTCTCCAGGGAAGCAAAGATGTTATGGTTTCACGCAGGAGATTCAAAGCTGAGGGTGGCACAGGTAGAGCGGGCAGGCATCAGAGGTGGATTCCCAAATTCTTTTGGAGCTGGGGGTCTCTAGTTGGCTGAGGTGGGTACCTTAGTTCAAATAGGGATCCCTTGCTTCTAGTCAGGGAAAGGAGGGACACACTCTTAGATAACCCCTGCTCAACCCCCGTAGCTTGGTACGAGCAGCCAGGCTTATCTCCAAGGCAATGTGTAAAGTATTTGCAACCACACTCCCAGTAACACAGTGATAACACCACAAATGGATACCACACTGATTTAGGAAAATAGCGGTATCTTTATCAAAAAGAAATACCATGAGACCAAACGATAAAATTATACAGCATATGCGTATTCGTAATATTTCACTAGGCTGGTTATTAGGCCAACAATCACTTGTAGGTTCTTGCGGTATTAATGAGCAGTTCACGATGATCTAATGCAGTCCTAATGCAATGCTATGCAGTTCGTAATGTAGGAATAAGACAGTCCTTAATGCAAGTACTAATGCGGATCGTCAAACAAGTAATAATGCAGTCCGTAATGCAAGTACTAGTGCGGATCGTGAAAGCAAGTAATAATGCAGTTCATAGTGCAAGTACTAATGCGGATCGTAAAAACAATTCGGCACTGATCGCGGTGCTTGTGAAGGTTTCTATGCCACTCCTGGCTGACTCTCGGTCAGCGGTTGCCAAAATATGCCCCCAATCCCGTTACGAAGGAAACAAAGTGCAGCTCCCCAATCCGACCCCGGTACTGCCACTCCTTGGTGAGTATGGCCCGCGATACTGACTTGAGCGGAGGCTTGCGCTGCAAAGATGGGAAAGGCCAAGAGTGGTCTCGCGTAGCACGCACTCTGCCCCAGGCGGGGACATACACACGCTCGCTGAGCGTTACCTGGGGGGAGTGCAGTCTCTCTCTTCTCGCGGCTTGGGCGTCACGCTGTGCGGCTTCGGGTTAGCGGCGGCTGCTCCTCGCAGTGAGAGTCGGGCTACCAGGCAACGGCCTCGCAGCTGATCGGCTCCCGGCGCGACTCCGTTGATTTTAAGCAAAGGATCCCAGACCCACGATGGTGAAGGTTCACAGGTCTCTCCTTGGCAAAGGCAGGCTCGGGCCGGCAGCGGTGGTTTCTCACGGCTCCCCCTTGGGACGACAGTACGGGCCGATGGCGATAACGATCACAGCACTTCTGGTCATGCTGTCGATCGAAGCAGAGCGCAAGACTGCTCCGGGGAACACGGTCAAGGGGCAATTCTCACGATGGTCTCAGGCTGCAAAAAGCACACACAGACAGCGTCGCTCAAAAACACTTGGAAACTTTTATGTTCCTGAGTTTCGACAACAGGGAGCCAACTCCTCTCGAGCCCTTGGAGACAAGTTACTTCAGGACACAGCACACAGCAAAGTCCCTTGTCCTCTCCTCAGTCAAATCAGCAAACTGCAGGCCAGCCCCAGAACACACAGCAAGGACAGTCCTTCTCTTCAGTCCCTTCAGCTGTTCTTCCTTGGCAGAGGTTCCTCTTGATCACAAAGTAGTTTCAATCCTTTTTCAGGCTTGAGTTCAGTCTTCAGTTCAGGGGTTTCAGCTCTCACATTTATACCCCTAAATGCCTTTGTAGTCTTTGTGTTCAGGGGGCTCTGAGCCCGGTCCAAACCAGACCTGGGTGTCTTCCTGCCAGTGCACACCCTTTTCCTTTGGTAGTGAGAGTCATCCTTTGGTGGCAGCAACACAGCCCTCTTCACATCCAGGGGGCTACTCCTACCCCCCCCCGCCCATCAAATGCAGGCTAGCCTGTTGCTGTCTCACCTACTCCTCCCTGGTGTCGGGACACTCCCCAGACCTCGTCACATCCAAACCCAGACAGTCAGTACACAACCAGGCAGAGGCACACAGGATGGTTTAAGACAAGAAACCAGCCACTTCTAAAAGTGTGGTTTCTAAACACACAATTTAAAAACCCTCTTCACAAAAAGATGTTTTATTAAATTCTGAATTCAGGCACACTAAACTCCATCTCTCCATCTTATTCCTATGGGAGGATATGCTGGAAACATGGGACACAGTATTCCCCATTCTGTCCTATGGGCAAGATGGCCTTGCAACAGTGAAAAACGAATTTGGCAGTATTTCACTGTCAGGACATGGTACACACCTCAGTACATGTCCTACCTTTTCACATACACTGCACCCTGCCCAGGGGGGTACCTTGGGCCTACTATAGGGGTGTCTGATTTGCGTAAAAAGCGAAGGGTAAGGCCTGGCAAGTGGGTGCACTTGTCAGGACAAAAAGGCAGTTAACAAACTGTGTGCAGGACTGTAGTGGCAGGCCTGAGATCTCTTTTTAGGGCTACTTGTGTGGGTGGCACAATTAGTGCTGCAGGCCCACTAGTAGCATTTGCATTACCAGCCCTGGCACACATTGTGCACTTTACTAGGGACTTTACTAGTGAGACAAACATACCAATTATGGACAACCAATTACCATAACACTTTATACAGGGAGCACTTGCACTTTGACACTGATCAGCAGTGGCAAAGTGCCCAAAGCATCTAAGCCAGCAAAACAAAATCCATCACAGCATCAAAAACAGAGGAGGTAGAGGCAAAAAGTCAGGGGTAACCACGCCAAGAAATGCCAGGTCTAACAGTTGTCCATTGAATTGATGTTGCTGTAGTGAGAAACTCAGTGAGGACCGGGAGGAGTTGGGGGGTGCTTATGAAATAATAGGGTGAAGCTGTCTGGGCCGGGGGCTTTAGAGAGCTTGAGTTGGCCTATGGCTGTGAGAATTTTAGCCTCCGCTATGGGGTGTCAAGTTCACGGATGTAGAGAGCTTGGGGAGGGTGATCCAGTTCAGGAATGTCTCTTTACTGCAGGCGTCAAACGTATAGAGCGATTGCTGATAGGACCAGAAAGGCTGGAGCTTGCTCCAGTGTACAGAGCTGGCCCATTTCTCCTAGTACTTAGTGTCTGAGTGTTTACGTTGCTGTTCGGGGGTCATTAGCTCTGTGTTCACTTTGTATCTAGTGAGGTCGCGTGCACTCTTGAGCCTTGCTGCCTCCTGGATGAAGTGGCTCCTAACAACGACTGCCTTGAGTGCATCCCAGGCCACCTGATTTTCCATATCTTGCGTGTTGTTGTGTCAGATGTTAGGCGAGTGTCTTTTGAACTTTTGCTATCACGACTGAGTCACGGAGGAGGGAGTCGTTGAGCACCAGCACCCACGCTGCAGCTTCCCGCCAGTGCTCCTGTGGAGAGCCAGGATGACGGGACCATGGTTCGAGAGGGATTGGGGGTGAGGGTCTGCTTCAACTATGACATGCTCCATGCCTTTTTCAAGGAGAATAATATCAATGCATGCGTAAGTGCATTCCACTGCCAAAAAGTGAGAATAGTCCGTTAGGCACTGGCGTGTATGCCAAACATCTAGTAGTCCTAGGTCTGCGAGCCAGGGTCGCACTTTGCAGACCACTCCAGTGTCTCTCCATGTTGCTAGTGTGATTTTTCTGTTCACGGAGTGTCAGCTGCCTCGACCTGCGGGCCAGTCGGGGTTTGGGTGTCCATGCCTGTTTTTCGAAAGTGCTGTCTGAGCTAGGCCTTACTATGCCCAATCTCTGTGAGACTGGGGCCGCGGCGCAGCCCACTTCCCCGCATTCCATGCCAACTGGCGCCGCAGGGTGCGGGTTGAGACTGAGGGGGTTTATCACTGTGGCCCTGGCAAACTTGGGACATAATTTCCTTTCCATCTATGCAGCTGTGTATGTAAGCGAGGACATCAGGGTGAGCGAAGAGGCACCACTCTGTGCACTCTTTCTCTGGGAATTGGTGCCCCTGCTTCGCGCACCAGGATGGCATTGAAGAGGTCAGAGAGATATTGAGGGACATCAGCATCACAGACAATAGCTGGGATTCTATGGATGTTGTTGCAGCATGACTTGTTTTCTAAGTCCTCGCACCTCTCTTGGAGGCTAATTTGCTGGGCTTCTAGTTAAGGGATCTGTCGCTGTAGGTCTTCGCTTGCCCAATGTTTGTTCAGTCTGCACCACATTGTATCCGAGGCCATCAACATCCCGTTGGAGGGCTCGGAGGTTGTGCTGGTGGTCCATTTTCACCCCCATAAATTCGTCCTTAATCTCTTGGACCATTTGGTGGAGAAAGATCTTGATGATGGATTGGTCGTCGACGGCCGCTGTTGTCCCCACCATTAATGTGACAATTGATGGGAGCGGTGTGGTTACAGGGAGCTCTGGGTGTTACTGATGTTGGGGGCCTGGCAGATGTGTGGTGGTGGGGTGTGGATGGGCCCATCCCATAGGCAGTCCACTCCCCACGTGGAGGGCCATCGGGAATGAGGAAGTCGGGCCCACTGTCTCATAGGCCTGGGACTGCATTGCGGAGGCTCCCATAGGTCCATTGACTCCAGAATCCGATGGAGGATGTGGAGACCCTCTGGGGTCTCCGATGCTGATGGAGGGTCCCCTAGGAATGGATGGGGAGCTCAGTGATCACAAATCTGCCATCTGTCCAGGCTCGAACACAACCCCTGAGTATACTTTTTAGATGTAAAATAGTCCCTGATGCAGTGCAGTGGAAGCCAGAAAGATGCATCCATATAAAAACCAATAGCATGAGGTCAGAGAAAATATTCCTGGTGCCAAGCTAGGGCCCACGCTTTGTGTATGTTAGTCAAACAAATGTGTTGCAGACAGCTGCTCTATCAGGGCAGACCTAAATCATTCTTTACATTATATATATATTTTTTAATTTAACCAATAAAAAAAGACAACTGCATTGGATCGGTGCAGATTTTTGCATATTGCACACCTAGATAAAGGTAACCAAGCACTGCGCAGGGCTGGGAGCCAATAGTATGATGCACAGCCGTTTACAGAGTGGAGGGAGGGGGCTACTCAAGTCAGTAGAATGAAAAGCACTTTCTAACATGTCAAGGCAGATTTTATTTTCTCGAAGAGTTGAGTCTATAACTTTTGAATTGAAGTGAAGTAAGTTTAGGGCTGTTCTGATGGTTACTGTGATATTGTTACAGATCCTGGGTGCATAATTGTAGAAAACCAATTTCCTGTTTTCTTTTTCTATGCTTTTTTACTCTGGTGTGGAGGTGGCATAGCTACGGTGTATGAAGATCTACCTGATTTGACTAGTTTGTCAGCCTCATGGGCAGAGAGGGCCTTTCATTGTGGCCTTGTAGATGGTAAAACCAGACTTGAAAATGATGCAGATATGCAGGGGCCCTTGATGAGTTGTGCTACTGCGTTTTAGACTCAACATTGAGGTTTCTGGGAGGCTGTGGAGCAAGTGTTTCCCATATCCAGATGAAAGAATACAAGGGATTGGACAGCAGTTATGAAATTATTTTCAGGGAGGACAGGTTTCTCTTTTTTAATAGAGGGAGCCCTAGTACGATGCTCTCTTGCTTCTTATTGTTGAACTCTTCCGTGAGGGAGAAGTCAGGATTGAGGAGGCCTCCAAATTATTTCACAGTGGTTGATAGGTGAGGGGGGGTGAGGGAGTTAAAGCCATTCAAGTTCATGAAGAGAGAATAGTGGTTTTTAATAATAAAATGTCATGGAAATCAAATTGTCATTATTTTTTATGACTATATAGTGGTATATATTTTCAAATTGTATCCAGCAATAAATCAGTTGTTGGACTTGCCTGCAGGGTCATCCCCAAACTTTTTGCCTTCACCCTCCTATTTTCTGAACCTGTTTTGTTGGCTTTAGGACTCTGCACACTTTACCACTGTTAACCAGTGCTAAAGTGATTGTGCTCTCTCCTCTAAACATGGTAAAAGGAGCTTATACCCAATTCTTGGCATATTTAATTTACTTGTAAGTTCCTAGTAAAGTGATACTGTGTGTGCCCAGGACCTAAATTAAATGCTTCTAGTGGGCCTGCAGCACTGAGTGTGCCACCTGCTTAAATAGCACTTCAAACATGTCTCAGGTCTGCCACTGTAGCCTGTGTGTGCAGGTTTAAAACTACCATGTCGACCTGGCAAAATCAACGTTTTGCCTAGCACAAACCTTCCTTTTTAATACATGCAAGTCACCCCTAGATTAGTACCTGGACAGCCCAGAGGGCAGGGTGCAGTATATTTAAAGAGTGTGACATTTTAGTTTTACATGTGCTGGTATTGAACAACTCTTAAATTCATTTTTCACTACTGCTAGGCCTACCTTTCCCATAGGGTAACAATGTGGTTACTTTATTCGATTTAATGTGCTGTAACTTCCAAATGGCAAATCATTCATGTTTGGTGTCTTTGGAATTGTAATGAAAAAATCCTAACTTATGGTGAAGATGGATTTCAAATTACAATTTTGAAAATACCACTTTTAGAAAGTTGGCATTTTCTGGGGGATACCAAACTTCGAGCTTTACTTCCTAGCTGCCCAATTACAATGGCTAGAGGGCAAGGGACCAGAGGGGATGGACTCTGGCGACCATACTACTTGATTGATTGCTAGAATGCTAGACCCTGCTGTGACAATCCCTCACTAATCTCTGCTACAATCCACTGCCCTGCAGTGCTGAAAGCGCTGTGTGGCCAAAAAAGTGGAAGCACCTCTGTATACCCCAGCACTGTCCCTGATGGGCATTCCACATGGCAACCCCAAGACGATATTTTCCTCTGACCAGCTGTCATCCTGGACGGAGGCAGGGTTGGAGAAAGTGGGGGACTGCTACCAGCAAGCCACCCTTGCCCCACTTGCAGACCTGGTTGACAGCTTCGGACTCCAGACAGGACAATTCCTGCAATACGGAGCTCTGACTCGTACATTTAAGGGGCTGTGGAAAACAGACGAGAAGAACCTGAGACTTATGCGGTACAGCAGGTCATCATTATCCTAGGAGGAGCTAGACACCAGGTGAAATGGTTTTATGCTTCTTTATTGAAATGTTTCGCCCCCCCCATTACAGAACTTGCGTAATAAATGGGAAACTCTATTACACTAGGAGATTTCAGACTCTGATTGGGGTAAAATGTTGTCTCTTGCAACACTAGGATGAAATATATACAGTTCAAAAACAACCCACATGACATACATGACCCCCTACGGGTTCCGTGTTGCCTATGGAAGTGATATTCGTAATTGTCAGAGATACGGCCATAATGACTCGGATTTCATTCACATGACTTGGAAATGCGCCACAATCAATAGGTTCTGGTCGGTAGCTATACTAATGATGGGTGCAGAGACAGGGCATGCACTAGACCATACACTTTGGTCCTGTCTGTAGGATTATTCCCCCGACCACCCAAACACAAAATAGGCACCAAGTTTATAGACCTGGCGCTAGTCCTAGCCAAGAGAAGAATAGCTCTTAACATGGAAATCTACTTGCGGTCCCACAATTGGGGACCTGAAAAAAGATGTGGCTTACTGGGCAGAGGTGGAAGGGAAGGCACTGGCTAAGGAAGATGCACAAGGACTGAGATGTCACCCCCTGGCAGAACCTTGGAGAGAAGTCTTTTAAAACTGGTAAAACCCTGGGGGGACTCGTAGTGGGACTGAGGAGACTGACAAAAACCCTCACTCGGACAGAAAACAGGAACTGACAGCCTGAGCAAATATCAGGAATGCAATGCACACTGATATAATAGTAACGCAATACACGCTCTACTACCACATGACCCTCCTGAGCATCCTGTCATGCCCTAAGGTTGACCTAAGCAATGGCAACACAGACCCAGTAGCACTCTGTGGAAACAACGAGTGCAGAGGCAGATGGATAGATCTTCTGGCCACCCTGTCCACCACGCAGACCGGAACTGACACCGCAGACAGGAACTGACAGCCTGACACCGCAGACAGGAACTGACAGCCTGAGCAAATATCAGGAATACAATGCACACGGATATAATAGTAACGCAATATATGCTCTGCTACCACATGACCCTCCTGAGCAACCTGTCATGCCTTAGGGTTGACCTAAGCAATGGCAACACAGACCCAGTAGCACTCTGTGGAAACAACGAGGGCAGATGGATAGATCTGCTGGCCACCCTGTCCACCGCCGCAGACCCGGATCCCTCTTCCCCCCCCCCCCCCCCCCACCCTCGCCCCCCCCCCCCCCACCACCCGACTCTTTCTTCTCCTTCCGACAAAATATTACCTCCCGACACCGCCCAGCACAGAGCATTTGTTAGTAAACAGTTACACAGTGAACTATACTATCTGGCCCATTTCTTCTAAGCGCTTCTTTCCTCACACCGAAAGTAATATGTTTCTGAGATGTGAATTACAAGTTTGATATGCTATTATTGCCTGAAAAAACTGGGATTCCATTTGTACATAGTGTACTGTTGTGTGTTGATCTATCTTACAGTTGCTGAACTGAAATGCTAATAGAAATATGTTTAGAAAGTTGGCAATTTCCTACCTTAGCCCTTTGGTGCCTGCAACCAGTCTCTGGGTAACATGACTGGGTGTTGCAAACAGTTGGGCTTTGTGTATTCCTCCTAGACAGCCACACACATTATGAAACTTTGGTGTGCCGGATGGGCCATCCTGGCAGGATGGGAGGGAGGAGATGGGCACAGCCCCACTTACACTTGAATAGGCTGTGTCCTGCTGCCGCACAAATGGCTGCATACCCTTGTAGTTAGTCTGGAGCCAGGGCAAGGAAGGCAGGGCATCTGTGCACTTCAAAAGTATGCCTCTGGAAGTTTCTCCCACTTCAAAGGCAGAACAGGGTATAAATATTGAACCTCATACACCAGATTGTCAGTACACTTCTGGACCTGTGGATACTTTGCCTGGAAGGACTGCTGTGCTACTGAAATGACTGCCACTCTGCTGGACTTCTGTACTGACCTGTTGCCTGCTGTCCTTTTGCCTGGATGAGAAGGACTGGACCTGCAACTCTGTACCCAGAACCCAAGAGTGACTCCAAGGGCTAGTTTGCTGGCCTCCTGATCAGAAGCCTTAGAGACACAACGAGTTTCCAATAACCTTGAACCCAGCACCTGGACACTGTAATCTATGAGGCCTGCGCTCCCAAGTTTTGCCACATCAATCCTGTACCCTTGGAAGTGGGCCTGAAGGTGCTCTGCTAAGCCCAACTGTGGTCCCTATCGGAACTGATGCGAAGTACCGCAAAGCCTCACTGCACAGTTGCCTGCCTCATCAGAATAGACGAGCGACCCAAAGCCGCACCGCACAGCTGCCAGCTCATTGATACCGATTCAAAGCCCCGCAGCGCTACCCCACACTGCTCCCGCAGAACCAACGCAAAACGACTCTAAGCCTTGTAAAGCCTTGCACACATCTTCATTGGAATAGACACCGGACGACGCAAAGTTTCGCAAACCAACCCCACACAGCAGGATTTAAGGTACTGTATTCAGCGGACCTAAATGGGTCCCTGTAGATGGCCCATGCTCTATCGCTGTTGGCCTAAACCTGCGACTTTGCCCCTGTCTTGCACGACCAGATAACCACAGTTAGAACTTCGTGCTTTTTGGCGCTATTTTCTCTAAAACCTTTGAAATTTAATTGCTCCGGTTCCACTATTTGCATTTTTGTCATTCTGGTCTTGTTTTATTAGTTAATTTAAGGTTGGATTGTGCCTGGTCCTGACAAGGATTGTGGTTGCTGCTTGGCAAAGGCTTACACCCCAGTCAACCAACAACCTAATTTCTTAAAACAATGTACAATGAATTGCAAAAGTGTCTTTGTTCGGTGCACAGAAGAGTGACTCACACAAATATTTCTCTATATTATATGAGTATCACAAAGCTTTCTTAATGGATGACCCATATAACAAGTTTAGATACGGATGTAATTGAATTTGCCTAATTAGTCTATAGTGTTGATAACTGGACCATCATCAGGACTCCTAATATGTATGAGCCCAAGAAGACATTGAGAACATTTACCAAAATAAGCACATACATCCCGGTGACGCCCAAAAAAGATTATGGGGGATCTGAATTGGTAGAATGTTTTGACTTGCTTGAAGCGCTGGAATGAAAAAGGGCAAATTGCTGAACCAGCCAAGAAGCAGAGTGAAATGCAAAAAAGTAGGGGCGACCCACATTCCTGTGAGGCATGCGGTCACAGTGGCTGCCTCCAGATGAGAAACCAACAGTGTGGGAAAGAGGCATCTCCAGTTTAAAGTACATGTCACTGAGCTAGGTTTGGACGAGTAGTTGTCTGTATTTGTTGGCAAGTAGGAAGAAGTTGGTCTCAGTAAGTGCTTGACTGTCATGTGTAAATGAATGATGTAGGCATTGATGCTTTGCCAGAATTGAGTGTAGATTGCTTTTTCTATGGTCTTACCGCTGAAGGTGAGATGAGTAATATGCCCGTAGCTCACAAGGTCATCTGGGTCATGAGTGGACGTTTTCAAGAGTGGGAGAATTTGGCTAGTTGTCAGGGCTTCTTCTTCATTGAGGGATTTGAAAAGGTAATGAGTCTAGGAAAATATTCATAGAGGATAAGTTTGAGGTAGTTGAAGATTTGAGAGTGGCGGTTGAAGGATGGCCATTGTGGGATGCTGAGCGATGAGGTAGGTAGAGGAAGGGATGTTAATGCTGTCTAATTCCCCAAATCTATTAGTTGAAGAAGAGGTTGAAGGTGTTTTTATTTGTTATTGAAATGAGGGAATGGTGGTTCTGGGGCAGGGTTAATGAAGGCTTGACATTTTGAAAGGATTCTGCTTCTGGCATATTCTTTATTGATGATGTTAGTGTAGTATTTGCCTTTGTCTGGCAGAGTGAGATACCCGCATCTTTAGACGAGATGTTTTATTAGTATGAGGTCATCAGTGGATCTGTTTTTCCGTTAATTTCCATTGCTGTTTTGAATGACGTGCTTGTTGTTGGTAAGGTCTTTTGAATACCAGAGCAGAGTCCTAATCTTTTCATTTCTCACTTCTGTGTTGTCATCGAGGCCTGTATGCTGATGTGATTTTCCAGACTTGTGTTGAAGTTCAAAAGTAGTGTGCTGATAATGTTGAGGAGGGTCTTCTTGTTTTCTTTGTGGTTTGAGTCAACACCAGTGTCGAAGTCTCTGAAGAGGTTTGTGTGAGAGTGTGTGTGTGTGTTGAACAGATAAGGTTGTGAGGAAATCGGCGATTTCATCTGTGAAGTCTTAATTGTGTATCTGAAGTGAAATGTGGTTGATCTGGTTGCAGGAAGTGGCTTGTAAAGCGTTTCATGGAACTGAGTGTTGTTTCTTCATCATTTATGTGGTTTCCTTATTGTTGAGGGTATGCAGTTTATATTGTATGAGATGTGTGAAGATGTACCTCTGTATGTTAACATGAGTATGTTATTTGTATGCATGTGCATGAGTACCTGCATATTGTATCATTAGAAGAACACACTAGTCAAGGCCCAGATCTGTTGGCCTTTCCAGTGTTTGTTTTGAGAATGCGGGGCTGCACATCTCAGCTGAAAAATTACTGGAGTTCTTTCTTTTGATGGTAAGCATTCATATAGTCCCCAAAGCCGACTGCTTTGTGAAATTGTGAAATTAAAACTATTTTTTTTAGTGAGCTCATGAATGCAGGGTACTTCCAATTCGGTATGTTAGGAATGGAATATGACACTAGTTTTACTATGATGGTGGCCAGGCATATTTAAAGCTCATGAATCTAGGAAGGGATTCCCTTACTGTAGACATTTTTCTTACAGGGAAACACAATTTCCATTTGACTCGGATTAGTTGACTTCTACCAGGAACATGAAGAGATGTGTGCCACGAATTTGTGTTCAGTAAGAGTGGTTCTTACTTGTTAACTTGAAAAAGTTAATTCGTATATGTTTAGCTTATGAAATTTATATTTATGTATAACCGTGTTTGGACCAGATCCTATATGACATACTTTTGGGAAACTAGCCCATCTCTGGTTAGTTTTTGATCCCTTGGGGACGGCTGTGATACGTATTAAGGTATCGGATCTGGAGTTATTTCACCCATAACTCAGCACTAACGGAGAATACACTGGAATGGCATTTGGACTTTCGTATACAAGAAGGATATAACTCATTTTGAATTTTAGACCTATTGATCTGATATTTGAGTTCACAGATACAAAAAGAGATGTAATAATTTGATTTTGCCCTGATTAAGTTCATGAGAGAGCTTGCAAACGAAACGCGTTGGCTGGATGTCTTTGTACTTGTATGGATTTAAAGCAAACAAGGAATAAAACCGATATTTTGTGGATCGTTATGGACTTTAATTCTTTCCTGGTTGCACCTTTCCACTTGTGGTGTTATCCCATCGTTGCTAGGACAAGAGACTTCTCAACAGTCTTTTTTTTTTTTTCCAAGACCTATACTGCTGCAGCACTGGCTGACATTTATTCATTTGCATATATATTTCTGTATGCATCTAAAACCTATAACACAAAGCAAACCAAAGAAGCTGTACAATGGCACATGGAACAGGTTAAACACAGTTAAATATTATCATAGAAGACATGGAAAATAGGCAAGGAGGAGCACATCTTTTAGAAATGTGGTTACTGGTTGACTGGGGTGTGAGACCTGGCCAATGAGCAACCACAGTCCGAGTCAGGGTAAGGCATAAGTAAACCCTAAATTAACCTGTGCTTACCCTCTTTGGTAGCTTGGCACAGAGCAGTCAGGCTTAACTTGGAGGCAATGTGGAAAATCTTTGTGCAACACTTCAAACAGTAAAACTGTGAAAACCCTAAATTAACCTGTGCTTACCCTCTTTGGTAGCTTGGCACAGAGCAGTCAGGCTTAACTTGGAGGCAATGTGGAAAATCTTTGTGCAACACTTCAAACAGTAAAACTGTGAAAACACTGCACAAAAAGATCCCACACCAGGTTAGAAAAATTAGAGCTGAATTTAATAAATTAAACAAGACCAAAATGACAAAAATCCAATCAGTAGACCTAAAGTTATAAATTTGTAAAGAATAAAGTGCAAAATAACGCCTAAAAGCATAAAGCACCAACGGCTGTTGTATGACGTTACAACGCATGCTTTTACCCCGCATGCCTTTACAACGCAAATTTTTGACAACGACTTGGTGTCATGGGTGCGCTGGAGTTTGGAATAGTATAATGTACTATTCCAGCTCCAGTCTGTGCAACAGTAGGGAAGTTGTTGGAGTTAAATCTAACACCTTATACCCCCTACAGCAAGCCATTACGTTGTAATGGCATGCGGGGTAAAAGCATGCGTTGTAAAGCATGCGTTGGAACAGTTGTTTCGCCCTCCCTATTAGTCCAAGGATCCCTAAGATATACAACCATAGCAAATACCCTTGAATGTTTTCTTTTGTTGAAAGTGGAGCAAAACAATAACAAACAACTCTACAGTGCTTTTGTTTTGAGCACATCAAAACACAGAGATGGTATGGCTTCAACATTTAAATTTGCATACTCATTTTCACACAAAAAAATGGAAAGCAAAAGCAGTGGGAACAATCATGCAAAGGGAAATTCAGGTAGGGACCAAGAAAAAGCTAAACCATTTCGGACCATGACAGAAGTGAATGTGAGGGGGGTACAAGGCAAGCAAAAGTACTGGGCACAATGTTGAGGAGCAGGGGGGGATTGAAAGCACAAGGGACAAGAATAGAGAGCACACTGAGCGAGAGAGGGTATGCAAAAGCAAGGCAACCATGATAGGGAGGACACTGAGCAAGGGTAACAGGGAGCAGGGGAAGGGAAAGCACTGGGAGCAATGATGGAGAGGGAGAGCGAGAGCAGAGAGATGATGAGGACTACACAAAGGGAATGCGTGGAGAAGACCAGGATGGCCTAGGGAAAGCAAAAGCACAGATAGGATGGAGCGCAAGGAACGTGGGGCTAACATGGAGAGAATAATTGAGAAGATTGGCAGCAGAAGTGTTTGAGACTTACTCTAATCCCTTCAACAAAATGTAATGGGAACAGGAATGGTACAGTGTAACCGGCCACTAAGTGCCACAGTCTTGATGAATAGGTCATATAAGCAACGGCAAACCCTGAAAACTCATGAAAGCCAATGGCTGAATGGGATGGACCCAAAGTCTACTCTCGCTATTTCTTCTTATTGTGCCATCTGAAGTATTCATTTTGAAAAAAAATTTTTTTTAGAACAATCTATTGAGTTTTCCGTATCAGCACAAACTTGCATTGCGTCAAAGTTCTTTACATAGTACTTCTCATCCGGGTAGATATCACAATCAAACATTTTAGGACCCTATAAATTGTAGTCTACACTACATATCGGTATCCCACTCTCTCTCTGCTCAAGATAAAAGTGAAGAAATAATGGGCCTCGCTAACTAGTACCTTCTCAGGGTGACCGTTTCAATACAACTTCAATTCTCTACTACTCTAATTCAACTCCCTCACCTCCCCCCACCCATCGTACCCCTCCCCCCCCACCCCCCCCCCCCATCGTACCCCTCCCCCCCCACCCCCCCCCCCCCCCAGGCATGTCACTTCCAACTCTGCATAATGAACTCAGTATTCATGTGTGATACGTGGGTTTCACCAACTTACCAGGACTAACAGTGAAGTGGGTTGTGCGCCTCTACTATGCGCTCATGTAGCATGCTAGTGCCAGGGGTGTCAGTTCTGCTGTGCTTGGGTGCTAGCATCTTAATTTCCTAACGCTGGTACAGCAATCTCACTGTCCTAATCGCTTTCAGTGTCTGGGTTCTTTAATAGTCCCACTAACGCTGCCCATGCCTTAGCCGCTTCTAATGCCTTTTCGCTACTCGTTCTCTTCGCCAATTGCAACCTCGCCATCCCAACGATTTCCGCCCATTTAGCTATGTTGGGGCCCTCCTGCGCTTTCCAATGCATCTTGATTTCCCTTTTATCCAGCAATAGACCCATATCTAGGAATTTGCTAGTGATCTTGTTTTTAGCCGTATGTGGAAACCAATGCAGCATACATGGCCCCATCGCCGGTTCCAGCTCTATCCATTACGGCATTCAGCAAGGCCACTACCTCGGTCCAATAATTGTCTAATTGTGAACATCCCCAGAACCTGTGATGGAAGTCTGCCCCCTCCCCCCACCCGGCAGCGCGGACAGTCATCCGAAGCAGTAGCTTTTAATTTTCGCTGGAGTGAGATAACCTCTGTGCAATATATAAGTGTACCAATTGAAAACGGGCGTTCCTGGTGCCCTTCCATGCCCTCTCAACTACCTCAGCCCAGGCCTTATCCGGTATCTCGGCTCCCACATCATCCTCCCATTTACGCTTAAGAACAGTCAGAGCTAACAGCTTCTCCTGCGCCTGTATTGGCACGTGAACGCCTTAAACTTTCCCGCAGCTGTTACTATATATTGACATCCCAATGAGGTTGTCGGTTCAGTTAGACCCTCCTTCCAGTGTCCACGAATAGCCACGGTAAGCGCCGCATGTAGCAAAAAGTCCCCCTCGTAAGTCAAAACGCTTCTGTAAGATGTGAAAAGGCAGCATGTTACCATCTTCATCAAGATCCCCCATGGTAGTCAACCCTTTCTCACTCCAGTCTACCAATTCCCGCCATGTTCCCCCGTGGGGCAGTGCCTCACACATAGAGTGTGGTATATCAAGGGCATATGGCACCACAATTCTTGCCCGTTTCAGGCTCCGTTTCCAGCACTGCCTCGCCGTTTTAAGGTCCCTTGGAAGGGCGCCAGCACTGACAGGAAGGTCCAGTACGATTTGAGAAAGTAATCTCAACGCCGGGGCTCTATCTCTTACCTCTTCTGACAAACGCAGCTGGGCTGCCACACTTTGCGTGAGCCATTGCAGCTGAGCTGCTATGTAATAGGTTTCAAAATCAGGAACTGCCCATCCCCCCCTCTGGCCTTGGACGCATTAACACAGTCAAGGCCACCCTCCGTCTACCGGTGCCCCACAAGAATCCTGTGACCATGGACGTAAGCTGGAATCCAAACCGGCAGGTTCCCAAAGTAATATAATAGCCTGGGGAGGGCCACCATTTTAAGTAAGGCCACACGCCCAGCCACTGATAGTGGAAGTGTCCCCCAGAACTCAAAGCTGACGCCAGGCTTCTTACAGCCCTGCCAATATTGCCCTCCAACATATCCACCACGCCCAGCTCATGCAATAATGCCTTCGCCCCTAAGAGCGCTTGCCCATGTCTACAAAAACATTAGCAAGTCGTCAGCATATATGGCTATGTGGTGAATCTGTCCATGAGCTTGTAGGCCTTGGTAATATCGGCCTGTCCTGGCCTTAGCCACCACAGGCTCCAAGGCCACCGCCAACAGGAGCGGGGACAGCAGGCAACCCTGTCTCGTGCCCCGGCTCACGTCACAGGCATCAGATATCGATCTACCCGTCCTAACCCTTGCCGTAGAGCATTTGTAAAGTAAAGCCATCCATTCTATAAATTTGTCCCCCAGTCCAAATGTAGAAATGACGGGGAACAAATAAGGCCATTCCAGCCTGTCAAAGGCTTTTTCTATATCAACAGCAAACACAGCAGCTGCATCTTTTGGATAACAGTCTGCTTCTAAGATCTGCAGTAGGCGCCTAATATTTAGGGCCGTATTCCTAGTGGGAATAAATCAAGCCTGATCCGGATGTATGGTGGTCGACATGAAAGGCAGGAGTCGAGTGGCCAATATACGACTCAGTATTTTATAATCTGTATTAAGCATGGTTAACGGGCTGTATGCAGACCGGTCCCATGCTGGCTTACCAGGTTTAAGGAGAGGGATGATAACTGCCTCTCTTGTTGACACCGGGAGCAGGCCTATCTGCTTCTCATCGTTATATAGCGCTACCAATCGAGGTGCTAGCTGCTCAGCGTAGGTTAGAGAGCAGGCCTATCTGCTTCTCATCGTTATATAGCGCTACCAATCGAGGTGCTAGCTGCTCAGCGTAGGTTAGATAAAATTCTATCAGGAGACCATCCATCCCAAGAGTCTTATTCCGTGCCATATGTTTAATAGCTGCCCTCACTTCTCCAATCTCAATATTTCGTTCTAACAACTCTGCCTGTTTGAGTTCACGTGTAAACCTACTCAAGGCACCCTCTGTCTGGGTCGTCTTGCTCTTATACAATTCCTTGTAGTAGTCGGAAAACAACTAATTTATACCCTTTTGAGTATAGCCAGCGCCCGCCCGGTGGTCCCGGTTATCCAGAATCATCAAGCCTCTGCGCAACGGGTTAGCCAGCCAATCTAGGAGAGCCCCAGATTTGTCTCCCTCTGTGTGTGCACGTGTGATATAAGTTTTATAATCGAAACAGCGCAATCGCTCTAGTAGTGCTGCTACCGCCTCCTTTGCTTCCACTAGCTCCCCATGTTTGTCCGGCCTCCCAGGACGATCTCTCTCCACTTCCCTAAGGCGGTGTTCCGCTTCTCCTATTTCCGCTAGCAGCACCCTGTGTACCCTCAGCGATACAGCAACCCCGGATCACCGTTTTAAAAGCGTCCCATTCCACTAAAGATGTGGAGGCTGTGCCCTCATTGTCCCTGAAGTATTGCGTTATGGAAGTGCCCACTGTGACAAAACACCTGGTCTTCCAAGGCCTCCGGGTGTAATCGCCAAGTAGGTATCTTGCCATGTACATGCGTCCATTGCATCCGGAGTAAAATGGGATTGTGATCTGACCGTGTCCTAGCAAGGTACTCGCTGGCTTGTACGCCTGCATGCACATCCGGAGAGCATAAAAACGCACCTAAGTGCACATGGAGATCGTGCAGTGCTGAGAAAAAAAAGAGTGACCCCGCTCCCCAGGATGTTGAGCCCTCCAAGTGTCCACTAGCCCCCAGCGACCCTGCCAATGCCGCCTCACCTCCGCTATTTTGTGGATGGGCGCAGTAGGAAGAGGGGGGTGCGAGCAGTTCAAGTTCACATCTGATATACAATTTAAAGTCCCCACCAAGCAATACTGACCCAGTGATATAGGGTGCTAGTTTCCCTGACAGCTGCGAGAAGAAGGCAGGTTGTTCCATGTTGGGAGCATATATGCTCCCCAAGGCTATGTTGCTACCGTCTAGTTTTCCAAGAACCACTAAGTATCTGCCCTTCGGGTCTATAAGACTCTCTCTGCACTGAAAGGGCACCCCCGCCCGCACCCAAACCAATGCTCCCCGGGCGAACGCGGAATAGGCAGTATAAATGCCATTGTAACACTGCTCCTTCCTGCGCCTTTAAGTGGGTTTCTTGCAACCGCGCAATATGAACCCCCCTGCGGACTAAGTATACGTGTATTTTGTGTAGACGCCACATAGAATGCATTCCCCGTGCATTCCATGATATACACTTCAAGTCGTTGGTGGTACCCATCCGAACAGTGTTGGGAAATCTGCGATTTAAAACAGCCCTAGTGACATGCCT
Organism: Triturus cristatus; assembly: GCF_964204655.1. Classification (NCBI taxonomy): domain Eukaryota; kingdom Metazoa; phylum Chordata; class Amphibia; order Caudata; family Salamandridae; genus Triturus; species Triturus cristatus. Next base: position 701,285,629 of record NC_140586.1, read on the forward strand.
GGCCCTAACCAACCCTGAGCCTAACAAACAACCCCAACTCCCCCTCCCCAGGACAGCTACCTTTAAACTAGAACCCATCCAAACCATAAGAAAATTCACACTAAGTCCTCCGTCAACTACAGAAGCTCTGGGGACCTGCGGCTGGCTCAGGGCTTCTCTAACCATTACACACCAGCCTCATCATAAACAGGACAGTCCGGGGCATTCACCAGTCTTTAGAAGCATAAATGTTCTTCTGGATACTCTGCCCACTCTAGCTTACCACCCTCGTTAAATAATGCCATCTGCCGTCTGCGGTGTCACCTCGGGAATCCGTTCGCCGCTACCATGAGCCGTGTCCGAGTCATTGCTCCCTGAGTCTCTGGTAGAGCCAGCTTCTTCTTCCGATACTGCTGCCTGATCCTGCGCCAGTGCTACCACAGCTTGCAGAGACTCTGCCCACTCCTGTGCAGTCTGAGATAGCGTTGGTTTCTTCTGGGTTCTGTTACGGGGACGACGGTTCGGCCGTGATGTTCGGATTGTGGCTCACCTCTGCGCTTCTCCAGGGTTCTCTCCTCGCAGTGTCTCTTCTTTGTACGTCTCTAGCCAATCCCACGCATCCTTAGGAGAGTCCACATAGTGCGTTGTCCCATCTAGAATAATACGCAAGTGGACCGGTAACATCAGGGAATACTGAAGGCCCTTTCTTAACTGATACATAGGAGGCCCGCTTCCTCTGCACCTCCAAAGTATAGTCCGGTAACAGCGTAACCTTAGTGTTGTCCACAATGAAAGGACCCTCCGTCCTTGCTCTTTGCAGGAGTAACTCCCTGTCACGAAAATGGAGCAGGCGGGCCACCACCGGTGTCGGAGGCCTCCCCGGAGCCAGCGGCCTAGCCGGCACCCTGTGAGCCCTCTCAAGTGTAGAAAGTAGTGAGTCCCACCGGGGCCACCATGCTCCTGAACCACTTTTTCAGGAAGGCCACCATATCGCCCCCTTCTGCTCCTTCTGGTAGCCCCACCACCCTGATGTTGTTTCTCTGATAACGTCCTTCGGCATCTTCGGTCCTTCGCTCCAGAACATGCTCCCTGTTGGTCAGGGGTCACAGCTGCTGTGCCATATTTTTCTGCGCCGGTGCCAGCTCTGCAACACTGGTCCCAGTTTGCTTGACCCTCTCCAAGAGCTTTCTGTGCTCCTCTCGCAGTAGCCCAAGTCCCACTATGACAGCACTAATATCCTGGTGGAGAGTCGCCTTCGTGTCCGCTATGGCCTCTAGTATTTGTTGAAACTGTTGCTGCACCGGGATTTCGTGGGCAGTCTGCGGCTGATCTTGAGAACCTTCTTCTTGATCCTGGGGGGCCCCAGTCGGGCGACCCCTGGGTTTACCCATGGTGGCACAGGCCTGCCTCGCGCTCCTGCACCCCCTGCTCTGTCCGGTGGCGTGCACTCTCCAGGGGTGACCTGAGTCGGCTGCACCGCGCAGTGTCAGCTCTGTCCAATGATGGGGGTCACTAGTGAAGCGTCGTTCTCTGCGTCGCTCCGGGTCAGTGCTGGGTTTGTGTGCAAGGCCCAGGCCTGTCTCCTGTATCCCAGTCTCCCAACTGCCGCGGCCGCAGATGGGGGTCACTCGCTCTTCACCAGCTCCACTCAGATCTGCCCCTCAGTCGCTGCCTCCGCCGGAGGTATCGAGGCTTCACTCTACTCTCCTCAGCCCCTCCCGTCAGGGACCCACAGGTCACCGAATCACCAGCAAGGAGCTCTTCAACACCTGCCGCAGCTTACAGTGGGGCACATCATTGTCGCCATATTCTTTGCGGCCCCCGTCTTACTGGCCGCTGTTGCTCACTTCATCGTTGCTAGTCGTCAGTCGCCCCAAAGTTCTTCCCGGGGGGCCCCCGCCTGGGACTCCGACCCCTCGCCCGCTGGCCTCCTCAAAAGTCTGGCCCTATGTGAAGCAAATAAGCACCACACTGCTCTCGGGATCCACCCCCTCACAGCTCTCCACTGATCAAGGAGCCATGCCCATCTGGGTGAACCCCGACCGCAGTGCCAGTCCCGGATCCACTGGAGGCCTCCCCCTGCCATCGGTGTTGGCAGTCCGCTCCCTCAAGCCGCTGCTCCGGGCCAGCGCCGATGGTACTCTGCTCCGCTCAATCTTTCATCCAGGGCAGTATTCTAAGCCAGGGTCAGGGGGCCGCAGTAAAATCTCCCAGCCAGTCCCTCACTGCAAGCCCCGCAGGAGCCGCCTGCGCGCCTCAATTCTCCAGGGCAGGCGACTCGCACCTCACAGCAGCCTCCATTCACTGTTCTGCTCCCGGTGTTCCAGGGGCCTTCCGATCACTGTCATGCAAATCAGGGCACCCAGCCTGGCAAGGCTCCGCTGACAGGCTGGAACTCACTTCGGCGGCTCCTCCTCATCGTCTCGTAGGATTTCTCCTTACTTCCAGACCGGCGAGTCAGGGCACAGCCTGTTTCATCCCGTCAAGGCCTCCTCATGCTGTTGCGCCGCCATCTCCCCCTCCAGGCCGGTGCCGCAGGATAGAAGAGTCGGCAGCGCAGCCCCGATCTGGCACCACCTTCAAAGCGGAGCTCCGCACGCTATGCTTACTGCGCCCGCTTCCGCTGCCATTTTGAGGCTTCTCGATCTCCCGGGTCAAGTCCGCAGCCTCAGCCGATAGACAGGGCAGACGGCTATCAGCAGCTCTTCAGGTCCCCTTACTCGCAGGCACGGCCCGTGGGGGACACCGATAGTGTGTTGGGCGATCCCAGACGTCGATTTAAGAAAAACAACAGCAAGGCTGATGTGGAGCTCTCTGCTCACGTGTCCGCCATCATCCCCGGCCAAGCCACGCCCCTTTTCTATATGAAGTATTCATTGTAGAAGGTCACCTAGATCACTTAAGTTTCCATAGTGGAACTTAAACAAGGGAGGATATGATTTAGTTTCAGAAGTGATTAATGGTGTCCTTTGCAGCAGAAGGCTGAAAATGGAGGTGTATCCTTTGTGCAAATTACGTAAGTTGGGAACATGAAAACGTTTCAGTGTAGGGAGAATAAACTTTGAGAATTTTTAGCCACCATACCAAAAAGTTACCCCAATTTACTTGCTGGACTATGTTTCAGTTGGCTGTTTTTTTGGGGGGGGGGGCCTGAAAGGTGTGGACGTTTTTGTTCCTTGCACCTAACCCTTGCAAAGCCTACCCGTGATACTGGGTTAATTTACAACCAGACTGAGCCTCTTCCAGAATTTGGAAAAATAAAGATGTGTTTTTCAGCAGTTTGCTTATGGTGCTTAAGTTCTAAGGAGCATCTGCAGGTGAGTGGGACTTACATTTAAAGGTAGTGCTGAAGTTTGTAACAACTAGAAATGCAATTGTGAAGGATATATCCTCCGATACATAACTCCCCTCATCTGTAGCAAAAATTGATTGTTTTGTTAATAGCATGATTATATCTCAGATAAAGAATTGAATGTGGCACATAGTGCTTGATGGTTTAGTATACGGTTCAGGTGTAAAATAGTCCCTCATAATTTCCATTGGAAGCAGTTCCTGTAGTGTGGAATCATATGCCAAACAGCTAATGGAATGAGGTAAGAGTAAAATACTCCTGGGTGGAGAGAAAACCAATTCTAAGTATATTTTAAAGTATTAGTAATAGTAGGACATGCTGACTGCTGCATTCTCTAGTCAATCCTAAACAAGACACTGTGACAGATCGTGCCATGGCCAGGCATCTCACTACTTTCGAGTGGTCCATAATTCATGTAGGGGCCTCTGGTCTGTCTCAAAGGCTTGAATAGAACACATTAAAGCCCTAGTGGCATGCTGTGAATTTTTTATCTCCTCAGTCTCTTAACTGAAGATTCAGTGAGCATGATACTCTGAATAAATGAGTTGATGTACCACAAGGAAGGTTCAGTCCTTTGTTTCATTCTATTAAAAATTAATCGTGCATAAATGTTAGACTTGCTCTGTTCCTCTGCGTTGAATTTTCTGAAACGTACATAAACTTTAAATTCAAGTTCAGTGGTATTCTTTAAGTAGGCGTTTTAGCCAGTCTAGGTATGTTGTGTTTTGTACAGGGTGTTTAAATGGGTAATTGTTATGTCCTGTATATTGTGATGCCACCTGTAGAATGTTGGTGGAAGGTTATGTGGGGAGTTGGAATGTTTCTGGGGCAGTCATTTGGTGTTGGGGGTGGTGAGGGAGCCTGCTGAAGACCGTATGTGCCGTGAGCTGCAATAAAAGACTGTGTGTAGTAACACTGTGCTATGTTACTACAGTGCTCAGATGTATTAGTCTACAACGGTTTCTATTTGTCTTCCTTATCAGATTGTCCGAGTGGAGCCGCTGGTCAACATGGGCCAGGTTACAGCCCTGCTGAATTCCATTGGCTGGACTCTTCCGGTGGTGCCAGAACTGGACGACCTCACAGTAGGTGAGGTGATTCAGTCTACTGTCAAGAATTATGACTTAACCATCTTCAAAGAAGACATTTTCTCACATGCAGCTTTTGTTAAAAATAAATAAAAATGATGGCACGTTTATCTTTAAGTAACTCAAACTGGCTTCAGGAATGCAGAAATGCTGATGCCATTCATATGAGAAAAAATGAAAATGTACTCGTGGTCTTCTGTTGCAATACCTTGATAATGGGCTGCACATTAAGAAGCTGAACACCAGTAAGACAAGTAATGTCCTTGTTTCTGTGACTTTTGCTCTTGTGGTTTGGATCTGCTCTCGTCCAGGAATGGGAAGTGATAGCTTCGCTATAAGACTATAGCATAGCTTTACGTATATTATTGAACTAATTTGCCCCAATTCCCTTCCATAGTCTAATTTGGATACCATACATGATGGCCTTTGAGAAAGTAAGGGAATCGAGGCCTAGTTGAATATTATATGTAATTATATTAACCCATTGGAGACAACAATTATTTGTCTAAGAGGAAACAATGGTTGGTTGTTGCCCTCACGGAAGGGATTTAACCCTAGGATTGAATACTTTGTTATAAATAACACATAGTTAATCTTATCTTCCCAAAACACAGAGCTTTAATATGAATCGCAGTGTCCTCATTATCATTCTTCTTAGTAGAAACAACAAGCTGGAATTGTCAATGTTGTATGTACATATATGTACAACCCGTTACTTTGTCTACATTCATTGTGATCACTATTGGCGATTGTGCAGCACATAAATTATTTTAAAGAGTAAAAACGTTATTTAAGCTTATAGCTAGCGAAATCAGAAGGCAATAATTCGGCATTAAATCACAGAGAAGTATGGCCCACATGCCTGCACTTAACTGGCGCCTGCGAGGAGCAGTGAAGAAAGAGGAGATAATATAGACAAGGGACTTGGATGACCTGTCATGAACTTTTTGTCCCATGTGTTCATGGGATTTGTAGTTTGGTTAATGTTTTGACATGACTACTGATCATCCCTTGAAATCCTTCTAATAGGGTGAGTAGATATATTGTGTTGGACATAGTCAAACAAGAAGCCTGAAGAGAATCAGTGTTTCTTTTTTGGTTGGGGTTTACTACGTGGGTCAACCTTACTTTTATGTATCAATATCAAAAAGGTATTGGCAGCATCCCATGTATTAAGATTCACCACTGACTCTCTTTTTTAAATTGTTGTCCTAAGAGGATAAAAAAACATTTGATAATGGCAACAATGTAAAATAAAGAGCTTGTGATTCCTGCTACTCGCAGTGCTATTAATACCTTCGTGATATGAGGGGTGGTGTTGTGTGATTGCTATATATTCACTGAAGAAAACGCAGTTAAAAAGTGGCTTATAGTTCTGGATCAAACTAGTGAAACCACTGAAATTTACCAGTAATTGTTATAAACTAACATAACTAGCGCCATCCGTCATGGCGCCATGTTGTTGTTACCTTGAGCACTGTTTTGTTCGTTTCTGTTCCTTTGCCAAATTGGTGTTTTGTGCGTGGAAGGTTATGGCGAGTGGTGTGTGCATTGCTTACCGTAACCGGTAAATTTCAGAAATTTGACAGCTTGAGCCAGAATAATAACTCCCTTTTTAAAGCATAAACCACTGAAAATCAGTTTTTAACAGTTTTTTTTCAGTGAATATATCCTAAATCTGATACTTACACACTAAATAAATCCTACTGGCTCGAGGGGGCAATTATTACTCAAGAATGCATGTTTCAGGCAGTCAAAAGCATCTAAATCTACTCCTGTGCACTTCTTGCTTGAGGTCTGGGAGGTCTCAGGTAGGCCTGTAGGCATAAGGGTGGATGATCCTTTGAGTTCTGCCCTCAGATCGAGTGGTCGAAGGCACTGTGTTGCCAAGTTGAGGATTTTCTGCTCCAGCGGTGCATAGCTTCAGAGACCATCGGTTGTATGAAGGCATCCATGACCTCACTAAAGTCGTCATTAATGGGGAGGTAGGTAACTGCTTCTTCCTCCATATAGAAGTTGTTTATGTCTTGCCTATTAGAGGCACTTTATGGGCTGGCCGCACGAGGTAGCGAAGAAGGGCCTGAGCGGGCACAATAATATAAGGGGACACTGTTAGCCCTTATATTCACAGGGCTAATGCGTAAGACAGTTAGTAGCAAACCTGTCTATTTTTCAAATATTAGCCTGAAATCGAAGCGGTTGTTGACTTCGATTACCTACCCCTACTCTGGGAGGCCACAAGCGTGAGAATGAGTCTCCTACAGGCGCAGGTACAGACCCCAGAGAAGAGGCATCACACTCCAAGTACCGGGGCTAAAGAGAGGCGCCCGGCTGTGCGTGCTGATCCGATCACTATCTGTGGAATACGATTGGAGCAATGGGGCTGCTCTAAGTGAAGCCTATGGAGAGGCGTATGGGTGCCACTAGCGGTTGGAAGACCACGCCACACAGCCCTGACAAACCTCAGAGAGGCCAACGACCTTGTGGCCCTCAACCGTGTAGAAGCAAGAGCACTTCCGCGGATAGCCATGATAACCTGAAAGGCAATGAATTGAGAGCTACAAACAATATATCGAAATTGAAAGCAATAAATCAGCATTAAATCACCGAAAAGTATGGTAAACAGGCCTGCATTTAACTGGCGGCCGAGGGGAGCAGTGAACAACAAGCATTTGCAATGCAATTGGTCTCGCCTTTGGGATCTTATATGTATTTAGCTATGCAGCACATTAGCCTGGGTGCTGAAACATCTATTCAGGCTTCGCAAAAGTGCACTGCTCAGAGTATTGTCATCCTCACTTATTAGGTGCATCATACTTAAACCTTATTTAAAATGTAGAAAAATTATTTTTAAAAGAACGTGCAATTTATTTGACTGTTTACTGGAGTAAATGAGAGAGGCAGGAGAAGAGAGACTGCGCGGATGATAATCTCTGTCACACAAAATTAATAGAGACATGGCAGTCTAGGTCCCTATGCCATTAAATCTGCAATGATTGTATCCACGTTATGCACCCAGGTGACAACTTACAAGTGCGGGTAGGGTGAAGGAAACCCCTAAATACAAAATTGCACCTAAGACTGGACTCCTATGTGCATAGCAGATTACTGATAAACTACCCTGCATGCGAGTACTTCGATGTGAATGATCTCACCACTTGAGTATGAACAAGATAACCCTGAGTCAGAAACAATTCCCAAAACAGGTATATCACACTTTGCATATACACCCAAGACATTATTACATGCACATGTTTAACCTATGGTGCAATTTCCCCAATGTCAAGGTTAACCAGGGTATAAGAATCAAGAGAAGGGCGACTGTCATATCCGGTCTATATAAGTTGTAACTGACGACAGACAGTAACTAACTTGTAAAATTAGTAGCTCAAGACTGAAAATCCCCCAAAATGTAAGTGACGGTAAGACAGATGCTTTACCAGTGATGTAAGTGACTGATGCAGGTGTACCCCACGTAACAGGGGCCCTCTCAGTGGCAAAAGCACCCAATGATATGTGACCTCAACAAGAGCGGTGTAACCCAATGACAGCCAGCCAGTATATTAAAAGTGTTTCGAGACAGTGTGGACCTATAATCTCCGTGATCGCAACGATGTAATTAGTGGCGGGGGGGGGGCCTCGCTATGAAGTGATATGAAGGGATAGTCCCCAAAAAATGGGGAAAGGGATCCAGATTTATTTCCTGATCGGAAGTATTTCTGCTAGATAGTTTGGGCTGAGGCAGTCTAAGTCACATGTCAGCCCCTACATTCAGAGGTGCCAGATTGTCTGGAAACCTTGATATATGCGTATAGTCCTGTCTGTCCCTTTGCAATCAGAGAAAAGACTTTCTAGAAAGAACTGACTAGGATTTGTGAAGAGGAGATATGTCTTTAAAGGTGCAGGTTGCATGTCACGTTTTCTATTAAACATCAGACTACAGATAACATCGCTTTATCATAGGATAATTTCTAGCGCTGTTCGAGAAACTGATGCATGATCATTGTACAGAATTTAGTATAATACACATTTTTAAGTGGGCATAGTGTTATGTCATGTGCTAAATACTTTTCAGGTAGTGTAGCATAGCATAAACACCATAACACAGCAACGCATAACATACCAAAGCATGAGCAAAAATATAGCGTAGTGTAACATGGAAAAACAGGATAATACAGCAAAGGAGAACCCAACAACATAATACAGCATACCAGAGTACAAGGAGGCAGAACATATTGTAGGATAATTAACATAACAGCAAAACACAACACAGTACAGTTTTTAAGATAACATGACAAAGCATAACAATTTAGCGTGGCATGATTATAATACTATATACCAGTTTATCCACGTGCATTAGAGCATAGTTTAAAACAACGTAACCCAGCAGATCAAAACATGGCTCGCACACTATAGTACAAGACAACAGAAGGGAGTAGATGGATTTAGCAGTCCCAACTGTTCCTGGTAAATATGCGTTCACTTTCCTGCCTTTAAAATGGGTGCACTTGGAAGCGTGAAAGTGAAACGTGTGCCCAGAAGCGTTTACATAAATGCATTTGTGTTTTGGGGAGTTGATGAGATAAACTGACTGGGACCCCAAAGGAAACATTTGACTTGGGGTACAGCATTAGGGTGATTCAAGAAACGGGCTCTCTTTTATACTCCAGTTCTAGCGCTTTGATGATTTTGTCACCGGTATAGTGCTTCCGTGAGGGGTGATAAATGGACATCTTTTCACTTTCAAGCCACCTTGTGGAAGCGAGAGACCTCCTCGGGGAAAGGCGCCTATGAAAACAATAGGAGACACCCGGAAGGGCTATAACTGCTGGCATTTAAAGCCAATAAATCACGCGTTTCTTGTGCGGACAGCCCCGAGCACCTTTGCGCAGTTACTATATTGTGCAGTAACATATTTTACACGAAGGCATTCATGTGGGAATTGTGTGCCTTCTTATTAATTGAAAAACGTGGTTAGTAAATTACATTTCTGAACATTTCTGGCTGAACCCAGATGTTTCCTAATCAGTCAGCGCTGGACAGCGGCTAAATTGCATCAAAATGCCCCGCTAAATTGAGACCTTTGTGTGCAGGCCTCTTCTCCTCGTATTGAAAAGTTGATGACATTCTTCTCATACGTGAGTTTGAGCTATTGTTATTGTAAATAACAATGCCTTTTATTTTTGTTTTGGATTTTAAAACATGAATAAAAGACATTGCCGTTTACAATGCCAATAGCTTAAACTCGCGTAAGTCCGAGACCTATTGCATTGTAAACGCTTGCTTAGGCATGCTGAAGTGGATGCCTGCTTGTGCCCCGGGGGGACCGCAAAGTGCATTCTGATAGAGAAGCACTCTAGTAGGTCCCTGCTTTTGCCCCAGGGGCACTATAGTGCACGCAATGGACACAAAGATAAACCCCTTTAAGGGGGCTTGTTTTGAAGCGACGAGCGGTGGCGTAACATGTAAAGCTGCTGACGTTGGAGTTGGAGAGCAGAGTTCGATCCTCGGCTTGGGCTGTATAATGATAAATCATTAAAAGAATGTCCGCGGCGTGGGCTGTATTAATCCTAAATAATTAAACAGAGATCTCAGAGAAAACAAGCTTTGTGGGGAGAGACAAATAAAACAAGCATTGGCAGAGACACATAAAACAAGCATTGGCAGAGACAAATAAAACAAGCATTGGCAGAGACACATAAAAGACACATAAAACAAGCATTGGCAGAGATAAATAAAACAAGCATTGGCAGAGACAAATAAAACAAGCATTGGCAATGCAATAGTATGGGGTGTGAGAAGGCATTGGAAGAAAGTAGTCTGTGCAGTAAAGGGGCCAATAGCCGTGGAAGGACACAAATGAAGAAATGTCCATCATAAGGAGGGACTAACAAGCCTACAACCAATCGGAAGGCACCATCTAGGACACCAGCCAATGAAAATGATGGGTGGAGAGTGGGTGGAGCTTATATACACTATAGTGTATACTGCATGTCTCAACGAGACAGCGCAAGCTCTGCCTAGGCGAGACCTAAAAAGGAGGAGGAGATAATATAGACAAGGGACTTTAACAGGGGATTGATCAACTTGATTCGATGACCTGTCATGAACTTTTTGTCCCAAGTGTTCATGGGATTTGTAGTTTGGTTAATGTTTTGTCATGACTGCTGTTAAGTAGCTTAGGTTGCTCAAGGTGCTGGTAAGTTTCCTAGCAGATGGTAGAAAATGAGAGGATATTTTCCTACTTTTTGACCTCAAATGCATAGGGGAAAGCTTATTCCACTGCAGAAAATGACTTGGCACTGGAGTTTAGTTCAAACATGCTTAGGCTCTGTAGTCATTCTGTTTAGTGATTTTGGGGGTGAACTCAACATTTCCATTTTTGGGGTTCATTGATAAGGAAGCCTAGGTAATTCGCTCGAAAACCTAATGGCATCCCATATCTACATCGAGTTCTCATGGTTTGGCACAAGAGGTTAGTTTGGCTTTTTTGGCAAGTTCTCCAGTTCTTCCAAACCAGCCATGAGTTGAAGAATTTGTATTATTGCTTCCCCGCCATACAATCAGTTACCCTTTGATAACATCCATTGTTTCACCTCATTCTCCATAGTGGTGAGCGTACCGATTTACAAAAGAACTATTGTTTAATTGTTTTCTTATTTCTATCCCAAGTTGCAACTTTTTTCTTTTTTTCTTTTTTTGCATCCAACTAGATCTTAAATCGATTTTTAAAAGTTAACACCAATAGAAAGCTTTTTACTTAACCTTTCGTGATAAATCAATAAATGAAAAACTAGGCTGAGGCTCAGCACACTCATCTAGAAGAAAAACTGCTTCAATATTATAAGGAAGTCACGTCGACCCATTTCCCCAAATGCAGTGTATCGACATTTAGAAGAATCACAGTTCAGTGTCCTGTGAGTCTAGTGACTGAGAGCCAATATGCCTTTATATTTTGTAAGTTGTCACTTCTGGGGTAAAACTAATTTGAGACAGACTCAGCTTTTCTCCACATTCCGTGTTTTCTTACTGCCATACAATGGCTGACTGTCTATTTTGCCACGTAACGTCATACAGGATTCACAGGATGAGAGACATTATACTGCTGAGTGGAAGACTGAAGAATCCAAAAGGTATGCCACTTTTGTGTGGAGCAGGTCTCAGCCACCCAAAAAGCAGAGGTGCAACTTCAATGCTTACGGACACCATAAGGAAAATTCCATAAATAGTGATGTCCCCACTATTGCCACCACTTCTATTACATGTCAAAGGGATTGCGGTTGAAGATGATATTAAGCGGGCTGCCTACGATTAGTTTGATTTTGTCATCAACCAACTTAGTGAAATTTACCATCCGTACCTGTGCTGTCCAGGACATTGGAGAGCTCAAACAACACTTTTGTTGCCATATATTATGTCAAGATGTTAATTAGTGTCACAGGATTGATCCTATCAAAAGCAGCTGAGAAATCAAAAAGGACTAAGGCACAGGCCAGGTTCCTCCCCCACCTGCAGCCATATGCAGGGAATCTCCTGAGGGCTACCAGATTGATAGGAATGGGGAAGGTTGAGCTGTGAATAATGTTACAAAATATGGTTTCCTACACATTGATCAAGAAATTGATTATTTGCAATGGAGAAAACTCCTAACTGCAAAAAAAAGAACACGACAAATGTACAGTATCCTAGTTACATTTAGACAGATATTAAGTGGGAAAATCTTTGATGCCCAAACCCATCTCAAAGAATTTGGGAATTTCTCTTTTCTTAAGTACTCTCTTTGATTTGTACTTGCCAATGTAAAACATCCAGCTAATAGACCAATGATGAGATTCGAGATTTTTGCTGACTTTAGAAGTATGCTGGATGCAGAGAAGGCAAAAACATGCCTCCGTTTATTCCATATGATTAAAGAAAAAAGTATGGTAACACTAACATGTCTTTGTATTTTGTTTATGCATTTGTTTTGCCTTAGCTTTACTCAGTAAATATGTTCTGGGATTTTGAATCTTGTTTATGCATATCCACTGGCTATTTTTGATGAGAGCAGGGTGTCATGCAATCACTTGAGGGATTGATGTAGGTGTTTGTGCTTAAATTATATTTTTGTATATTATATCTTACATTTTAAATGGTATCTTGTAGATACCTTGTAGTAATGGAAGTAGATCTGTGGATTTCGTTTTTCCGCAGTATTATTGCATTAACATTTTGTTTTTTTGTAAACTGCCAAAGATCTGGTAAACACCCCAGCTTTACTTTACTCTTCAACATGAAACCTGTATGCGTTCTCAAATAAGCTGCTGCTCTGAGTCACACCTCACATATGCCTATTTTGGGGAAATGTACTTATTTATCTTTGTCGCTTTTTAAAAATCGAGAATTTATTTTCTAGCTTGCCCCCCCATACATTTAAAGGAAGATTATCCTTCTCGGTTCTGAAGTATATGGAGGTTACTCTACCATTGTGTGGTGTTCTAGTGGCCTTATGCGTTCTCTTTCTATTCATATACAATATATGTGCTTCTAAAATACAGAAACTGCTCTGAGAAAATTCCTTCGACCATAGTTTCCATTTAATTTTTTTTTGTTGCAGGTGGCTTAATTATGGGAACTGGTATTGAATCTTCATCCCACAATCACGGCTTATTTCAGCACATTTGCCTGGCCTATGAACTTGTTGTTGCAGATGGAAGCCTCGTCCGGTGTACACCAGTAAGAGATTTCTTTTTATATTACGGTGTTAAATATATTTGTTCATTGTTTACCCAAGACCAGTATTTTAATTACTGGCCTACTTCTTTCAGACCGAGAATTCTGACCTATTCTACGCTGTACCATGGTCCTGTGGCACCCTTGGATTCCTGGTTGCAGCAGAAATTAAGATAATTCCTGCCAAGAAGTATGTCAAACTACATTATGAACCTGTGCGAGGTCTCGAGAAGATTTGTGAAAAATTTATTCAAGAATCTAATAAGAAGGAAAATGATTTTGTGGAAGGATTAGCATACTCCTCAGATGAAGCGGTTATAATGACTGGAGTCTTAACTGACGAGGCTGAACACGACAAGGTACATTTTTATGCAATACATAGTTCATTTCCTTCTGCGAAGCCATCCACTTTAGGATTACCATGATTATGGTAAGCGTTTGATAGTGGGTGTAGTGGTGTTAGTTTATATTCTCATACTCTCAAATGTAAGCTTGCTGGTGGTTTGTTGCTCCACTGTGAATGCTCCTCTAGTCTCAGCAAGATTCTGCACTGCACTGAAGAGTGATATTCTCCCCTCCCTATATTGCCCTGTGATCATGTCCTGTTACTCGATTTCTGGCTTTTTAAAATTAATACACTTAGTGATTACAAAATTCAAGGCCACATTAAATATGTAGATTCATGAATTGCTAAGTGGGAATATTAAATTGAACTTCAAGTACGCTTCTATGTGGTAAACATTTAAAGCATGCATTTAGTCTATATGTATTGCAAAAGATTTGGCTGTCCTCCACATGCTGGAGCATGATTTATTCACATTGAAACAATGCATATATTTAAGGCATTGGGGGATTGGGTTCCTATCTTTTGAAGCATGGAACGGTGGATAGGTCATACGCCACAATGAATAATTTCCTGGTTGATTAGCCACAAACTAATCCCTTGGGGTACCAGCAACGGGAGGGTATAGTGTTGTTTAGTAAGCACCACAATGCTAATATCTCCACGTATTTGTAAAATCTATTGTTTCACAAAATTCAGAGTGGGCCATATCTTGAGCAAGTGAGGTTAATTTGAAATGAATGGAACTTTATACAAGCAGTAAAACCAGTGCCTAATTTGAGGCGGTGGTTGCCGGTGGGGTGCACCTGTACTTATTTTTGGGGACCAGAACTTATTTGGCCACATCAGACATTTCCCGATGCCAACACACGAAAAAACAAACAAAACAAACAGACCGAAAAGAAACGCAGAAAATCTGTCACCAAGGAAGAAAGCAGACATCTTTAAAAGTGAGATAACCTAGCAGGGAGTGACTGGCAGTTAATTAAAGAGACCTGAGGTGGATTTGGGACTGTGCACCCTTGCTATTCGAACTCTAACATCTGAGCAGCGCTCTGAGCACCGGCACCTATTATTTTACAAATAAAGCACTGACTAAAACATCCAGCAATGGAAAGGGAAATAAAGTTTGCCCTAGATGGGTTAAATGGTTATAAGGCTCCAAGCCAAGATTGGTTTACCTTCTGACTTTTGAAATCGTTCTCATATTTGTTAGTGCTTCACAACCTTAAATCAGTGTACAAGCAATTTTAGCATTGTTGCATAGGCAACACTTGCGGCTTCGATCTCTCTAATGTTAAATTCTGATAAACCTAAAATATCTGCTTATCCTGATCGCCAGTCATTTTCATTCTGGCCCTTTCCTATGAGGGAGCTTTATACTGTGGAGGTCCACTTCTGATAATCTGAGGAGACTATTTTTATGATACATCAGATCAAGTGAACTTCTGGATACTAAACAAATATTTGATTCTGTTGATTGCCTTTTGTGTTTTTTAGTGTTGAGGAGAAGAAGAGCTAGCAAAAACGCCCTGTCCGATTATTCTTGAATCAATATAGTTCATATGGATACCAGTATCTGCCATGCTTTTCACCTCCTGAGAGGCGGGATCCAGCAATCCACATTATCCTCACAGTAAAACATTTAGCATGCGTATTCATAGATATCTCTTCCGGTTAATATTCAGAGTTACCTATATATTGAAATAAAATAACTCCTTCTATTAGCTGATATGATAGGAAAAGCTGGTGGGGGGATGGGGGCGAGGCTACCATTGCAAGTCATACCTCTTAAACACATTTATTTAGTAGTAAGTATAGATTCAGATTTCAAAGGATACTTCCACAATTAATCTGGGTAGGCAGCTGAGCCAGACTATAGTGAAATTTGCTTGTGCTAAAGTGTAACGGGAGCCGCTTTGATTTTTCTTACCTTAAGAAGCAAGTCAAGTTTGTTTCATTTGAATATGGCAAGATTTTTGCTTGCGCTAGCGATAGATTTAATTGCTGCTCGGTTATTTAAGAGTTTTATATAGCGCTGGCCAGACCCGAGGGTATCGGAGCGCTTTACAACATATGTGTCAAAGAAATCACACAGTTAGGCAGTAGTATCAAGGAAAACACACAGTAACGGGGTAGTATACATAGTAGTTCATGGCGCTTCGGAGGTCTGGGCGCACTGTACCGCATTAAGTCAAGGAAGTCTGATGGAGTACTAGCAGTGTGCACGTTGGCTCAAGCCAACCTCCTTTAGGGATGGGGGGGCGAGGGAGGTGTCTGGTGGCTTGGTGGAGGTAGATGTCTTGATGGCAGAGAATCAAGCTGCTGCCAGGTTCCAGCTAGTGAGCTCCGGTGGCAGCTAACGATACGGGAGCGAACGATTGAGAAAGAGGTCTTTAAGCTGCATTTTAAATTTTGGGAAGGATGGGGTAGTTCTGATGTGGACTGGGATGGAATTCCAGATTTTGGGCGCACTTCCAGAAAAGGAGCGGCCGCTGTTTTTTTGTTTACGGGTTCAGCGGGATGGAGAGAAGCATATTTGAGCTCCTGAGGGTCCTTGTCTGACCGGCCTTCTTAAGTTTGGAGGCCAGGTAGGCGGGTTACCCTGTGTGCACGGTTTTGTGCGTGAGGCAAGCAGTTCTGAAGTTGGCACGCATTTCGACTGGGAGCCATTTTAGCTCTTTGAGTGCAGGCGATATGTGATTGGATTTCTTTGCTCCTGGGATCATTCTTGCTGCTGCGTTGAGCGTTGTTCTGAGGGGAGCTAAGTGGCATTTAGCTGTGCCTGTGGGGGTTGTGTTCCCATAGTCTAGGCTGGACAGCACCAGTGATTTAGTGGCCTGTTTGAGGTCTTTGGGTTGATGAAGGGTTTTATTTTGTTGAGTAATTTCAGGTTGAGGAAGGCGCTCTTTGCGGAGTTCTTGATGTGCTTGACCATGTCTAGTTTTGGATCGAGAGTGATGTCCAGTGATTTTACAGAGTCAGCCAAGCGGATATTGCCGTTGAGGGCGTCAATAGCTTTAAGCCATTTTATGATTTGGGGGTTCTCTTTGTGGTTGGAGATTAGGAGGAATTCTGTTTTGTCTGTGTTGAGTTTCAGGTGGTTAAGAGATAGCCAGTGTTGGACTTCACTAAGAGCGTTGTTGAGTCTTTGAATGTCATCGATGGAGGAGGTTTCGAGATAGATCTGGGTGTCGTCTGCATATAGGTGAAAGGGGACGTTGTTTTATTTTTTAGTATGGTGGTGAGGAGTTTCAAGTAGATGTTGAAAAGTTGAGGGGAAAGATCTGACTCTTGGGGAACACCTCTGCTGACGGGGTGTAGGTCTGACGAGACGTTTTTGATTTGTATTCTTTGTGTGTGGTTCTGGAGAAATGAGGAGAACCACTGTAGGACCACCTCTGCTGCACCTAGCCTTTTTTGAAGTACTTTGATGAGTAGGCAGCATTGGTCCGTGTCTAGTGACTTGTGGAGGTCGTCTATGATGTTAATGATTGCTGTCTCTCTACTGTAGCCTTGTTGGAAGCCAGATCGGTGGGGGTCCAGGAGGTTGATGTTGTCCATGTGTTGGGTTTAGTTGTATGAGAACACATCTTTCCAGGATTTTGGATAGGAGAGAAAGATTGGAAACGGGTCTGAAATTATTCAAATAGTTAGTGTCCAAGCCCGTTTTTTTTTTAGAAGTGGTGTGACTTGGCCGACTTTGAGGCAGTCTGGAATGGTTCCGGTTCTCAGAGAGCTGTTTATGATTTTGCTCCAGACCGGGGCTAGGGAGAGCTTACGTTTTTTAGCCAGTTGGGTGGGTATAGGATCGATGACGTGTGAAGAGGGTTTGGAGGTGGAGATTAGTTTAATTATCACCGATTCAGAGATGGGGTTGAAGGATTATCAAAGATTGGTGGGTGATTGGGTACGATATCATCTGTCCTTGGGGACAGGCTCCTGTGAGGGGGACTGTGGTTGAGATCCAAGGAGAGCTCAATCTTGGTGATTTTGTTGTTAAAGAAGTTGGCAAAGTTATCGCACAGGTCTTTGGAGGCCACAATCGAGGAAAGAGGGGGGGCTTGGAAGTCTGTTGCTTGATGAGGTTGAAGAGTTCCTTGGGCCTGTTTTTTTCCATTGTGGAGAGCAGTGCAGAAGAAGGACGTTTTTTCGTTAATGATGTGTTTTTTGTACTTCCTGCGAGTTGATTTGAGTTGCTCGCAAAGGATTGAGGTTGGGTTGTTCCGCCAGAGTCTTTCTGTGGCCCTGAGATGTCTCCTTTCGGAGTTTATGTCCGTATTGAACCAGGATCTGGATGGTATGTTTCTGGCTTTTTTTAGTTTCAGGGATGCTAGTTGGTCCAGAAAAGAAGTCATGGTTGCGTTCTAGTGAGAGGTGAGTGCTGTTGTGGAGAGATCATCTGTGGAGATGGGAAGGAGAGATCTCATCTTTTCCTCCAGGTTTGCCAGGGGGATCTGAGTTAGGTTTCTCGTCCATTTGGGGGGGGGGTCCAGCGTGGGGGGTTTGCATAGGATCGGTTGGCTGATGCGGAATAAGATGAGGTGGTGATCAGACCAGTCAATGGGTTGTGTCACGTTGGACAATAATGGCATCCAGGGTAGATCCTTTGTCGTGTGTTTCTTCAGAGCAATGTTGAATAAGGTTGTTGTTATTTAGATCGTTCAGGGATTGGATTAGTTTCCTCTTTCCAGTGTAGGTTGAGGTCGCCTAGAATTAAATTGTTTGAGTCTCGGAGTGAGCAGTAGGTTATCGGATCGGAAAGGTGTTCCCCCGAATGCTGTGGTGTTACCTGACGGATGGCGGAGGAGGTGGCAGAATAGAGATTTCTTATGGTTTGTCTTAATGATGGCAGTTAGGCATTCAAACGTGTTGTATTTGAAGGTGTCTGTTTCCATCATAGAGATGTTGACCTTGTGTATGATTGCTATTGCCCCTCCTCGTTGATCCTTTCTGTCTTTGTTGATGAGTGCATAGCCCCGGGGCACAAGCATGTCCAGGCTTGGGGAAGAGAATTTGTTTAACCAGGTTTCAGTGATGAAGGTAATGTCCATGTCACGGGTGAGGATGGTTTCTTCCAGCTCAGTTGCATGTTTGGTGGCTGATTTGCAGTTAATGAGCATGCATTTGGTGGAGGTCGCCTCGTTTTTGTGTTTCTTGATTAGGGGAACCCTGGGAGTATATGTGAGGAAGGCAGGGGGTCTTAAGTGTCTCAGAGGGGAGCGGTCTCTTCTGAATCCTGTGATAACCTCGATCTTGGATTTTGGGGTGGCAGAGGTAGGGGTGTCATAGGAGGCGGCGAGCTCCGTCACTTCACTTGGGGACATATCTGCAGTTGTTCTTTTGGGTCTCTGTGAGTTGTTTGAGAGGTGGGTTGAGATCCAGTTAGGATATAATGCCTTGGGAGGCTGTTGCTGTCTGGTGATTGGAAAAGTGGGAGTCGAGAGAGGGAGTTGGCTAGGCTCTGAGTGTGGAGAGGCTTAGTAAGATTGCGTTAAGACCAAGTATTACAATTTCTAGCTGGCTTTCCAGCAGGGCAAGACGTTGCGTCATTTCTTCAGAGGGGGTGTTTAGTGCAGGGTCGTCCCGCCGGGGAGAGAGCTTGTCGTTGATATGTTGGCTTTTGGCATTCCTGATGCCGGTGTTGACTATGTGTGGAGCCGTGGGAAAGGGGCGTAGGGGATCGCGTGGTGGATCCCTTGTCCTCTTGCGTGTGGAAAGAGCTATGAGGTTAGGTGTCGTAGATAGCGGGTTGTGGGCGTTAGTTGTTGGTTGGGTGAGGAGGGAGGGCGTGGGTGGTGATTTGTCCGGGGGATGCGGAGCATCCTTGGCGTCATACCTCCTGTTTGTGTTGGAGAGGACGAGTGTATTGTGCGTGTTTTGTTCGAGGAGGGTAGAGGGGAGGTAGTTGTCCAGGGGGGAGAGGATGAGGGGGTTGACGGAGGGTGTGGGATTGGTTTGTGGGGTCTCTTTTCGGGTCAGTCTGTCAAGGGATGGAGAGTAGGTCGGGTGTGGGTGAGAGGGGGCGTTACGTAGTGAGGGGAAGAGGGTGTCAAATCCTTCTAGGTGATAATTGTTGGCTTGAACCAAGACTGTGCCATTGTGGTAGATGGTTGCAGAGATATTGCCCTTACACCTAGTGTGGTTGTGGATAGAAAACGTTAGCTTGCAACTGTAGGGAGTGTTGGTTGATTTGGTTATGTGGAGCAGTGATCTGAGCATGGAATTCCAGTTTTCTGGTCTTATGGTATGGAAAATGAGATCCATTTTCAATTGACCCTTGGAGGTGCAGTGGTAGATGTCCGCGACTAGGGTTTCTGGGTGTTGACGAATCAGTCTGTGTTTCAAGTTTCTTTTCGCTTTCGAAGAGAGGTTGTGGGGGAAAGTGATGTAGAAGGAGTTTGGGCCATGTGGTTTAAGGTGTATTGATGTGGAGGGGCTGGGTGTGACTGTGGTGGTAGATGATGTCAAAGAATGGGAAACCCAATTGACCCTTGGAGGCTTGGGAAATTAAATAAGCAGGTAAGTGTGCCTACAAGGGATACATTTAAATATGTTTGTATCAATTGTAGAAATAAATTGATGTAAGTCCTATAAAAAGTCACATACAATTGGAATTTCCAAAGAAAAGTCTACTGATTTAACAGTGAATCAAACATGAAGTTACACAAATGAAAAACAATTGTAAACAAAAATTATGAACAACAACACGGGTGTAGGTATTTTAAAACCTAATTTTATATTAACAAAAAGTAATTGATTTATAAAGGGTACAGAATTTTATTTTTTTTAAAACAATTTTTATTAACACAAACAGAAAATAAAGGTACACCTTTCGTCAGTACAGGTTTCATCCGTGTGGTATATTTTGTTGGCATAATTAATCAATTTCTGACATTTTTGTTGAAACTGTTGTACAATTACATCCAAGCCTATGTAGCCATCACCCGACGCCCCCCTCTAATATTCCCACTCTTTGTTTGTGTCATTTCTTATGTCGTGATGATGTCTCTTTTTCATTCGCTCAGCTCGGGCTCTGAGTCTGCCACAGGGGGTTCGCATACATTTCCTCTAAATGCGTTCCATTTTCCCCAGATTCTCTGCCATCTCCGGGGGCAACCCCTGTTTGCACACACCACCCTCTCCGCCGTCATGGCACTATCCAGGTCTCGGCACCACCTCACGTGGGAGGGGAAAGGGTACAGAATTAAGAAACCAACACAATGTAGCCAGAAGTAAAGAGATATACATAAAGTTGAATTATCTTCATGGATACAGTTGTAAACCCCTTTTCACGGAGTGTTTGTGGGCAATCTATAAAGATTATACAATATCAAAATTGCCAGTAAAACAGTTAAATGGGAAATAGGTGTAGGAGTTGACGTTTCGGTCTAATGTTGTCTTTGTCCGTTAGACCATCCTCAGGACTTTCATTATGATGATCGAGAAGACCCTTCACATTAAATAGAGTCAGCAATTCGAGAAGCTAATCATAAATCGACTTGCTGCTTGTGTAACAAGTGGTTATTGCGATGCAGCTTAAGAACCACAAACGATGTAGGCTCTTTCAGCCGGGAAAGCGGTGCCAGTTCTGATTTGTAGCTCGAAACGGGATCTAAAGGATCAAAGCGTGCTGAAAAGTCAGCGTATGGTGGTAGATGTCATTTTGAGTTAGATGGGCGGGAGGATGGTTTGACAGAGCTCTTCTCAGGCTGTTGATCTAATGCCAGACCAGCTGTTTCAAGTAGGCAGTATGTGATCTGCAATCACGGCAGTGTTCTGGGTTGGGTCAGAGTGGGTAGCCCTCTGAGGAAACCCCAAACTGGGGTATAAGAGGTGTATTGGTGTTTGAGTTGGGGTGGTGACTAGAATCAGTTATTGGATGGTAAGCCTAGATGTATGTGGGTCCCTCCGGGATCTCCCTTGGTTGTGGGTGGTGCACTAGGGGGAGGTTAATAGGGATTGGTCCAGGAAGATGGTGATTATTTACAGCATAGGTGTTGAAACTTTTTGTTCTCGATAGCAGTGAGGGGGGGGCCATTACTAGTGCTGTGGGGCATCAGCGGTGAGTGTACTCAGGGGGCCGCCATCTTAAGTTCAGTCCCAGGGGGGCACCATCTTAAAGTCAGGCGTCCAAGATATCAAGTCAGTCCCTAAGAAATCCCAGACATTTTTAGGCTTTGTCTCGTTATTATCTAAGTGTGGATTCCAGTCGCCTGCTTTCAAGCACTACTCCTGAACACAAACCCTGGTAAAAATGTCGCATGTTGCAATGACAACATAAATATGGCATTTTTACATCTCTAAGGAATCTCTGGTGTTTGAGTTTTTACTTTGCCCTTGAGTTATGTATGCAAAACAGCAACCTAGTATAATGTTCATTATTAAGGGCCCACATCTTCTTTGATAATGAACATGTTAGGGATTCAATAAATCCTGTGTATCTATTTATCTGATATTGCACATTGTTTCTGTGCTGGAATGTACATTTGTCAATGTGACGACCTCTGACAGCAATTTTTTCATTTTGGTGTGAAAATCAATACAAAAATAATTTTGAGTTTAGTGAAAGGAGAACTTAGTGCAGATCATTTAGACAATTCTTGATTCTTTCACTGTACTCTTATGTTTCACTTCCATCTTGTTTAATACCTATGGGATGCACTCGCCAAGGCCCATTAGTATTTCTGCACAGCATAACGGGAGTTAATATTGGAAAACTTTGTTTCAGTAGCTCCTTTAAACAAAATATTTTTACTACTTTATCCAACTTGCACCACCATTGAGAACTGTACTAAAACTTCAGTACCACGGCTTGGTACATCAACTAGAAATGCCAATACGAAGAGGAAAAGAAAAATTGAATGGAGCCCTGATCTGCAGATGTCTTGATAAAACTATGATCTATCAATTACATGAGAAGCGACTGGAGAGACAATGCGAGTTTTAGTGATCCAAACGCTTTCTTTAGTGTTTGCATGAGAGTTCTGAGAGGGAGTGGCGTAACAACAACTCCAGACTCTGATTCAAAAGCAAAGTGCATTTTGGCTATTCCCAAGTAACATAATATTTTGGCCAGATCTTCATCACTACCCAAACTAATGTCCCCCGGCGGATGTGAATTTCATCCCATCTTTGTCTAGTGACTGTTTTTACTGTGACATCATGTTCCAAGCTCGTACAATCTCCTGTGTCCTCTTCACTTCTCTGCTAAACATTGCTCCTTCCGCTGATTTACTCAGTTATTTACTCCGCTTTCAAAGACATGGGCCTTCAGCATTTTTTCCAGCTCATACATACCTGCTGCTTGGCTAATATGAACGCCAAACCCTCGAATTTATTAAAAAAAAAAAAAAAAATTTGTCTTGGTTCTTGTGTAAAGGCAAAGTAAGCAGGCCACTGGCATTTTGGGGATATTCCTGCTAATGATTCCTTATTGAGTCTCACCATTATGTCCCACTATCACTATTGAGTGAAGAGCAACTCCACACCATGTGATGGAAGTCCACTCCCTCCACATTGCACCTTGGGCATCCCATATGGACATTTAAAAACCAGAAGATTGATTCTTTTAGGTTTGATACCACTTCAGTAGCTCTTGATACACAACCTGAAAGTTTTTTCTTTTTCTTTGGGCACCTGGGTGCACCTCCACTGAAAGCTGTCAAAGAACAAAAATAAAGTGATATTAAAACTATTTTATTTTCCGTCCTGCAGGTTGCCAGCCGAGGGAGGAAGGGTGGGGCGGGGCCACTCATAGTGATGCTGCAGCACCAGGGAGGAGGTGGGGGGAAGTGGTGGGCACTGCTAGAGGGCTGGCCAGACCCTCATGCTCACTTAGCCTTTCTCCTACCCGATGTCTGAGCGTCGAACCAGGACGCTCAGACCAATCCCAGCGCTGCTGTCATGCTGAGAATAGTATTCCCAGGATGAGAGCAGCGTTGGGATTGGCAGCTGGGAGCCTGCGCAGTGCGCAGCAGTTCCTGGATGGTAGGCGAGGATAGGGAGCAAGGTGGCGGCCGTGAGAGCAGGTAAGTGCTATTTTATATTTTCATTATTCTGTCTTTTTAGCTCTCACCTAGGCAGCACTCTTCGAGACATGCTGTAGTCAGGATATGGGCATAAAGCTCCACCCACTTTCCGCCCATCTTTTTAATTGGCTCCTGTCACTGTCCTTTGTAAATGGTGGCTTTTCATTGGTCAATAGGCTTATTAGTCCCTCCTTAGTTCCGCTTTTGCTCTTCTGTAACATCCCATAAGAACACCCCCCTGTTACATGTGTTGTTACTCGTTACATTTTAATTTCATCCTTACATCCTAGGAGCACTATTTTCTTAAATGGCATTCACCTGCCTGCTGTTGGAGGCAGGACACGCTCTCCCGTGCTCTTCTGCTTCGGGAACCTGCCCTGGTGTCTCACTACATTGTGACTTTCCCTTAGTGTGCTGCTCAGTAACAGTGCCTAGATTAAAATATTTTATATTTTGTTTTTGCAGCTGGCACATATCGTTTAATCTTTAACATAATGGCCGCGCTTTTGTTTGCTTATGCGCTGCTTGACCAAATCAAGTTTTCTAACATTATTTTTTTCAATCAATCAAAATTCTTTATTTCGGCCAATTAGGCCATAAAAGATGCAAGAACAATATCATCAAGATTTTTTTCAGTTTTGCTGCACGCCATTCCGCGCCTACCTTTTGTGCACCGCGCTTTGTATTTAAAATGGTGGCTGCGCGTTTTTCTTCTGTGCGGTTCGCCAAAAGCAATTTAGCAAACATTGTTCTATTCTTATCAGCGCACCATGCCACGCTTTCACTTTCATTGTAGCAACCACACCTTCCTTTTGTGCACCGCACTTGATATTTAAAATGGCTGTAGTGCTTTTGTTTTCTTCTTCGCGGCTTGCCAGATGCAATGTTGCAAACATTATTTTATTAATTCTTTTCCGTGCAGCGCTTTCACCTTTATAGTAGCATCCACGCCTTCCTTTTGTGCACCGTAATTGATATTTAAAATGGTGACTGCGCTTTTGTTTTCTTCTGCGCGGCTTTCCAAAACTAACTTTTTTCACAGCACCATTAAGCACATGGCCTCTCTCCTTGTGCTCAGTGTGCTACGGGTGGAATTACTGAAGCATGGAGACCTTCTGCTATGGGTGGCCCCCAGTGCTTAATTTGTGCCGGTGGTGTCCGGTGCTTTGCACCGTCACTTATTCTTCAGGGCCGGGTCTACACTATGCGTCGGCACGTCATATGGCATTGTGTTAAAGTAAATATAAAATTACCTCCCTGACTCACAGCAGACACTGTTGTTTCTCTCCCGAGTCTCCGGTAAAGAGTTTTGAGGCTGTGAGAGCCAATGATAGAAAGATTCCAGCTATACCCATGTTGTGAATATTGGGCCTTAAGTTCCGTGTTGCCTGTGGGCGGGACACTGAAATTGGGCTGGATTTGGTTCTGCTGGTTGGGGCTGTGCGCGCAGCGTAGATCATTTTCAAATTGCCATGCCCTGTCAAACATGCACCAGACAGTCACAATCAGTTCAGCTCGACGTCGATGGCTGGCAGCAACAGCAGGCCTATCAATAAAGGCAGTGCCGCCCACCAGTAACCGTAAGTAGCCAAATCAATGCTGCTTGCTTGCTAATAAACAGATTTACACACACAGCTGACAGGCAGCCAACGCTACATTTTCACACAACCAGCGCCGTGCACAGCCCCGCACACACGTTCGGAATAACTGCCATTTCCAGCTTGGTAGTGGTAACTAAATGAATGGCTCTGCTTTGTTCTGCAAAGCATTTACTGCGAAACACCTCACTTGTACGAATGATGCCACAAAAGCAATGGTTGCCGCTGCGTGGTTCAATCACTGTACAAATCAGGACAGCTCACATATATGGTAGCTCAGTGCGTGCAGCTCTGGCGGCATTTACCATCCACTTTATCCAGATCGCCTCGGCCCAAACCGCCATCTTCTTCAGGTACACATCCCACAGCAATCATCAAGTCTGACAGAGGAACCCTCAAAGGGCTGCCAGGCGACCTTCAACTGCTGTCCTCGGGGCTAATGAAACCAAGTGTGGTGGAGACTGCAGGATTATTTTCAGGCAGGTGCGGAGTCACCAAGTTATGCGACTGACAAACGTTTACTAATTAAGAGTGAAGTGGCAGCTGCTGAAAGTGCCCATAATTGAAAAAAGGTACATAATTTAATATAAACACCAGCGGATGTATTTAGGTTTTCATGGCCAAAACCCCCACTCCTCGTGTTGGCAACGCAGATGTTAGGAAACAACAGGTGGTATGGCCTGAAAACATGTGCGCCACATCCTCCCCTCCTTCTCCCAGCCCAGCCTGCAATGCTCAATGCACCAAACGTTGTTAAACCCAGTGGTCGAAGTGGGCGGGATCGGCAGGGCACAGCGTGCCCCTACTTCTTCAATTCCAAGGATTCCGTTCCCCTACTTTTTTATTTTGAAAATGCGTCCCAGGACGCAAGAAATCACCATCGCCTTTAAATATAGCTCGGCGTTTCCTGGCGTTCGAGGACGGGCGGCAGAGAAGTAACAGGACTCTGTCTTTCCCTTCTTGCTCAGAGAAGAAAAATACAGTGTCCACTTCTGCTATGCCGCTTCAGCTGCCCACCCCCCCCCCACCCCCACTCTTTCCTTCTTCCCTCTCTTTCTGTCTAGCAGTTCTTCTCTTACTGAAAACCGTGACTTCAAGATGGGGTTCTCACTCTCTTTCCTCTCCTTTCTTTTATTTGCTCCCCTGTGAAATGGATCCAAAAAAGAAAATCATTTTTGCTGGAAATGTCGAATTTTAATTCCAAAGTGCAGCATCTGGAATTAAAGGTTAAAAATTTGAAAAATAACTAAATAAAGTAAGACAGTGGTAGCAAACTGGCCAGGTTGATTTTATTCACACCTAAACACATTAGCGCCACTTTTACAGAGTTTGCCAGTTAAGCGCTATTTTTGTTTTCTTGTCTTTGTTTTCCCTGGGCTTGCAACTAGTGCACCAATCCTGGAGGTACTGCAAAGTGTGGATTGGAAAACAAAATGTGTACTGCGGCTCTGCATCCAGGGATGTGGTCTTTTTACCATAGTGCTAACGTTTTGTAAGGATATCAGCAATGGACATTGAAATGGGTCCATTAGGGACCCTGTAGTCATGTCCTTAACTTTTCAGGCAAAAGCACTCACTGATTTCTGAATAGTGAGTGTAAAAGTGTTAAGGTAACCATGTTGTTCCTGCTTACATTTCACATGGTTTGCTAAATTTTGCATTCCCTATGAGTGTTTGCTTTTTCCAGAATGTTGTTACTTTTTTTGTAGGCCACATATTGCTCTTGTCTATTGCGTCATTTAAATTGAGCCTCATCCAGGTGTTTATAGCTGGCAGCAATTTGGTTGTAGTTGAAGGCAGTGTGAGTTTTTCTCAGTATGGTGTTCAGTGGGGGAGAGGATGTGGCACTATGGCCAGAGCTGCTGAATTTGGAACTGGGGAACAAGGTTCAGCCTTAATAACCAGTCCACCAGACGACTCTCCTGAGAAAGAACAATCCCATGCTAGACCTTAGAAGGCTTCGCAAGACCTTAGAAGCTTTGGTGTCTTAGCACCAGCAGGTGGACCCTAGCACTGGCAAGTGTGGGTTAACCTTCAAGGTTTGTTCACCACAATCCATACTGAAGTTCACCTCCAGTCTTGCGGGCAGGCATATGAAGCAGCCCAGCCAAGAACAACAGTGACTCTGTCACTGAGGTCACAGGACCCTTGAGAAGGGCCAGCTCTAGGGCAGTGCAACCGGTGTGACCGGGCGCTGACTTTGGGTGGAGGCATTATGTTTGCAGAGTATATTAAGGTTTTAAAAGTGCTTGCTGCCTCCTTCCTGGCCTCCAGCAATTTTCGGCAACAATAAAAATGTCATGATGACTCTGATGTTTAATGTTCTTCCTAGAGAGAGATCGGAGTTTTGTCTAGTGGAAGTTTTGACTCATGGATAGGTAGCACAAAGGGTTAATGTACCTCCTGCATAGAACATGTACCATGCAGATCACAAAGTGCACATAATGTAAATAGGTCAGTGGGCTACTGCTTTTGTCAGAGAAATCCTTTTGTTGCTTGCAGTTTATAAGTTAAAATCCTAACATAGAACAGTGCGCTATTAACTGTTATCTAAGAGCTGCATACAAACTGCACGATATAAATTAGAGCATTGCGTTTTTTCCCCCAGTCTTTGGTTATCCTAATGTTGCAAAAAGTGTTCTTTTGGACAGAAATCAATTCTGATTATTAAAGAGAACCCCCAACCACGGTATTACGTTTTAAATTCTGAGTTTGTGTTTCTCCAGACCAATCACTATTAACCTATATGGCCTACTAGTATGGTTGTCATGTGACTCCTACACCTTGTAGTCCTTAGTCTTATGTAACATTGTCTATACAGTGATTTACACACATATTGATTGTCTCTGAGTAATGTGTGGGATGTAAAGTGCTCTGACACCCTACACTGGTATGAGCGGCGCTGTAAATCAAATTAAATGCATCAGAGAGAGTGTGGTTATGGAGACTTGAGGGGCACTGTTAAAGGGTGGTAGTGAGGGAATCCATGGCAGAGGTGGTCATTGGGGGGCAATAACAAACATTAATGCACAAGGCACCACCAGTGCTAAGGCCACCTTGCCCTTGAGGTCAGTCTGCCTCATCCATAGGTACCTCCATTGGCCTTGTTTCAGAAGTAGAAGCTGCAACTCACCAGGGATTGGCAATGCAGAATTTGCACGCACACCAAATTAAGTTCGCAAACTTCAGTCTCTCTGCTTCATTCACAAGCACTTTTACCATGTGCTGCTTGCTGTGGGGCCACTGGAATTAATTATGCAGGAAGCAAAGGAGGACAAAATTATGCCGCAGTGTTGACTAAATTATGCATTAAAAAAAAGGCTGCAGAGTAATGCAGTATATTTTCTGATATTTTATTATTTTGACATGTGTACACATGCTAACAGTCTCTGGAAAGCTTTTGCCTTATTAGTACCAGTTTAACATACAAATGCAACAGTGAGAAAGGTGATCAGTCAACCTTTGCAATAAGCCATCTACTCCGCAGCAAAACA
Organism: Triturus cristatus; assembly: GCF_964204655.1. Taxonomy (NCBI): domain Eukaryota; kingdom Metazoa; phylum Chordata; class Amphibia; order Caudata; family Salamandridae; genus Triturus; species Triturus cristatus. The sequence continues at coordinate 701,314,226 of NC_140586.1, forward strand.
AGTGACATTTTTTATTAACTTTTGATACGTTTGAGCTATAAACAATTTATTAGTTTAAATGGTCAGATCATGCAGCAGATCTTGCATTATGAGGCAAATATGGCAGAGCCATAATTATATAGAAAACATTTGCAAACTAGGATATTTTGCCATTCATGTTTGAACTGCTGTTGTGGAAAAAGGGAGAAGTGCTGATGACAGAAACTCCATGGCTCGGCGACAAATGGCTTGTGCTTCCACATTTTCTCGTATTTGGGAAATTCTGTGATTAGAAGCACATCCCTCTTTGTGAATGTGATTTTAATGTCAATAACTCATTAGAACCTTAAATAATCATGGGTATCCATTGGTTGATTAAACTGGGCAGTGAAATGCCAAACAAATACTAAAAATTGGGATGTTTGCACATTCTGGCCACACTTTCGGCTCCGCCCACTGATCCAATCCTTGGGTTATTCCCGCCCTCTGATTCTCTGCCCACAGTTCCCCTACTTTTTTTCCCCCACTTCGACCACTGGTTAAACCAAACTCCACAGTGCAGAGGCAGTGGCCCGGCTCTCCCCTGCCCTCCCCTCACCCTTCCCTCACCCTTCCCTAATAACGCGAGCTGTGCTCAAATATCGGCCTCGGCCTCAAAGTGCGGAACAAAAATTAGTCACCTGCTTGTTCCACTTGCGGGCTAGCAGGCAGGAAGTCACTGCAGGTCGAAAATGATTGAGGGTTACACTGGGCCTGATTCTTTGCGACTGCCCCTGTGCTTGCTTCTAAGAGTCGGTGTAAAGAATGGTAAACCTGTGAGCACTTCAACATTGGCGATTCGGGACACCTGGTTTCTGGCCAATGCTGACTTGTCAGGCTAACCTACATTGTCCTTTTTGTTCAGGTGCTCTTATATCGCAGCTGTAAAACTAACACATGTCTAACACTATAGAGTGAATTTTGAGTCCACCCCCTTCAACCACTGTCTTTCTTTTTTTTTTTTTATAATTTATTTATTTCGTAACGTACTGTAGCACAGGCATACACCATTGCTCGCCTACAACCCGGAGGCCAGCTGGTTCAGTTCTTATAGGCATTACACATTGCAACTTATCCCACATCCCGGGGGCCGGGCATCGCTGTCTTCCTATGCAGTAAGTTGGCAACTCTATTATGATGTATAGCCCTTCTCGCCGTTCCTATGTGACCTGGTCCTTTTGAGGGACAACAAAGTTTTGTACTTAAATTACCACAAAAAACTTAACCCCCAAAAAAAAACCACCCGCCCCTGTCGAAAAGTCCCTTCTGTCGCACTCAGGGCCTCCCCCCCCCCCCCTAGAAATCCATGCATCTGTCCCTCTCCCTAGCTCGCACCCCTGTGTACAACCCACACGCCCATAGTTGCATGTATCCGACAGCCTATGTGAACACTATTTCTCGGAACGTAGCCAGGAGCGCACGCCCCTCCGTCTGCAAAAATGGTCGGCTCTCCACCCAATGTATTAGGGCTTGACTCAGTTCGCCCCACTCCCTCCGCGCCCAGGGATAACGCTTCTTCCTCCCCAGCACCAGACTTCTCCCCCGCCCCATCCCTCCTGAGGTATTCAGCATAAAGTCCCCAAAAGTTCTTTGGCCTACTTCTTGGGGGAAGCAGTTCGCTATACGTCTCCGACTGCGTACAGCAGTAGAGCACGTCCCGTTTCCACTGCGCCAGCGTGGGCAAAGGGCCCCGCATCCAGCATATAGCTACCCTGCGCTTGGCAATCAGCATGCCCATGTCTTCCAATCTGCGTGCCGCCTTTGGGAGTCCCCTTGAGTGTCCCAGCAGTGCTATCGAAGGGTCCGGAACCAACTCCAATTCCGCTATCTCTCCGATCTGGCGAAATATTGCCTCCCAAAATTTGCCCACGCCGGGACATTCCCACGCCAAGTGCATAAAGTCTGCCACCGGGTGCGACCACCGCTCGCAGGTAGACCCCTCACGCAGGCCGTATCTATGCAGCCTTTCTGGCATGTAATATGCTCTATTAATGAATTTGAAATGAATAAGCCTATGCTTGCCATGCAGTGAGATACGTCTTATACCCGTACAGCAATAAGTCCACATGGCATCGTCTATCAACGTGCCCAGGTCCCTTTGCCAGGCCAAGCGAGCTTTAGTGTATTTTGGGGATCTCTGTGACATAGCTATGCTGTATAGCTTGGACACCATCCTATGCGGGCTTTTGTGCTTAAGTAAATGGGATAATTCCCGGACCTCAGGGGGTTCGGCCATATCCTCACCTAAGTGTCGTCGCCACACGCCTCTGACCCTATGAAATTGAAATCTCTGTAGCTGAGTGTAGTTCTCCGATGTTGACGCCACGTCGTCCCATGCTTTGGCGACACCGTCCGCAAATAAGTCACCCAGCAGGCGGATGCCCAATCCCCGCAGGGAACGCACAATGCTGCCGTCTCTGCAAGGGGACAGCCAAACCGCCCATTCAAGGGGCATGGCCGGAGAGTATAACAACGCTCCCGCAGTCTGCCCAAGTAGCCAGTTCCAAGCATGCCGAGTGGCATTTAACGAATCTAAGAAGCCAGTCCTGCGATTGGCCGGCTCTAACAGTACCGTGGGCAACGGGAGCGAACAACCTTTCGAGTTTTAGGTATGGGATCGTATCATCACCGTGCACCCAGGCGTGCGCCTGCGCCCCCTGTGCGACCCTGTAATAGAGCTCCATATAAGGCGCCCCAAGGCCCCCCATATGGTATGGCAGCGTCAGGACGCTCCAGCACACCCGCGCCTGCTTCCCCGCACAAGCCAACCGCAGCAGAGACCTATTCAACCTGGCAAAGAAGGTGCGTGGCAGAACTATTGGGATATTGGAGAACAAAAATAAAAATCGAGGCAACACTACCATTTTAGCGATGGATATCCGACCCATCAGCGACAGAGGCAGGCCTATCCAAGTCTCCACGTCTTCCTCCAATTTGTTTATGGCCCTCCCATAGTTCTCAGTAAAAACCACATCAGAATCGCGGTGCAGCTGTATCCCCAGGTATCTGACCGAATCCTCCGACCACTGCAGTGGATGCTCCATTTCAAACGGGGTAGTGGACGACGGAAACGCAATGGACTTGTTCCAGTCGACCTTCAGCCCGGACAGCGCCCCAAACTGTACAACCTCCCGCAGCACTGGCGCTAAGTTACTCTCCGGCTCCCTAATATAGAGCAGGGTGTCATCTGCGTATGTTGAAACAATTATGCGATACGACGGGAAGCTAACGCCTCTAAGATTGTGATACTCACGCAGGGCCCGCACCAGCAGCTCCGCTACCAACGCATATAGTATGGGGGAGAGGGGGCAGCCCTGACGCGTCCCCCTGGAGATCGGTATGGTGTCCGTAACCAAATCACCCAGTTTAATCCTCGCAGTAGGGCCCGTGTAAAGCACCCCAATCATTTGCAGAAAGACCAGACCCAGTCCCAGCTTGGTCAGGACCTGTCGCATAAAGGGCCATTCAACCGAGTCGAAAGCTTTCTCCATATCGAGAAAAACTGCAAGGGCCCTCGAGTCTTGTCGGACGTGCTGCAGCACGCCAAACACTGTCCTCAAATTATACGTGAGGTTTCTGCCCGGCACAAACCCTGCTTGTTCCGGCGCAACCAACTCCGGGGTCAGGAGCGCGAGTCGCGTGGCCAACACCTTCGCAAATAGCTTAGTGTCTACGTTCAGCAAAGACAGCGGTCGGTACGAACTGCACTCCTCCAAGTCCTTGCCAGGTTCGGGGATGGCGACCAGTATCGCCTCCCTTATGGAGGGGGGCATGTATCCGGTAACACATAGGTCGTCGAACAGCGTGGAGAGATGCGGAAGCAATAAATCAATGAAGGAGCGGTAAAAGGCCACCGTGAGGCCATCCGCCCCAGGGGCACTGTTTGCCTTCATACCTGCTAATGCCTCAAGGATTTCATCCCGCTCAATGGGCAGGGCCAGAAATTCCCTATGCTCATTTGGGAGGAATGGCAGCTGGATATGATCCAAATAGTCCCGTATATGATCATCCATATTAGCCTGTTTAGATGCATACAGGTTAGCGTAGTATGACTGAAAGCGTGCGGCGATGTCCACCTCATCTGTCAGCAACACCCCTTCATCTGATCGGATTTTAGTAACCGTCGCCTTGCATCTGCGTGCTTTTTATATATTGGCTAGCACTGAGCAAGGCCTATCCCCTTCACCGTATACTCTGGCAGTGGCGTACTTCCCTAGGTGCAGCACTTCCGAGTCGGCTGCTTTATGGTATTCAGCAAGTAGCGCCTTCAGCTGGTCTGCAATATCAGCCGATGCATCCGACTGCTGTGCAGTCTCCACTTCCCGCAATCTACCTTCCAACGATGCTAACCGCTGCCGGATAGACACAGCACCCCGGAGTGTTTAGCGATAGCCACCCCCCTGATATAAACTTAAAATGTTTCCCACACCGTTTGGAAGCTATCCACCGAACCTATATTAGTTTCAAAGAACGATGTGATCTCTTCAGCCAGCCTCCTCTTTAAACAAGGGATCAAGGAGGCAATATTGGGGGAACCGCCAACCAAAGGGGGGCATGGTCTTACTTGGCTTAGCCAGCGTGAGCAATAGGGGAGAGTGATCCGATAGGGTGCACGGTAGTACCTGGCACGCACGAACCTGCGCCATTAGTCGTGAGGACGCCAACCAATAATCTATACGTGTGTGTAGGTTATGGTAGGAAGAGTAGTGCGTGTATCCCCCCTCTTCAGGGTTGAGTGCCCTCCACACATCTGTTAGGCCTATACAAAGCATCTTCCTACTGACCGTCTTAGCAGCCGCAGACTGCGGTCGGGTTGGGCCACCGGATCCATCCAGCACTGGATTCATAACCATATTGAAATTCCCCCCCCCCCCCCCCCCCACAGCGTGGAGGCCGGACCCATGTCTTTGACTCTTTTTGCAAGCTCCGAGTAAAACTCCGTACAATCGTAATTAGGGCCATACACATTAACCAGGAATAAATCCAGTCCCCTCCCCTGATATCGCGACAACGCAAACCGGCCCCCACCATCCGCATAGAGCAGTTGCGCCTTGCCACCCAGCTTGGGGTTAAACTAGGTTTAGACCCCTAACGTTCCAGGTCATCACTCTCAGGGAGGCGCGCACCCCATGGCCTGTGGTATTGCTAGCCATATCTACTCCAGCCACGGCCATTGTTATCTACTAATGTAAGTCGTGTGCTACAGTTACTGGGATGTGACCCATGCAGAGCGAGTAGGCATTTCGACCCCTGAATCAACATAACCACAATAAACAACCCCATCCCCCCCCCACCCACAGCAGACCCCCCCCAACTTGGCCATGCCGCACCCCATCAAGGGCTTACCCCCCCCACCCAACACCCAACCCAGAACCACTGAACCCCCAGGCAGCGGGTGAAGTGCACTCGCAGGCGGAGTTCGCTCAGTCCGTAATATGTGGTAGCTATTTCTATACCCGCCCGCCCGGCTCTCCCCCGCAGCAAACCCATTACGGCCCCGTCCGCTCGACCACTGTGCTCATTACCCACTGTTCGGCAACGGCTGCCTCGCACCACCGCGCCCACTGCCGCCACTGCCCACGCCCAGACCTCCATCAAGGCAAATATCTCGCGCAGAGCAGGGGCAGCAGACGCGTCTCAACGCACTTAACTACAGGATAAGTAGAAACCAGGGGAAATCAAGCATACCACGTCACTGTTTACACCCGCCTATCCTCTCAACACCACAAGACCTTCCCAGCTCCTCACGTAACCCCCCCTTGAGCTCACTGTACAGGCCACCGGGGGGGCCTAGATGTGAAAGACAGTGCCTGCCAGATCGTCCGATTCAATCCTGCTGCTCAAGGGAGCTCTCCGGCCCCTCGCTCCGCTGTCTTTTCTCCGGACTGCCCCGGCCATCCTTCTGCCAGTCCTTCAGCACTCTGTGCAGTGCCTTCGGGTCCGTGAAAATGTGCGACTTCCCCTGTCGGTTAACTCGAAGTTTGGCCGGGTACAACATCGCATAGTCCAACCCCAAGTCGCGTATCTGCTTTTTAACAGGGACAAACTGACGTCTCGCCTCCTGTACTTTTGCAGTGAAATCCAGATAGAGTGAAATGCTCGACCCTTCGTACACTAGTGTTTGCTTCTCTCGCGCTAATCTCAAGGCGGCATCTCTGTCGCGATAGTTCAAAAGTTTCGCTATAATTGGTCGCGGCGGCGCACCCGGAGGGGGCCTCGGCCCGAGCGATCTGTGCTCCCTCTCCACCACAAATACTTCCGAGAACACCTCCCGGCCAAGAAGCGCAATCAGCATTGTCTCAACGAAACACTCCATCCGTCCTGTCGCAGTCGACTACAGAAGGCCCGTGATGCGTAGGTTACAGCGCCGCGTACGTGCCTCCAGGTCCTCGGTCTTGTCCTGGAGCATGAGTCGCCCCAGCTGTTTGTGATCCGTGCTCAGCGAGGACTGCGCCTCCTCATCCTCCACCAGGCGCTGTTCTGACTGATCAAGCCTCTCCGAGTGTTTGTCGAGCCGCTCTCCCATGCGATCCATTCTATAGGAAAGCGCATCAATCTTAGCGCCAAGAGAAGTAATGCCAGACTGCAGACCCCTCTCCATGGAGAGCAGCAGGCCACGCAAATCCTGGTCCTCCGCCGGCGGGGCTGCGGCTCCACCTGCATCATCACCCGTCGGGGTCTGCGACTTAGTACGCTTTTGGTCGAACGACAATTTCGGCTGCGACTTATCCGTCTTGCCCATGGTGTTGGACGCCCGAGAGCCGCGCCCCGGCGAACCACCCAGACCAAGTCCAGCGGCACCCCAAGCTCGCCAGTGACGATGCGCCCGCCCCACAGTCCAGTTCACAGTTATCCCAGGATTCCTCATTCGTCACACCTAGTGACCAACTGTAGGGCAAATTCAGCGTCAGCTCCACGAATCTACGCCGGTCGGAGCGCGGCCAGTGTTTCGCGCTCCCTCCGTCTGTTGGGGCCAATTCTTATCACTGCGACCAATGTGGCTGCCAGTCTTCCTCAATACAAGCCCCAGTAGTGGCTCCCTCTTCACCGCCGGCCAGCCTCGACCGCCTCAGCTCCACGGGGCCGCCGCCACACCACCAAACGCCATGACGCGGCCGCTCTGCCGCCCGCTGCAGACCACCGCCGTCTGTCCCAGCTGATTCCACTATTGCGCTCTCATTGGGGCCGTGTCTCCCGCTGCCCAGGTCTTCGGTACCACTAGTCCAGCCAGGCGCGGTGCGCACACCCCAGGGTCGCCCAAGGCCTTTCCAGGTGCTCACTCCTCGTGCACGCGCCGCTCACCGCTGTTGTCTCCTCATCGGCGCTGCGTATATTGAGCCTCTGCGCACCGATCAAAATAAACTTCCAGGGCGCCTTCCACTACGTGACTCTCCGGCTGCCACCAACGAGGGAGAAGGATTTCCCCCCTCTCACCCTGCTCAGTACGCTGCCGGAGTCAGCGGCTCAAGTCCGAGTCGTGTGGTCCGCTCCGCAATCCGGCTCCTCCCACCTCCGCAGGCCGCACGTCGTCCGACGCCAGAGCAGCCGCAGCTCACGCAACGCCCGGGGATCCAAGGCCCAGTACAGCACGACTTTGCCGTCGGTGTTTCTCCACCGTGGCTTCACTTCCCAGGCCTGGGACCAGCCGTCGAGATGGCGCCAACGTTCCGACGCCTAATGCACTGCAGTAGCGACAGTGTCAGGCGGAGCAGGGCAGGATAATTTACGGATCGTTGTGCTGCGAGTCGGAGCACCGGACTCAGGCAGCCATTCCTGTTGTAAGCCAAGCTCCGCCCCACAACCACTGTCTTTCTTCGACTAGCCTCTTTGAGCCATGGGCTTGAGACTTTATAAACCACATCTTGCCTCAATCCTACTGAGTAAACATCTCTCACCTAATGTTATTGGCTGTCTCATTGTATCCTTCCCGCCTCTGCCCCAGTTCTTGCATTGAGTTGCATAAAGGACTACATTACAACTGTTACCCTCTCTGGCAGCTCCCACTGGAATCTTCCCAAGTATCTCTCTTTAATGTGGTAATGCCTCTTGTGTAAGCAAATTAAACCTAGATCTACTGCCTTTGCTAATGTTTGTGCTACTTACCCCTTACTGCTCACCTTTCCATCATTGCATTACCTTTGGATATGTAAATAATTAAAATTTTTGTTAGCCAACGTCAAAGAAGAGTAGATATAACTGAATCTAGAGGAAAGTGAGCGTAGACTGACAGGGGAGAAGGTCGCAAGAACAGTGTGTGACCCCTGATCTTAGGAAGAGTTCCAGCACATCAGTCAAAGTGCTAGCCATAGGGCATCGAAACCCTCAGGAACTTCCATAGAGTGCACCTGGAGCGGGTGTATCATAGGTGTTGCCTGCGTTCCATTTACATGACCTCTGGTGCTCATCACAGTAACCTCCCAGAGCACCAATGTGGCCTTCTTAGCAAAGAGCAAAGCTACCATCTTGCCATTCATGAAAAGGAGCAGATCTATCTAGCAAGACAGTTACGGGAAAAGGTGTCGCCACGGTGCAGCACGATCTTGCCACCTTGATGTCCTCAATGTGATGTGGGGTAGGTAGGCATGGCTGATCAGATCAAGGAGGGGATGAGTGTCTTTAGTATTAGGAAACTATAGGTCAGGGGAAAGGTACCATTGTAATGTGGAGAGGAGTCAGTAGGTGATGGAGGGTAGTCACTTACTTGGTATGAAGTGTGAAGTGAACCGAGTCGGAGGCCTGGTCTCTCAGTGGAGAGTTTCATTTGCCAGGTCATGAAGCCCTTCTGCTCTCGTCGCAGTGCACCATTCGCCCAGTGACAATGACACCCGCTGCATAGCTGCCAAGGTTTCAGATTCCTATGAGTGCCATTTTCATCATTTCTGTCATTTCAGTGTAATTATGAGTGACATTTCTACGACTATGAATGACACTTTCTGGGGAGCAAAATCGAGCAATGAAGATTAGAGAAACATGTAAATATCAGACATTGCACCCATTTGTGCATTGAGATTGTCTGACTCTTACGTTTTGAGCTAAATCATCACCCTTTATTAAAGCATCCGCTACATTATGCTCCCAAACAGGGTGTTGCACGTCCATGATTGTTCAACACCTTTGAGCGATGTTTGTAATTTTTAGGACAAGGTTATGCTGAAAATGTACTCTAGTTTGCTCCGGAGCTAAAATATTTCTCTAGTGTGGCCTGCAACAAAACCGGAGTCCAAAATATCTATAATACTTTAGGCCTCCTATTCTTAATCCCTAAATTCATTACATTGAAGTTTCTTTTTCAAATGTGTAAGTTTGGAACCGCCTATCAAAACCTTACTATGAGGCAGGCTCCCTTGCTGAAATTCAGATCTGGTATTACATCTGACTTTTACCAGTTCCACTTGAGGATGTGGGTGGAGTCAATAGAGTAAGTGGGTGGAGCCAGTGGAGGAAGTGGGTGGAGCAGGTAAAAGTAGGTGTGACTTCCGACAAACATTTGAGCACCTGCACTTCATATTTTACAAATTAAACACTGGTGGCCCCAGCACTCCAGGTCCCTCCAGCCAGTCTTGTAAGCCGACCTGGTGGCGAACAGTCTGCAGAACCGGAGGAAGGAAAGGGTAAATGGTGGTGGGGAGTTGGCATGAGATGATATGAGGCACTTGTAGGTGAATAGTGAAAGCCGACACTGGGATTAGGTTGATGTCTTTTGGGTTTTGTGTCTGCTTCTGCCCTGCTGTCTCGTTCTCTCCCGGAGGCATCTCTGGCTGTCTGGATTACGCGTTGCGTACTGAATTACTGTGATACTACAGTCAGTAGTAAACTTTGTGCAACTTTTATTGTTCATGTGCCCATCCTGCTGCTGATTGTAAAATCAGTGAGCAATTTTAATGTATCTTTTAAAAATTCAAAGAAAAAAAAAACCCGTCTAAAAACCCTTCATGTTTTGGTCATCCTGTCTTTGGTACATGAGCACCGGTTACCTTACACTAGGCCACATTCATTTTTATTTTTTGTATTTTTGGTAGGCGCGGGGAGATTAAGTTAGCCGTCAGACCACATCCTCTTACCCTTCACGGAGCGGCACCTCCCCCCCCCCCATCCCCTTGAGTGTGAAGCTAGCTTTTCATATGAAGAGTGGGGAGACTACAATATGTCGGTACGCATGCACCAAACAAAAGGTAAAAAGACGGGAAGCAAGCACTCCCGCTTATTACTGGAAACTCAAGCACCCACCTCTTTTACTGTACGTACATTTCTAGCTAATTAAACATTGTTTACTCCGGAATCCTGTATTGCACTCGTGTCCCAGTGTTTTCGACTTGATAAGTGCATTTTCCTTCATGGAGGTGTATTTAACATACTCTCACTTCATGTTACCCAAGTTTCTGAGTTGCTGCCTTGCTCCCTCTTACTCAACCTTTGTGCGTTACTGCCCCATGTACATTCACCGTAACACCCATTTTAGGTTCCTGCTCAGTGCTTTGTTGTGCTACATATGCTTTCCCTTAGATTTTTTTTACTTAAAGACTTGCAAGTAATAACAAGCATTTGAAATGGTCTCGCATTTTATGAAGTTAGAGCTGATGGCGTTGAAAATGACGGTGTTTTTACTTTTGCTTTTTTATACCAATTTCAATAGCGCTATGCAAATATAATTTCTCCACTGCAAATAAAAAAGGGGGAAAAAAAAATATTGTCATTTTCAACGCCAACAGCTCTAACTGTAACAAATGCGAGACCTATTTCATTACAAATGCTTGTTTTGTGTGTTCACCCTTCCTGCCGCCTCACCACGTCGCAATACGAGCGGCCGCTACTGTCCCCCAAGCTGAATTCCATTGAAAAGGGGAGGGGCCGAATGACCTCCCCCCCAAGGCTTAATAGGCCCCAGGGACCCCATCGCATGGGGCCGAATCCTTTAGAAAAGGGGCGAGGGAGCTGCGCGGGCACACTTTCTCAACCTTTATAGGTCACTAGGACCCCATTTCCCGGTGCCTCTATTTCTTTTAGGTGGGTGCCCTCCAGGATCAAAGGACTTTGGTCTCCAACAAAACCTCAGCTCCACATCAGTTTGTTGGAGTTGCAGGCCATTCTTCTGGCTCTGAAGACCTTCTTACAAGGGGAGGCCGGTGGAGGTTCCCATGGGCAACAACACAGCCATTTGCTATTACAATTAACAATGTGGTGTGGATTCCTAGATTTCTCTGATGTGTTTAATGAGACTGTGCAACCTGGGGTTGGTTGGTGTGCTAGGGTATTTCCCGGATTGTGAACCACCTGGTAGAGTCCCTGAATGCCATAGTGGATGAGTTGAGCTGACCGCATCTGGTAGCTCAAGATTGGTATTTACATGCTGAGGTGGTGCAGGGTTTCTTTCAACAGTGGGTGATCCTTGAATCCTTTTTTTTTTCACTACTGTCAAGAAAGCATGATGTCAAAGGTTTAGCACATTGGAGTCTACCCCTACCTCTCCTGTCCCAAGTTCTGAAAAAGATCAAGTGTTCCAAGTGACTCTGGATTGGGCTTGGGGAATGTGGTACCTGGAACTTCTGGGAATGAACATCTGTCCTCTGATCAGGCTTCAACCTTGTTGGCTCTAATGATGCAGCAACAAGGCAATGTCCTCCACCCACATGTGCGCAATCTACAACTACACACATGGTGATTGGATGGTGACAACTAACAGCATATGATCTGCTGCCTGAGATGGTGGAAGTCATCCATGCCGCCAGGTGCCTTTCTATGTAATCCATTTAGCCGCGCCGTGGAACAAATTTTCAGCCTTGTATTGCGCTCGTAAGATTGATCCCTTACAGTCAAAGCTGTTGGATGTCCTTTTGTTTGTTTTATCTTAAGCCCAGCAAGGCTTTGAATTGGGTTCTATTAGAAGTTATTTGTTGTCCCTTTCTGAATTTGCTGGATCAACCATCTTTGTTTAAATCACCTGTTGCATTGAGATTTACTAAATGTTTGACACACATGTTCCTTCCCAAGTATTATGTGATAGCACAGTGGGACCTTAACTTGGTCTTGATTTTCTTAGCTCTTGATAGTTGCTTGCTGAGTCGCCTGACCTTAAAGACTGTCTTCCTTATCCAAATATATCAATATTATCACATAAGTGCACGCAAGGCCAAAGGTGATGTATGGCGGTTGCACTTATGTGCATCAAGATCTGCTATGAACTGGCCAAGAAGAAGCCACCAGAATGTCTGAGAGCCCATTTCACCAAGGCTAAAACTGCTACCAGTGCATTGGCTCGTGGAGTGCCTGTCCTTGACATCTGCCAGGCTGCAATGTGGCTGTCAGTGCATACGTTCACGAATCACTACTGACTTGACACCCATGCCTCCACTTTGCCTGCTCCGCCCTGCACTTCTTTTGGTCTGTGTCCACTTCAGACCCTTCACCTTTGGGATGTACTGCTTTAATAATCTATTGTATGGAGTGGAATCTGCAGTTTAAAGTATCCATCAGAAGTACACGTTACTAACCTTTGATAATGCTCTTTCTAGTAGTTAATCTAACTACAGATTGTTCACCGCCTTCCCCCCTCAACATTCTGTGGAGTGGCCTCTTCTTTTTAACTTCTGAAACGGTGGCAGGTTAGAGATCAGCCCACTGGTATAACAATTCATGCTCTGGGTCTGAGGGCACAGAAAGGCAAATACAAAATCAACGTCAGCATGCAGGGCCAACACTTGTATGCGGATCCGCTTGATCACTTCCAGGACAGCACAGAGCCACACCGTGCCATCTGGGTACGCCAGAGCATTGCCGAAGAAAATAATCCAGTCGAGGACCTAGGAGTAGTTTAAAGTGAAGAATCTGCGGTTAGTATCCACTAGAAAGAGACTTACTGAAGGGAAGTAACTTGTTCATCAGTAACCGTGCCAGACACTGTAGCCTCGTGTAACTGTCAGCATGGATAGAGACTTCCAGAGGGTCACTTAAGCGAGGAGAGTCTTGTACCAAATAACAAAGCAACAGCATCCTTTCAAAGCAGGTTTCTGGTCCAGCCTGCATCGGACCACCCATTCCTGACTGGTTTCAATGAAAGGAGCGAAAGAACCAAGATTATCAAAATCAACATTAGGGAACTTTTTCATCTTGGTTTCTTTTTTGTAAGAAGCACATAAAACTGGAAACAGTACCCATTATTACATGCACACTGATTACTCCGCAATTACCATTATGTACATTATCACTCTAATGATCTGCAGTTACAAACCGTTTTCTATGTACTAACCAGTGTTTTCCCTGTCTTTAGATTAACCGAATTGGAGACTACTGGAAGCCATGGTTCTTTAAGCACGTGGAACAGTATCTGAGAGTGAGCTGTGGTGGAACAGAGTACATTCCTTTGAGACATTACTACCATAGACATACACGCAGCATCTTCTGGGAGCTTCAAGTAAGATTCTAAATCTGCTTCTCATGTAGATGTACAGAAGTAGGAGGTGATGAATGTGCAACTAAAAGATGGCAGGGTGGATCTTTAATGTTCTTCCTTCGAAGGCAAATTGCTATGTACTAGGTCACCATTTCCTCCCTCCTCTCTGGCACAACTAACTAGAACTATATCAGAAATAAAATGTTTTTATTTAGTGCTTGCTAACACAGTTTTCCATTCCATAGCTCTGTAAGTAGCAAGTGTTGTTCTAGCCCAACTTTATGATCTATCAATTATAGAAAAACGAAGTCTGCTCTTCTTGGAGTCATCCCCAAAATCTGCAAGTCATCCACAAAAATCAGCAGCGAGCGCTTACCTCAGTCATTTGATTGGCTAACTTTATACTTGGTTTCACAATACTCTGCCATTGATCCCTTTTGTGGAATTCCAGCGGCATTCTAGGGTTGAGCCTCTAAAACCAAAAGATGAATAGACAATTTGCAATTTACCTTAAAAGAGTGGATTGGTGACTTATGCGAGATGAACGGAAGTGGGAGATCAATTCCCCTACAGTGATCTTTTTTTGTCAAAAGGAACCAATGGCCATACAAAGCAGTGTATGTATGTGTAGGAAGTGAAACAGTTGTCCCATTGTGCCAATAACTATCAGGAAACGGAAGAGAGGAGATTCAATGGCTTCCTGCTTAAATACATTTCTTTATACCTTTTTGTTGTCTTCCGCCCAAGGGTCCTCGACTGGCCTTACGTCCCAAAATATGAAACCATTAAAAATAATATCAAAATATTGTCAGAAATGGTCTAGTCTCATTGAATTTTTTTCATCATTAGTAAAAACGTGACACGTTGATTGAAAAATAAAGAAGAAATAAAAGGGTGAAAGAAAACTTCGAGTAACGGCGCCTGAGGAGTTTGTGTTCCGCCATATGATAAGTTGCGGAAGGTGACAACATCGGATATGAAGAATATATATATATATATATTTCTTAGGAATGCACCCCTGGCACCCGCCATCATCTTCTGTTTTTGAAGAAGCATATTTTCAGGCTAGTCACGATGGCACCTCTTTACCTGGGACCAGTGCGCAAAGATCGGCGCATCCTGGCAGCTCCTCTCTCCTGCAGAATTTTTCGGTGCACTAAAAGAGATTGAACATCCTTTACCTACAGAAAATAGTCATGCTGCACCTGAAGTCTCATGTAATGTTATCCATATACTGCCACACCAAGATCAATCAAATACATCCACTCCTCTGAATGTACTTTATTCTGCCTTTGCTTCTTTTTAAATATTTTCACTTCGTTAGCGTGAACTTCTCACTACTGTGAAACACTTTAATAGTTAAGGCTTACCGTTTAATTCTATTTTTAAAAAGTAATGACATAACCGTTGAACCTTATAAATTATTTTCATATGGCATTGCCTTATTATGCAAAATTGTCTTAAAGAAATGCTCATGACGGTTTTTAAAGTTTAATTTGTTCTTTTAAAGAGCGCAGGAAGCAGCCACTGTGAATGAGAAGAATTCCAGCCTAGGTTGTAAGGTGTTTCCAATGGATTCCCCTGCTCTTAAAGAGTAGGGTGTCACTCTGAGGCTAAGGATAGCTGTAGAAGCAGTAGGCTTTAATATTTAGCGGACTGTATCCCGACTTTCTTACAAAAGCCTATACTAGATAGGGCAGCTATGCATCGAGAATAGGAATGTATAAAATAGTGAATTATTAATTTTAAGGGAGCTGCTGATACCTTTCTGCACTACCATGAAGAGCTGTATTGTCTTGTGTTGCAGGGTTTTGCCAGATTGCATGTAAACATGACTGCATTTACTGTTCGAGAATGCGTGTAATAGGCGTAGGGCCTAGAGCGGACTATCTTTTTTAATGGTAATGCTAATGGATGTGTGCTTGATCGCCATGTTTTCTGTTTAGAAACTCATTTTTTTCTGACACTATTGAAACTAACAAGTCCGAGAAGGGAAACTTTCCATTTCTCGGGTACCCTTGTAACCACAGCTGTAAGGGTCGGTAACAGAGTAGAGATGCGTCTTGGAAGGAAGAAGGGAAACCAGCACTAGCTTCTATGTGCTTCTGCAACTAGTCAACGTTTTGTTCAATTTGGAGCAAAACGGGAGCCTAACATCGATGCAGGGCCACGATCCTAGGCATGGACTAGTTTGTGAAAGAACACGCTGAAGGGCTGAATTCCAACTGCTGACCTGATGAACACTTAAAGTACATGGGGGAAACTATGCCAGGCATAACATATATAAGCGGATGAATACAGCAGCATAGACTGTAGAGCTGACAGTGTTGGGTCACATAGGTCAAGTATTAGACTTAAAGGTTAGGAATCTGTGATTAATTATAATTGGGTGCCTATTTAATATTCGTCTCTGATCTACATATTAGATGCTGAATTGTTTGTAATAATTATGATCATCTTGAGATAGATATAGAAATACACGATCCTGACACGCTTATTTCAGCATTTAGCAGGTACGGACCACAACGTGCCTTTAAAGGTTTAATATGCAGGTTTATTGCATCCACGAACAGCTACATTTCACACAGCAAGTGCTCGGCATGACGCGTTTCGACAGCAGGACGCTGTCTTGATCACATGATGCCCCAAGGGCCAATCCGCAATAAATACTCCTAATGGTGAAAAAAAAACGGTAAACACATTTTTTCTACAATCAAAGAGATAGAAAAAATACTATAGTTGTCCAAATACAATCATGATCACCATATGTTGACTAAAACAACACAATATGTGTAAATATTAGGAAAAAAACGGCCAAAACATTGAATCATGATTAACAGATCATATCCTCATTGGCAACCAGTTATTACAATCATAACTGATGAATCAGTTTGAGAAGTGCCGTATAGATGCTTTTATCATTAGTGCAAATGCTTAACTCAATATATCTCGAGCATAAAGTGCAAATAGTATGCTAAAGTGCAAAACACTGCCAGTCATCACAACTCTATAACTAATTATTATCATCACAGTTGAATTAAAGTTGTTGATATGATGATCGCAGATAATGTCAGGATAAAGTGCAAGTGCATGACATTAAAATGACACAATAAGTAACAAACAACAAAATGGTGCAGAGAACGAGAACCAGTAGGTAAAAAGAAGGTAGGTGTTATTAAAAAAGAGGAAACTCTAAAACCTGCCCATAAAAATACCCCCAACAAAGACCAGTAAAAGCCAAGTAAAACCACAGGTAAGAGCCAGAAAATCCAGATAAAACCAATGGTAAAACCCAGCTAAAACACGCCCACAAATCGGGAATAAATATGAGGCATGAAATCAGAGTTAATTCCTTTTTAAAAAAAACGAGTCAATAGGCATCAGGTAAGAGAGGACACATGTCCTATAATTACAATAAATCATTCAGTTATAAAAAATGATGTAGGTCCTCCCCTGTATTTAGACCATTTGGCATTTTCGTATCAGTAAGTATATAGCTAGACTCCAATTGCCTAAGCTTTTTCTCCCTATTGCCACCCCTTATTGATTTGGGCACAGAATCAATTATGTAGTAACTCAAATCCTTGAGGTCATTACTATGAACATATTTGAAATGTCTGGCCACTGGGTAGCTAGGGTCTGAGTTCACAATGGCTCGTATGTGTTGTAATATACGATTGTATACTTGTAGTTTGGTGCTGCCTATGTATTTTAATTTACAAGAACATTCTAAAACATAGACAGCATACTCTGTCCGGCAGGTTAGCAGAGTTTTGATTTTTAATGGTTTGGACTCAAATGCTGTAATTATTTCATGCTTGTTTTTCCCAGACTTACAAGCTCGACACGAGCTACATTTGAAAAAACCTGTTCTTTTACTAAGCCAGTTAGAAGAAACAGCAGAGACTTCAGGACTTGTTCTCACCAGTGCATCCCTCATAGAGGGTGCACGTCTAAAAGTAAGAGCAGGTAAATCTGGCACCAATTGGGACATAGTCAAATCAGTTTTGATAATGGGCCAATTTTTGTATATTATTTTCCTGAGCTGTTTCTCTTGGCAACTAAATGTAGTGATAAGTCTAACCATATTGTCACATCTAGGTTGGTCGATATCATTTTTATTTTTATTTTCATTGAGGATGCTAGAATTCAGAGTTTCAAGAGTTTCATCCTCAAATGTCTGACCATTTGCTTTATTCATGGCCAGTATTAAATCTTTATCCTTGTTCCCTCGACTCTTAAATCTTAGAAAGGCCTCATTTTGACAGAGTGTGCGATCGTATTCTGAATTACAGATACGTTTTATTCTTAAAAACTCCCCATAAGGGATGCTTTTTATTAAATGGTTAGGGTGCAAACTGCTAGCATGAAGTACTGCATTACCTGCAGTGCTTTTTCTATGCAATTTTGTGTGGATTATGTCTTGTTTGATATAAATCTCTACATCAAGAAATTGCACAGATTCTTTACTGACTGTAGCAGAAAAATTCAAATTCAAATCATTGATGTTAATTCCCTTGATAAAATCATATGCTGATTCCATTGACCCTTCCCATATAACAAACATCGTCAATAAAACGCCACCCATGTTTAACGTGTGTCGTATAGTATCTTGTGGGTGGTTCTGAGGACGCGCTCCTCCCACCAGCCAACTTGGAGACACGCGTAGCTGGGAGAGAAGCACGCCCCCATCTCCACTCCACGTAACTGTTGATACACCTCTTTGTTAAACAGGAAGTAATTATTATTTAAGCATAATTTGATCATGTTCAACAACATTGCATTATGATGATAAAATTCCATGTTGCGTTTAGATAGAAAATATTCAACTGCTGTTATTCCATCTGTATGATGTATGCTTGTATACAAGGAAAATATATCCATAACAATCAGAACATAATTTTCTTTCCACCTGATTCCTTGAATTTTAGATAAAAAATGACCAGTGTCACGTATATATGATGGTTAAGTTTCAACAAATTCATGAAGAAAAAAAAAATCCACATATTTCGACATGGGTTCTAGTAGTCCCTTCTGTGCAGATATGATGGGCCTTCCAGGTACTGGCGTCGTATTTTTATGTACCTTTGGAATAAAATATAACACAGGGGTAATAGGGTAGTCATTTTTAAGGAAACCAAACTCGTTTTTACTGAGGACTCCCGTTCTTTTCCATTGAAATAGTTCTTTATGGGTGGATTCTTTTGTTCTTTAAATCATTAAATGTTGCTTTTCTGTAACACGTTTTATCACTGAGGTGCTTGTCTGCTTCTTTCATATACATTTCTCGAAGCCAGAGAACTATATTGCCGCCTTTGTCTGATTTATTCATGATAATATTGTCTTTGGACTGTAGTTTACGCATAAGAGCAGAATATTGAATTTCTTTGTATTTTCTTTGCTTATCTTTACGTAAAACATTTTTATTAAGTTGTTTCAGATCTTCTACAACACAGTCACTGAAGATGTCAATGGCATCTTTGGGCATCAAAGGTATAAATATTAATGTTGGACGAAAAGGGGTTAAGCTGGTTATATTGCTCTGAATACCCAGTTCTGATAAATCATCCTGGGTTGAATTGATGGTATTATCATTTTCCTGAGCGAGTGTATGCATAGATGTAAGCACTTGGATGTCTGATACTTGTAAATTACTTCCAGATATGCTGGTGGGTTCATTGATGTTAGTCGTATCTTTTTTATTCAGTTTAAAATGTTTTAACAGTTTAAGTTTCCGGATGAATTTGAAAACATCCACTCGTGACTGTGCATATTTGAAATTGTTGCTCGGACAGTATGAGAGGCCAAGTGAGAGTAATTGAAGTTCTGCAATCGACAGTTGAATATCTGATAAATTAATCACCGTTTTATCGGAGATGGTAGTGTCTTATATTTTGGGGGCCACTTCCTCCCTCTGCCCCCTCTGCCTACACCTCTGGATTTTCCGCCTTTGCTTTCTGCATATGTTTTTACATCGCCGTTTTTCTTCTCTGGATCGTGAGAACGTAGTGTTTGTCGGCGGTCTCTATGAGAAAATTCGACTCCTCTGAAGGTGTAAAGTCGGTGGGCAGTTTAGTTAGTTGGTTGTTGCTACTGTCGTCAGATTCATAATTGCTACTTATGGAACTGATTTCTGAGCTGGATGGATCGATGGTAACTTGATCTGTGATATTGTTGGTCGCTAACTTTGGGACCATGGCTTGTCTTTTAACATTATCAAACTTTCTTGAGAAAGTAAATACTGTGCCAGTCTCGTAGTCGTTTTTATCACGAGCAAATTTCCAAATTTTTCGAACATTGATAGTCTCCTCGTGTTTCTTAAGCCTTATATCAATTTCTTCTCTGCTTTTCTTGATAATATCCTTTTGATCATGTACTTCTAATTTGGCATTGATTTAATCTATTTCCTTTACAATTTCCACTCTGTCAATTTTGGCATATTTGATTAGGATGGACACCATGTTCATGGAGGCTTCTAAATTATTGTTGGCCCATTCCTTCAACATTAGTGGGTTTGGTTTTTCAAAAGATGGGGCAATCAGCACTCTAAGCCCCCGTGGGACCCTCCCTACCTCCCTGTATTTCTCTAGACTCTTCTTTTCCCACCATTTAGTTAGTTCAGTCCGGAGTAGTTTTTCCAAACTTTTTAGCATACTCTTCACATCATGATTTGTACTTGTGGTTGCATTAGATTCATTGGACATAACTTTATTGTCCGATACGTTTAAAAATAAAGCATCCGCTACGGCTTCTCGAGCCCGTAGCGCATCTGCCGATGTTGAAATTACGCTGCTGGATGCACGTTAGTATTGAAATACTGCGTTTGCCGAATTATACACTCAATTGTTAATGTCGGCATAAACTCCTTTTGGCATAATCCCAAATACCCGCAACTGCTGCAAAGAGGTGGAATCACTCCCGCTTACCCGTTAGAATAGTAACAGCTCATCGGCGTCCTCCGACTCCTCTCAGCTGTTGGCAGTTCCACGGGACCGCTGAGTGTTCGCTATCTCCTCAGATTCCGCTGGCGATGGGCTGACACAGTAAATACTCCTTCCGGGTTATCCAATAGATCGCGTCCTCGATGTCGGCTGCATCCCGGTCAGCCACAAACAAACGGGAGGGTCCGTATGGGCGAAGACTGACACGCTTATTTCAGCATTTAGCAGGTACGGACCACAACGTGCCTTTAAAGGTTTAATATGCAGGTTTATTGCATCCACGAACAGCTACATTTCACACAGCAAGTGCTCGGCATGACGCGTTTCGACAGCAGGACGCTGTCTTGATCACATGATGCCCCAAGGGCCAATCCGCAGTAAATACTCTTAATGGTGAAAAAAAAACGGTAAACACATTTTTCTAAAATCACAGAGATAGAAAAAATACTATATATTTTATAGGCAAACAATTCAACAACAAAAAAATCATACAATGGTGAAATACCAACCATTGTGTGTGCGTACTGATTTGGGAGTACAAGAGCAGTACTCCATTTAGCATCACCTGCAGATAAGAGATTCTCTGACTGGTTTGGTTTCTCTGACTTCCTATCTAATAGAGCATAACTCTTTGGATGGGAAGTGTGGGACATCTGCTAGTTCTCCTTTTCTCCAGAAAGGATACATTTACTTTCAGGGCTAGGGGGCAGGGAGGGAATCTACTCACTGTGAGCACAATAATATTGGAGTGAAGTCAACAGTATCTCAGTGAGTGGCATCTTAGCATCTGCCTTCACCAATAATGAAAAAATGCATCTTAATTTCACCCTTGGTTTCAGCGATTGATGCTACAACAATATCTTGATGGAAGTGGATTTCTTCACCTTTGAGGGCCTCCTTGCCTTGATCAGGAGAGTGACTTAATCAAGGCAAAGACCTGTGTGAGCAATATGTAGAGCTAGCAGGCGAGTGATTCAGCCAGAACTGGAGGAGATCAGCCCCTCCCTACGTCATTTAACCTGCGGCTGAGTTTGCACTGTTCTGTTTGGAGATTAACTAGCAAGCATCTCCAAATAGGGGCCGGGGCCATAAAGGTGCTTTGTCTCTTGAAGAGCCTTGTTTGGATCTTCATACCAACAGTTCCTTGTTGTATTGGAGCAGGCTAGCTTTTTCTCTGCTGTGAATCTGTTTGGGAAAGACAATAAAAACAATTAGAATTCCCATCAGACTTTCACATCTATCAGTGATATTTGATGTTTTTTGAAGAGCAGTTGTTGAAATCCGAACTAGACCAATGACTAGAAACTTTCAGAATCTTACTGAAAATAGTTACTCGATAATAAATGGGGCAAAGGGGGAGGGGTGGGGCGGGGGGTCTCGCAAACTGGAAATCTTCATGTTAACAAGAAAATAAAACTGTTGTGTGGTGACAAACGAGGCCTTCTGGAATGCACCTGGCTCCCAGCAAATGTGCTCTGTTTTCCCCATTGGAGATTAAATAAGGTATATTTTTCCTTAGCTTTTTTTTTATTTCTAACATTAAGTGTTGTTAGGGACCTGTTTGACCGCTAGGGAAATTGTACGGATTAAGATTCAATGAGGGAGACCTAGTTTTCCATGCAAGCATGTTTTTTTTTCTGTCGGTCTCTATCGCAAACTCCAACGGTCTGCTCCATATGATACTTGGATGCTTGATATTTTCAGTATGAAAATAACTGAAACTTTAGAATTGAATGATTTGCATCACAATAACTGGTTGTGAATTAACTGATTCCTGCTTTTTCCCCCCTCTTTAAGGATATCATTCCATTTGGCAACAACCCAGTTTTTCGTTATCTCTTCGGTTGGATGGTGCCTCCAAAAATCTCTTTATTGAAACTGACGCAAGGAGAGACAATTCGAAAATTGTACGAACAACATCATGTGGTGCAAGATATGCTGGTCCCAATGAAGTACCTAGAAAAATCTATCAACGTCTTTGACAGTGAAATTAATGTAAGGTTCTTTCTTTTAAACATTTGATTTGAAAAGGGCACCTCTGCCGTGTTACTTCACCGCTTTTTTTAAACAACTGCAGACCAAAGGTATAAGTGCACAGCCTAATGCTCCCTTGAGAACAGATTGTGTTTAGAGTCAAATCAAAAGCCCTTGGTATCTTGAGTGTGGGCAAAATTGGACCCAAATAAACCAATATAAATGCCCACAGATGACACGACCTTCCAGATTCAACAGACCAAAGTAGGAAAAGAAACAAGGCTCTGGTACTTCATAATCATCATATAGATATATGATTTGGCCAAGAAGTGGGGTCTTTGCACATGGTACAGGCCACACACTCTCTGAGGTACTCAGTAATACACATTGAAGATGGTGCTGGAAAATAAGGATAGAGGACCCACTCAATAAACAGTCTTGGCTAAGAGCTGAGAAGAAAAACCTTACCTTGTCTGGAAAGTTGGTGAGACAGAAAGGGGTTTCACATCAGAGATCCTCAAGCTCGTGATGGGGCCGAATAGCAGTGTCCTTCGTGTGCTTGAATAAATATGTCCAATCCTTTGGGGAAACCAATGTATTTCACGTAGCTGAAAGTGATTTTAAGCGTTTAGCTCTAGATACGGAATTGGGACACAGTTCGGATTCTCAGTCACTTTGAGTTATCATCATAGATTCTCAATAACAGAGGTATTCACTCATTTCAACATAGTTAAAAAAAACTGTAATTTAGCAGTTCACGTCATTAAGAAAGATCTTGTTTCTGTTCAGCCCGTAGAGAAATGCCTAATAAATAGGTTGACTGGGTATAAATGAAGGTACATATCCCACCTTGTAGTAGAAGAGCAGTTCTCCTTTTTCATTTCAGGGGTCCTAGGGATTGGAGTGACATTTTGATGTTTAGATTGGGGTCAAGAAGTAGGCAATGTTAAAGTGAAGACTAACTGGCACCAGGTTGTCCCCCAAGAGAAGGATGCGCTCCATCTTAAATTACCTGCAGGGTGGGGTGGTTCACAATATTCTGGTTAAAAGCATCGACTAAAGCTATATTGTCAGGTAAGTAGATGGGGACTTAAGAAAAATAAATCTATCCTTCTGTCTGTTTCCATCTATCTCTCTCTGGCTCTCCATATATATATATTTATATAGGTCTTAATAATATAGTGGTAGTTTATATTGTGGATGCAGTAGTTCTGCAAGTAGATATTATAGATATGTGATAGGAAATCACCAGTAGATTTTGCTCCTATTTATGCCAACAGTTTAATCCCTAGCTTAAGACTTTTTTCCCTCTTCGTGATGAGGAAGAGGACATTTTCATAGTAGTACAAGAAGAAGATGGAGACAAAAAAAGTAAAAGCATTATCATGATCTGCAAGCAAAATGCAACATTTGTATTCATGTGATTGAAGAAGAAAAAAGATTGTCTTATACAGAATGCAGATTCGCTGGGAAGAGGGGGAATACAAAATAAGGAATAGAACTAGCAATGTTACCTGGTGCAAGTTATGATCCTTCAAGAAAGTAAACAAGGGGAGGAAGATGTACGCAGAGTGGAACTGGAGAACAGACTGAACACATATCTCTTTGTAAAATATGATGTGTCCGCTTGTATTAATAATTTCTAGTTCAGCTCTGATTACATCTTGCTTATCTTTGTCTTTCCTTGCAAGATTCTACTTCATACTATGTGGCTTTTCCAGTCTTCTCCCTTGCTCTCAGTCTTCTGCAGGCCTTCACATTGGAGACCATTTGTTTAAAACATATTTTATAGGGTTTTTTCAAAGGAAAACATTTCAATATGGCGTTATTATCGCTGTGACAATATCGTTTAATTACAGCATATAATTGTCTGCAGAGTAACAGTACTGCTTATACACTGACCATATTCGATTCTGCAAACAAGATCCCTCCCTTTTTACCATTTATCAAGAGATGTAACACATGAGCATAACCAGTTTTAAAGAGAGACTTCGAGGGGAGAAGTCTCTAGCTAAGTAGCACAGGGCAGTGGAAACATTTTAAGTGGGAGAGTAGTGGAGAAGGAAGGCCTGCAATACATTTCATACTCTGGAGAAGAAAATCGCAAAGTGGGTGAAGGCAAGCAAGTTAACTGCTTGAAACCTCCAAGGATCTTGTGTCCAGTCACTTAAATACCTCCGGACTGGAATACTAATATACTGCCTGTGCACAACTTTGTAGGAGGAAACCGCAATTAGCTACACCAAATGTGATCTTACAGTTGAAAATCACATTTGTACTCTGGTTGCTGTGATACCCAGATTCCACATCAGGATGGCAGATCCTTTAACAAAATGCCTATTGCTCTTATAGTCAAAAGGGCAGCCCTAAGAAACCTAATGGCGAGCCAGTGTGTTTCTCGTGGGTGCTGACTGTAAAGGAAGCAACGGAAGGACTATTGAGCACTTGTTAGAGATACAAAGACCATTGGGCTTCCACACATGCATGGTTGTCAACAGGTGATGGGACCAGAGCAGTGCTTAGACAATGTCACTCACAAAGTGAGAGTGGGCGAAGGACTCAGGCAGAACCTATGGCTCTGTCCTTATTGAAAGCCAGATATTGATTATCAAAGGTCAGATGAAGATACTGAAAAGGTTACAAATCAAGATAAAGGCTTGGGGCAAAAAGGGATGGAGCATTGGCAGAGACGAAAGAGCAGCTGGGACAAGGTGAGATAAGACATCCACCACTCCAGTCCCTTTTAAATCATTTGTGACCCCTAAAATGACGAGAAGGGGCAGAATGATATTTCAAGAAAATCATTACCAGGGGCTAAAGTAAAAGACGTAGAAATACCGCTAAGCTCTAGACAAGTGGGAGTGACCCAAGTAGGCTGTTTTAGATAATTCTTTTGTTTATTGATTCAAATGGTGGGGTCAGTAATCAAGAGATATGCAAATAAAGTAAGCCTCTTTGTCTTGTATTAAAATTAAGGTACTCATGCAATAAACAATTGACACATTGATGACCAATTTTGATCACTATACTTTGGACTGTCTTTGATAGATGCCACTTCAATCTCCTGTTTGGCTAAAAGTAATACTTGAACAGAAGCAACCTCAATAGGTTATGCAGGGCGTAAAGTCTTAGCAGAGTACACATTTAACGTCTTGCTTATATCACATCTTCTCTTAAATCTTGCAGGTTTATCCCCTGTGGCTTTGTCCTTTCAAATTGCCCAGCCAGCCTGGTATGGTACACCCTAAAGGAGATGAAGCTGAACTCTATGTTGATATTGGAGCATATGGAGAACCCAAACAAAAGCACTTTCAAGCCAAGGCATCAATGAGACAATTGGAAAAATATGTGAGAGATGTACATGGGTAAGTAGAATATTAGGATTTAAATTAAAAATCTAATAAGTATAGAATTAAAAGGGGCCAGCAAGTGACTCCTGATCTGTTAAGACTCTTTATACCACTAGACCTTATGAAACAAATAGAAAACTTAAGCTATACAAAGAACAGGTTATTTTTCATCACACTTCATTGTACCTTTAAGTATTTTACCTGAATACATAAAGGTAGATGGTGGCTTCAGCATCCTTTTTCTGCTCATGTGGCAAAGCTTTTGAAACAAAAGTTCCACCTAACATAAAACCTTGGCAAAACAAAAGTAACTGTGTGTGTAACTTTAATCATGGTTATTTATTTATTGATTTATTTATTTATTCTCTCATAGGGGATTTCCATGTATACTCATAAGTAGGCCTGGGCGGTAAATTCCGTTCCGCTCGCTGAATTTGGGTAATTTTGCATTCCGCGGAGAACGCGGAATAGCCCAAAATTCCACGATCCGCGGCTTCGCAAAATTTTTTGCTTGTTCGCGCTTTCAAAATGCGTGTTCGCAAGATATTTCCCCCCGAGCATGCAAACTGCGTTCGCGCACAGAAAAAAAGCATTGCGAACAGGCAGCACAAGCAATTCCGCGTGTTAGCGGAATTTCTGGGTGCTCGTGGAAATTTGTTACCGTTTCGCGGAGCTTTGAGTAGCGCGACTACACAAATTCGGCCCACCCCTACTCATAAGCACTTGAATAGTCCCGCCCATATGCGGGGGCCCCAGAGCACTTCTTTTACATATATCTTGAGTGGATATTGTTCGCCTTTCTTCAGGAAGGCCTGTAAAGACACTTGAGAGATAGAGAGACAATAATGCAGCCTCAATACA
The DNA here is from genome assembly GCF_964204655.1 of Triturus cristatus. NCBI lineage: Eukaryota > Metazoa > Chordata > Amphibia > Caudata > Salamandridae > Triturus > Triturus cristatus. Next base: position 701,340,757 of record NC_140586.1, read on the forward strand.
TTGGCTACACTTGCCGCATCTTCCTCTTGAAGTGAAAAAAGTGTGCCAATAGACTACATTTTGTGCAATTTTATACTGTTTAACACTCAGAAGAATTCCCTTCACAAAACTCCTTTTTTCATGATGGAGATGAAAGACAGAGGACAGACTAGCCTTATAGGCTGCCATTATATGCCTTGAAAATAGAAGCTGTGCCTTTAAGAATCCAGAGACCACCAGTATCCCATCATGCACAGCTAGTGGCAGTTACTTCAGCTCTTTTTTTCCAGCTCCTGCTATCAGGACCATGGAGCATTAAGCTCGGTCAATTTTGGTTTTTCTCTTCAAAATTCACTTCTGAATTTCCCAAATAACTACTTCACTCAACGTCTTTGGCCTTTCCCTCCCTTTTTCTGTCTTTTTAGGTCGAGCATTCAAGACCTCTTGTATATACTTTAGTATATACTTTAATATATACTTAAATGTGTATGTACTGTGTGGGCTCGGGAGATCAGCCCTACTACTTGTCTGCTTCCACTTAGGGACTTTTCTTTTTGTTTAACTGCCTCTATTTAACTGTCTTGCTAGAAAACGACCAGCAGAGGTCAGTAAAATACCAGAATTGCTTTCTGTTGAGTCACTTTCTTTTTTTATTTTTCTGGCAACTGCCTCTATTGAACTTTCTTGATAGAAAATGAACAGCAGAGGTCAGTAAAATACCAGAATCACTTTAGCATTCTCTAGATTCCAGTCCATAGAAATTGTCTTCCAGGAGCACCCGTAGACAATAATATTTTTTTCAAATCCTGTATTTTCGGATATATCACCAACGAATGCCCTGCCTTTATATTAAAAACAGAGCTTTGTACTATACCATTTCCTGTTTAAAGATAATATTGCAAATGCTTGTTCTGACAGGAATCTGTACAGGTTTCTCTTAAAAATACCATCTCTTTTTGATAAGTGTCCAGTCTGTGGTTTTAAAGAAAGGCAAGAATGATCTTCACAGAGTTTGTATACTCGGTTTGCCTGAAAGTCATGTTCTTGACTCTTGTCTGATTTGTAAAACTTTCCCAAAGCGCACTGTGCGTGACAGAGAGACGATTCGGCTCCAAGGAGCAGAGGAGCGGCGAAATCAGCAGGGGGGATCTTTAGGTGGGACTTCAGGGTGAGGAGAGGGTCTGTCCTCTACCAGGGCTCTGTCTTCAGCCTCTGGAGGGCTCTCCAGCAAAAGAAGGGCTGAAAAACGGCACTAGTTCTGGTTGACGTTGAACGATGACGTTGAGTGGAGGTACAGCGATGACCTGTTCGCCGTCGACCCAGGGCTCAGTGCCGTAAAGACGTCGACGCTCCGCATTGAGAGGAAGAATTTCGATGTTTGATTGCAATGCCGAGTACACCCTTGGCGTCAGGAAGCCCATTGCCGATGGCTACACCATGCAGGTCGCCGCCGAGGTATTTATTGGCTTCGATGCATCCCTGCCGATCGACATCGACACATTGCCACAGTCACTCGCTGTCGAGACACCACCGTTGATCGCCGACTCACTCCCACCGTCGGTCGACGCCAAACATCATTGTCAATCGCTGTCGAGACACCACCGATCGACGTCGAGACTCAACCCACTGTCAAGGCGTTAGATCGATGTCGAGGGGGACGGAAAGATCGTCTTCAGTGACTTTGTCAGCCTCCTCAAGCCTCAGGAAGCACGCAAAAAGAAAAGACTAATATATCCTTCTGATTATTCCCGGACCTATTCCCGTTCTTGGAATGTCCCTACTACGAGGCCAATGCTTCCTCCTCAGCATCCTTCTCCTCCTCTACTAGATGCGGAACCAAGACCTCCAACTCCTCCTCCTCCTCCGCCACCACCTCCACAACAAGACCAAGGTCTAGGTTTCACACTCGACATCTGTTTCACAGACGAAGATGCTCCTCTACTCACTCAAGATGCTCCCATCATCAGCGCCACGAAGAAAGGTCTCATTCGAGGCATGCCACGGACACCTTCTCCTCAAACACAGGGAGATATACTCTCGGACTCCCCTCCCCCACATATTTCACCAGTGGATGGCATATCGACCTTTCAAGACGTTCTGGTGCGGAGTGCTTCGAAATTAAATATCCCAGTGTCTACTCCAACGCTGACAGCTTCTGTAATATTTGAGACTCTACAGCAAAGACAAGTTTCATGCCTCTTGTTCCGGGTCTCCTAGAGCCAGCTATGGAGCTCTTGCTGACACCTTCTTCAATTAAGTCCGCTCCATCCAGGCTGCAGAAGAAATACCGTCCTCCAGATCAGGACCCTGCTTTCCTGTGGACAGACCAGTCATTGTGGTAGCGGCAAAGAAGCAACATGCCATGGCTCCAGCTTCAACAGTGCCACTGGACAAAGAGAGCCAAAAAATAGACTCAGTAGGGAGGAAGGTATGCAACATAGCAGCGATACCATGAAAGCAGCTAGTGCCACGGCCTTAATTGGCAGATATGACAGGACAGTGTGGGAATCGCTCCAACTGTTTGTGAACTATATCCCTGGAGACAAACAAGAGGACTTTAATGAGATCTTGACAGACAGTCTTATGGTTTCTAATCAAGTCATAAGCGCAGCAGGGGACACATCTCTTCTTGCTTAACATGAATATTGTCACGGCATGGCTCTTTGTGCGACACTCATGGCTGCGCCTGATGTCTCTTAAACCTGAATCACAACAGCCCATCCTGAATCTCCTGTTTTCAGGGACAACTCTTTTTAGCACTCATACTGTCGAAGAAATGGCCAGGATGAAGGCAGAAATGGGGACGCTGAAAGCTTTTGGCTTAGAAAGACCTATGGAGCAGCATAAATCTTTCAGACCCTTTCAACGCCATTATCCCACAGAGTAAGGTACGCAACAACAGTACCAACGATCTTATCAGCCTTCTCAGAAGTAACAGGCCAGAGGATGATCAGGACAACAACCTGCACAAGGAGGCAAACTAACAGTAGGGTCGAAAACTTGAGTCCTTTCTTCCCCATCTTCCATTACCTGCTCCGGTAGACGGAAGCATTCAACATTACCTGGCAGAGTCTCAAAAAAATCACGCAAGGCAATTGTGTGCTGAATATTGTTCGCAGTGGATATTCTCTTAGATTCATCAGCCCTCCACCATCGATACCTCAAACGATCTTGGTTCCACCTGCAACAATTATAGTCAGACGCCAACATTCTCTTACAGAAACAGAGGTGGAACCCTTATATCATCTACCAAGAGGCACAGGGCTATATTAAAGGTTCTTTCTCATCAAAAAGAAAGACAAGCACGAGTTCAGACCCATTCTCGATCTCACAACGGCCAACAAGTGGATTCCGAAAGAAAGGTTCCGGATGCTGGCATTGCACCAAATTTAGCCTCAGTTACACCAAGGGGATTGGCTATGCGCCATCGACCTCCAAGATGCATACTTTCACAAACCCATTACTAGAAAGCATTGCAAGTTCTTGTGGTTTGTTGTGGGGCACAACCACTATCAGTACCGAGTACTTCCATTTGACCTGATGTCCGCACCCAGGACTTTCTGAAAATGCAGGGCAGTAGTTGCAGCCTATCTAAGGAAACACAAAGTGTTCGTCTATTCCTATCTAGACGATTGGCTGATCAAAGCATCCACGTCTCAGGAGGCTCAACTTCATTTCAATTAGACCTCCAATCTTTTCCTTTGGCTGGGCCTTCATGTCAACCATGCAAAGTCAACCTCGATCCTAGTACAGTTCCTGTAATATTTGGGGGCCTTCATCGATACACTCAAGGCAAGAGTGTGTTCTTCGGAGGAGGAGAGACGCTTTTTGATCATTTGGAAGGCTCAAGCTCTCATGGCAGTCTTTCAGTCAACCCTGAGGAAGGTCTCCTTGGCTCGAAGGCCTCCTGCATATTTCTCACACCGAATACACGTCTCCACATGAGGCCCCCACAGGAAAGCCTAGAAGACCAATGAGACCAGAGAACAGGAAATTGGAAGACAGGATACGATTGTCTCAGCATGCCCTGCGGTCCATCAAATGGTGGTGCTCTCCAACCAATCCACTACGAGGGTTTCTGTTCCACAAGGAGATACATGTGCAGACCCTAGTCACGGATGCCTTGTTTGAAGGATGGGAACCCACACAGGCCACCTTCAAATTCAAGGCAAATGGTCACTCAGAGAATCCATGTACCATATCAATCTACTAGAGCTACAGGCAGTTCGCCTGGCACTGAAAGCCTTTCAGCCATCACTCCTCTCCAACTCCCTGCTTGTTCAGACGGACAATACAATCACTATGCACTACCTCAACCAGCAGAGAGGCTCGAGGTCCAGACCCTTATCTCTGGAAACCCAGGTGATCTGGAAGTGGCTTCTAGCCAGAAATCTCACGATTACAGCAGCTCACCTCCCAGGTGTTCAGAATGCTCAGGCTGACTCTCTAAGCAAATGGAAAACCACGAGCGAGTCTTAAACGACGGCGTGGTCCACAATACCTTTGGAAGATGGGGTACTCCGTAGGTCGACTTGTTCGCCACCGCATAAAATAGCAAATGCCAAGAATTCGCACAGAGGCACTACCAACCGGGAACCCTGAGGAATGCCCTATGGATCAACTGGTCCGGGAGATTTATCTACGCCTCTCCACCAATTCCCCTAATCCCAGCAGTCCTCATTAAGCTTTTGCAGTCACGGGCCAAGATGATACTCATAGCCCTGGAGTGGCCCCGTCAATGGTGGTTTACTGACCTCCTTCACCGGTTTATCCATCCACATCTCAGTCTACCATGCAAGACAGATCTGCTAACGAAGTTTAGAGGCCAAATGTTACACCCCAACCTCTCCTCTTTGAATTTGGCAGCATGGCTCCTGAGCTAGTTCAGTATGGACACTTGAACTTGCCTCAAGACTGCATGGACATCCTCAGGGAAGCAAATTGGCCTTCCACACGTTCCGCGTATGCCCATAAATGGAAGAGAATCTGTACTTGGTGTTCATTGAAGAATGAGGATCAGAGCTCTTGCCAGGAAGATGTCATACTTCCATATTTGCTCCATTTGGCGCACTCTGGCCTACAATTTTCTTCCATTAATGTTCACCTGGCAGCCCTTACTGCCTACAGCAAATGCCCTTCACAGACTTCTCAGAATTCCTGTCATCCGAGATTTCCTGGAGGGTTTGAAGAAGGTATTTCCTCCCATTAGACTCCCTTCCCCTCCTTGGGAGCTTAATGTGGTTCTCTCTCGCCTTATGCAGGAACCTTTTGAACCCATACATAAGGTGTCTCTCCAGCATCTGTCTTGGAAGACAGCTTTCCTTGTGGCTATAACATCTGCCCGCAGGGTTAGTGAAATCCAGGCACTTTGCTGTCGAGCCATACACAGTTTTTCATGCATCCAAAGTAGTCATGAGGACTCCTTTGAAATTCCTCCCTAAGGTGGTTTCCGATTTCCATGTTAACCAGGCGATCTTTTTACCTACTATTTCCCAACATCCATCTACTCCAGCAGAGTAGATGGATGTTGGGAAAAAGTAGATCCCTTCATCCCCTGGATGTTAGACAGGCTCTAAAATTCTGTTTGGATAAAACTAAAGATCTACGGAGCTCTGACCAATTATTTGTAAATTATAACTCCCTTCATATAGGTCTAGCGACTTTTAAGCAGTTCATCTTCCTATGGATTGTTTCAGTCATCTTACTTTGTTATCAAAAAGCTAACACATCTAAAGCTGCTAAAACTAAGGCTCATTCTACCAGAGGAAAGCTTTTCTCCTCACACATACCCATTCCAGAGATATGCAAAGTAGCAACCTGGAAATCAGTTCATATATTCACTAAACACTACTAACTGGACGCAGATGCTCAAGTAGGGCATGCTTTCCTTAGGAACCTATTTGCTTAAATCTGTCTACCATTATCCTCCGTCTCCTCCACCGCGTTCTATAGGGATGGGCTTGCTAATCTATTCAAGTGCTTATGACTATACATGGAAATCCTCTACCAGAGATGAAACAGTTTCTTACCTGTAACTCCAGTTCTCTCGTAGGGGTATTTTCATAAGTCATAAGCAACCCTCCATTCTCCCCGGTGGAATAGACAGAGGGATCCAGACATGAGGCATGCATACACTTCACATCACCCTCAAAAATACCGAAGTAACTGCCAATAGCTGTGCATGATGGGATACTGGTGGTCTCTGGATTCTTAAAGGCACAGCTTCTATTTTGAAGACATATAATGGCAGCCTATAAGGCTATTCTGTCATCCCTCTCATCTAGATGATGGAAAAAAAAGTGTGAAGGGAATTCTATGTGTTAAACACTATAAAATTACACAAAATATAGTGTACTGGCACCCTTTTTTTCACTTCGAGATGAGGATGCGGCCAGTGTAGCCTATGTATTTAGGCTGCATTATTGTCTTTCTTTCTCTTAAGTGTCTTTACAGGCCTTCCTGAAGAAAGGCGAACAATATCTACTTAAGAAGATACATCAAAAAGAAGTTCTCCAGGGTCCCCGCACGTGGGAAGGACTATTCAAGTGCTTATGACTTATGAGAACTGGAGTTACAGGCAATAAACTGTTCCTTTTGTTGCGGGCTCTTGGGAGTGTCCACGTGTGTTACAGAATGGCTGATAGGCTATCAGGCTAAACTGATTTCTGCCTTTGATAACCAATCTCCTCATTGAAGTATTTCACCCCTGCCTTGGCCAAGAAGCTCTCCTCCATTTTCACCAGGTATGTTTTGTATGTTTTATTATTAACTGTTCAATTAATTAAAATCTTTACAGTAAAACAGATCAGTACAAAAAGGCTAAAAACTGTGATTCAAAACCTTAATACTGGTTAAAATGTTGACGCCCCTCCCGAGACCCGTATGGTCTTTCCCCAGCGTGTGAGCACGTGTTCTTGACGCCCCATTTGTGCCCTGAAGATGATCTGGTTTGCGGGGCTCTTGGACTGGCCTTTGTGGCGCACTAAGTGTCTCTCGGTGGGCACTGTTGATGCAACACTGGTTCGTCGTTGAGAAAACCCATTAGCTTTCCTCCACGGAGATTACCATGCTCTTCCTCAGGGTATCGCTACTTTCGTCAGTGGCTTTTAAGGCTATCCTGATTTGGTGGATGAGTTTTGCCAGTCTCTCTAGTGTCATAGTATTGGTAGTTGAAAAACACAGGGCTGATGCTTTGCTGCATGACTTTATACCATTTTTAATGCAGATTGGGCGCAGGAGTCGCTGACGTCATAGTCAAAATTGGGACAGCAGCATAGGAGATGCAGCCAAGATTCCCTCTTGTAGTGGCACAGTCTGCTAGTTGTGAGCTCCCCTCTTCGAGCCCATGCAGGGTTGAATTCCGCAATCCCTAGCATGGTCAGCCTCATGAATAAAATTTTGCTTCGGGCCTGTGTGGTGAGGGCCTCGCTTAGGTATGGTTGTGCTTTACCTGCCGCGTAGGAGTTGTTCAACGGGTCTAAGTGAGCGCTTCGGCGGAGAGATTTAAAATCTCGTTTGAAGGCGATTACATGCACTTGTTTGTTGACTGCTCTCTTCCAGGCATTCAGTGGGATATCCGGCCGCTCGATGCTTTCTTCCTCGATCTTCAAAGCTTTAATTGCGTTAGCAAGGCCGGAGTGCCAGGCTGAGACTGGCCCCTCAAAGATTGGTTTTAGCTGATTTTTTAGGGAGTTAGCAGGTGTTTGCCTATCCAAGGCTGGGTATGAAGTTCCAGGAAACATTTCACTGAGCTAGCAATATTGGGTTTTTGGCTAAAGGTGCTTTTGGGCAGGCCCTCTCAAAGCCCTCTGCACCAGAATGGCTTAGATTAGACCTGCATTTGAGGCACACATGTGGCCTTCCCACTTAGGCAGACATACTACCTTGCACCGAGCCATTGCCCCTGTGGTCTCACCAACGATATACTGGGGTTGAACTATACAATCCCTGATAGCCTTGAATTTACCTACTTGCACCTGGGACCTCACCGAGTGTTATACTGGCTGCACACTGTATAGGTTGGTTCTAAGTTACCACAGTGTCTTTGACTTGGTTTTACCCTGGTTCCGAAGTGCTGATCTTTTTTGCTGAGGCAGTCCGACAGTACTATGCCATTTCCAGGTGATTGCTGACTTGCTAATTTTTGTCATCATGGTGATACTGGGATTGCACTAGCAGCATTCATGTATTCTCGTCCTTCCATAGAATACCATTACCGCATAGTGGTTAGGATAGCATTACTGGAGCAGCATGGCTATTCAATGTGATTCACCTGACTGGTATATGGGGGAGATAACTGAGCTGTCTTCCAAGTACCTGTGCAGGCCCTTTGCTTGGATTGTTTGAGGTTGTTGCTGCAATGGACCAATTTGCATCCTACTGATCCAACCTATCTGTACAAATACCAGAGCGGCAATTCCTTTGACCATAGGAACTTCCTTGAACTCAAATTATTATCATGGTCTTTGTAATGTTGAAGTTGTAATGTTGCAGTTGGACCACTAAAGGTCTGGAGGCTGCGCCAACCAGCAGGGGCCGTGCCAGGATGTGGTGCTCTTGTTCCAATGCAAAGAAGGGGAAAAGACCCTCGGGCGCTACCTCCACTTTCAACCAGAACTCCAAAAGGCAGCATATTGGACCCTTCCGTCTGTTCCAACAGGCCTATAACCCTGATGTTGTTCCTTTGGACACAGTTTTCAGTGTCTTGTGCCCTATGATCCAGAGTCTTGATTCTGCCCTGCGTGTTCACCATGTATCCACTCAGTGATTCCAACTCCAGGGACATGTCGCTCAAGATACGCTCAGTAGATGTGACCCTTTTCTGCCAGCCACCGCTGGTCATCTCGGCCATATCCACCACCATAGTATCTATTTTCAGTTCAAGGGCCTTCTGTGAGTCTGCGATTGCCCGTAGGATAGCGTCCAACATGGCCCCATGTTGTCCCCCAGCCGGGGCCGATGCAGCCAGGCCGCCTTCATCAACATCGCTGGTCACAGGATTAGTGGCACAGGAAGTCCACCAAGTCCTTCTTCTTAAAATATTTGCCCATAGTAGTCTTCTAGGAGCCACAGTGAGGCCCCCACAGGCACCCCCCAAAGCGCTCCACCAGCCGGATGGTAGGTTGTCCAATTCTTCCCTCACCCATCAACAAAGTGGGGTCTGCCAAGACCTTCAGAGTCGGAGCTCCACTCACAGTGGTTCAGGCCACAGACAGATGGGGGCCTCCAGAGGCAAGTCACCCCAGCACACAGCGCACCCCTATCTCCTAAGGAGTGCTGTACCACCACACTCCAAGCCATAGCACAGCAGAAGATCAAGGGCGGGCCTGCTAGACAGCCGTGGCCACAGTCATGTATGCCAAGTCCCAGTCGGCTCCACTTAGCCCTTGGGTCCCCGCCGCCTCACGTGTCTCCTCCTTTACCCCCGCACCCACCCACCATCCACGACCAAACCAGAGATAGGGTCCACCTTGCCAGTATCGTAGGGCTCCCCTTCTTCAGCACAGGTAAGGTCTGCAGCCACAAATGCTATTCGTCGCCAGCTCCGATCAGCTCTCTGTAAGCGCTTCCCCGCCACTCCCTCGGGTTAGTGCAGGCTTTCGGGGGAATTTGGCTTTCCTCCGACAGGCTTAATTCAGGTGCGGTAATGCAGGCATTCAGAGGATGGCAGCCCCAGCGGTTCCTCTCTGCTTATGCACAGCTGCCAGAGGCACCAGTCAAGACTGCGCCGCCATTTTGTCATGCAGCGCTCCAGGCCTCAGTCTCCTGGGTCCCAATTCTCTGCCGGGGGACCAGCAGGGCAGCAGTACTTGTCACCTAATGTGGGGAAAGGACTGTCTGGCTCAGGATGGCAACAGGATGCCCTTCCATGGTGGTGTTCAGGCAGGAGCACCTCCGCTCCCATCCTACTCCATCGGCGTCAAAGACTCTTGGCTGAAGAAGGAGTAATCCTAAAAAGGGAACTACCATTTCCTTAACCAACTAATCATGTCTCAACTTCAGTAACTGCTTATGTGTCCAACAGGGACAATGATAAAAAATGAACTGCAGCAGAAAAGTAATTAAGTGGGCATGATGGGTTCAGGTCCTGAGAGCCCATTCAGATGATCTGATGTAGGAAGGCATAAAGCGTATGACAGAGAAAGAAACAGTTTGTTTGGGAAACACTTTAGCAGATCCTGATTAAACCCGGCAGTGGGTCGAAACCAAAGAATACCCCTGGGGGCACAGACCTTAAGACAACCAGTAAGCCAAATTGCTTGTCAGAGGGAGGAGTGTCATGGAAGACTGGCCCAGGCACTGATGTTCTATACCAGGTAGGCAGCCAAGACCAACTAGGTCCAGAAGCAAAACGCCAAGACCAGCTATCTTCAAAAATAGGGACAAGGTTTTCTTTAATTACATAAGACTTGCCAACCCTGGGCTCACTGTTAAGGTGAAAGATTGCACTGTAATATTAGTTCCAATCTCATGATGTGCAGACACCCTTTCCAATGCACCCCTGCCCAATGTGATGGTTGACAATCACAGGGTTCTGATGTTCCCTGACTTTACGAGAGATGATCAGAAACAGTAGACCACTTTTTCGAAGGCTAAAAAGTGTCTCTGCCAGCTTGGGGTTCACTAGGTCATGCTTTCCCCAGCCAGACTACGAGCTGTGACTGAAGATGGGGTGCAATCCTTTACGTCGCCACAGGAACTGTGGAAATGAATTGACCGCCATTGACAATTGGCAAATATCCTCAATGCTACTGGTCGTTAGCCCTCCCGTAGGTGATTCAGAAGACTGACATGGAGTGGTAGCAGACCCAGAATGCTCTCTGATCAGAACACTGCTGCTTTACCTGAAATGGGAATTGACACCCCCCTGCATACCGGATTGGTGATTGACGATTGAGGGGCTAAAGGACCCGGTGTTCCACCAGTCGACTGGGGAGGAAATAAGGCAATACTTTGAGAGTAACGTGGTCACGGCTTCCACGCCACAGCTTGAGTGGGACGCTTTTAAGCTTTTGTGGAGAGGTGTGGCTCACTAGTTAGAGGCGGCAGACCCGTAAGCAGAGAATCGGCCAGGGACCAGGGTTCAATTCCCGACGCGGCAGGGTCGTGGACCAGGGTCAAAACGGACTCGATAATTCTCGCCTCGGTACCTACTCTAACCAGGAACACACTCGGCAACTCTGGGCATTAAGCTTGCCTCATCTCTACAACGGCCCCCCACAGACGCCGGGGATGCCTGGTTTCACCTTGGAGATACCAAGAAAAGGACCATCTCACAGGGATAGCCAGGACGGGTTCCCCAGCGGTCTACAGCGCCGGGACGCCCCGTTGCTGGGGCAGCTGTGCGCTTTACAAGTCTACAACATTTACATTTAAGTTGTTATTCGGGACGATATATTGCTGAAGCGGTGGGTGTGCTGCAAACTTTGTTGCACAAGGTTGAGTCCCAAGAGGCAGCGCTAAGAGAGGTGGAGAGAGCTAGACCGAGGAACCCAGCTTTGTAACAGATGCTGCTGGAGGCCAAAGAAGCACAGGCAAGACACGTTAAAAGGCTCTGTTGCTTTGCTGGGAGTGTATGGTCAGGGCACATTCTCAGAGGGACAAAGCAGAGTCCCTCCTGGTGTGGCTGGCTAATCCAACCAGGAGGGGCTCCATGATCTTGGAACTTGAGTCCGAGCACGGGGAACACATTTATGAACAGGATGGCATCAATGCAAGGTTTGGGGAGCATTATACCTCTCTGTATGTGGGGGCCCTCTGAGAGGGAGTCTCAGAGGGTGGGCTTTTTTGGACCCATTTTGGACCCGGTGATTTCCTGGGAGGAAGAAGAGATGCTGGGGAGTGATATTACGCTTCTGGAGATTAAAGCTGCAGTGAAAAATATGGCCCGGGGAAAGGTGCCCAGGGCATTTGTGTTCCTGGTGGAGTTCTATGCCTTGTATGTTGATGTCCTTCCTCCCAAATTGGTGGACCTATATTGAGCAGAGAAATCCCTTGGCCACTTACCGGCCTCTATCTGCAAGGCGTTGGTCTTTCCGTTATTGAAGCCTGGCCGTCCGCCGCATAATGTGAGCATTGTCAATGCTTCATGTTGACTATCAGATTCTTAGTTAAATTATAGCCCCACAGTTGCTGCCTTGCATGACTCAGTTGATACACACAGATCAGGCGTTTTATCCCGAGAGGTAACACCATGCTCAATATTCAGGGGCTTATATTACTGATGGCGGATGACACCTATGATAAGAAGGCGGCGATGGTCATGGCAGTATATATAGAGAAGGCCTTCGGTAGTCTTGACTGGGGGCTTCATTATCATGTGATGGAGAAGATGGGGCTGGGACCTGGCTGCTGTCCTCGAGCCCCACAGAGTAAAGACTGGCAGAATAATTTCGGAGGTGTACTCGGTGATCCGGCGGACTCCAAAGGAGTATCACTATTCCTGTTGCTCTTCGCACTTCCGGGTGAACCATTTGCCTGTAGTGCAGGTACTACAGGGGTTTAGAGGTCCAGGGCTTGCTGCATCACATTGCCTTGTATGTTGATTATATGCTATTGTTTTTAAATGATTCTGATACGGACTCGGCAAAAGCCATAGGATTGCTAGATCCGTTTGTGGGACTGTCGGGCTTTGGTATAAATTGGTAGAAGTCTAGCCTGTTACTTATTTGTGTGTGTGTGGCCGACCTCAACCTAGGAGGATTGATGTGGGAGGTGACTTGACTGCAGCATCTGGGGGTCAAAATCTACCAAGGCCTGTAGGACCTCTTGGAGGGCAATGTGGGAGCCGCGATCCAGGCTCTGCAATCCAGTGTGGACTTTTTGCAGTCATTACTGATATCTGTGGCCGGACAAGCTGCTATTGCTAAGAGGGCTGCTCTTCCCTGACTGCTTTACTTCTTTTTGGTTCTGCTGCTGCTTGTCCCGCGGAGTGTGTTTCGGGTCCTTGATTCAGTGCTGATTGACTTTGTGTGGGGGTTGGTCAAGCATTGAGTGGCGATGACCAAGTTGCAGCGACCAGTAATGGAGGTTGGTTTGGCAGCACTGGATTTTAAATCTGACGGCGCAAATGTAGTAGTACACTCTGGGTCTGTTGTCAGTGGGCTCCTGAGGGCACAATGGGCCCATTTGTTACCATGTTGCAGGAATTATTTCAATTGCTTTTGGATCCCCCAACGGCTCCCACGGGGAGGCCCTTCGGAGCTGATGGTCATGCGTCATTGTTGGTTGCGGTGTGTGCAAAACCATGTACTTGATTCTCATATTCTCCTGACTTAGCTTTACAATGAATGGGGGTTGGTGCTGTGTGCTGGCTAGTGGCAGGGCCTCTCAGTGGACAGCTGCTGGGCTTTCTTGTGGGTGAGCTGCTTGTGTTTAAAGATCTACAGCTGGAGTTTGGTCTCCCGGGACATCAGTTCTTATTGCATAGGGCTGTGGTAGTAACAATTAGATGACAGGGCGAAGCCAAGATGGCTGAACCCCTTACGCATCAGAGCTTCCAGCATAGTTGCACCTCCACTGGGTCTCAGGGCAGTTACCTACTTCTATCGGACTCTCAGAGCTGATATTATTACCCCTCTGATGGAACTTTGGGAGAAGTGGGAGGAAGATTTGGGAGCCTCGATCCTGAAAGCAGACTGGTTGAAAATTCTGGAACACGTTTCAAAGTTGTCTAGGAATGCCACGTTCAAGTTAATAAACTTTTATTTCTTCCATAGAGATAACATTACACCCAACAAAAGAAACCAATATTACCAAACTGCCAGTGCGGCACGTCCTAAATATGGGTATATTGGTGCTGAGATGTATCATATGGTGTGGGCTTGCCCTGCCCTTTTGGGATTTTGAGAGACGGTGACTGAATGTGCCAACAAAATTACTCATCATAATGTTCCCTGCTCCCCAAATACTGTCCAAATGAAAGGGTCACTAATAGTATACATTTAGCTATGATTCTCGCTAAATTGGAAATTACGATGATTTGGAAGGCCAGTATGGGGTCCCAGTGTGGATAAGCGGCGAGCTTGTTAAGTGGGGGTTTTGACAGTGGTGTGCTACTCAAGGAAGCGAAGCGAGGGTGTGGCTCCATCGATATGGCACATGCATGGAAGAGCCTGGTTGATTGTATGAAAGAGCCGGATCCGGTTTCCCCAGTGGGCTCCCGACATAGTGTGACTGCTATGGAAGATGGTGAAGTCTGAGGGGTGCTGGTCGGTTGAAGTCGGGACTTCATGGCAGGTGTGCACTTATGTAGTTGCACAACACTATATTAGGGGGAGGTGGGGGAGGTGATTGTTAACTTGTTTGGAAAGGGGAGATAAGTTGACAGTGGCAGCTGCCGCACAACGGAAATGGGGGGTTGGGGTGGCGGGTCGTGATTTTTAAAAAAACGTAACTTCCACTGCCCTGACAGCCGCCTCAGTGCTTCACTCCCAGCAGTCTATGAGAAAGCACAGGCTCCTCTGCCAATCCGAATGCTGCTCTCATGCTATGAGAGCAGCGCCAGGATTGGTTTGAGTGGCCTGCTCTGACGCTCAGACACTGCCTGGGAGCCTGCTGCTTTTCTCTAACCCGGCTGTGAACACAGCTAGGTTGGAGAAATAGAAGTGTGCTTGTCTGTTTGGCCAGCCTGAGACCGCAGACCAAACTTACATGTGCACTTCTGTCAGAGCCCCTCACAGAAAAATAAAATGATATTATTGTGTTAATATCTTTTTATTTTTTTGTGACTGACTCGGACCAGTGGGGCGACGCTCCTCTGCCATTACGGAGGAGCTGCCCCTATAAGTTGATGAGCTCTAAAATATTGATGTTCTTTGTCATGCTGCCTTAGTTAAATCTAATTAAAACAAAGTTGCCAAAAAAAAAAAAGTAAGGCACCTTCCAGGTGTCTCTTTTTTAGGCATTTTCCTTCATTTACGTACACAACCTGAAAAATGGAAATTTAGAAAACAAAGGCTTTTGTTGTCGCTCATCATTTATTTCCTATGTGGTGGAAGCTTTGACTGATCTTTTCATTCAAGTCCGATCAGGGGTATAATGTTCTAGAAGAGTATATTTGTAAGCAAGAATTGTTGAACCTTTGTTTTAAAAAGAAAATTTTTAACGCTTCCACTGGCAAAGAATTTCTCATTACAAGTCAATGCCTTTCATGTCAGATTGTGGTAACTCTCAGGCCTGTTCTTGAGGTATTTTTCCAATGTTTCCCACTTTATAACTAGGCCCCATGGTACTTTCACTCGGCAGGCTGCTGGAACATAGTCAGAATTTCTTCTACCTCTTCAGTTTCCTTTGAAAGAGAGATATTTACCCTCTCAATATGATATATTATGTATTTTAAGATCTTTTTGAATTGTGCATTGTTTCTATTGAAGTGGCTTCTTTACTTTTTGACTTCTTGACTTTTAGATGACAAGAACAGAAACTGCTTAACCACAGCAGTTACATTGGTGGCAGAGCTTAACAGGAGAATATAGATTTAAGCAGCGAATAGAAAAAGGATAGTGCCTTCAGTTGTGAGAGGAGACTGCGCCTTGCCTGCATTAGAGTGGAGATTTCATTTGGCCATACCTTCTTGTCGCAGCTCCTCGCCGGACCCGCTGCGCGGGTCCCGCTTCGCTGTTCCTGCCTCCCTGACCGGTGGTGAGCCTCCCTGCTTCCCCTGAGCTCATCCAGCTGAACTGTTGCTGCGAGCGCGTGTGTGTGCACGGGACTACAGGGCTGCGAGCTGACCCGCAGGGACTCAGTGTACCAGGAGTCCCTGCGTGAGGTCCAGACCCGCAACACCTGGGTCGCTCTCCCTGCCTGCCCCGCCCCGCCACACCTTCATCCTTATTACTGACCTTTGCCCCCGCGGCGCGGGAGCGCCCGGGACTAAGCCCGGGCCAAGGGCAGGCCCGTCTGAGCCCGTCCGAGACCGATCGAGGCCAGGCCGGGCCGGGCCCACCTACTAACATTTGTTGAAGAAGATTTGTATGGTGAGGTCTTGCTTACTGGGGGATCCTAAATTTCTATTATCAGCTGGCCCTTGTATTGAATCACGCACATTTTGCAATGAGTACGCCTGGAAATAGAGAAGGAATACCTTCGCTGTCAACCGGAGGAGCCTTGATGGGAACCCTTGACAATTTCCTTGTGCGTGTCCAGTCAGCCTTGGCTAAGGATATAGAACTAACTGAAAAAAGATTGTCTCTGGACGTTTTATGTGACAAGAGATCATCATTGGGAACTATTGCAAACTCTAGATCTCCACCGTGTCACACGCCTGCTATCCAGACAACTGTAGGGTCAATATCCCCCTTGAAGGAAGTGTGCAACAGTGTAACTATATCATCCACCCCGCCCCCCTATTTGAAATGCTGGGTGAAACGGCGGAAGGGTTGGCAGTAGATACTACTGTCTCACAATCTAAGTCCTTATCAACTATTAAGACCCGATCTGCAAGTAGCGCCAAGGGGGGTCTTGCCAAACAGTACACAGGCCTAACTGGGAAAAATAAACGCAGAGGCGGCCAGCAGACTTTGGTAGGCAAAAAGGTGAATCCTGGTCCTGCGATTAACTCAGGAAAAGACGTTGTTTCATGCTCCCAAACCACTATAAGTGAAGAAAGGCAAAATTCACTGCTATCTGAGGGAGATGACCCTGTGAAACAGGGAGACAAAGCGTTTTGGAAAAAATTGGATAGTATTCTAAAAAACGCATGTGCTCCTATTTATGAAAGGCTGGGGTCCATTGAAAGTAGACTTGTGTGCATGGAACTTGCATGGTCTACGGCACGGCAACAGGTTGGTGGAAGTGAACCGAATTCCCAACTGGAATGTGTTAATGACCAAACCCGATGCAGCAAGACTAAATACATCAAGAATGCCCAAGACGATGCTGTTGTAAATACCAAATTACAAGGAGCCATAGAAAAACATGATGCAGAGAAGGAAGTCAATCATCAAAAGGGAAAAACCAACTCAAAAACCAATTGAGCCTGTGACGGACCTAATAGAAATTTACCTACCGCAACAAATAATGTTGAACAGCCCGTACAGGGACAACCTTTGGCCCAGACCTCTTCGGACCTGATTGACATACATCTTCCCCCTGAGGCTGCCCCATATGTAGTTGTCTTGACCGGTGTTCCACCTTTGGCAAATGGTATTAGGGAGACGTACTGGGCCTTAAAAAACAAATGTACATTCTGGCTCAATACCAAACGCCCACTGCCGGGCTATATGCGAGCTGAAATTTTATTCGCTAGGAGGGTAAACTGGGTGGGCAGCAAACCTAAGACAATCAAGGGTGACTGTGTCATTATCAATTTTAGGGATAAACACTGTGTTGATCATATTTGTGGATGGTCCCAGAATGCTGATTTCTCATCCCCAGTTAGATCGGTACCACTGTCTTACTTTTATGCTCCGGCCCCCTTGCCTTTGTTTGGGACACCTGGAGGGAGAGACATGCAAATGGGTCAACTAATGGGGGACATTAGGTCTTTTAACCGATATGACGTGCTGTCTGGACTGACTGATTGTGATTGACAGAAGTATAGTAGTGGTTGCCCCAGCCTCAAAAAGGAGTATGTAGCCTCAGAGATAGATTATGGAAAACAATTGGGCGAGATGTCTAGAATGGCGAACCCAAGAGGCGACAGTGATATAAATATGTTTGCTGTCGCAAGACAATCTACCAGGGATATGGAGCAAGATTCCTGCCCTGAGTCTGGACAGGGAATATCTGCTCTTAAATCACCTGGTACGAACATAGGACAATCTAAAGGGACCCTCAGTGCTGTAGGATGCACAACGTTTTTATCCTGGAATGTGGCTGGCATAGGATCCAAATTAGCGTCACCTTTATGGACTGATTTCATCGATGACCATGATATCTGCCTCTTCCAGGAGACCTGGTCGGTAGAGCCCGTGTTTAGGATAGGCTATTTGAATTTTTATGTTCCTGCAGTTAAAAGGCCAAAGGGTCGTCCAGTAGGAGGCTTGGTTATATGGGTTAAACAATCTATAAAGTGTAAAATCCAACCCTTCCCAAACCAGAATAACGATATCCTAGGAATAAGACTAAACTTCCCATCAAACTCGTGTATAGACATTTATAATGTCTATGCTAGAGGTCTACCGGGTGGCAAAAAGTCGGAGGTGGTATCAACACTTAACTTTCTTGTCGAGTCAAGATCTATTGATGCGTTCCCACTTGTAGCAGGTGACTTTAACACGACCTTCGAACCGTTGGGTCACCATGATCTGCTCTTAACGGAGGAGGAGGACCTAAGATGGGGCATCCCGCAACTCGAGACAATGATAGTAAGTAAATGGACTGAGGCTGCCCTGTACCTTAAGGGGTTCTGCCTGACCAACCAATTGAGGGCGGCAAATGGTAGGACACCCTCTGATAGGGCGAGGTGTAAAACCTTTGATAATGGCACTAGGTCTAGCACTATAGACTATATTTTGGTCCATCTTGGGATGTGGCATGGTCTTGAGGATATGATGGTAAAACCTCGAATCGAAAGTGACCATAACCCATTAGTAGCCCATTTTAGATCAGGAATGGGAGAAAGATCAGAAAAAGTAACTGCTATGAAAGGTTTGCCTACTCGGCTAACAAATGATGAACGCCACCTGAAGTGGGAAAAAGTTTTACAACAACCCGATCTTGTGGACAATATAAAAAGCAGTCTGGATGAGGTGTTGACACTAATGGGGATGGATTGTAATAATAGCCAACCCTACTTAGCTGTAGAGAATATACACACTACATTTTTTGCTAAACTCAAAAATTATTTTTGTGAAACAACTTTAGTAAAACGGTCCTATAAAAAAAAGCAAGAGAA
This sequence comes from Triturus cristatus, assembly GCF_964204655.1. Classification (NCBI taxonomy): domain Eukaryota; kingdom Metazoa; phylum Chordata; class Amphibia; order Caudata; family Salamandridae; genus Triturus; species Triturus cristatus. The sequence goes on from NC_140586.1 coordinate 701,359,574, forward strand.
TTGGTTTAATAATAACTGTAAACAAGCCCGGGAAGAACTAGGAACTGCGCTTAAACAAAAGTACTCGAATAAAATAAAGCAAGCACGGAGTAATTATAAGAGGGTACAATGGAACGCCAAAAAGGAGTGGGAGGAGAGCGAATGGCAAGATCTTAAGATAACATGTAGTGGAAAGAATCAAAAGAAGTTCTGGGACATTTTTAAGTGGAAAAGGGGGGAAGTTATAGAAAGTCCACATAACTGCGTTCCCCAAGACTCCTGGATAAAGTTTTTTAAATGTCAATATGCTAAGGATAGAGATGATAGCCCATTTGAACATGAATTCGGTTTCTATAGTGAGCCACCTTTTAGCAGTAAAGAGGTTGATAGAGCTCTCGATACTGCAAATCTGGGTCGGGCACCGGGCATGGATCTAATTCCTGTAGATGTGTTTGTATATGATAGACAGAGATGGCGCCTTTACATTACCTATCTGGCCAATGCTATTGCCCAAGGCATGGCCATACCTCAATCTTGGAAAGGCGCTGAAATAGTCCCGATATACAAAAAAGGGGACAAAACTTTGGCTGGCAACTACAGGCCTATCAGCCTAATAGATGCCATACAAAAAATCATTGGACGGCTGGTCTTGGGCAAAATCCAGTCCTGGATGGAGGTTGCTAATATTTTGAGCCCTCTACAGGCTGGTTTTCGTCCCAAGACCAGCACCATTGATCAGGTTTTTAGATTCCTAATATTATATTGGAGGACAGTGGTATTGGACAAAGGCGTCCTGTACGCAGTATTTGTCGACCTGCGGGTGGCATTTGATCTGGTCCCGCGTTGCAAACTGTGGCAAGTACTCAGGGAGCAGGGGATGGCACCGGAGTTGCTGGCACTTGTCATCCGCCTACATGAGGACAATTTCGCTGGGGTACGCTGGGGTAGACCGGGAGAGCGGGGTGTGCGGCAGGGTTGCGTCTTGGCACCTACTCTGTTCTCACTCCTCGTCAACGGGGTGGCCGAGTTGCTCTCCCGGGTCTCCACTGATGCCTCAGCTTTGGCTGGAGCTTGCGTCCCGGTCCTCATGTTCGCGGATGACACTCTGCTGATTTCGACTCCGAGTGGCCTCCAGCTTACCTTGCGGCGTTTCGAAGAGTTTTGCCTATTGCGTGGACTAGAAATCAATGTCGCAAAGACCAAGTTCATGGTGCTTAATGGTCCTAGACCCAATAAAATGTATAGGCCATTTAAAGGTGTAATTTTTATGAATGGATCCCCACTAGAACAGGTTGATGCATTTACATATCTGTGAGTAACTCTGCAGAAAAATATGCATTGGAATAACCATATAGATCTTTCATTATTGAAACATCAACAACAGACTGGTATTCTAATGAAACGTTTTAAAACCTCGCAGTCTCAACCAATGGAGCCATTCTTAGAGATCTATATGATGAAGATTCGTAGCGTCAGCTCGGCCTCGGACAAGGCCGCCGCCTGCCCAGAGGACCAAGGGGGACTCGAGGACGAGCCCCGGCAACCTCCCGCAACACCACAGAGACCCCCACGGGGGTTTGCGGCGAGGTAGAGGTGCCGTGGTCCGAAGGAGGGAACCCCGTAAGGCCGCACCCCGATGACACCACATCTCCAGAACCTGAAGTCGAACCTGTCGGCGCTGGGGCCGGAGCCGCCGGCTACGCTGCAGAAGGCCCCGCACATGGCAAGGGATCCAAAATAGGCCTCCATTTGGGCTCTGGTCGCCCCCACGCTGGGGAACGGCAGGCAGGGTAGCAACACGCGGGCCGCACAACCCGCAGAGAACCCAGTGAGCGACGGCCTTGCGGCCTCGGAGAGGGACGATGTCGGAGACGGAAGCGTCGGTTCTTGAACGCTTCTGCAGGTGACGGACGCGGCGATGACGCCGACCTGGACATGCGGGCCGAGAGGAGTTTCATCCTGGCTTCATCTGCAGACAAGCCTCGCAGTCCGTGGGGTCTCTGTGGTGTTGCGGGAGGTTGGCGGGGCTCGTCCTCGAGTCCCCCTTGGTCCTCTGGGCAGGCGGCGGCCTTGTCCGAGGCCGAGCTGACGCCGCTCAGGCGCCGGCGGCTGCTGGCCCTGGCGGCGCCGCAGGGGCTGGCTAGGGGCCAGGGCATGTCCCCGGGCCCCCCTCGTCTCTCCCCGCAGGCAGCTGGCTCGTCGGAGGTCGAGTCGGCCCCCTTTCAGCGCTGTTCTTTGGCCGCCCCGGCTCCGACTCTGCCCCGTTCTCCCGCTGCGCATGTTGTGGCAAAGGTCGTCTCGGCGTCCCCTTCGGCGCCAGTCGATGAACGGACGCCGGTGGTGGACTCGTTGGCGCCGCTGATTAGTCTTCGGCGCCCCCTCTTCTCCAGAGGTTCGGCAACTGTTTGTTTCTTCTTATCCGGAGATGGGACGCCGCGTCGGGGCTTTTTCCCCGGCGTCTTCCAAGGACGGCTCTTCGCCGTCCCCGCAGACTTCCCCGGAGGCTCCTCAGGTTCCCCACTCGTCGGTCAACCTTCCCCCGTTCCAGGCTTGACCTTTCCTTCCTCCGGTTGGGCTGGGGGCCGGCCGGCTTAGCTTGCTGCTGTCGCCCAAGGAGGAATTGCTCTCCCCACCGCGTTGCCCTACGGAGGCGAGTGCTGCCTTCGCCCGGGCTGTCTCAACGGCTGTGGGGATTTTGCGATTGGGCGACCCGGCTGCCCATTTCCCCACGGATCATTTGCTGGAGGTTCTCCATCAGGGCTCTGGTGGACGGGAGCTGCTTCTTCCCTTCGAGGCTTCGCTCCATAATTCTCTTGGGCGCCTGGGGGCACCTGCCACGGGGGACCCGGCACCCCAGCCGCTTCTGCACCGCCACCGTCCTGCTCCGCATGATCCTGTCTGCCTTTCCTTCTACCAGGGGCCCTCTTTTGCAGACTGCCTTTCCCTCCTTGCCATCGGTGTTGTCTCCCCCGTCACGGGAGACCCGGTGGTTAGATTCCTGGGGACGCAACATCTTTGCCTCCTCCAGTGCTGCCTTGCGGGTGCTTAACATGCTTTGTGTTTTGGCCAGAGCCACTTCTTGCTTGTGGGATTCGGCGGAGTCCCTCCTGTTTTCTGCTTCTCAGGAGGGTATCTGCGGCACCGTGTGTTGGATGGCTGGGAGCTGGCGGTGTTTATTCTTCGCTCGGCTTTGGACGTTTCTGAGGTGCTTGGTCACACCATGGCTTCTTCAGTGGCCCTCCATCGCCATGCTTGGCTGAGGGATAGTGTTTTCCCTGAGAACGTTCGGGAGCGGCTGGTTGACCTTCCCTTCGATGGCGCTCTTTTGTTTCACGCCCCTGCGGATTCTGCCATTCAGAGGTTCCTTGCGGGGCTTCGTCCTCCTCCTACTCCGCCTCCTCCCCCTCCTCCTCCTCCTCAGTGACCCTGGATGTTGGTCTGTGTTCTGGGAGGTGTTCTCCCGTTGTTTTCTGGGGCCTAGTAACGAGTAGCCCCGGTTGTGTGTTCTGTGTTGTAGGTGTGCCTTCAGGGTCCTTCCGTTGGCCCTTTGGTGCTGTTGGCTGCTGGTCCGGCCATTTTTTGACTTGTGGTTTTGGCTGTTGGTCAGCCCGTATTTGTCCAGAGATTAGGCCTTCTGTGTCTTCTTTATTGGCTGATTGGCAAGCCGTCTGCGGGTTTCTCCGCAGGTCTTTCTGTTTGTCCTCTGCTGCGGAAATATTTTCCTAAGAGGTGTTGCCATGTTTCTTGGGACGTAACATACCCTATGTGGGGTAAATGTAGCTATTACATAGCTCTGTCATGTGCTAGGGAGGTGTGGCCGTCCTTGTCGTGCTCCTTGCTCTCCGTGGCGTCACGGTATTTCGCAGGTGCGATCTTCTTGCCGATCGTCTTGAAGCAGCTTGTGTTGTGCCCAGGTCCGTCCTTCTCCTTGTTCGCCATGTCACTAGACCAGTCTGGCCTGCCATCTGCGGCGTCGTGTTGTGGCGGTTCCGCACTTCGGTCCGGTGTTTCGGCTTGGTCCTCTGTCTGGTGTTCCGGGCGGGGACTGGCTTTCCTTGGCTTCTGTGTTCTGGTGGACGGCTTGTCCCGTCCTCCGTCTCTCTCTCTCTCTCTCTCTCTCTCTTTCTTTTCTGCCTGGTTTCACTTCTTTCTTGGGTCAGTGTGTGTGTCCTGTCCATTCCTGACCTCTGCCTTCGGCTGGCGTCTGGCTTGTCCTGGGTGCGCCGTTCCATGGTGTTGCCTGCTGCTGGCTGCGCGTGTAGGCCTGCTTGTTTTAATCTACCGTTGTGCCCCCTTGATGTATTTCCTTGTGCCCCTGCTTCTGGTTCCGCTCGGGCTTTGCGCAACTGTGCCTTTCTTTTCCGTCTGCGCTTTTGGTGGTGGAGCTGTTCCTGCCTTGTCCGCTGCTTGCGGCTCAGGTGTGTTCAGCTATTTTCTGTCACTGTGTATGTTTTTCTTACGGTTGCCCCTGTCTCTGGTTCTACCTCTTCTCCCTGGGGTTTGAGGTGGTCCTTGGGGCTTTTCGGGCGCTGTCTGCCCCTGTGGGGTGTTGGGCGGTTCTCCCTTGGTTGGGCTTCGGTTATCCTGGCCTTTCCCTTCGTGTTCCTGTGACATGTCCTCTGCTGGGGCCCTGTGTCTCTCCTGGTGGGAGGCTCTCTCGCAGGCCCTCCTCCCTTCTGGGTATGGCTAGGGTATCTATTCTACGTTAAGGAATCTGCGGCTAGTAGTCTCTATCAGATGTACTAGTTACTTACCTTCGGTAACGATGTATCTGGTAGAGACGATTCTAGCCGCAGATTCCTTCACAACCCGCCCTTCCTCCCCGTTCTGCGAGGACCCTCTGCTTGGGTTTCGGCGGTCGACTCCCTCTGGGTGGCTTGTCTTCTGTGGGTGTCTCTTCGTTTTCTTCCGGTCAGGCATCCCTCCAGCTGTCTTCTCTCCAGTGTAAGGGCCTGCTTTTGCTCTTTTCCCTCTGTTGTTAGAGTTTCTGATCCCCTTGAGGTCTTCTTCGTTGGGGATTCTTTTGCCTGCCCTTTGTCCTCCTACTCCTTTCAGGGGTTATGGCAATCCTTGGCAGTGTAGTCTGGGGATGGATTGCTCTTGCTCCTCTGTTCCGGGCTTGTGGCCCTGCACTCTATGGTTGTGGTTTCAGACCCTCTCTCTTTCTGTCACTGCGCTTTCACATGCTTGTGCCTCCAGGATGGCTCTCGCCTTGGCTTGCACGGTGGTTCCGCGGAGTGGTGCTTTGCGCTTTTCTTGCTATGGCTTCTCTGCTCTGGCCTTATGGTGCTTTAGTGCCAACTGGTGCTATCGCCTTGGCTTGCTCAGTTGTTCCTCAGCGTGGTGCTCTGCTCTTTTCCTGCTCTGGCTTTCTCCTTGTAGCCCTCTGGTGCCTTGGTGCCAACTGGTGCTGTATCTCACCTTTTTGTTTCTCCCTATTTAGTTTCTCTGTTTTTTTCGCACACTGTTCCCATGCTCTCCTCAGTTTTGTTGTGATGGCTCCGCGTTGTGGCGCGTAAAAGTTCTCCGAAGCAAACTGACGTCAGCGCGCCGGGGTGGTGCTTATGTGACCTCGCTGACGTCGCGCCCACGAAAGACATCAGGGCGGAGTCGCGTGGTACCGCCCCCCCTGGCGCGCAGGGATCCTGGGCAAGTACGTTTTCCGGGTCCAGTCTCACGCCTGGGGATAATTCTACGTTAAGGAATCTGCGGCTAGAATCGTCTCTACCAGTTACATCGTTACCGAAGGTAAGTAACTTATACTTTAATAATTGGCCTCCCCTATGAAAAATACGAAATGTATAGGAAGAATTTATCAGTGGTAAAATTGACACTACCTATATTGTTTTAAAAGTTTTCACATGAATGTGTTATTCTCTGATATTAATTTTCAAAACTAAAGATTTACAAAATATGGAAAAAGCATTGGAAAAATGAAAACTAAGGAAAGACTATTATAATGTATAATCTCTAGCAATAAAGTCCTATGAAGATTGCAGTTCACATATGGATTATGACTCGAAGTGAAAACAAACATAGGACTATTGAGAAAGGTATTGGCCGATATGAACTTTTACTCCCATAATGATTAATAATAGAAACAATTTATTATATTATAACAATGGGTTTGTGGCAGTACAGTGGGAACAAGAGGGACCTTCTGGGTAACAGAAGTGAGTACAGAAGACAAATTCTGGCATTGTATGTAAGCAGCAAGAAACCAGTAAGTGGTGTACCATTAGCTGGATTTTATATAGGATGTGGCATCTAGAACTTAACATATTGAAGTGATAATGGCATACATTTGTTTAATAATGATAGCATCTGAAAATTATGCTTGCAGCTGTTCAACAGTGGCAGTCATGCAATGAATTTCCTAATAGAAGTAGTAAGTATGTATTAAGTCTTGGTTATGAATGTTATACGTATACTATGTATATTTTTCACACACTGCAGTTAATATTAAGACAGGCGTGATCCTGATAATGAAACTAGGGGCCTGCTTTAGAGGATTACGGAGGAAGCAAAGACAGTAAGGGTGGTGGCAGACTTTACATTATCTGGGCGCAATAAAGGCAGGTGGTGGACCTATTGTTCACCACCAACTCTGCGGTGAACTGTATGAGATTCTATGAACTGTCATCATGGTGATTCATATGAATGCAGTTCATACAAAGCTATTCAAAAGTTAGGTGTGTGTCCGTCATTTGTGATATCGATTAAAGCAAACTTTCAAGTTTTTACTTTTCCAAAGACAAACTCCTAAAGCACGAGTTTGTTTTTAGAAAAGTAAAAACAAATTGCCCCAAAACCATGGAAATCTTTTCCCATGATGTTGGGAGTCTTTTTTTTTTTGTTTACTGTTCCTCCCCGCTAGGATTTTCCTGAGTGCGACAGACAGACAAGGGCGGACAGTCGGATCTGTCACCACTGACTGCCCATACTTCCTGGGTATTGGAGGAAGGTTTACACCAACTGAATAAACTTTTCTCCATCGGAGTAGACCTGGCAGTCCACTCGACTCAGAATTGGGTGGGAGGACAAACAACGACGTGTTGACAATGTGTTTGTGTGAGAAGAGCAAACATTTTTATTAATTTTAAACTAATGAACTTCAAGAAACAGGATGAATTAAAAATGGAATTATGCCTAAATTGTTCCATTGACTTTGAGAGAAGCAAAGTTACTCAACAGTACTAAGGGGCATATGTATCAAAGGATTTTGTATTCGCAAACGCTGCGAATCGCAAAAAAACAGCATTTACGAATACAAAATCGCAAAACGCGATGTATGTGCCATTTTCGCATCGCATTATTAAGGAATCGCTAATTTTGCGATTCCTTAATTTTGCGTAAGCATTTAAGGAATCGCAAATTGCGATTCCTTAAATGCTATGTAACACGCACCCAAGTTGTGCTATTTCTCCTTAAGAAATCGCAAATTACCACCAACTTCAAGTTGGTGGTAAGTTGCGATTTCTTTGAAAAATGGACTTTTTGGCATTTCTCAAAGTGCCATGTGGCGCACATACATGCCCTTAGGGCATGTATGTGCGCCATATGCGCACACATGCTCATTTCAGGGGTGCATCAGGGTGTCATCATGACACCCTTGCACCTTTGAAATTATTCTCAATTTGCGATTAGCAAATTGCGAATCGCAATTTGAGAATTACTTCCCTATCATTCCTATGGGCCTCCTGGCCCATAGGAATGAATGGGAAGGTATTCCTTAATTGCGATTTCACAATTTGCTAATCGCAATTAAGGAATATTAAGAATTCGCAAAATATGTGCACATTTTTTAATACATCCCGTTTTGCAATTCTCAAATAGCGATTCTCAAAAAATCGCTATTTGAGAATCGCAAATACGGTTTTTGATACATATGCCCCCAGGTCTCTTCTCCTGCCTATGTGTCTGCCCAAGCTATTCATGAACCTTATACAGAGCTCTGACCAGATGCCTTCCTGAACCTTACTCCATGGCGGGACTAGGACACAAAGCAGTACAAATATTAAGGATTACAGAAAAGTAACTTTTTATTTTTCAGCTGACTGGTCGTTTTTTCACATGGCTCTGTCATTAGATTAAGTCCTGTGTTTCTTAGCAGATTTTTTCTCAGAATGAATCTTGCCTAAATAGTGTTTGTGCTTCACAGCCTTAATTTGTCTGTTAGATAGCGATTTAGACATATATTCAATATCCACTAACCACCACATGCATTAAGAAAAGCTTTTCCGAGTCCTTAATTGCGATTATTAAGGAATCGCAATTAAGGACTCTCAAAAGCCTATGCATGTAGGATGCGCTATTAAAATAGCAAATCCTAAAAATTCCTTAATTGCGACTCGCAAATTGCAAGTCGCAATTAAGGAATGGCTTCCCATTTATTCCTATGGCCTACAGGCCCCTAGGAATGAATGGGAAATTGCACATGCAGTTTCAAGGGTGCAAAGGTGTCAAAATGACACCCTGTTGCACCCCTGAAATTGTGATGTGCACCCATGTTGCGCACACACATGCCCCAAGGGCGTGTGTGTGTGTAACCTGAAACCTTAAAAAAATGCACTTTAGTGCATTTTTCAAGGTTTTTGCAAAATAAAGACCAGAATAATTTCTCTTTATTTTGCCGCCCCAAATAGCGAAATCACTATTTGGAAGTACTTCTTGCATTGCATTTAAGGAATAGCAAATTGCGATTCCTTAAATGCAATCTCAATTTAAGAAATCGCAATAAATTGCCATTTCTAATTGCGAGTGCCTAACACTTTAAAGCATCACAAAAAGCCTTTTTGCGGCCGCAAACGGACGATTTTTACGAATCGCACCGTTTGCACTTGCAAAAACCTTAGATGCATGTGCCTATGTTCTGAATTGGCATCCGCCCTTCAAAAACTGAACATTTTGCAAATCATGACAGCTTGTTGTTGTCTTTTACTAAATTCCTGCTGAAAAACCGATTACTAAAGCACATCTGCAAGCTGATTCATCATCACCTTGTATTTTGTTATGACCATATTTGTGATTCTGTTTCTGATGCGAAAATGGTAGGTTCAAAGTCGCAGGCAGTCGCCACTGCCATAAGCAGAAATGTCTTTACTTGAGGTATGCAAGCGATCTGTATATGCAGACTGCATTACTGTTGTTGAAGTAAATACCATATTTTTTGTACCACATTGTACACACCTCTGGACAGTGTTTACTGTTGTATAACTTTCTCTCTTTCAGCTTTCAGATGCTATACGCTGATTGCTACATGAATCGTGATGAATTTTGGGAAATGTTTGATGGCTCATTGTACCACAAGTTACGGGAGCAATTGAACTGCACCAGTGCTTTCCCAGAGGTGTTCGACAAAATATGCAAGGCAGCGAGACACTGACCATGTCGTAGTGGTATACAGAAAACATTTGCTGTGGTGGGAGAGATCGAGGCTCCCTCCATAGAGCCACCGCTTCCCTGAAATTCTTTCAGATGCCTGCTAGATATTTGTAGCACCTTTTGAATGTCCAGGAATCAGTATTTGCAATTTGTGTTACTTTGTCATGCAGTTATCTGTTGGATGGCGACAAACGATTTGAGAACAATGTATTAGATGGAAGTGTGAATACAGTCAGTGAGTTTCACTTTTGAAATGTAATAATTGTCAGTGTTTACATAATGCTCTTTTTATCACGTGACCGATAAACATGATACGTGAACCTTGAATCAGGTACATGCTCAGCTGTACTACATACTATTCTCTTACATTACATTACATTAAAATTCCTTTAGATTCCACAGAATTCCGTGACGGAGTGGCCATTTGGCACTATTTTCTTAGGACCAAATGCACCCATGTGTCCAAAAATGGATGTTAGAATGCATTTTGCGCTAACAAATACGGGGTATGCGCTGTAGGTGCATTTGGTATTTGGCACTGCTATGCATACCCCTCAGCACCCTTCCATACTCTGCAGGGGTATGCCCTGTACAGCATAGCCCTCGGTGCCCTTACATACTCTGCAGTGATTACTGATTTAATTTTTAGTTCTGCCTCTTTTGGACCTATTTGAAAACCACTGACTGCACTGTTGTGCATACCCATGAGTGCCTTTACATGGTCCGAGTTTATAAGGCTTCTATATTCTGTCTATGTAAGGGCATTCAGGGGTACGCTCAGCAGTGCAATCAGTGGTTTTTAAACAGAGCCAGAAGAGGGAGCTGTCCCTCTATGTTTAAAAATCACTACAGATTAAAATGTAACATGCAGTTTTTTTCATACATGTAGGGCTGCCCCCTCATCTGCAGTGGTTTTTAAAAATTGAGGGACTGCTCCCTATCCCGATCCTGTTTAAAATTAAAACGAAACACTGCAGATTTATTATCAGTAACGCTTAATTACCAAATTTCTCCGATTGTGCAGACGGAATAAAAAATTCTGCCTACCTCTATTCATAATCTTCATCAACTTAGTAATGTTGACAGTGGATGCACTTTGATTATGGCCCTGTTGAATATTTGTCACTTACGGTTATGCTTTCCGGTGAATGAGAATTTTGAGAAACTTCTAAATCATTAATTACCCTTATGATCATGACTGCACATATAAATTTGAACAGCTGCATTTCATGTTAATTTTATAACTCTGACCAAAATGTGAAATCAGGAATGCTGTGGCAGGATTTCTTACTGTTGTTTTGCCGAATTAATATTGCGATGGTTTGTAGCCTAGAATTTCTAGAATCTTATGCAGTAGTAAATGCAAGTTATTGTGAATACATGTAATTCTCTTGGGAACATATGTAGGAGAGGTTTGTAATTGAAATATGGAACTGTGGCAGCAGTGATGAAGAAAAAGGAATCAATGCTGTGAACATGTGAATTTTCCAAACCCACTTAGAAGTTGTGAGATATAGAGGATACCTTAATTAGAATCAAGTGTTTTTTGGCGTTGCGTGGGGAAAAGCGAATTCCTATGTTCAGGTTTTAGCAGTTCCCAGATTTTTGGAATATTGCTATTTGGGCCCGTAACCTATGACACCTACATTTATTTCTCAGAAAATTTTTAGCCTGTTTATATATTCTGCTGTTAATGCAATATATTTGTTTTCACAAAAGTCTTTTAAATATGACTCCCAATGAATAATATTTTCACAATATTATTTCCCTAACTTTCCAGTTACTGGTAAATTATGGCAAACAGTTCCTGTAAATCAAATGATTTATTTTTGGACAATATTCATGTGAAGTGATACATAGGTGAAGTAGCTTCTATTCAGAGCACATGCCATGTATAATTTGATTCATCAGTGTTCAAAGTTGTCCTTTTAGCTTGTGTTATTTTTTCTGGACTATGTTATATAGTGAGCTGTTGCATTTTTTTGTCTTAATACCTAAATGAATTACATTTTATTTCTTGCTAAATAGAGCAAATTCATTTTATTAGAACGGTTACAGGTTTTACCATCATCCCTTATAGACAGAATGCAACCGAACGAAGATGCATTTCGTTTTGTAAGCTATGCGAGCAACATATGTAATGGGAATATTTGGTCGTTTGTGTTTTTTTTTTTTTTTATGTCTTTAGCAAGTAATGCTGTAGCTGCACTTGACGCTTTAATGTACCTTTATATAATTGTGAAAAACAAAATGTATCAGTTGTGGTAACTGAATAGCCCAAGCTCTTTATCGTAAGTGAGCATTTTTGACTTGATAATAAAATGGTTGTGTTTCACTATAGTGTAAATGCGATGTTTATTTGAAGATCTAATTATATTTAATATATGCTTTGATAAAAAATAAAGTGTTTCCTTTTTCTACACTCGTTGACAGAATTGTAAGCATTTAGCTTTCTTTGGGTCTAAATGTTTATACATTAAGTACACATTTGCCTTTTATGACCAATGTAGAACTAAAATGAATGTTGTATTAATTGCCCAAACCTTCACTATCCCAAAGAAAAGTATTTAATGTATAGTGATAAGTAATGTGTTGAGAATTTTTTTCTGTCAGTGTTGTTGTCTGTTATGGAGCCTTAAAAAGAGTAATGCTAATTTTGTATTTATTTACAAAATAAAATATTTTTCACAATCTCCATAGTAGTTTGTTACTGATTCTGGAAGTAAAGCTTTAGTGAGGGAAAAATGAAGATATCTATCTGCTTGGCATGCATCTTCTAAAGACTCCTGATACTGAGTATTACAACAACGAATATGATTATGTAATTTAACTGAAAATTGTAACATAATTTGTTAATAACAAGTGTACTGTGCACTGTCTACTATTGTACCAAATTGCTGAACTGTGATCAGTAATGATGGTACTTTATTATACAGCATATGAACAGGTCAGTTTTGCTAGATAGTGGCGGGAAAGGGTGCAATGGGGGGGAGGAATATGTTGACCATGTGAATATTAGGGGAAATAAATAACGACTGCCTGTCCATGGCCTTTGGCAATGCAATTTATTGTATTTTCCGGTTCTTAACTTCTGTGTAGTGGGAGAAGATTTGTGGAACTGAATATTTACCTACAGTTGTACCCAAGGACATGACAATGATTCTTATAAATTTACACAAGTCATATGTCAGTGAGTAATAATGCTTTTAATGTCGGTTCTTGAGGCCCATGCAATACAATGAGTACAAAAAAGATAGGAACACTGTTGCCCGTATGATATTTTTAATTGTATTTGCTGCAATAGATTTTATATAAAAGCAACACCAAATGAATTGTATTCTAACCCCAAGAAATGGATGTATGTAGAAAATAATAATGTAAACAAGAAGCTAACTATTTGGCGAGTTCCAGTTGCCAACCCCAACTTCTGGTTCTCATTCTGTGTTCTTTAACCCTGTCTTAAATAGATTTGGCCCATAATAATGTCCTCTTCCAGGGGATCCTCATCAATGTCATAAGCACTTGAATATTCCCACCCATGCGCAGAGACCCCGGAAAATATGTAAAAATGATATATGAAAGCATATATATATATATATATATATTCAATGAAAAAACCAAAGGTTTCACACATGTTATAGGTAGCTGGACATTTCACTCGTAAAAAACCATTGAAATTCCCCCGTTATAGTTAGTTCAGCTAACTATAACTCGCGCGCCCGCAATGCACTACTGATGACGTCACATATTACATCACTCATGACATGGTCACTGACATCACTCATGACATCACTGATGACATCTCAAATGACATCACTGATGACATCATCCAGTGATTGTGTGTTTTTCTGAAAATTAAATATGTTTTATATTTATGTATATCTCAAGGTCAATGGAAGAATAAATGGGTATATAAGTGTCTAAATGGATGCTTTTTTAAAAAAAAAAATTTGTGTAACTGACTGATTAAGTGTATCATAGTGAATACATGGCTTACTGAGTAATCTTTAAATATGAAAATATCTGTATCAGTTTCTTACTTTGTGTATAAGTGGCTGCATGGGTTGGTGAGTAGCTACATGAGTGTCTATATAGGTTATTAGTTGGTTTTTTATCAGTATGAGTGTCTGAGTTTCTGTATGGTTCGGTGGGGGGTATTACTTAGTGCATAGGTGCATGAATGAGTGACTCACTGTTTGTATGTGTTGAATACAGCATGTGTGCAGGACTGTATGGGTGGATGAGTGTGTGCATGGGTGTGTTAGTGAGTGAATGACTGTCTCTATAGTGTCTTTATGAGTAACTACATATGTTTTAAACTAGTATATGTGACTATTGGTGTATATAAGTGAGTATATGTGAGAGTGAGAGATTGGAAGAGTTCCTGTATGAATAAGTATGTGTTTCTATAAGTTATTGTTTAAAAGAGTAAGTATATGTAAGTTTCTGTAGAAGTAAGTGTGGTGGTGTGTGTATAACTGTATATGCAAGTAAATGGATGTTTGATTCTTTATTAGCATGAGTGACTATGTGTGTGAGTAACTCTATGGATGAGTGGCGTTGTGTAACAGGATGTATAGGTGTATGAATACATATGATGAGTGAGTACATGTATGAGTGACTGTAGAGGACTGTTGGTGAATGACTGTATGTGTATGTGGTTCTTAGAATTACTGATTAGGTTGTTGTAACTGATATTGATATGTTCATTATTTTTAACATTTTAGTTTCTATTTTTGAATGTGTGTTTCAATGGTTATATTAGGGGAAGAGGAGGTCTGCCACTCTATCACAAGGATGATGTCATCAGTGATGTCATCAGTGATGTCATTTGAGATGTCATCAGTGATGTCATGAGTGATGTCAGTGACCATGTCATGAGTGATGTAATATGTGACGTCATCAGTAGTGCATTGCGGGCGCGCGAGTTATAGTTTGCTGAACTAACTATAACGGGGGAATTTCAATGGTTTTTTACGAGTGAAATGTCCAGCTAACTATAACATGTGTGAAACCTTTGGTTTTTTCATTGAATTTCTAAGGTTTTTTAAATGCTAATTCCTAACTATAACGTGTGTGAAACCCATGGTTTTTTTAGTGAATTTGCAAGGTTTTTTAAATGCTAATTCCTAACTATAACGTGAGTGAAACCCATGGTTTTTTCAGTGAATTTGCAAGGTTTTTTAAATGCTAATTTTTTTTTTTTCTTCTTTTTTTTTTTTTACATATTTTTATTTTAATTTTCTATCCTTTTTTAAAGACTATGGTTAAATTTTAAAAATTCTACAATATGTTTTTATTTTACCATTTTTTTAAAATAAACAGGTAAAATTTATTAGTATTACATATTTTTTTTTTTTTCCTTTTTTTTTTTTTTTTTTTTTTTACGTGCGCGTACGGTAAGCGCACGTCTTGCTTTAATTACGTTAGATTTCTACGCTGTTTGCGTTCATTTACGCAATTTGCGTAGACGCACGTCACGCGCGCACAGCGCGTACGCTGCACGCGCACGTTACGCGGAAGTGAAGGGGCGTGCCTGTTTTGCGCATGCGCGCGTGTCTTTTTTACGCGCATGCGTACTTTTGCCGTAAGCGTACCGTAAGCGCACCGTAAGCGTACGGTGGGTCATGTGATCATGAAACACAACTTTTGATTGGTTGAAACTACTTTCAGTTCTAGAACTCTCCTACACCACACCCATTCCCCTCATTTCTGCTTGTGATCCCTTAGGAGAAGGAGCTGGGTTGTCTTTGTGATACGATGGCAGAACAGCAGAGCCCTTCTGAGAGTGAGGCTAGCAGCACTACCTTGAGGCAGAGAACGAGGAAACAAAAGACCTCTTTCATATGGGAGTATTTTTCTTTTCCAGAGGGCCAGCAAAAGGTAAATGCACCCTTAGTGACTTGTAAGCTGTGTAAGCGTGTACTTTCAAGAGGGAATCCCAACAAGAAGTATTCCTTCGGGAATCACACCATGTTGAGACACCTTAAGGATGTACACAGAAGGACACATGCTCGACATACTGAAGGTAACCCTTCAGTAAGTCAACCAAGCACATCCACAGCAGCTCAGCCTGGACCATCATCTGCAGGGCCGAGTCCTTCTTCTGCAGGTCAGGTGAGCCCTTCATCTGTGGTGGGAGCATCTCCTTTTTCTTCTCCTCAGGAAATTAACCCTCGGTTTCTGAGGGTTGAAATACGGTGCGCCACTTGTCATGATCTAATTTGTTATAGGGAGACCAGTATTTCCCTAGTGAACAATAAAATAGATCAGCACATTTGTCGTACCGTCTAATATTCCCATTCTTTCTTTCCTCTGTCCCTGCATGAACACAACGGCTCTTTTAAGAGCCAACCTTACCTTTCATCTATTTTTTATATATGTTTTTAAAACTTTTTTTTGATTTTTTTTTTTTTACCGTACGCGTACGGTACGCGTAATTATTATTTTTTTTTAAAAAAAACACTAAAAATCAATTATCACATTACAAGGTCCTTGAGAGACTACAATGAAAAACTGAAAATGTGATTGTGGAGAAGTGGAAAAAAGGGACCATGATATTTTTGACTTACCATACCCACTCAAAAAAATATTTATTCATTTAAATTTTTTTTTAATTGCTTTAAAAATGGTTCTAGTTTTCGAAAATTTTCTATCTCAATCTGAAAAAAAAGAAAAAAGTATTAATATTTAATAAAACATTTTATAATACAGTACACATATTTACATATTTTTCAAAAAAAAAATTGCCTTTTTTTGCTGTTTTCAGAATATATTGCATTTCACTATAAATTGTGAAAGCAATTGCATTCATCATTTAACAGCGGGCAAAAAAAAAATTAACAATCTCAAAGATTGTTTTAAAAAAGCCCACAATCTCTTTTTGCATAAACATAACTTTATAGAAATGCATAATATTCTTAAAAAATATCATCTAATATCAATACTTATTTCTTTAAAATACCGTCTGATATTTTTGTTTCAGAAGTATAATCACAAAAATATATCTCAAATAACTCCACAATACATCTGGTTCCATTTCCTTTAGGCCAAATAGTAATTTTAAAATTCTTTTTTGATTAAATTTCCAATGGTAATCCAATAAAAATCTAAAGTTTAAATTGTACAGATCTCACCGATTCTCTGTAACATTTTGGTTTCCGAAAGATTTATTAATAATTAAATAAGTCCACAATAGAATTGTTTACCTTTCCGCATGGCCAAATAGTAATTTTAAAAATCTTTTTTGAATAAATTTCCAATGGCAATCCAATAACATTCCAAAATTTAAATTATGCAGATGTTACCAATTTTTTCTAAATTTTTGGTTTTCCAAAGTTTCATTAAAAATTGAAAAAGTCCACATTACAATTGGTTACCTTTCCATTAGGCCAAATGGTAATTTGTAAAATAATTTTTTTTGAAAATTCCAATGGTAATCCAATAAAATGGTAAAATTGTTTTGTCCAGATGTTGCCAAATCTCTCTAAAATTTAGGTTTCAGAAAGATTAGATAGGAATTTGCTAAATCAAAAGGCAAACGTTGCTTAAAAATCAATTGGGAATCATTACACAGTGTCCAGCCTTTTTCACATTTAAGATAAACTGTGTAATGACCAGAAGTTACAGTAGGTCCATCATGGAAAATTATTGCAACTGTTATAAAAGTTTTTCCTGAAATTGATAATTGCTGTCCTGTAAACTTCTTTATTAAAGTATCTAATTTTGAACCATCAGCTTTACAGCGTTGCATCATTAAAATTACATACTGTCCGTATTCCTTTAAAATTAACGTTGAAAACATGTCAGATTGACACTCACTGCATTCCATGCTATGATTAGCATCTTTAACTAATTTAGCAAAAGTGACTGTTTTACTTTCTGGCAATGTTAAATAAATAAACCTTTCAGAATCAACATTAGAGCCACATATATTATAACAGTTTTCACAACTATGTTCCCATTTATAAGAGAGACCAAATAAATTTTCAATGGGAACCCCTTCTTCTTCCAGTACCTGAAGCAAAAACATCAAGAATTCCTGTGCGTCTTGCTGTACATTTTGAGAAAACTGTGTTCGTCCTGAACATACATCTAAAAGTTTTCTAATTTCAGTAGCACTTTCTATTTGAGTTTTATCATTACTCAGCTTTTGAAAAAGGAGACTCAACTCAGAACAGAATCTTTTTCCCTGATTTACTATTATCTGCTCTTGCACACTTTCCAGATAAAATGCAACATTCAGCACTACATTAGCGTAGCAGTTGACACCAGAGCTATTTTTAAAATGACATCCTACAACCTGTTCTTCATTTTCCTTTTTCTTTTTGCTTGCAATTACATCACTCCTCTTTTTTTTCCTCCTCTTTACATCTTCATTACAGATATTCTCATTTCTCCTTTTACGAGAAACTACACGTTTCTCCAACACAGGATACTGACCTAAATGAGGAGCATAGCTTCTTCTTAATCTATTATACTCCTTTACACAATTTGCATCAGCACTAACTTTTGAGTCATCAAAGTCTATCATGAATAAACCTGATAATGTTTTCACTCGTGACAAAGCAACATATGCCATACCTTCTTTGAACACAGTTGAACCAATGTTCACAAATGCACAATCTACAGTCAATCCTTGAGACTTGTGAATAGTTACAGCATATGCTAGAGAAAACGGAAACTGCTTCCTACGTACATATAAGTCTTTCACAAGCATGAAACGAACTGAACAACGACAAATGTCTTTAACTTCTTCTATCTGATCAAATTTTATTTTTAAACATTCAATTCCATCTTTTTTCTGATAATTAATAAAACTCACAACTCTTCCCATAGCTCCATTAACTAAACCTTTTTCAACATCCAAATTTCTCCTTAAAAATACTCTACAGTTCATGCAAACATATAGATTTTTTTCTAATCCAGCTGTTTTGGAAATGTTCTTCTCTAGTGAATCCAATTTATTTTTCAGTGTGCCTGTTAATGTGACAGTAATTCTTCCATCCTCAATTTTGTCCACTGCTTCCAATTTCCTGATATCTTCCTTTTCCAATTTCAAAAGCTCCTCATTGAATATTGAGCATTCACGTAGAGTTGGCATTAAGCAGATGACACTTTTCTTTTCTGCAATGTTCTTGTATATGTTCTCTGCAACTATTTCTTCCTTTGGAAATAAATTATGTAGCAGCCGACTCTGTAATGCTTTCGTGCCAGCTTCAGTGAGTAGTCCAATTCTGATATCTTTCAGAATACTTCCATACTCTTCATCGTTTGCTTGCCTCATATTAGTAGTAAGTTCCTTGTACTCAAAGAAGGACCAAATATTTGCATTACCGATGCTTCCCAATGACATCTTTGTGTCTTCATGTGTCACAGTATTAAACACTGGTTGTCCTTTAACTGGAGTAAGTTGCAAAAGATCCCCAAAAACTATGACGTGTTTTCCTCCAAATAACACGTCATAGTCTGTCTTCAGAATTTGCTGCATTCTTAAATGCACAAAGGCAAGCATTAAGTTTGATACCATGCTCACCTCATCAATAATGAGAACTTGCATCTTCTTCAATACTCTTGAAACTTCCAAGCATGCTTCTCCAGTTAGCTTGTTGTATTGTATTTTGTTCTCATGCTCCACTGGTAACATTAGCAAACGATGTAAAGTGATTCCTTTTATGTTATATGCTGCTAACCCAGTTGGAGCAGTAACCACACAAGACAAAGTAGAATCCGTTTTTTGCTGTAGGTAGCTTCTGATGACTTTTATAAGGAAACTTTTTCCAGTTCCAGCTTGTCCGCTTACATACATCCTGATTGGATGAAATGATGTGCATGAGCACTCTTTTTTTTCATGTAGAAATCCGTGATCAATTTTGTTTCTGATCTCTTCATAAATTTGTTGCTGCTCTTCGTTCAGTTGTCTTTCCAAATTTTGTAAGTCTATAAATTCTTCTTGAGCTTGATTCATAGCCGTTTCCACTTCATTCATGGCTATTGATGCTTCATTTTCAACAATTGGTTGTCCTAGGGGATCTTGACTGAGTGTTCCTGAACTTTGGCTGTCCTGAGAACTGTCTCTAGCTATTTCTGCTGCAATTGTAGTTTCCTGTTCAATTTCTTCATTTAACATTTGCAGATAAGTTGAGAATGTACTGCATTGTATGCTGTCTTTGCAAACATTAAAAGAATCTTCATAGCTTTGAAATTCTCCCAGTAGTTCATCCTCTGTACGCCATGGTTTAAACAGCTGTAAAAGAGCCAAGTAGTAAAATTCCTTTTTGTCAGTAGTGTCGCAACTCAGCTTCCTGTGATTTATCAAACTTCCTTTTGTTTGCTTCACCAAACATCCTTCCTCACCAATGACTTTATATTTTCCATTGTTGATGTCTTCTGTGGCTTTCCGTGAATAAATGTAGTTCTGCAGCACTTCATAGAGACACATGTTCTCCAGATGATGACTTCTCTTGGGATAATATGTGTCCAACATGTTTGATTTCAAAATATCTGTACTTTCTGGGTCATTCTCGGCCAAATATTCAATTTCTCCAACAGATTTCAGTACCCGATTTCTCATTGCTGCAAGACCTAAACTTGCCCAAATTATTCTTCTTGATTTCGAGTAGAGACTTGCAGAAGATAACCTATCTGAACATTCGTAGGATCCAATTTCTCGATGCGATAACATCTTCAAACTGAAACTGTACAGCTTCTTACTGACAGTCTTCTCGTGAGAAATCTCTTCCCACATTTCCTTCAATTCTGTTTTTTCTGATTTCGTAATGTAAGACGTTACATATCGAGCAACAGCAATGGAATTGTCAGCTACATACTGTATATCCATGTTAGCATTCCACATGGATAAAATGACTGGGTTGTAGTCATTTATATTTTTTGATTCTTCTTTTCTTTTAAGGTTGTAGGTATTCTTAGGTGATTTTCTTGTGATAGTATGTCTCACAGATGACATAAAACTGTTTACTCTTCCATTTGAAAGAACAGGTCTAGGAAATCCAAATCGACATTTAGTGTAGTATTTATCTTTGCTCTTGTATTTCCGTCGACAGTATTTTCCACACCGATGACTTTGGAAACGTAAAACTTGCTCCTTTAACTTTTTCTCTTCTGTGTTTTTTGGTATAGCACAGGTTGCATATTCTTCAATGTAAGATAACACTGCTTCATCAGCATCTGTTCCAAACTTTGGGGCATCCTTGATCCACAACAGCATATGAATATGAGGAGCACCTCTTGCCTGGTACTCTTTTCTCCAAAAGAAATCCACTACTTCTCCAAGAGGTGGATTTTTTTTATTGCAGATGAAGGACATCATAGCCTCAAATCTATGATTGAAATATCTGCAAACATTAACCGGATCCAATGAGCACAGTTCTCCTGCTGTCTTGTATTCGATGTTTTTAATGTTTGAATTTGCCTCTCGTAGAAAATCCAGTAAATCATCCCAAGCGTACTCAGCACAGTTTAGGGTAACGAACCATGTTGGTGTTCCTAAATTCCGTAACATGCATTTTAATTCACCATGGCGTCTGTACCAATATTCATTTGTCCCACGCTGACAAGCCATCAGATTGATCAGTTGTGTTTCCAAATGATCATCTCGGTGCTGCACTTTCTCCATAAAATCCTTAGCAGACACATTTTGTAAATGTACTCCACTTTTTAAAATGTGATTTACTGCATAAGACAGTGCAGACAAGTCGCTTTCAAATAAAAGATGGAACCAATAAGGAATACTTTGTCGAAATCTGGGATCTTCAGCATATAGTCTTGTAGTCCGATACTCAGAAGCTGGAATCTGTTCCGGACGTTCATCGTATCGTCCTCCTTTTCCTTTAGGAAACAGCTGGGGAAAACATCGAGCTTCCAAGCTCTCCTCCCATACACTCACGGGAGTTCCTTTTGCTTTCTTCATCTGAAACAGATCAATATTGTCTCCCATAACTTCTTTTGAATGAAGAGGATGTATGCTAAAATGTTCATAAATTTCTTCTTCCTTTGACTGGTCCACTTTTTCAATTTGTCCAGTTGGTGTTTCTGTGTCTTCTTGTAAATCTTCTTCTTCTTCTTCTTCTATATAAATTGATTCATACCATTTGTTATTCCTTTTCAAATACAAATTTGCTCTTTGTACTTTCCGTACATCTACCAGCTCCTGCCAAATCTTCTTATTCTTTGTAGGTACACCATTAACCAGAATAATTAATGGTTCAGTTTCCAAAGTATCCGCATCAATAGTTTCCATATTTTTTTTCAAATCCAAGGGCAAATACACCACTCTACCTTTTAAACCTCTCAGTAAATCTGAAGGAGGTAATTTACCAGTTTTGGGCTCCATACGTACTATGGTCTGGAACGGACGAACACATTGAATGAGTATAGACTCATATGTATTTAATTCAGAAAGTTCAGCAGGAATAGCATCCAATTCTAAATTATTATGTACAGCTCTGGTCGGCATTCTATTTTCTTCTAACTTATTATAACAGTATTTACAAATACGCTGAACTTCACCCAATTCAAAACAATTTTCAAGAAATATATATGTGGCAAAATCCTTCCACTTATAATTATCTTCATTTTCACTTTTTCTCTAGAGATCAACATACCTGGTTTGTTTTCTATAATGAGTTCTGCGGCAACAAATACAAGTAATATTTGGTCTTTCATTAGAGATTTTTTCAAATTTTGTTATGTGATCATTAAATATCTTACTTACAAATGGTTGTACATTCTCTTCCACTTCTTCCTCATTTACTGTGTCCTTTTCTGCACTGTTTTGTTCAGGACCAAAGTAACAAAACTGAATTTCATCAACAACCTTCTCTACATCTGATACTGACCCACGGAACAGAGCCCTATTCAATTCATCTAACTTTATTGCTGGACTTTTAGCAAAATACAACCGTCTCACAAACTTTCTCATTTCAGTATGATGAACAGCCAGCATTCTAAAATGATGGAAAACACTAATACACACTTTTCTAGATAGACAAGCCAGAGAATGACCCTGCACACCAGTATTCTCTCTCACTCTGCATGGATCTAGACTTTGAAGCACCTTAATCTTCTGTTTTACACTTTTTTTTACTATATTCTCTTAGAAACTCACGAAATTTATCAATAGATTCCTGACGCACAGTGCAAATACTACTACAATTCCAAGTGTACACTGGGGCTTTAGGACGTCTCCCCATAGCCTCATCCGCCATCACTTGTACCTCATCTCTTGGAACCATTATCTCCTTCTCCATTATGCAACCATTTTTCACTTCGTAAGCACGACCTCTGGTGTCAACTGCATGCAGCAAACTATTACTTTGAAAATAGCTCTCTTCATTAAAAAAAGGTTCACTACTTGAACTATGCATCCATTTTCCTAAAAACACTTTACAAAAGTTTGTTCTGTTCACTACTCTTTTCCTTTTGCTTTGTGATTTCAGTACATTAACCATTTTATCTAATGTACGCATCCTATTCAAAATTAAAATGAATAGTTTCCTTTTTAATTCTAATGCCTTTGCTGCAATGGCTTCAATTTCTTTCATTCTCTTATACAACTTAGCCTTTTGCTTATATTTCTTCACATCCTTTATCAAATTGGACATAACTCGTCTCTGAAACATTTTTCTACGTATCTCTTTAAACGCTGTTTTTCTGTTTAAGTTAATCTTTTTAGTTGCAGAAGGTATATTTGCATTAACTAAATGCTCAATTTTTTCCTCTCCTTTTCTATTGAAAACATTCTTTCCAGTACAGACATTTTGTACATTTTTCCTTTTTTTGAATATGTTCTTTAAAAAATCTTTTGTTTGCTTACCAGAAGATTTTTTCTTTTTCCCAACATGAGCATCTCCAACTAACTTAGGTCCTCCAGTTGTCTTCAAATATAGGTTTTTTTTGTGGTCTTTCTTTACTCTGGATTTTGTAGGCATCTTAAATTTTGTTCACTGCTCTTCAGCAATACCTGAAAAAAACTAAAAAAAAATTCCTTTATTTTATTTAAATATATTACTACATTTTTTATGTTCTTTAGAAATCTTAAAATACTATAAACCCCTTTCCTATAAATGAAAATCACAATAACACCTTCACAAATTAAATTTCTAAAAATAATTCCTGTGTGCACACAAAGTCATGCTTTGAAATTAGGCAGAAAACAAAATTTCTTTGCCAATTGCAAAGCATACTTTCTACTACTTTTTAGGCAAGTGAAAAGTACTTTTACAGACTGACACATTATGAATCCACATTTCAGATTCTGATAAAAGCACATGTCCAAACAGCTTTTTCAGACCCGCACCATGTGTAACCTGGGTGACTGACTACACTCCAGCAAGGGCAACCAGCCTTAGTGATGCTGAATGTATTTGCATTACTGACTGAAACCTCAAACCCCACTCACTTGTGAATACTGTGCATGATTCCACAGGGTAAGCAGCTGGGTGTGTGCTAAGAGTCTGCTTCTGCACCAAAAAATGGCTCCCCCTTTCCATCTAATGCAACTGTGAAATCACCAGAGCAATACGCAATAAATCTCTGCCTGTAATTCCTATTTGCACACAGAGTCATGTTTTCACATTAGTCACAAAACGAAATTTCTTTGCCATTTTGAAAGCACACTTACTACTCTTTTTTTTGGCAAGTGATAAACACTTTTACAGTCTGTCACATTTTGAATCCACTTTTCAGATTCTTAAAAAAGCACATGTCCAAACTGCTTTTTCAGACCAGCACCATGTGTAACCTGGGTAACTGACTACACTCCAGCAAGGGCAACCAGCCTTAGTGATGCTGAATGTATTTGCATTACTGACTGAAACCTCAAACCCCACTCGCTTGTGAATACTGTGCATGATTCCACAGGGTAAGCAGCTGGGTGTGTGCTAAGAGTCTGCTTCTGCACCAAAAAATGGCTCCCCCTTTCCATCTAATGTAACTGTGAAATCACCAGAGCAATACGCAATAAATCTCTGCCTGTAATTCCTATATGCACACAGAGTCATGTTTTCACATTAGTCACAAAACGAAATTTCTTTGCCATTTTGAAAGCACACTTACTACTCTTTTTTTTGGCAAGTGATAAACACTTTTACAGTCTGTCACATTTTGAATCCACTTTTCAGATTCTTAAAAAAGCACATGTCCAAACTGCTTTTTCAGACCAGCACCATGTGTAACCTGGGTGACTGACTACACTCCAGCAAGGGCAACCAGCCTTAGTGATGCTGAATGTATTTGCATTACTGACTGAAACCTCAAACCCCACTCGCTTGTGAATACTGTGCATGATTCCACAGGGTAAGCAGCTGGGTGTGTGCTAAGAGTCTACTTCTGCACCAAAAAATGGCTCCCCCTTTCCATCTAATGCAACTGTGAAATCACCAGAGCAATACGCAATAAATCTCTGCCTGTAATTCCTATTTGCACACAGAGTCATGTTTTCACATTAGTCACAAAACGAAATTTCTTTGCCAATTTGAAAGCACACTTACTACTCTTTTTTTTCGGCAAGTGATAAACACTTTTACAGACTGACACATTATGAATCCACTTTTCAGATTCTTAAAAAAGCACATGTCCAAACTGCTTTTTCAGACCAGCACCATGTGTAACCTGGGTGACTGCCTACACTCCAGCAAGGGCAACCAGCCTTACTGATGCTGTATGTATTTGCATTACTGAGTCCAACCTCAAACCCTTAAAGTATTCTTTATTTTTACCAGTACACCTTAATTTATCGTGAAAACTTAGTCCATATTATTTTACATGTTCCTCACATTTAAATTTCTCCCAAAACAGAAAATAATAAACACAACTTCAACAAAAGGAATTCCATTTCTATTATTCATTTCTTAATTTACCATATACATCCCCTCTCAAACTCTAAACTCACCTTTAAAATTAGTTAGTTGTGAAAGAAATGTGGCACTCAAACAGCAGATGATCAGAGCCAGGATCTCTGTTCTTTACACCTCTCTCCTCTCAGCAGAACCAGATAATGGCAAACTTTCCCTCTCTTTTTCCACACATATACATGTTAATTTCAAATCTCAGTGCTTCCCCCTTTTTTTCAAATGTAATCACACATTTCTATTGGTTGAAAACCAACCCTTTTCCAAAAGTACCCTTCCCCCAACTTGACTTCTGCCTAGTACCCTTCCCCCAACTTGACTTCTGCCTGCTACCATAGCAACAGCTCATGGAACACTGCTGTGTGGAGTTAGGTCAGAAGTTCACCAAACAATGTTTCAATTCCACAGAGCAAGAGTGCTTGACTTTTCAAACCTAACAGCAAATCCATAGTACTGTTCTTTGGTAACACATTTTTCTGTACCAATACAAAACATGCTTCTATTAATTTACACATACAGCCTAGTTTTTATTCTAGAATGGTATGAAACAGCCAATCAGTTCTTTTTTTTTATGAAAAAAATATGTATGCCTCCATTTCCAAACTGTCTTTCATTTCTTTTTACCATTCTACTGAATTACACCTCCTGAGTGCATCCAGTTCTCCTTTGAAGATGTTCACAGTGTGGATTGTAGGGCACAGCTATGTCTTCTGGAGTGAAAAGTATGCAGAGAAAACAGATATGGTGAGAGACCTTGCTTTGCCAAATGTAGACATTAAATGGATTGGTCAGAGAGGGTTAAAGTGGCACCAATTGATGCCATTGGTGAAATCCTTCATGCAAATCCAACACCCTGACCTCATAATAGTGCACTGTGGTGGCAATGACCTAGGCACTTTGACTGGGGTAGGTCTGGAAATGCTTATGAAGGAGACCTTTGCACAACTGTTTTCACTTTTCCCTAAAACTGCCTTTGTGTTTTCTAACATATGCCAAAGGCAAAAATGGAACTGGTCCAATCATTTCTGTCCGCAGATTGACAAAGCAAGAAAGCACGTCAACAAATCTGTTTCTGCTTTCCTCCGTGACTATGGTATGGGTTCCATTTACCACAACAACTTGCGTTACGACATGCAAGACATTTATAGAGGAGATGGTGTGCACTTCAATGATGAAGGGAACAGAGTCTTCCTCTTGAACCTTAGACTCTGCATCGGTACTTACTTGTAGGTACCACTAAAAAATCACTTCATAAACACAACGGCTCTTTTTAGAGCCCCCTAATATCTAAACTTTTAAATCTGCATTTCATTTCTTTTATTTTATTTTTTTTCTACCGTACGCGTACGTTGAGCTTACCGTACGCGTACCCCGTGATTTTTTTAAAAATCAATAAATGTTTTCTTTGTACTTTTCTGTCCTTCTTTGACCCCCTTACAAATGTTAGGGGGTCTGTAACTCTCCTCCTTGCCCCCTTTTCAAGATATCACTCTTTTTTTTCTGAGTGAAACACACAAAATGGCGGCCGCCGCTTCCTGGTTTCGACCGATTCGAATGTTTACTAAGATCTAAGAGCCAATCAGAATCGCGCACGCCACCGTACGCGTACGGTAAGCGCACCGTAAGCGCACCGTAAGCTGGCTCAGATATATATATATTGATTTAAAGGCTATTTTCTCAGAATCTACTGAACAGATTTACACCAAACCTACAAAAGGCACTTCCTTGACCTGAGGACTACCTCTCTGCCGAATTTCTAGTAATTCTGTTCAGCCGTTCGGGCTGTAGCTGTGTCTAAAGGTCCTATGGAAAAATGCATGGGAAAAACGCATTTTGGGACCCCCCTTTTATCTCAGCCCCCGCTTGACGAATCCCCCCCGAGACTTTCAGGGTAGGAGCGGAGCGTAGCGCCCCACCTATTTTGAAATATTCGCGAGGATTCGTCGACCGGCGCCAAAGTTATTCAAAATAGAATGTTGCGGATTTCCTATGGAAACAGGGTCCTAACTATAACTACCTACTGGCGACCGCCAGTAGGTAATATATATATATATAGATATATATATATATACAGCTCTATATACATACATATACATTTTTTAAAACAATCAATGCAGCCTTTCTGACACAACAGGCTAAAAAATGGTGTAAACTCTTGTCTTTGCACATATACAAACAAACCAGAGAGACTTGAATACACTTGAACTGCTTTTAATGAACAGCAGAAAAGTGGTCCTGCAAAAAGAAAAGGCAGGCGTTGTTAGTCCATAGGCTGCATTGTAACCTCAAAGAAACTGAAAGCAAATGTAGAGAATCACAAAACTGGCACCGTGCCTTAGGGCAGCCATGACTACTAGCTTCCCATCATGCCTCAGGGGTGACAGTTAAGTCAGTTGTTCTTTCCGGCTCCTTCAGTCAAGACCCTGGTTAATCAGCTCCACAGATTTTTGACTTTTTTGTCAGAATTTATCTACTCTTCTCACTTAAAACCATTTACTTCGACATCTTACACCTGTTAGAGTATTCCTTTACTTTTTATCAGGCAATTTGGAATTTTTTCTCTCTCAGAAATGCCTTCTCTGTTTGATTCTTGCCCTTCCTGTGGCAAAATGAAGTCCAAAACAGAATCTCATTCTGTCTGTTGCCTATTCTTTGCTTTCTGGATTCTTATGTTCCTGAGACTTGACAACTTCCAGTCTTTATCAAGACGCACCTTCAAGGACAGAGAGAGGATTCTCCTTTATGGCCTCTCTGAAAAAGGAAAAGTTTCTACCTCTAGCAAGAAGAGACCCAGATCATCTTCCAGAAGCAAAATTCCGGTCTGTTCTTCATCGGTGTTGAAAATGCCTCCACTGGTGAAGAAAACGTCAACGACAATCCCATTGACGGCGGGCTCACCGTCGAGAGAACATCGGTCATCGTCGAAGACTTCCAAACTCAGAGGTACATCATCCGCATTGAATCCTTTGCCACCGTCAACCCGGCGACGGTCGGCGTCGAGGAGTCCTTCTCCGTTGGTAATGGATTACCCAACGTCGAGACATCGCTATCCGTCGTCACCATTGGTTCGGCGTCCGACGTTGAGGGGCAGCCCTCCGTTGCCGTCAAACAGGCGTGGGATCAACGTCGAGGCCTAGGTCATCAACGACGTTGAAAAGGGTTCGTTGTCGAAGCAGACTTCTTCGTTGCAGTCCTCAAGACGGTGGTCAGCGTTGAGGCACAGATCTTCTGCGATGTCGAGAAGGGATTCGACATTGAGACCGACTCCTCCGTTGCAGTCCACTGGATGCTCAACGTCGAGGCTTAGATTGAAGGTGTCAAGAGGTTCGACGTCGAAGGATTTCACCATCACCTTCTCCTCATACGACGTTGACGCTTGGTACACCATTGGGTACTCCTCTTCCGATGTCGATACACAAGTCACCATCGATGGGACATCAGTCGAAGCAGAAGGAATCTACACGGCCGACGTCAAGGCCGAGGTCTCCTTCAATGGACTGGCAGGTCTCAGTGGTGCAAAGTCGCTCGACGTTGAGACACACAGTTATCAACTTCGTCACATCATTCGACCTCAGGGAGACACCATTCTACGTCAAAAGACCGCTCTGAGCCTTCAGTGTTGGCAGGATCTCCACAAGTTATCTCAACGTCGAGAAGCTCGTCTTCTCCGTCTCCTGAACGGCGGGTACAGAAATCCATCCCACAGATCACGGCTCCGCTTACGCAACGAGGAGAAGACCACAGATCTCCCTCTGTTCATCTCTCCCTGGTGCCTTCTCCCGGTCCCTCACTGGCAGAAAGAGCCTTCAACACAGGTGCAGCAGCCGTTGGACTATTCCAGTCCTCTGCATAGAACTCCTCTGACTCGGCTGGTACAAGCAGTTGACCGATCACCTACCACACCTTCCAGAGATCGCCATATGGACAAGTCTCCATCACGTTAATCCGCTTCTCATGGTCGTCATAGGAGACGAAGTGCGCCTTCTTGGCCGTCCTCCCCAACCCACACCTCCAAGAGGGATTATTCTCCCACTCTTACAAACAGTCCACCCTCCAGAGTGTCAGCTGTCGACGACATCAACACCTTCCATGATGTCCTGTCAAGAGGAGCACAAAAATTAAACCTAGAAATGTCTGCACCTCAGACTTCTACATCCATCATATTTGAGACTCTGCATCAGAGGTCCACGTCGAGGCCTTTACTGCCATTGGTCCCTGGTCTTTTACAACCAGCTATGAACATTTTTCTTGCAACAGTAAAAACGGCTCCGGCAAGGATCTTAAAGAAATATAGACCAGCAGAAACCGATCCCCTGTTCCTTAGGTCAGATTCTCCACCGTATTCGATGATTATAGTGGCTGATTATAGTGTCTGCAAAGAAGACCCATGCAGTGGCTTCTTCTTCGACTGTTCCTATGGACAAAGAGAGCAGAGCCAAAGATTCTTGGAGGAGAAAGGCTTGCGGCTCTGCAGCTTCATCTTTGAAAATATCAAGTGCTGCAGCCCTGTTGGGCTGTTACGATAGATCACTGTGGGACTACCTTGTACGTTTCAAAGAAAAACTACCCAAAGAGGTCCGCCAGGATTTTGGGAAGATTCACCAGGAGGGAGCCCTCGTTGCTAATCAAATGATCAGTGCGGCAGCTGATGGGGCATCTCTAGCTGCTCACTCATATTCGCATGGCATATGCGCAAGAAGATTCTCCTGGTTGCGACTTCCAGCCTTAAAACGGGAAGCCCAACAGTGCATCCTAAACCTTCCATTTTATGGGAATTCCCTTTTCGGTTCTCACACTGATGAAGAGATGGCCAGGATGAAGTCTGAACTGGACACTCTTAAAGCTGTGGGTTTAGAGAAAAAGAAGGAGTTCAGACATCTGTACAGGCCTTATGATCGTAGGGCATTCCATTAGAGGGTTCAAGCCTCTCAATGGTCCCAAAGACAGTACCCCCATTCAAAGTCCCACTATCGGGGAGGTCGGCCTTCCAGAGGTAGAGGAGTGCCCTGACAGTCCTCCTCAACAGCCAAGAACATTGGCAAGCAATGAATATTCCTCTGACGCCGTTGCCCACTACAGTGGGAGGAAGTATCGCCGGACATGTAAAAGAGTGGCGCAACATAACAAACGATCAGTGGGTGCTGAATATACTACAAAATGGATATGCACTACGTTTTCGTGCTCCTCCAAAGTGCATTCCCCCAGTAAAGTCAAGAGTTCAACAACTGCCGTTGTTGCGTCAGGAAGTATCCACTCTCATACAGAAATTGGCCATAGAGGAAGTTTCATCATTAAAGTGTGAGGAAAAAGGGGTATACTCTGGATACTTCCTAGTTCAAAAGAAGGATTAAAAAGAAAGCTTCAGACCTATTCTGGATCTTCGTTCCCTTAACAAAGTCATCCAAAAAGAAATGTTTTGTATGCTGGCGCTCCATCAAATATATCCACGTCTTCAGAAATGGGATTGGATGTGATCGATAGACCTCCAGGATGCTTACTTCCATGTTCCGATTGCACCACAACATCGGAAGTTCCTGCGCTTCATGGTAGGCTCCAAGCATTATCAGTACAGAGTCCTACCGTTCGGCCTGAAATCTGCACCTCAAGTATTTACAAAATGCATTGTAGTGGTAGCTGCTGCTTTACATCGCCAAGGTCTGTTCGTCTAGCCATAGCTCGATGACTGGCTTCTAAAGGGCTTATCTCTTCAAACGTTATCTCTTCAAACGGTGAAAAACCACTATTGGATCTGCCTGAACATACTACAATGCTTGGGCCTTCATGTAAACATGTAGAAATCAATCCTTCAGCCCACTCAAAGAATTCACTACCTAGGGGCTACTCTGGACTCCAGGGGAGGAAAAGTGTTTACTTAGGAGGAGAGACTGTTCTCAATCAAACAGAAGTGCAATCTCCTTCTTCAAGTGCATCAGCCCTCAATTTGGCAAGTTGCATCACTCCTGGGGTCGATGGCATCGTGCATTTTTCTGGTCCCCAACTCAAGACTAACAATGAGACCTCTGCAGGAGGAATTAGAAGACAAATGGGATCAGACGTCGGCACGTTGGGAAGACCGGATTCTTCTTTCCCGGTCTGCGAAAGCATCGATTACCTAGTGGACTCATCGAAAAAATCTCCTGGTGGGAGTCCCTTTCCACCAACCTCCTTCGACCCAATCCTTGATCACTGATGCCTCACTTCAGAGTTGGGTAGCACACATGGGTCTTCTGCAGACTCAGGGCAGGTGGTTGAGCAGAGAACAGACATATCGTATAAACATGCTGGAACTAACAGCAGTACATCTAGCCCTCAAAGCATTCTACCCATCGATCCAGTCCAAGTACATGTTAGTACAAACAGATAACACAACCACCATGTACTACCTAAACAATCAGGGGGAAGCTCACTCTTGCATGCTGTCCGGGGAGGCTCAGGCGATCTGGCATTGGCTCCTGGCCAGACAGGTCTCCATCACAGCGGTCCATCTTCCAGGGGAACAGAATTAATAGGCGGAATCTCTAAGTCATCACTTCAAAGATCAACAAGACTGGGTATTAAACGACGAAGTGGTGGCAGACATTTTTCAGCAATGTGGTCATCCAACCGTCAATCTCTTTGCGGACAAGTTCAATAAAAAATGCTACCCCTTCACATCAAGGTTTTCCAGACCAGTATCGATAGGGAATGCCCTTTTGATCAACAGGTCAGGAACCTTTGTTTATGCTTTTCCGCCTCTTTTTCTCATCCTGAAGGTAATAGCCAAACTCACACGCTCCAGGATGAGAATGATTCAGATAGCACCAGACTGGCCACAGCAATGGTAGTTCCCGGACCTGCTGCATCTCTTGGTGTGTCCACACAGGTGGTTTCCGTGCAGACCGGACCTTCTGTCCAAAATGAACGTGAAGATTCATCATCCCAACCTTCCCTCGTTGAACTTAGCAACATGGCACCTTAGGTCCTCCAGTACGGCCACCTAAATCTCCCTCAGGACTGTAAGAACATTTTGAGGGATTCCAAAAGACCTACCACGAGACATTCCTATTCTTTTAAATGGAAAAGGTTTGATTTGTGGTGTGTACGTAATGGTTTCCAGCCTACCAGGGGGCAAGAGGAGGCAATTTTACCTTTTCTCCTGCATCTGGCCAAATCCGGTCTAAAGTATACTTCTAAAAGGTACACTTGGCTGCCATTACGGCTTTCAGTAAGTCCCTAAAATCAATCTTTTTTTTTCTTCCAACTCCAAGTAGTTAAGGATTTCCTTTAGGTTTTAAAGAACGTTCCCCCCCCCCTCCACCTCCCCCCGTCCGACCTCCTTCTCCTAATTGGGAGTTGAACCTGGTTCTTTCCAAACTGATGGGTCCCCCTTTTGAACCTATTCACAAAGCGACCCTTCAGCACCTTACATGGAAAGCCGCTGTTCGAGGCATTTGAGCTGCTGCAGTCACATTATTGCATTAGGTCGCCGCCTAGTGTTGGGTCCGGATGTTGCACGTTGTTGTCTTGGAAGAGTCTTCGAGATCTCACGAGATAGGTGACTCCTCCCCTGGACTACAGTGCGCATGGACAGCTCCTCCATCGTCAGATTGTTTTTTCGCCATTGTGGCAAAGATGGAGGATAGTAATAGAAAAGAAAGGTGTCCATGTAAATGTATCTAAGTAAGATAGTACTGCAAGTGTGCCTGGCACCAGGGAGGAGGGTGGGCATGTGACTGCAGCAGCTCTACATGCCAAGAACAGATGCATACTGGTAAGTAGCATTTACCGTTCGATATGAAAAATAGGGGATTGATTCAATGAGGGTACCAGAGGCCAGAATCAATTAACTATTATAAACATATGTTTACCTCTGAACCCATAAATCACAGTACTATTTGATCATCAGTCCTTTTAATTGACTGAGAGAACCAATATCATTTTGCTTTTTTCACAATTTTCTATATACAGGGTAAACTCTACAACAATAGGCTCCTATGTTTTTTACACTATTCACACAAATATCCTGTACATAATATTTACATTTTTTTACACAGACATATACAAAAAACAAATAATATGACGTTATGTAACTAGGTTATACACCGTTAGTTTTTTCATAAGAAAAAAGTCCAATATTATACACCCTTGGGACCTTAAGCTAATTGTTCCTCAAGATAGTTGGATTTTGCTGGTCCTAAGCAGAGTCGGAAACAATGTTTTCGATGTTCAGGCAGGGGGTAACCTTATATTTATTAGGTTCCTTTTATTTAGGGGAGGGAAAAAAGGAAGTTATTTCCACTATCCCTGTTTTTTCAGGATCTCTGCTAGACTGATTTTTATATAGCCTACGCGTTTCGACCTTTGTATATGGACCTACAAAGTCGTGGAAAGGTCTTCTTCAGGGCTTGTTTTGCTGTGGTATGGACATATATTCTTGCCGGTCTCCTGCAAAAATAACAGTGAACCTTATTTAGGATGTGCAATCATGAAAGTTATGGTAGATCTGGTGAATCATGATCAGAGTTACGTACCTATATTCTTGGTTAGCCAGTGTGGCTCAAACCGGTAGTGTTTTCTTGGCCTGTAATATCGTAAGTGTATCTGTATTAGTGCTTCGTTTGGCAAAAAGCTAGTATAGTTTATGCTCTGTTGCTTCGTTGTTAGTGGGCACCTACCAGGCTGTTTTCCAAATCGATGGAGGGTGCCTGTGCGATTCTTTGCTGGTATTTCTTATGTTGTTATTAGATGGATTCCAAAGCCGTTTGAAGTTTTCTAGAAAAGAGGGGGGGGGGGGGAATTCGTCATATTTAGGATGTTGTTTTGACAGTACTCAGTTCCTTTATTTGCATGCTCCAACACCCGTGTTCAAAGGGAGAGGGGATTTTTTTGAGTTATGTAGTGACTGTGCAGCGTGTTCACTAGCTCCTGGTTCTGACCTGTATACTGCATCCAGCATTAGTATTACTCGGTGAGGGCTAAGGGTCAGTTCTCCTTTTCACCGTTTTAGACACCGCCGTGAAGTTAATGTGAACAATAGCTTCCGTTATCTGAAAAGCACTTACGATTTTCAAAGGGAGAAGGCTTGAAGTTCCTTTTTCGCTCTTCGTAATCCTCGCGTTCTCGCTACTGTGGAGCCGTCAGCGCTTCCTGGGTTGGTACATCCTCGTAACTTGACTGGTGCGTGACGTCGCTACGTCATTGCGTGGTTTGTTACTTGGGATCTGATTGGGCTCTCGTCATTTTACAGCGGCAGTTTTAGCGTCCGTGTAACCATGGCAGAGTGTGTTTTTTTTGGTTTGATGAAACAATAAAGCGTTGTGTGTACTGGCTTCGTTGTGTAGCCGAGTATACTATCAAATCGACTGGCATTTACGCATGTATGATCTATCGGCTTTACTTATGTAAATTTCTTCTTTCGGTATATTGAGCTGGCACCGACGTTGTTGTTGTGGATTAATTTAGGGAGAACAATAAAGTTTTCCGATTTCCGGAGAGCAGTGGATTGATGCCGGTATTGATCTCTGGCCACAGTAATATCAAGTTTACGTCTCCCATGTGGTTCTTGAGGTGTCTGAGCTAATGTATTGCTGGCTTGTGATCTTGTGATGTTTTGTTTTCCTCTTGAAGGATTTTTCGACTCATGTCCTCTTTTTTCATGAGTTACGTTGGGGTTAGATCTGAGTGGTGGGTGGAGGCAAAACGTGAGTTTAGGATGATTATTTTATATTATATTCCCGAGTTCTGTCATCTCATTAAGGCCATTGTCCATTGTACTCAGTAACATTATCATTCTGGCTTCTGTCCTGGACAGGCGTGATTCCGTGTTACTTCCTTTTATGTGGCGTAATACTGTCCATTTTATTTCATCTGGTCCATGGTTTTTTTCGATACAGTGTGACACCATGGGTGCGTTGGGTGTCCTGCATCTGATGCGTGACCTGTGTTGGGAGATCCTGTTTTTTACGGCTTGTGATGTTTTTCCGACGTATGCTAAAGAACACGGACACACCACGCAGTATACAACATTGTGGGTGTTACAGTTTGTGAAGTTTTCATGGTTTACAAATTTCATCCCATATATGAATTTAGTACCCTCAATGGTGCTTTCACATGAAGTACAGTTCCCGCATTTTCTGTGGCCTTTTATAGGTGGCATAGACCACAGAGTACGTAGAGTGGTTTCAGGTTTTGGCAAGTTAGTATTTGCTCGTACTAATTTTTCTTTTATGCTTGTGTTTTTTTTCAAGGCAAAGATTGGTGTTTGTTTAAACGGGTGCAAGTCTTTCACTGTGTTCCAGTTGTTTCGGATGATTTTTTGTATTTCGTTGGTGCGTCCTGAAAAAGTGGTAACACAAACCAATGGTGTGTCGTCCTGCTTATCCTTTGGGGTGAGGAGAGACTCTCGTGGAGTGTACCAGGCTCTTTTCATCGCCTTTTTTAGAAGTTTTTTAGGATAGCTACGGGTTTTTAATTTTTCCAAGAGTTCTGTCGCATTTTTGAAATAATCTTCCTTTTTTGAACAGTTGCGTCTTATCCTTAAGAATTGACTGAATGGTAGATTTTCTCGTAGATTTCGTTGATGGAAGCTTGAAAATTCTAAAAAGGTATTCCTATCAGTTTTCTTCGTGAATAGTGTGGTATATAGACGGCCTTCTTCATGTTTCACCAGTATGTCTAGAAAATTCATCTCTGTTTTGTTTGAATTCATGGTGAATTGGATGTTTTGGTTTCTGATATTCAATACCTACAAACCATGGGTACTGCTATGGGTTGTCCATTTGCGCCGGAAATGGCCATGATGTTCATGGCATTATTTGAAGAAAAGTGGATATACAACAACAATCCCCATGACGGACACATCAAAATGTGGCGTCGTTATATAGACGATGTGTTCATGCTCTGGAGAGGTAATATAGATCAATTACATTCTTTCTTGACATGGCTAAACGACAGAAACCAAAACCTCCAATTCACCATGAATTCAAACAAAACAGAGATGAATTTTCTAGACATACTGGTGAAACATGAAGAAGGCCGTCTATATACCACACTATTCACGAAGAAAACTGATAGGAATACCTTTTTAGAATTTTCAAGCTTCCATCAACGAAATCTACGAGAAAATCTACCATTCAGTCAATTCTTAAGGATAAGACGCAACTGTTCAAAAAAGGAAGATTATTTCAAAAATGCGACAGAACTCTTGGAAAAATTAAAAACCCGTAGCTATCCTAAAAAACTTCTAAAAAAGGCGATGAAAAGAGCCTGGTACACTCCACGAGAGTCTCTCCTCACCCCAAAGGATAAGCAGGACGACACACCATTGGTTTGTGTTACCACTTTTTCAGGACGCACCAACGAAATACAAAAAATCATCCGAAACAACTGGAACACAGTGAAAGACTTGCACCCGTTTAAACAAACACCAATCTTTGCCTTGAAAAAAAACACAAGCATAAAAGAAAAATTAGTACGAGCAAATACTAACTTGCCAAAACCTGAAACCACTCTACGTACTCTGTGGTCTATGCCACCTATAAAAGGCCACAGAAAATGCGGGAACTGTACTTCATGTGAAAGCACCATTGAGGGTACTAAATTCATATATGGGATGAAATTTGTAAACCATGAAAACTTCACAAACTGTAACACCCACAATGTTGTATACTGCGTGGTGTGTCCGTGTTCTTTAGCATACGTCGGAAAAACATCACAAGCCGTAAAAAACAGGATCTCCCAACACAGGTCACGCATCAGATGCAGGACACCCAACGCACCCATGGTGTCACACTGTATCGAAAAAAACCATGGACCAGATGAAATAAAATGGACAGTATTACGCCACATAAAAGGAAGTAACACGGAATCACGCCTGTCCAGGACAGAAGCCAGAATGATAATGTTACTGAGTACAATGGACAATGGCCTTAATGAGATGACAGAACTCGGGAATATAATATAAAATAATCATCCTAAACTCACGTTTTGCCTCCACCCACCACTCAGATCTAACCCCAACGTAACTCATGAAAAAAGAGGACATGAGTCGAAAAATCCTTCAAGAGGAAAACAAAACATCACAAGATCACAAGCCAGCAATACATTAGCTCAGACACCTCAAGAACCACATGGGAGACGTAAACTTGATATTACTGTGGCCAGAGATCAATACCGGCATCAATCCACTGCTCTCCGGAAATCGGAAAACTTTATTGTTCTCCCTAAATTAATCCACAACAACAACGTCGGTGCCAGCTCAATATACCGAAAGAAGAAATTTACATAAGTAAAGCCGATAGATCATACATGCGTAAATGCCAGTCGATTTGATAGTATACTCGGCTACACAACGAAGCCAGTACACACAACGCTTTATTGTTTCATCAAACCAAAAAAAACACACTCTGCCATGGTTACACGGACGCTAAAACTGCCGCTGTAAAATGACGAGAGCCCAATCAGATCCCAAGTAACAAACCACGCAATGACGTAGCGACGTCACGCACCAGTCAAGTTACGAGGATGTACCAACCCAGGAAGCGCTGACGGCTCCACAGTAGCGAGAACGCGAGGATTACGAAGAGCGAAAAAGGAACTTCAAGCCTTCTCCCTTTGAAAATCGTAAGTGCTTTTCAGATAACGGAAGCTATTGTTCACATTAACTTCACGGCGGTGTCTAAAACGGTGAAAAGGAGAACTGACCCTTAGCCCTCACCGAGTAATACTAATGCTGGATGCAGTATACAGGTCAGAACCAGGAGCTAGTGAACACGCTGCACAGTCACTACATAACTCAAAAAAATCCCCTCTCCCTTTGAACACGGGTGTTGGAGCATGCAAATAAAGGAACTGAGTACTGTCAAAACAACATCCTAAATATGACGAATTCCCCCCCCCCCCCCCCCCTCTTTTCTAGAAAACTTCAAACGGCTTTGGAATCCATCTAATAACAACATAAGAAATACCAGCAAAGAATCGCACAGGCACCCTCCATCGATTTGGAAAACAGCCTGGTAGGTGCCCACTAACAACGAAGCAACAGAGCATAAACTATACTAGCTTTTTGCCAAACGAAGCACTAATACAGATACACTTACGATATTACAGGCCAAGAAAACACTACCGGTTTGAGCCACACTGGCTAACCAAGAATATAGGTACGTAACTCTGATCATGATTCACCAGATCTACCATAACTTTCATGATTGCACATCCTAAATAAGGTTCACTGTTATTTTTGCAGGAGACCGGCAAGAATATATGTCCATACCACAGCAAAACAAGCCCTGAAGAAGACCTTTCCACGACTTTGTAGGTCCATATACAAAGGTCGAAACGCGTAGGCTATATAAAAATCAGTCTAGCAGAGATCCTGAAAAAACAGGGATAGTGGAAATAACTTCCTTTTTTCCCTCCCCTAAATAAAAGGAACCTAATAAATATAAGGTTACCCCCTGCCTGAACATCGAAAACATTGTTTCCG
The DNA here is from genome assembly GCF_964204655.1 of Triturus cristatus. Classification (NCBI taxonomy): domain Eukaryota; kingdom Metazoa; phylum Chordata; class Amphibia; order Caudata; family Salamandridae; genus Triturus; species Triturus cristatus. Next base: position 701,398,268 of record NC_140586.1, read on the forward strand.
ACTCTGCTTAGGACCAGCAAAATCCAACTATCTTGAGGAACAATTAGCTTAAGGTCCCAAGGGTGTATAATATTGGACTTTTTTCTTATGAAAAAACTAACGGTGTATAACCTAGTTACATAACGTCATATTATTTGTTTTTTGTATATGTCTGTGTAAAAAAATGTAAATATTATGTACAGGATATTTGTGTGAATAGTGTAAAAAACATAGGAGCCTATTGTTGTAGAGTTTACCCTGTATATAGAAAATTGTGAAAAAAGCAAAATGATATTGGTTCTCTCAGTCAATAAAAAGGACTGATGATCAAATAGTACTGTGATTTATGGGTTCAGAGGTAAACATATGTTTATAATAGTTAATTGATTCTGGCCTCTGGTACCCTCATTGAATCAATCCCCTATTTTTCATATTCCACGTTAGAGTAGGCACCATGCTTACGAGGGAATAATCAGAGGTATTTTCCGCCAGAGAACCCCGAGGTCCTCGTGCTGGGGCAGACATCCCAGCAACTATCAAAATATTGACAGGGTCTCCTCCCCACCTAGACCCCTCACAATATCCAAAAAATTGTATGTGCATGAAGTTACGTACCAAATATTAGCTTAGATTCAACAAAAACCATCTAGAACACCTACTTGGTCTATCGACAAATGTCAGAACCTAAAACCCTAAGTATAAGGGAGGAAGACATCGAAGAACTACTAAAACGCCCATCGATACTAAATGTAGGCAGCACCACCGCCACAAACTTTGGCCAACAATCAGAAGTAGAAAAGATAACAAGGCTGAAGAAAAAACAAATAAGGACCGCTCTGCATGGAGAAGTACTTTTAGAACACCTGAGAGCCGGCACAATACCTACAGGCCTACAAGTAAGAAACATCCCGGTGATATTTACCGATCAACCTGAATATTTGGAAGGTTTCAGCCACATTGGGACAAAGTGCTCTAGGGACTGGATGTTCCACTCCATCAAAACTGCTGAACGTCTCAGTCTCCTAGAACTGGAATTAATTAAAGAACTGGAGGATGCTTTATTGAACAATTCAGCGATCGAGAATGCACAGTCACTACTAGCAAAATTGGAAAAAGAAAACGAAACCTTCAAAAAAAATACTGAAGATCAAAAACGCCAAAAACTTCAGAAGGATATATCAAATTTCTCCGAGAAAAAGACATATCCATACCTGGATAAGGAATACTACAAAACCCGTACAACACAGGAGTGTTAAAAACATACGGAGGTAGAAGCAGGAGACGTTTTCTAACATTCTCAGATCCATCCTCTTCTGGAAGCTCAAGTGATAACGAAGCCAGCTCCAACGAAGCAAGTAATCAACAAAGAACAAATTACCAACCGGCTCCTTTTTTAGGCAGGGGTACCAATCGACCCAGAGGACGCCCACGAGCGAACAGATGGCACAATGCTCGCTCCAACCAATACCAGGGAGAAATCACAACAAGAAGGAATGTATACCGTTGGTAACCATGAAAAATAAAGACACAGAAGCAGTAAACAACTGTATCTACAATTTAACGGACTATGAGTTATCAACAAACGAACAAACAGTTCTACAGAAGGGCCTTTCTTTCATCCCCACAGTAAGACCGGACTTGAACCAAACTAAACTGGAAATAATACAGCTGTTCCGAAAAATGCGGCTCAAAATCTTTTTCCAGGATAGAATGGAGTTGACTGCACGAAATCCCTCAGGCTTAAAAAATCCCTCTACCTTCTTTCCGAACACAACTAACATGCCAGTCGAATTGCTGTCCTTTGAAAAGAACGTCCTTAGAGACATAGACAAATTGAACAAGAAAAAAGTGTTCACCAAGTGGAATCTCACAAAGGAACAACAGCAGGCTCTGGACGATCTCGCCAAAAATAAGAACTTGATAATCAAGCCCGCAGACAAGGGTGGTGGGATAGTGATCTGGACCAGAGACAGCTACGAACAGGAAGTATTACGCCAACTATCCGATGAAAAATATTATCGGAAAACAAATGAAGACTGGAACCAAATAATAAAGACCAAAATCATGTCCGTTGTAAATAATGGAATAGAAGAAGGTTGGCTTTCCAAAAAGGAATCACAATTCCTGATCAACGAGAACCCCAGGACCCCGATCATGTATGTCCTTCCCAAAATACACAAGGACCCACAAAAACCACCAGGAAGACCAATAATCTCGGGTGTCAATTCCATCTTAGAGCGTCCGGCAAAATACGTGGATACGTTTCTCAAACCTCTCATTTGGGAGACCCCAAGTTACATCAAAGATACCATGCAAGCCATCAATATGCTGGAAGATCAACCCTTTGATGAAGAAAATGAGCTTTTAGGTACATTGGACATTGTGAGTCTTTACTCCAATATCCCACAACAAGACGGTTTGGAAGCCCTAGAAGTTTTTCTAGAAAAAAGACCAAGACCACACATTGTACCAACTCTGGCAATATTAAAACTTGCGGAAATTTGTTTAAAACACAATTTTTTCAAATTCAATGATATTCAATACCTACAAACCATGGGTACTGCTATGGGTTGTCCATTTGCGCCGGAAATGGCCATAATGTTCATGGCATTATTTGAAGAAAAGTGGATATACAACAACAATCCCCATGACGGACACATCAAAATGTGGCGTCGTTATATAGACGATGTGTTCATGCTCTGGAGAGGTAATATAGATCAATTACATTCTTTCTTGACATGGCTAAACGACAGAAACCAAAACACCCAATTCACCATGAATTCAAACAAAACAGAGATGAATTTTCTAGACATACTGGTGAAACATGAAGAAGGCCGTCTATATACCACACTATTCACGAAGAAAACTGATAGGAATACCTTTTTAGAATTTTCAAGCTTCCATCAACGAAATCTACGAGAAAATCTACCATTCAGTCAATTCTTAAGGATAAGACGCAACTGTTCAAAAAAGGAAGATTATTTCAAAAATGCGACAGAACTCTTGGAAAAATTAAAAACCCGTAGCTATCCTAAAAAACTTCTAAAAAAGGCGATGAAAAGAGCCTGGTACACTCCACGAGAGTCTCTCCTCACCCCAAAGGATAAGCAGGACGACACACCATTGGTTTGTGTTACCACTTTTTCAGGACGCACCAACGAAATACAAAAAATCATCCGAAACAACTGGAACACAGTGAAAGACTTGCACCCGTTTAAACAAACACCAATCTTTGCCTTGAAAAAAAACACAAGCATAAAAGAAAAATTAGTACGAGCAAATACTAACTTGCCAAAACCTGAAACCACTCTACGTACTCTGTGGTCTATGCCACCTATAAAAGGCCACAGAAAATGCGGGAACTGTACTTCATGTGAAAGCACCATTGAGGGTACTAAATTCATATATGGGATGAAATTTGTAAACCATGAAAACTTCACAAACTGTAACACCCACAATGTTGTATACTGCGTGGTGTGTCCGTGTTCTTTAGCATACGTCGGAAAAACATCACAAGCCGTAAAAAACAGGATCTCCCAACACAGGTCACGCATCAGATGCAGGACACCCAACGCACCCATGGTGTCACACTGTATCGAAAAAAACCATGGACCAGATGAAATAAAATGGACAGTATTACGCCACATAAAAGGAAGTAACACGGAATCACGCCTGTCCAGGACAGAAGCCAGAATGATAATGTTACTGAGTACAATGGACAATGGCCTTAATGAGATGACAGAACTCGGGAATATAATATAAAATAATCATCCTAAACTCACGTTTTGCCTCCACCCACCACTCAGATCTAACCCCAACGTAACTCATGAAAAAAGAGGACATGAGTCGAAAAATCCTTCAAGAGGAAAACAAAACATCACAAGATCACAAGCCAGCAATACATTAGCTCAGACACCTCAAGAACCACATGGGAGACGTAAACTTGATATTACTGTGGCCAGAGATCAATACCGGCATCAATCCACTGCTCTCCGGAAATCGGAAAACTTTATTGTTCTCCCTAAATTAATCCACAACAACAACGTCGGTGCCAGCTCAATATACCGAAAGAAGAAATTTACATAAGTAAAGCCGATAGATCATACATGCGTAAATGCCAGTCGATTTGATAGTATACTCGGCTACACAACGAAGCCAGTACACACAACGCTTTATTGTTTCATCAAACCAAAAAAAACACACTCTGCCATGGTTACACGGACGCTAAAACTGCCGCTGTAAAATGACGAGAGCCCAATCAGATCCCAAGTAACAAACCACGCAATGACGTAGCGACGTCACGCACCAGTCAAGTTACGAGGATGTACCAACCCAGGAAGCGCTGACGGCTCCACAGTAGCGAGAACGCGAGGATTACGAAGAGCGAAAAAGGAACTTCAAGCCTTCTCCCTTTGAAAATCGTAAGTGCTTTTCAGATAACGGAAGCTATTGTTCACATTAACTTCACGGCGGTGTCTAAAACGGTGAAAAGGAGAACTGACCCTTAGCCCTCACCGAGTAATACTAATGCTGGATGCAGTATACAGGTCAGAACCAGGAGCTAGTGAACACGCTGCACAGTCACTACATAACTCAAAAAAATCCCCTCTCCCTTTGAACACGGGTGTTGGAGCATGCAAATAAAGGAACTGAGTACTGTCAAAACAACATCCTAAATATGACGAATTCCCCCCCCCCCCCCTCTTTTCTAGAAAACTTCAAACGGCTTTGGAATCCATCTAATAACAACATAAGAAATACCAGCAAAGAATCGCACAGGCACCCTCCATCGATTTGGAAAACAGCCTGGTAGGTGCCCACTAACAACGAAGCAACAGAGCATAAACTATACTAGCTTTTTGCCAAACGAAGCACTAATACAGATACACTTACGATATTACAGGCCAAGAAAACACTACCGGTTTGAGCCACACTGGCTAACCAAGAATATAGGTACGTAACTCTGATCATGATTCACCAGATCTACCATAACTTTCATGATTGCACATCCTAAATAAGGTGCACTGTTATTTTTGCAGGAGACCGGCAAGAATATATGTCCATACCACAGCAAAACAAGCCCTGAAGAAGACCTTTCCACGACTTTGTAGGTCCATATACAAAGGTCGAAACGCGTAGGCTATATAAAAATCAGTCTAGCAGAGATCCTGAAAAAACAGGGATAGTGGAAATAACTTCCTTTTTTCCCTCCCCTAAATAAAAGGAACCTAATAAATATAAGGTTACCCCCTGCCTGAACATCGAAAACATTGTTTCCGACTCTGCTTAGGACCAGCAAAATCCAACTATCTTGAGGAACAATTAGCTTAAGGTCCCAAGGGTGTATAATATTGGACTTTTTGGAGGAGGAGCCTAGCGCGCATCCAAGATGGTCGCGTGAGCACAGGGCTCCCCGGACCCTCTCTGCTCCTCGGAATTTATCCTGAGAATATCCTGACGTGGCTTATGGAATCTGGGAGATAAAGACCAGCTGAGCGTATATCTCTTTTCAAAACTCAAATCGGTCCTGGGAATCCTGAGTTGTCGTCGTCGGAACTTTTGGGACCCACCCGACGGAGGTGACCGGGGTGAAGGTGACCCGAGGGACCGGGCTGCAATTGAACAACAGCGGCCTCAGCGTGGTGCCAGCTGCCGATCCACCACTTTCGGTTTCGGTTTTGCACTTCAGGAGACCGGCAGGGAGGTGCGCTCGGGGTGGAGAGGTGCTTCCTGGGCCTCTGCATGAGGTTTTCTTTCATCTGCCACTAGAGCGCCTATCGCCTCGGACCCCCAATACCGACATTTTGTGGTCTTCTTGCTGGTGCCTTACACCTCTTGTTTGGAGGTCCCCTCGGGTGACCGTGTTCACATGGGGGGTAAAGGGGGTCCCGAGGGCCGCAAGACAAAGGCTTCCCTCCGCGGGGGGGCAGTCCAGAGCAATAACATGGACCGCTACACCCAGGGCAGGGGGCCCTCTGGCGCTGCTGGCCTCCCCTCGGATACTGCGGAAGGAGGCGCGACCGCCACGACGGAACTATCCTTGCAGGACATTATGGGCGCCATTGATGGCATCAGGGAAACCATCGCGACGCAATATGAGGCCCTGGCCCGTAAGATTGACACTGTCGCGATCGATGTCACCCTGATCCGGGCCGACCTCTCCAAAACTAACGAGAAGGTCCAGGCTCTCGACGCACGGACCTCCACCCTCGGTGCGGAGGTGTCGGATCTGCGGGCCGCGCTTGGAGACATCAGGGTGGTTAACGACCATATGGCCCGGCGGCTTGAGGACTTCGAGGGACGGGCCCGACGCAACAACATCCGCGTCATAGGTGTACCGGAGTCCTCTGACGGCCGCCCGGTTGACCTCGTGGTCGAGGAACTTATCCTGAAACAGTTGTCCTCGGCTGGCCTAAGTAAGTTCTTTGCCGTGGAGCGGGCCCATCGAGTTCCGGGCGGTCGGCCACGGCCGGGGGCCCCCCCGAGGCCTATCGTGGCCAAACTGTTCTACTACAGGGACCGCGATGCTATTCTGCAGGCCTCACGGACCCACGGCCCGGTTCGTCATGAGAACTCGACCGTCAATTTTTATCCGGACTTCACGCAACTGGTCCAGAAACAACGGATGGGATTCCAAGGGGTGAAGCGTCGTCTCCGTGAGCTGGGCCTAAAGTATTCGATGCTCTACCCTGCAAAACTCCGAGTGGAACATGGGGATCGGACAGCCTTTTTTGACTCTCCTGTGGCTGCAAGTGACTGGCTGGACTCTCTGCCGGACGGAGGTGGCCGTCCCGGACCCTCTGCGGGCACCGCAGGTGATGGGTCCCCTTTAGAATGACTTTTGGTCCTTGACTTTGCCTTTTTGCACTGTACAGTCGGGTCTTATTTCATTTGCATATTGTGTTTTACCAGGACCAGTGAGGGGGGCGGGCGGGGACGGGTCCCTTACCTCCTCTGGGTTCTTTTCGTAGAATGGGGTTAGTGGGGCGACAGGCACACTGCAAGTTGGGGGGGTTTTTTGGCCCGCAGGGGTGCAGGGTGGGGGGAGTTGGTCCTGGGGTGGGGTTGGGGGGGAGGAGGGTTTGTTTTGCTGTGTGTTTTTTGTTTACAGGGCGAGGTACTGATTTTTGTCCACATTTGGGAACTGTGCTGCAGGCTGGGGGACCCTGGATCTATTGGGGGGGATGGGGGGGGACGGGTTGAGGCTTATGTCATGGAACGTCAATGGGTTGGGGGACCGTATCAAGCGGGGTGTAGTACTGCAATATTTGCGTCGTTTGACTCCTGATGTGGTGTTTCTCCAGGAGACGCATCTGGTTGGCAATGTTTGTCATGCAATGAACAGGGGGGGATACCGCCTCGTGGCCCATTCTGGTTTCACAACTGGTTCCAGGGGGGTGGGCATTCTGCTGCGAACCTCACTTCCGGTGGAGATCACTAAGATAGTCTCGGATGACAGAGGGCGCTATGTGTGTTTGATTGGGAGGTGGGAGGGGCAGCCCCTAGCCCTGGTTTCAGTTTACGTCCCCCCGGGCCTCCAGAACTCCACCTTCACTGACTTGGGTCGAATGCTGCTTGACCTTCCGGACAGCCTCCTGCTCATGGGCGGGGACTTTAATTCTGTGGTTTCGGGTGAACTGGATCGTCACCCACCAAGGACCCTCCCCGCTGCCCAGGCATGGCTGGGTGGGATGCTGGAGACCTTCGGCCTGGTGGATAGCTGGAGATTAATGCATCCGACCCAATGTCAATTCACCTTTCACTCGGGGGCGCATGGGAGTCTCTCTAGGTTAGACTACTTCCTTATGCCCGCGGCGCAGACTGGTCGGATTCGAGAGGTCAGGCACCTGGCGCGGGGTATCTCCGACCATTCTCCGCTGTGGCTTGTTTTTGACACCGGGCCGCGGTCTGCAGGGCGGATCGCTCCCATTAACCCATGGTACCTGCGAGACCCTACGACTCGTGACAGCCTGGTTAAGGCTATGGACCAATACTTCCTGGATAACGAGGGGTCGGTGTCTTCTGCAATGTCCCTGTGGGAAGCCTTTAAAACCGTGATCCGCGGACACGCCCTTTCCCAGATAGTGGTGGCTAAGAGGGTCAAGAGTGAGGCAGTGGTGAGGCTGGAGACTGACATCTTGGGGCTGGAGTCGGCCTTGGAGGCGAATGTTACTCCGGACGGGCTCCATGCCCTCAGCCTGAAACAGTTTGAATATAGGTCCCTGGTCACTGACGCGGCCAAAACTATGTATAGGGAGCAGCAGGGTCGACTGTACGATGCCGGGGACAAGGCGGGAAAGTTGATCGCGTGGCTGGACAGGAAGGAGAGAGTGAATCGTGTGGTCCCGGAGTTGCGTGCTGCGGATGGTGTGTGTGTGACGGCGCCTGATGAGATTGTGGAATGTTTTGCCGACCACCTCCGGGCTGTGTACTCCCCAGTGACTGACAGGGATGAGGACGACTCTCGCCTTCTACTGAGGGATATCGCCTTGCCCTGCCTGTCCGTTGAGGACCGTGATCGGCTGGACGCCCCCTTGTCGGTGGATGAAATAGCGACCGCGATCCGCTCCCTTCGCTCGGGCAAAGCTATGGGTCCCAACGGTCTGCCCATTGAGCTATATAAATTGCGCCCTGACAAGCTTGCGCCCTTCCTCAGTCGCATGTTCCGTGAGTCTCTGGCGGCGGGTTCCCTCCCGGCCGATCAGCGTTTGGCCACGATAGTCGTTATCCCCAAGGAGGACAAGCCGCGAGATCGCTGTACTTCTTACCGGCCTATTTCACTGCTAAATGCGGAGCCTAAGATCCTGGCGAAAGTCCTTGCTAATCGTCTGTTGAGCGTCGTGTGCGATCTGATTCATCCGGACCAATGCGGATTCATCCCGCATCGTAACACCGCTCTTAACTTGCGGCGTCTTCATGGCGCCCTTGCCAGGGCGGAGCTCCTCTCCGAACCGGCCGTGCTGGTTTCTTTGGATGCCACGATGGCTTTTGACACCATCGAGTGGCCATTCCTCTGGGCTGTCTTGGCTAAATTTGGCTTTGGGGAAGGATTTATTGGCTGGGTGAAGCTTCTGTACACGGGACCCATGGCTCAGGTGGTGGTGAACGGGCGGGTCTCTCGGCCCTTTGCCCTCGGCAGGGGCACGAGGCAGGGATGCCCGTTGTCCCCATTGCTCTTCGCTCTCGCCCTGGAGCCACTCGCGGCTTGGCTCCGCTGGGAGCCCTCGCTTCGAGGGATCCGGTGGGCCCCGGGCTTTGAAGATCGGGTTTCGCTGTATGCGGACGATATTCTCCTATATCTCACCTCACCGCGGCAGTCGCTCAACGTCCTCTTTGACGTTCTGACTTCCTTTGGGAATAATTCGGGTCTTACGATCAATTGGTCTAAATCCTGCGTCTATCCGATCTCCGGTGGTCCTCCACTCCTACCGCCTCGGCTTCCGATCCAGGTATCACTGAGCGGCTTTAAGTACCTGGGGATATACGTTTCGCTGGACCCGGTGGCTCGCTATGAGCTGAATCTCCTGCGTCCGCTTCGGCGATTGCGAGAGGATACGGCCCGGTGGTGCAGGCTGCCCCTGTCCCCGCTGGGTCGGGCCGCGCTGTTCAAAATGATGTCCCTTCCCAGGTTCCTCTATGCACTCCAGAATTCCTTCGACGTCATCCCAGTGGCCTACTTTCGGGAGGTAGAGAGCCTGCAGAGGAGACTGGTGTGGGACGGGCGGGCGCGTATTGCTCTTGCTAAGCTTACTCTCCCCTGGTATGACGGGGGCATCGCGCTCCCCGACATTCGCAGGTATTATTGGGCCGCGCAGCTTTCGGCCATCAACCATGCCACGTATGCGCCTGGCCTGAACCCGGCGTATGAGATGGACAAGTTCCTGCTTCCCGGCGGGGACTATAACAGGGCGCTGTACTCCCGCTCGGCTGGCCGGACCCTTACGGGTCCTACTAAGATTGCTGTGCGGACCTGGAGGGCCGCCACTGCGGCCACGGGCTGGGGTGAGCGACTGACATGTGCTACTCCTTTGTTTGCCTCCGATCGCCTGGGGAGCCTCTGGACTACGAAGGGGTTTGACCAGTGGGACACGATTGGTATCAGCAAAGTGGGAGACCTGTGGCATAAGGGCGCGGTTAAGACTTTCGCGGCTCTTCAGGCCGAATATGAGCTTACGGACAGGGAGTTCTTCCGCTATGCCCAGGTTCGACACGCCCTGCTCTCGGTCTTTGGAGAGGGGACCACGATCCCGGTTTCCTCGCCCCTCGAGGACCGCATACTTGACGGACATGTCCCGGACAGCACTATTTCTTTAATTTATAAGAAACTGATTAATCATCGGGCTGACCTCTTGGTGCGCCTTCGGGAGGCTTGGACGGGGGATGGAGTGGAATTGGACGACGAGGACTGGCAGTCTGCACTGTCGTCCCCCAAAGAGGTCGCCATTCCAGCCCGTCTCCGGTTGGTACAGCTTAAGATTCTTCACCGGGTGTATGTGACGGGTCCTCGCTTGGTCTCGATGGGATATTCCGACGATGGGCTCTGTAAGCGGGGTTGTGGGCTCAGTGCCACCTTTCTCCATATCCTGTGGGAGTGCCGCGAGGTGGCGGACTACTGGCGCCGGGTACATACGGTTATGGGACAGGTCACTGGGGTTGTGCTGCTGCCGGAGGTGCGTCGCTGTGTCCTGAATGTGTGGGAGCCCAATGATTATAGCGCGGCTCAGACTCGGTGGGCGGCCCTGGGGAACATGATTGCCAAGAGAGATATAGCGCAGCTTTGGGGTGCCCAGCGGCCGCCCACCGTGTCAGTATGGAAGGAGAATATGGACTGGTGTATGTTCAGGGAGAAGACTGTGTATGTTGCCCGTGGTAAGCCGGGGGCATGGGGCAGAATCTGGGGGCAATGGAATGCTTATCGCGGGGGTATCTGTACGCCCCCCCTGGTGGACACCGATATCGCCATGTCCCCCTGACCCTTGACGGTTCCGGGCACCTTTTGGAATGACTACATATGGACGTTCAGTTCCCTTGGCCCCCCCCCCCGTCCCCAGCCTCCCGGTACTCCTTCCTTTCGTGTGCTGCTTAATGGTCTGACCTGGAGTTCCCCGGAGAAAGCCTGACCTGCGCCGTTTGTCTTTATGCCTCGCCTTTTGTTTTTCTTTTAGTTTTTCGTGTTTGTTTGATCTAAGTCTCCTGTGCCTCTAGAACTATCCGGACTCACTACGGGGCCGACCCCCGGGAACCGACTGCAGCTTTGATAAATGTATATTTCATTCTGTACTTAGCGGCCGGCCCTGGTGGTTGTAGGCCCGTGCTTGTAATCGAATTATTGTTCAATAAAAACTTTTAAAAACAAAAAAAAAAAAAAAAAAAAAAAAAATATTGGACTTTTTTCTTATGAAAAAACTAACGGTGTATAACCTAGTTACATAACGTCATATTATTTGTTTTTTGTATATGTCTGTGTAAAAAAATGTAAATATTATGTACAGGATATTTGTGTGAATAGTGTAAAAAACATAGGAGCCTATTGTTGTAGAGTTTACCCTGTATATAGAAAATTGTGAAAAAAGCAAAATGATATTGGTTCTCTCAGTCAATAAAAAGGACTGATGATCAAATAGTACTGTGATTTATGGGTTCAGAGGTAAACATATGTTTATAATAAGCATTTACCGTTCGAGGCATATGAGCTGCTGCAGTCACATTATTGCATAGACTGTATAGCAGTTCCTCCTCTAGTGGTGGTTACCGGTGGCAGTTGCAGTAGTTTGGAAAAGTGTTTTAAGGACAGCCTGCCCTACAGAAGCTTGTTGTTTGGCTTGCACATCAACACAATAGTGTTTAGTGAAGGTATGTATGGTAGACCATGTAGCTGCCTTACAAATGTGTTCTAAGGGGATATTCCCTAGAAAAGCCATGGATGCCCCCATTTTGCGCGAGGAATGTGCTCTTGGGGGAATAGTTAATGTGCGTTTAGCTTTTTGATAACATATTTGTATGCACTTAACTATCCATCTGGCTATCCCTGCCTTTGAGATAGGGTTACCCTTATGAGGTTGACAGAAAGACACAAACAACTGTTTTGTCTTTCTAAATGGTTTAGTTCTGTCTATGTAGTAGAGTAGAGCCCTTCTGACATCCAGTGTGTGGAGTGCCCTTTCAGCTACTGACTGTGGTTTTTGAAAAAAGACAGGTAACTCAAATGATTGGTTAATGTGAAAACTAGTTATGACCTTTGGTAGGAATTTAGGGTTTGTTCTGAGAACTACCTTATTTTGGTGTATTTGCATGAAAGGTTCTTGAATTGTTAGTGCCTGCAATTCACTTACTCTTCTGAGTGAAGTAATTGCTATTAGAAATGCCACCTTCCATGTTAGGAACTGTAATTCGCAAGAATGTAGAGGCTCAAAGGGTGGACCCATAAGTCTAGTAAGTACAATGTTAAGATTCCAGACTGGGGAAGGTGGAGCTCTTGGAGGGATTACTCTTTTGAGCCCTTCCATAAACGCCTTAATGGGTGGTATGCGGAAGAGAGACACATGTTGTCTGTTCTGGAGGTATGCTGCAATAGCAGCTAGGTGTAATCTTATAGATAGCAGTAAATAACAAATCTTTTCCATTTGTTTGCGTAACAAGCTCTGGTAGTGGGACGTCTTGCCTCTTTGATGATATTCATACAATCAGGAGGCAGGTTAAGGTATCCGAACTCTAAGACTTCAGGAGCCAGATTGCTAGGTTCATTTGATTGGGGTCTGGGTGTTGTATCTCTCCATGGTTCTGTGTGAGTTGTTTTGGAGAGAGGTGTAGTCGTTGAGGGACGACGAGAGTTCTAGGAGTGTTGTGTACCATGGTTGTCATGCCCATGTGGGAGCAACCAGGATCATCGTAAGTGTTTGTTGCTTTAGTTTGCGTACCACTAATGGAATGAGTGGGGTTGGCGGAAAAGCGTATGCAAATCTGCCTGACCAGTTCATCCATATCGCATTGCCCTTCGACTGCGGGTGTGGGAACCTGGCGGCGAAGGATGGGCATTTTGCGTTTTCTTTTGTGGCGAACAGATCTATGTCTGGGTGTCCCCATGCTTGAAAGAACGGCAGTAGGACTTCTGGGTGAAGTTCCCATTTGTGGATCTGTTGACTGTGTCTGCTCAATAGGTCTGCAATCTGGTTGTTCACTCCAGGGAGATGTTCTGCTAGAAGATGGATGTTTTGTGGAATGGCCCATCTCCATATGCTTTGCGCCAGGCGTGAAAGCTGCAGAGAGTGTGTCCCCCCCCTGTTTCTGTATGTAGAAAATTGCTGTCATATTGTCCGTCCGGACTAGGACAGTTTTGTTGGCTATGTGTTTTTGAAAGGCCTTCATTGCTTGAAAGATTGCCAGTAATTCTAGGTAGTTTATGTGGTGTATTTTTTGGTGCGGGGTCCATAGACCTTGCACTGTATGTTGAAGTAGATGGGCTCCTCACCCTGTGAGTGATGCGTCCGTTGTCAACACCACCTGTGGAACTGGCTCTTGGACAGTCGTCCTTTTGAAAGGTTTTGTGTGTTCCACCACTGCAGAGAGCGATGGGTACGACTGTCTACCAACACTAGGTCCTTTAGTTTCCCTTGAGCCTGGTTCCATTGTGTTGCTAGGCATTCTTGTATGGGACGCATTTGTAGCCGAGCATGTGGGACTATGAATATGCAAGATGCCATCATGCCTATGAGTTGCATAAACACTCTTGCTGTCAAAAGAGTCTGGGGTTGGAATTTTTGGATCATTGCTTGAATGCTCTGTATCCTGGCTGGAGCTGGGTAAGCCTTTGCTACTGTGGAGTCTTATCGTTGCTCCCATATATTGCTGTATATGGGAGGGTTGTAGATGGGATTTTGGGTAGTTGAGGGAAAATCCCAGATTGTGTAATAGATGGATTGTGGTCACAGTGTGCTGCAGACATTGGTGATGTGATTTGGCCTTTATCAGCCAATCGTCTAGATATGGAAACACATGAATATGTTGTCTCCTTAGATGTGCTGCCACTACTGCTAAGCATTTTGTGAACACCCTTGGTGCTGTTGTTACCCCGAAGGGTAGGACTTTGAATTGGTAGTGCTGACCCTGCACTATAAATCTGAGGTATTTCCTGTGTGCGGGATGAATGGGTATGTGAAAATATACGTCTTTCAGGAGTCACCTATCTCGTGAGATCTCGAAGACTCTTCCAAGACAACAACGTGCAACATCCGGACCCAACACTAGGCGGCGATCTAATGCAATAATGTGACTGCAGCAGCTCTACATGCCAAGAACAGATGCATACTGGTAAGTAGCATTTACCTTTTTGGTGGCGATTACTTCAGCTCGTAGAGTAAGCGAGATTCGGGCACTCTGTTCCAAAGAACCGTACACGGTCTTTCATCACAACAGAGTAGTTTTAAGGAACCACCACTCCTTCTTTCCGAAGGTTTGTGTGGGATTTCCATATCGACCAAACGATCTTTCTACTTTCTTTTTTCCCAATCTATCTACGCCAGCAGAAAGGTCTCTCCAGTCCCTAGACCTTAAGAGAGTTCTGAAATTCTACTTCGATAAGTCTAAGACCAATAGAAAATCTGATCAATTATTTCTAAACTATGGTGCCATCAGAACAGATTTCCCAGCCTCCAAGCGTTCTATTTGCATCAAGCTTGCTTATCAATTGGCAAATAAACCTCTTCCGGCTTCTCCCAAAGCACATTCCACTAGGGCAAAAGCAGCTACAGTGGCTTTTTTACACAATGTACCGATGGCTGAGATCTGCAAGGCAGCCACTTGGAAATCGGTACATACTTTCACAAGACACTGTTGTCTCGTATCTGATTCCAGAGCAGATATTCAAGTAGGCCAAGCCTCCTTGAGGAATTTATTTCAATGCTAAAAGTAATTTGATTTGGATTCTCTGATGTTACTGTTTTTTATGGTACTCATTTGCCCGCAGGAAGAGGGGATGGGCTTGCTACTCGATTCAAGTGCTTATGACTATTGATGAGGATCTCATGGAAGAGAAGGATAAGTTACTTACCTGTAATCCTAGTTCTCTTCCAGGGGTATCCTCCTCAAAGTCGTGAGCAACCCGGGGATAGGAAGATGGCGGACAGCTGTTCACTGCCGTAGGACGCCCTACCGAAGCTCCCCCTCACCACTCTGACTAAGGATCTCGCCCGCTCTGCCGCGCGGAACTGGATCGAATTAGGCGGCCGAGTAGGAGCCGGGATGAAACTCTAGCGCTTGACTTCCATAAACACGAGCGTAACTAAGAAAGTTACGAGGACTAGGCGACGGCGGTACAGAGGCTCCATGAACAAAATCAGTGGCAGGCGAGGGAGATGAGCACAGCAGTATCGGGAAAGAAGTGGCTGCCCGCTGAAAATGCCAAGACTATAATTAATAATGAGATGTGGCCGTAATGCTGGATAAATCAACAGAGCGCTGTTTAATTCATCATAGATGTTGCATTAAGGGAGATGGAGGCTACTCTCATTTGACATCAATATAGACGCAAGAAAAACTCGCCGTTTCCGGATTCGTTGCAGCCCTACCAATGAAGTGAGCATTAGGCTATTTGAAAAAGACTGAATGCTGTGCGAAATACGTAATGATTTATGGCACTGACGAAGACACTGATGCCGAAACGCATTTGCTGTAAGAATAAATCATTTCACTGACCCCTTGAGTGCTCCGAGCGACTTCCATAAACACGAGCGTAACTAAGAAAGATTAGGCGACGGCGGTACAGAGGCTTCCTACCTGATGTGCCGCCTCACGCAAGCAAGCGGAGCAGTTTCTGGCGTCCGTAGCGCGAGGTGGCATTTAGGTTCCGGACCCGCTACGCCACGTTCCAACACAAAGTCTGGTGAGAATCTGTATGCTAACAGGATGGCCCCCCCTAGGAGCAATCGACGAGCCCGGGGTGAGCATGTGGGTGAAAGTGCCGCTCTGCCAGTTGCTGCAACGGCGGATTTTGATGATGAGGAGGAGCCAACAACAACAACAACAGCAGCAAGCAGCTATCAGCACAGTCCTGCCCAGGTACCCAGTCAAGCTAGGGAGGGTCGTGTCAGTGACAGCGTGCACGCGAATGCTTATAATAATGCAAGTAATCTTGGCAAACCAATCATGCATATTTTGAAATCTAGGCAAGCGGCTGTTTTGCTGCAGTCTTTTGGTACAGAGACTTCCACTCCGGGCTTTCCAATAGCCGAAGTACTCAACGCTGCAGTTGAGAGTGGGATGGCTAAGAATGGTGGAGAGGCTGGGAAGGATGGTCTGCCTCTACATTCATTTAATACAGACTACCTTTCAGAGAACGATGGCTTATCATCTGGGAACGTTGAGAACGTGATGTCGAATTCCCTTTCTGTATCCCACGATTCTACCTTAGACTGCGTGGCTGAACCTCCCGAAATTGCTGAAATTATTGAAACTGTATTGTCTGAGCAGACAGAGCCACAAGATGTGTTGGGAGGAATGAGCAGCTTTTCGAATCAAGCCCCAACTACAGCCGGCCCGTCAAAAATCTCTAAAACTAAAAGTGGTAAATTTTTTGGGGCTGGTAGCAGGGGTGGAAGGGGTCGAGGTCACGGGAAACTACAAAGTGCTGGTGTTGCCATTGGGGGCAAGGGCTCTTCAAGATCTGTTGCTAACGACACCAAGAAGAAGGACACGGGAGCAAGTCCCCTACGTAAATGGGTGTCTTCAAAGGGTGAAGTGAAAAATCTTGTCGCTCGATTATCCAACATTGGACTCACTGTAGGGCAGGATATTTCAACAACCGGACAGGCAATACGGTCTGAGAGAATTAGCTCTGCCCCTACTACCCCCACTGAACAACTGATAGTGGTGGGAGAAGGTCATGCCCTGACGACGCAAGATAGCGACAATACGGCTGATGTTGTAGCACCCCTTAATAGCCTGGAAAGCACAGGGACCTCCCTGACCCCCTTTACTCAAAGTCCCTCTCTATTTCCGGCACTATCTACCGATACATTACAAGAGAGGCACGATTTAATCAGCGACAGTGGGAAACAGCAGATCTCTCCCAGCCTCGGCCCCCAGGGTTCTGTATCCTTGACATCTGTGGACCCGGCAGCTATTCTTGAGCCAGCTAAGACACTCAGACGCGAAGTCTCAAATCTTAAGGTAGTGGTGTATTCAGAACCTACCTTAACTACAGTGCTTTTTGTATTGGCAACTCAGCATGAGGAGACACAGCATTACTTTCAGCAGGCTAGAGTGGATAGACAGGAGATCAAATCGGCACTGGAGGAGGTCGTTACAAAGGTCTCAAACTTGACCACTGAAGTACTAGACCTTCAACAGCGGGTCGCCGAAGTGGAGGAGGTTAATGTTGCTGCCTGTGCCTCAATTAAGGCCCATGATCAATGGATGAATACAATGCAATCTAAGGTCGAGGACTTAGAAAACCGCCAAAGGCGCCAGAACCTGAGGGTTTTTGGGGTACCTGAAGGAAGAGAGGGCGCTGATGCTAGGGGTTTTATCGTTAATCTTTTTTCCAAGATATTCCCAGATTTTGCTGATTGGGATATGGACTCACAAATCCAAAGAGCGCATCGGCTCCCCTTAACAGCTAACCCCTCTCGATCTTCTAAATTTCCTCGCCCATTTCTGGTGTGTATTGGGAATTTTCTATTGAGACAGGCTATCTTTTTCAAAGCTCGACCTATGACCCCAGTACAGTTTGATTCACTATCTATTTTTGTTTGTTCCGATCTTTGCAAACAAACTATGGATAGAAGGTGGCAGCTACGGCAGCTTATGGATCCTTTTAAGGCTGTCGGTGCATCTGTATTTTTGCAAGATCCTGCCCGGCTCAAAGTGATCAAGGATGGGCGCTCACATATTTTCTTTAACGAACAAGAGGCAAAGATTGGTTTATCTAGATGGGAACAAATACCCAAGAAATGATTGTGGGAGTCTCTAATGGCGTTAGCAGTTGCTTTGTATCTGTTTGCTTAATTATATACTACGTTATCCTCTGGGGAACTTGATAACTAATGTACTGTGATTTATTTTGTGATTTATCTGGCAAGGCAGGGTGGGTGTAGTATTGCACTGTTTTTTTTTTCACGGATTTAGAGATACGGTTGGTTGGAGGAGGGGGGGGCTTCCCCCATGTGGGGGGTGTGCCTGGGTGAGTTGCTGTCTTTTTGACAGCTGGGTTTAGGGGTGATTCCTTTTCATAGATACAGGGTTTTGGGGGGGTGGGTCCAGGTAGGGGTAGGAGGGTGGGGTAGGGGGTGGGGTAGGGGGGGGTAAAAATGAAAATAAGCCAAAGGAGTGTTAAAATATATAGTGGAATTATGCTTCAAGATTTCGGAATGGAAGGATGGTGGATAAGACTAATTCTATTCAGAAAATGTCCAGAGTTCGCTTAATGTGCTGGAATGTGGCTGGGCTGAATTCATCTATTAAACGTCGACTAGTTTCCGAGGAACTTAAAGCATATCAACCACAAATTGTTGCCTTAACAGAGACTCATTTGGCTTTTAAGGATCGTAACTTTTTTTAAGCAAATAGGATTTGAGTTGATAATTTGTACTTCGCAGACAGTTTCAATACGAGGGGTTGCGCTTTTGCAAGCACGAACCACTAAATATACTTTATTACGCTCACTTAGTGATAAAAGGGGGAGATGGGTTATTGCGCAACTTCTGGTTCTTGGGCATAAAATTACAATTTGTGTGGTTTATGGCCCAAATAGTGATTGCCCTATGGATATTTCCTTTTTAAACACAGAACTGCTGGGCTGGGATGGTGAACTTTTTCTAATGGGAGATTTCAATTGCGTCTTAGATCAGAAACTAGACTCTTCAAATGTGTTAGGTCGGGTAAGAATGGTATCAACCCGAGCGGCTATTAAAGATCTTCTGCGCATACATCAACTGGCTGATTTATGGCGGGTAACCTACCCAGTAGCTAACGGTTTTACATACTTTTCACAACCACACCGCCAATACTCTAGGATAGATATGGTGTTTGTCAACATATCTAGGCTAGCAAGTTCTAGCATTGAGGTTTGTCAAAAAATTACGTCAGACCACAACCCTTTGTTAGTCTCAGTATTCTTAGGATCCCAAACACTGTTTGTGGCGAGGGGTTTCACATTTCCTAAAATTCTACTTAAAAACTTTGATTTCATTCAATATATGCAAGGCCAGATTGTGGAATTTATAGATACTAATGCCCTTACTGCTCCTTGGTCTATGGTTTGGGATTGTCTTAAGGCATACATTCGGGGTATTACCCAACAGTATTTATTTCGCCAAAACAAGGTTAGAGCACGGCTTGCAGAAGCCGGGAGAAGGGAGTGCTTGGAGTTAGAACAGCGTCATACTTCAGCAACATTAAAAAGTGACCCCCGAGAAGCTGATACTTATCAGCAACTTGTAATAGCGAGAGCAAAAACCACTCGCAAGATGAAGGAGAAAATTGCTAGTCAATACCATAAATTAAGACTGCGACAGTACGAATATGGAGAGAGGATCGGACAGGTGTTAGCCTATCAACTTGCGGATTCTAGGGCCCATACGTTAATTAAGAGCATTACTGGGGAGGATGGATTGACTTATTCCCAACCTACAGATATTTTGGAGCAATTTAGGAAATTTTACTTAGATTTATACAGCGACGACACACCCTGTGACTATTCTGGGTTGGCAACTTACCTACAGGAGAGCGGGCTGAATGTTTTAGAATTTTCTACGACTCTGTCAATGGACGAGGATGTGGACGAAGCTGAAATATCGGAAGCAATTAAGGCTTTGCCCCAAGGGAAAGCTGTTGGGGGTGATGCACTACCCCTGGAGTTCTATAGAACTTTTCTTGGAACTTTGGGTCCGGTTTTGTTAAAGGTGGTGAATGACACCTTAAACGGTAGAGATGCTCCCCCGTCTTGGAAACTGACTAATATAATCGTGTTTCTTAAAAAAGGGAAACCTCAGGTCGAGAGAGGCTCCTATCGTCCAATTTCACTTATCAATCATGATGCCAAAATTTTCTCTAAGATCTTGTCCTCTCGACTTGCCCCATCTATCCACTCTATAGTATCGGATCAACAGCACGGGTTTGTTCCCGGGCGGGATACCACTACACACATTAATACTGCTATAGCAGTGTTTGATGCCGCCCAATATTTGGGTGGCAATGTAGTTATGTTAATGTTGGATGCCGAGAAGGCTTTCGATCGAGTAAAATGGGGGGCACTCTGGGCTATAATGTTGGAAGTGGGGATCGGTCGTAAGTTTGTTTCGGCTATTCAAAAAATTTATGAAAACTCACAGGCTGTTATTCGGCTTAATGGCTTGACTTCGGATTTGTTTTCTATTCAGAGGGGCACCCGACAGGGATGTCCCCTTTCTCCCTTGCTTTTTGCAATCTATATTGAACCATTTATTCGTCATTTGATTCGGAACCAGCGGATCAGCCCGGTTTTTTATAACCAAGTATATCTTAAAATAACCGCCTACGCAAATGATGTAGCTGTTTTTACAACGGATCCGGTTCAAGCGATGGGGGAGATTGTCTTGGAAGCACAGAGTTTCGGATTAATCTCAGGATATAAACTCAATACTAATAAAACTCAAACTATTACTAATATTGTTCATATCCCCCGTTCATCCATTTTGGGCGTTACTCAAAACGCTACTTATTTAGGAGTTAATCTCACTAGCCATACGGAAGAAATTGTGAAAATTAACTATGAACCATTGTTTAAGAAAGTTGCTTCGGATTTGCGTAGGTGGCATCAATTACCATTAACTATCTGGGGGCGTTGTAACGTCATCAAGATGAATATCCTTCCAAAGTTCTTATATCTGTTTAGAAGCATTCCCCTTTGGGTTCCACTTTCATTTTTTAAACGACTCGAAGGCATTCTAGGTAGCTTTATCTGGGGGTTTAAAAGGGCTAGGCGGGCTATTAAGTTTCTTAAACTCCCTTATGAGAAAGGTGGTCTGGGATTACCAGATTTTAAACTATACTTTTGGGCTGCTTTCGCTATGCGTCTGCAGAGCCTTATGGATGGCTGTAGCACTTGTCAAAAGCTGATTGCATATCAGCTGGTATGCGGGCCGGAGTATAGGATTATACTCTCTCAGATGACTGACCCGAACTACTTTAAACGTGTTCGCTTCAAGATATTGAGGCATGCTGTTTGGATCTGGCGGGACATATCAAAGCAATATAACATTCCTGATTTACACGCAAGTACGTATTTAACTGGGAACCCCAGGTTGGGGGTTATATTTGACGATCCCGCCTGGAAGATCTGGCATAATCGTGGTATTACACAGTTAGGACAACTATACGGCCAGGATGGATTTAGATCCTTTTCTTCTTTGAGAGAGGAATTTGGGGTTCCCAATTACTCTTTTTTCAAATTTTTGCAAATTAGAGATTTTTTTATTAACGGGGAAGGCTTAGTGAGCTCTATTGTGCTAGGGAACTCTGCTAGCTCATTGCTGCAACTTCGGGGCAGGGGCTGTATAGGAAAAATATATAAAAATTTGATTATTGGTGTAGTTGATGACGCTGCTCAGGCTGCAGAGAAATTAAACCGCTATTTTGGAACTAATATTAGTTTAATAGATTTGCATAGGTCGTTATTGACTATTAATGCCTCAGTTTCGTCTATCAACTTAAAACTTCAGCAACATCGTATGCTATTCCTTTTATACTACACGCCGGAAATCATTTCTAAATGGGCCACGCCTACTATTACATCTAAAACTCAATGCCCTAAATGCTTTCTTTTTGCTGCAGACATTAGACACATGTTTATTACTTGTCCTGTACTTTCTACTTTTTGGTCACGAATTGCTGAGGAGATGTGTAATCTTTCAGGAATCAACATTGTCATTTCTGAGAAAGAGATACTCCTGGGGCTTATAGAAGATTCTGGTTTAATTTCAGCAGCTTTATTTTCCATTATTATGGCCTGCTGTCGCCTTTGTATAGCTAGGGTTTGGATTGAAACTAAACCTCCTACGCGGGCAGAGTTCTGGCAGTTGTTAAGGGGGGTATTTGAATTAGAGATTGCCCTAGCTAAGGCCAGGGGCCCCTCCTCACGGATGAGAACTGAACGAATTTGGCACTGTCTTCAATGGGATTAATAGCCTCTGTTGATTTTGGTTTTTGTATTGATGCATTATGCTACCTATTCTGCTCTGATTTTTTGGATTTTCTGCTATGATTTGTATTTGTCTTTTTGTTATCTCTTTTTGGCTTAATAAAAAAAACAAAGTCGTGAGCAACCCACCCACCTCCCCGGGCAAATGATCCAAAATTGTCATCTCTGACCTCCGGGTCTCCGCAAGAACAACTGACCTAACTGTCACCCCGAGGCATGATGGGAAGCTAGGGGTCATGGCTGCCTTAAAGGCACGTTGCCAGTTTTGTGATTCTCTACATTTGCTTTCAGTTTCTATGCTATTGAGGTTACAATGCAGCCTATGGGCTAACAATACCTGCCTTTTCTCTTTGCAGGACCACTTTTCTGCTGTTCATTAAAAGCAGTTCAAGTGTCTTTTGGTCTATATATGCAAAGACAAGATTTTACAGCATTGTTTAGCCTGTTGTGTCTGAAAGGCTGCATTGATTGTTTAAAAACATTTATTTGTGTATATATATGTGATCAATTCCGCATGTCTGGCGGCCGAAACGCGTCATTTGGACACTTGATGCTTGAATAAATCATCATTTAACTCTCAACTTTGCCTTTGGAGTCTGTTTCCTGGTGTTGCGCCTTTCTTTGGATGGTGGTAACCCTGGGATCCTGCTGTGGAATATATATATATATTCACTGAAAAAACCATAGGTTTCAGGCACGTTATAGTTAAGAATTAGCATTTAAAAACCTTAGAAATTCACTGAAAAAAACAGAGGTTTCAGGGGCGTTATAGTTAGCTGGACTTTTCACTCGTACAAAACCATTGAAATTCCCCCGTTATAGTTAGTTCAGCTAACTATAACTTGCGCGCCCGCAATGCGCTGCTGATGACGTCACATATTACATCACTCATGACATGGTCAGTGACATCACTCATGACATCACTGATGACATCTAAAATGACATCACTGATGACACACAGTGAATGTGTGTTTTTCTGAAAATTACATATGTTTTATATATGTATATCTAAAGGTCGATGGAAGAATAAATGGGGATATAAGTGTCTAAATGGATGATTTGTTTTTGAAAAATTGATTGTATAACTGACTAAGTGTATCTTAGTGAATACATGGCTTAGTGAGTAATGTTTAAATATGTAAATATCTGTATCAGTCTCTCACTTTGTGTATAAGTGGCTGCATGGGTTGGTGAGTAGCTACATGAGTGTCTATATAGGTTATTAGTTGGTTTTTTGAATATCAGTATGAGTGTCTGAGTGTCTGTATGGTTTGGTGGGGGGTATTACGTAGTGCATAGGTGCATGAATGAGTGACTCACTGTTTGTATGTGTTGAAGACAGTATGTGTGCAGGACTGTATGGGTGGATGAGTGTGTGCATGGGTGTGTTATTGAGTGAATGCCTGTCTCAATAGTGTCTTTATGGGTGCCGTTCGCCGTGGGAGTCTTGTGTACTCTTTGGAAGCCTGCCTTTTTATTGAATCCTCATGTTTTACTGTGTGTCACTCAAGAACCCTGCTGAAAGCTGCTGGCGGTTTGACGCTGAGGTCGGGACTGCGAGGACCAGCAGCCCCGTTACCGGAATCAGCTGAATCCTCTTCCCGCCCCCGCTGCCAGTTACTACTTAACTCCTCACGGCCCCCGCTTCGCGGGAGCCGTTCGCCGTGGGAGTCTTGTGTACTCTTTGGAAGCCTGCCTTTTTATTGAATCCTCATGTTTTACTGTGTGTGACTCAAGAACCCTGCTGAAAGCTGCTGGCGGTTTGACGCTGAGGTCGGGACTGCGAGGACCAGCAGCCCCGTTACCGGAATCAGCTGAATCCTCTTCCCGCCTCAGACATTTAACTGACTGCCACTCCCGCTGCGCGGTCGCGCGCAGTCGCGCGCCGGGAGAAGCCCGGGACAAGGGCGGGACCGTTTGTGGCCGGACTGGTCGGGTTGGGCCACCCATATTGGCTAGTTTATTTTGCCGCTTATTGCTTCCCGTGCTCTGTCTGTTTGTAACAGTGAAAACATGAGTAGGAGAAACCATTCTGGCACAACACTCGTAAAAAATCACACTGGGACTGTAACTAAACCCTTACCTAGTCTGACCGCTATTGATCGTATGTTACAGAAGACAATAGGGGTGGTGGCCAATGCAATCGAAAACACTGAACGCCGCCTTTCTTTACCTGCTGGCAGCTTTCTTCCTTCACAAGCTGCCAACATTTCGTTTGTAACTGTTAATTCTCAAGATTCGATCCTGGCTCCGTCGTTTGTGGCCTTACCGGGACCCCACCCCATCTCCACCACCCAGCCTGCTTTATCTATTACGGCTATTGACCCCCCAGCCGCAACCCTAGATTTACCCAGATTATCTCGGTCCCCTACCATTTTTTCAAATGACCTGCCTACGGATTTTCTTCCCCATTCAGGGGCTGTTTCCCTAACTTCACTTTGTGATTCACCCATAAACTCTTCCTCAGGGTCAATCCCCCCGGTAAGCCCATTACCTCATACTCCGAGGGTGATAACAAGAGGGAAAAAAACCAGGTCCATTCTAAAAAACTCTATTAGGGATGGGCTTAATATAAAAAAGGCAAAGCCTGCTACAACTCGGAAAAGCGCCATTGGCGATAACAAATATAAAAAGGCCACCCCGAAATCCACTGCCACGAGAGGGAAAAAAGCAGTCAAAAACGTAACCTTGAGTGCAGCTAAACCGTCCCAGGATAATGGCTTGCTCGTAAATATTCCTGATCAATTACCTATCCCAGTTCCTTCCCACTTTTCAAATGAGAATTTATTGGAAAGAATTGAACATCTTATGAAGTCCTTAATGTCTCCACTCATGGAAAGGGTAAAATGTTTAGGGGAAAAAATGGACAATATGGAAAAAATAATGCACACTTTTAATACTAGTTCTGGCCAAGCGGAAACTAATTTACACGCCAAGGACAAACAAAAAATTAATTTACATTCTGGTAAAAAAAGACCAACACCAACTCGCTCTACTACTCCGGTATTGTCCATCCCACCCACTAACATTTTATCAGCTCCCCTGGGGATTTCCGAATCCAGGACAACAGGGGTAGCCGCACCACACAGGGATGCTGAGCCTGTAAGCAGTGTAACAAATACCACTCTTACCCTAGGTCCCTCTAGGGACCGTTCCATACAACCAACCCCGTTGTAGTCTTTCTCACATATTGATTTACCCCCACAATCAACTCCTTACACTGTTGTTCTAGTTGGGGTACCAGAGCTAGCACAGGGCAAACTAGAAACTTTTCCTGAGCTAAGAAATAAAGTTGCTCACTGGTTGAATACGAATAGACCATTACCCATTTCTATGTCCGGAGAAATTCTATTCGCAAGAAGGTTAAGTTGGGTGGGCCACAGGCCAAAGGATATCTTAGGAGATTGTATCGTAATAAATTTCAGGGATAGGCGAGTGATCCATCATATCTGTAATTTTTTTCCATCGAGTGCTAACACCAAGATTCAAGTTAGGGATCTGACTTTTTTCTATATCCAACCTTTTTCTAACCTATCAGACATACACTCTCGTAATTTAACAGCTCTGCCTAGAAATGAGGCCCCCAGACTATGTTATAATATCCCGACTTTTAATCATTACGATCAACTTTCTGATCTGGAGAGAGTGGATTGACTTAAATCAGATGGATTGTCAGCTATGCCCTTGTGTAATCCACCTCCCGTTAGTGCAGAGTTGGACCATCTTCTTGAGGGCTTTGAAACATCTGGGTCCCTTTCTTCACCCATCGTTCAGTCTCTTAATCAGGCTGATTCCTTAAGACTGCTTCCTGACGTAGTGACCCACAAAGATGTCTCATTGCTTAATATTTTATTTTGGAACGTTGCCGGCCTTCGTTCAAAGGTTTTGAACGACCTCTGGCTTACTTTCATTCAGGACTTTGACATCCTCTGTTTTCAGGAAACTTGGGCTTCCACTGAAATACATCTCCAGGGCTTCAAAACATACTTTTCCCCAGCCTTACCTTCTCCCTCTGGCAGGGCCAAGGGGGGCCTGACTATCTTTGTTTCTAATACCCTCCGTTTTACATCAATAGTCCCAATAGCGCTGAAAGCAAATTTTCAAATTCTTCTTCTTCATTGGAATACCTGTAAAGCCTTGGTTCTAGTGAATTTTTATAATAACCTTTCTGCTTCCGTGTTGGCTAATGTAACCAAGGAACTACTAGGTCATTTCCAAGAAATACTTTTAAAAACCCACAAGGAGTTAGTTCTAATATGGGGTGGGGATTTTAATCAAAATCTCTGTACGCAAAGTGATAATATAGTGTGCGGCATAGTGGATGAGAATGATGATCCAATACCTCACTTCGCGCACACTTCTACTGGTTATCTCTTCAATGAGATATTGAGCGGAACTGATCTTACACTAGTTAATAATATGCTGAACCCACCCACACCCGTGCTACCAACTTTTAATGGAAGAGGCAGGCCATCCACCATTGATTTTATATTTCTTTCGATGGCAGCAGGTAAAGATCTTTCTAACTGCAAAACACACGATATCGCCATTAGCGATCATTATCCTATTAGTCTCGTTTTAAAAAATCCTAATACTCAAGAGAGGTTTAATATTGAGGAAACTTTAGCCCAAAATAATCTAACTTTAGACAGATTGAACGGATATTCACTAAGATGGGAAAAGGTTGAACCCATGGCCATTACAATATCTTTGGTCAAAAAATTGGGTCCAGTGATCAATAAATGTCTTGATCCAGGCATTTCTAACGAGGGAATCATGGATAACTTTGCAACACTACTGATAGCAATAAAGGATTCCCTACTAGTAAAGAAAAAAAATGGAAAACCTAAGGGATGGTTCGATTCTTGTTGTTCCAAGGCGCACAAGAATTTAAAAACTGTCCTCCTAAATAAGGCAAGGAATAGTAAGGAAATTGCAGCTGCCAGAATTAAATATAAACAAGCTCTAAGGCATAGGAAAAACAACCTAAAGAAAGAACTCCTGGATCAATTACATAAAACATCCATTCTTGGGGACACCGCTGCCTTCTGGAAGGTTGTGAAATCCCCTTTTCTAACTGATACTGCGCCAAAGCCAACTGTTGAGGTTGCAATAGACGAACAAACTTGGCTTGGATATTTTGAGCGGATATTCAGCCTCCCCTCAACCGCTGGCCCTTTAACTCCTTCCAGATTATATACCCCGAAATTCCCTCTGTCAATCAATATTCAATACGAGGAGGTGGAACAAGCCTTAAAAGCTAGCAAAAATGGTAAAGCCCCGGGCCCCGATGGGGTCCCAATTGACTTTTTTAAATTCATGACGGACTTATGGCTTCCAATTTTAACCAGGGTTCTACAAGCTTCTTGTGCAGTAGGCCCCATTGATTCCTGGACTAAATCAATTCTTGTCCCCATTTTTAAAAAGGGGGACCGTCACTTGCCATCCTGTTACCGACCTATTTCCTTATTAGACTCACTCGGGAAAGTGGCCGGTCGTATTATCCTAGAGCGCTTGCAGCAATGGGCACTGGAAAATAAAGTTCTTTCTGATCTTCAGTATGGCTTTCGCGAGGGCTTGGGAACTACAGAACAAGCCCTTAACCTCTCCTTGATGATAGACAAATATGTTAGTGCTAAAGGAGGGGCCCTCTACTTGGCATATGTGGACCTCTCCGCAGCATTTGACTGTGTCAATCACACCCAACTGTGGATCATCCTGGAGAATATGGGAATAGAGGAGCCCCTAATACTTTTCCTGCGCGGACTGTACTCAGGTGCTATAGCCCGTGTGAGATATGGCTTGGGGGGTGAGGTGACAAAACCGTTTAGAGTAGAGCGCGGTGTCAGACAGGGATGCGTCCCGGCCCCATTTTTATTCAACTTATACACAAACGGCTTGGAGAAAGCCATGCTATCTGGGGCAAAGGACCTCCCCACCATTAACAATCGTCCCATACCGGCCCTACTCTACGCGGATGACGCTGTATTTCTGGCGCGAACTCCGCTTGAACTGCAGCGTTCCCTCACGAAATACCATTCATTTATGGAGAACTTGGACCTGAGGATTAACATTAAAAAAACATTTATAATGTCCCTCAGGCCATCGAAAAAGAACAAAATGTCTATTTCTGTAGATCACCAAAAAATAGAGAGCACTGACACGTACCCATACTTGGGTATTGTTTTCAATCAAACTTGCTCCTGGAAGAGTGCCATCGAGTCTAGAAAACTCACTTTTGCAAGAACAACTGCCGCTTTGGTTAATTTCGCCAGCAAATTAGGTAGACGACCCACTGCTGAACTCCTGGAAATTTACAAGGCAAAATGCATCGGTAGTGTAATTTATGGGGCGGGTGTGTGGGGCTACGCTATGATTGACGAGGTCCAACGGGTGGAAAACAGATTCCTAAGATTTCTCCTTGCAGTCCCGCGGTCTACCTCAACCTATGTATGCCATTTAGAAGTAGGATTGCCCTTTGTAGCAGATCTAATAAGGATCCAACCTTTGTTACTATGGCTCCGCATCTGGACCTCTATAGACACTACCTTTACCCAAGGGTTCATAAAAGACTGTATCGCCTTGGATAGAGCACATAAGGTCAGGTGGATTGCTTACGTAAGGAGATTCTTAAGTGATCTGGGCATGATCCAGTATTATCTTTCCCCCTCGAAAATTGCTGAAATTCCTAGGAAGCAATTTAAAAAGTTGTGCCTCGCTCAGCTTGAATCCCTGAGGTTAACTAGCGAAGCCCACAAACCCACAGTTCAATACTCCTTATTGACCCAAACGATCCTCTCAATTCAGCCCTATCTGACTTTTAACATTACTGATTATGAGAAATCTCTTTTAACAAGGCTTAGACTGAATGTTTTTCACCATTCGGTTACCTTTCCTATTTCTAAATCTTGGGAAAGACATCTTCAACCTTGTCCCTGTGATATGAGTTCTTCTCAATCCACAATGCATACAGTAATGTTTTGTAAATTTTACAACGACTTGAGAAAGCGGTGGTTAACCCCGATTTTTCAAATTTGGGGTTTACGTAGATGTCGTCCCGCTTTCCTTGTCTTGCAACTATTGGACACCGAGTTGTTTGCTAAACAAACAGTTATTTTTTTGAAATTGGTAGTGAGACATAGGCAGAATTTGTGACTTGTTTAAATAACTTCTTCTTAAATATTTTTTTTTTGTTTTTGGTTTTAATATGTATCCTTTTCTAATCCTGAAAACCTTGAAACTCTTGTCAATTGTTTTTCTATGTACTTTTATGGTTGCCTTTTTGGCTCCCGAATAAAGATTGATTTGATTTGATTTGATTTGAGTAACTACATATGTTTTAAACTAGTATATGTGACTATTGGTGTATATAAGTGAGTATATGTGAGAGTGAGAGATTGAAAGAGTTCCTGTATGAATAAGTATCTGTTTCTATAAGTGATGCTTTAAAAGACTAAGTATGTGTAAGTTTCTGTAGTAAGTGTGGTGGTGTGTGTATAACTGTATATGCAAGTAAATGGATGTTTGATTCTTTATTAGCATGAGTGGCTATGTGTGTAAGTAACTCTATGGATGAGTGGCGTTGTGTAACAGGATGTATAGGTGTATGAGTACATATGATGAGTGAGTACATGTATCAGTGACTGTATAGGACTGTTGGTGAATGAGTGGATGTGTATGTGGATCTTAGAATTACTGAATAGGTTGTTGTAACTGATATTGGTATGTCCATTGTTTTGAAATTTTAGTTTCTATTTTTGAATGTGTGTATCAAAGGTTATATTAGGGGGAGAGGAGGTCTGCCACTCTATCATAAGGATGATGTCATCAGTGATGTCATTTGAGATGTCATCAGTGATGTCACTGACCATGTCATGAGTGATGTAATATGTGACGTCATCAGCAGTGCATTGCGGGCGCGCAAGTTATAGTTAGCTGAACTAACTATAACGGGGGAATTTCAATGGTTTTGTACGAGTGAAAAGTCCAGCTAACTATAACGCCCCTGAAACCTATGGTTTTTTCAGTGAATTTCTAAGGTTTTTTAAATGCTAATTCTTAACTATAACGTGCCTGAAACCTATGGTTTTTTCAGTGAATTTCAAAGGTTTTTTAAATGCTAATTTCTAACTATGCCTACAGAGATAGGACATGTGAAGAAAGAAGAAAAAACGCACAGAAAGAAAAAAAAGAAATGCAGAAAGAAGCAACAGAAGTCCTCAAAGACGAAGAAAAGTGCAGGAAGAAGGATAACGTGCAGAAAGAACAAACAGAAGAGCAGAAAGAAGCCTTGTTGCAAAATCATCCTGTACCCTCAACTTTTTCAGACGGATACTGATGGTAACTGAGTCTGACTAACCAGTCCTAGAGCCAGTGCTATGTTAAAAGACACTTAGAATACAGTGAAAACACCTACATACACTAGGGAACATTATGCGTTGGGGTCCCCCTGTGATTAGCATGACCTCCTCTGTAAGCCCCTAGTATATAATAGGGCAGGGGATTAAAACTATCTCTTAACACGCGCCACACTTCCCCACTGTGTAAACACGCCCTGTGGCCGTTTTAAGTTGGGAGATTAAATCCCCTTGAATCCTGAGGGTCCCTAGGGTCCAACTAGACCACTAGGTACCTCCAGTGAGCGCCACAGAGCTGCGTTGCAGAGAGATGTAAAAAGGGGCACGGCCTAGACCACCTCTCTGCAACGCAGCGCAGTGACGCTTACTGGAAGCACCTGGTGGGCTAGTTGGCCCCCAGGGTCCCTCAGGATTGAAAGGGAATTATTTCCCCAAGTTAAAACGCGCTACAGGGCATGTTCGCACACGTCACCTCAGGCCCCGTCCCCTCCCTTCACTACAGTGTAAACGCACCCTGTGGCCGTTCTAAGTTGAGAGATTAAGTCCCCTTGAATCCTAAGGGTCCCTAGGGTCAAACTAGCCCACTAGGTACCTCCAGTAAGCGCCACAGAGCTGCATTGCATAGAGGTGTAAAAAGGGGCGTGGCCTCAGAACACCTGTCTGCAACGCAGCTCCCTGGCGCATACTGGAGATACCTGTTGGGCTAGTTGGCCCTCAGGGACCCTCAGTATTGAAGGGGAATTAATTCCCCAACTTACAACTGGCCAGGGGGCGCATCTGCACAGTGCTGCAAGGAGTTGGCGTGGCCTCCGGCGCGATGCCGGTCTTTTATTTATTTTATTTTTTTAAGAAGGAGGGCTGTGTGGCCCCCCTTCTTTTTCTAATTTACTGGCCCTGGGGACCCCATCCCCCAGGGTCTGAACCCTAATTTTTTTCCCTTAATCGGCCCCGGGGACCCCAACCCCCGGGTCATGGCCTTTTTTTTTATTCTTTAGGAGGGGGCTGCATTGCCCCCCTCCTCAGGCCACTTATGGCCCCGGGGACCCCATCCCCCGGGGCCGGCCTTTGTTTTTTATTATTTTTAAAAAATATATATTTATAGAAACACCTAGGACATGCTGGACAAACCGTACGTACCTATCACCATGACGATTTGCGTGATATTCATTAAAAGGCGACTATGCATAAAATAAATCCACATGGAATGTATTTACACCGCTAGTGAAGCTCTGACGTGTCTGACGTCCTACTGTGCCTAATCCTGGCGCCCCGCTGGTGGGTACTCTCTAAGTAGACACCCTTGTCGTTTATTTATACAAACATGGGTAGCTATTGACGGGCACATTTAATATACACGCACACCAAGCCATTCAAAGGGGATTCGACAAAAATTCGACCAAACTATGCAAGAAACCCCCCTCACGGTTAATAAAATACACATCCACCGCCGGATGTGTAATACTTTTTATTTTATTCTCTGGAAAGGAGACGAACCTCACTTGAGAGTCACAGCGTGCTCCTGGCTGAGCCTAATGCTGTGTTACACCCACCAGTGCCCACCGAGTGCCTCACACCTCTGTGTTGTATTCCACCAACTAGTGCGTATGCTATGACACTCTAGCCCATGTGCACTGTAACACCACCCCGTGAATATGTCATGCCACACTTGCCTTCGCACGGGTTATATTGCCCCATCTAACGTGCCTTCCTCGATGCCTATGTTATAACGCACAGCACTATGCCATACATATTACAATCTGGGATCCATATCTTTGTCACAGTGCATATGCAACGTTACACTCCCCAGCACATATTTTATATTACAACTTTAGAGACTAGTTAGGTTACACAACACTGCCCTGTGCATATTACACTCCAAGGCGCATATCGCATAGCACGCGCTAGTGCCTGTGCTATCCAACGCTCTCCAATGAATCTGTCATTGCGCACAATGTATTGCATATTATATTTCACGCCCTGGTTCATCTTATATCACACTTTTTGGTGCATAGTTTATACCATATACTATATCTAGTTTTCATTTTCAATCGTGCTCTCAGGACTATATAACACTGCGTCCACCTACCCTTTTCACGGGCATTACATTTTGCAATGGGGGGTGGAGGGTCAGGGGGTGTTTCTGCCAAGTGAGCCCGGAGTCACAGTCACAAACGTCCTCTTCTTCTTGAATAAAAGTGAGATTATGCTGCATGCTTGTTCATATTTTAAGTAGTTCGCACAGACACACATTTTAAAAACAATAAAGTTCCTAATACCCACCTTCTCTGAACAGTTAGCTTGCTGCCCCATCCACCTCCTCCCTATCCTCTGTTGTCTGAATCCATGGACTAGCCTCCTCCCTCCTGCCCTGCATGGTCTGATGTGATGCCACTGCCCTCCATTTAGCATGATGTACCAGTCCACTCCTCCTGCCCTCCATTGCCCAATGCTATGGCCCATCATTGACCTCCTGCTTAGCCTCTGTGCTTAGCTTGCTGCCCCTATTCTCCTTCCCCCTGCCCTCTGATGTCTTTGTGCATGCCCCTGCTCCATCCTTTTTGCCCACCATGTTCCATGGACCTGCCACTCCTATCTACTCTGAGTGTTCTGTTGAGCTGCCACTCCCCTCCCACCTGCCTAGCATTGTCAGATGACTGTAACCTGTCCCTGCCACCTCCACCCTCCCTGTCCACATGCCATGCCCCTATCCCCTTCCTCCTGTCCTCCATGGTCCATTTTACTGCCACACCCTTCTGCCCTCCCTGGTCTGTTGTGCTGCAACTACTCCTCCTGCCTGCCCCGCGCGGTCTGTTGTGAGGCCCCTTCCCCTGAACTCTCTTGTCTGTGCCCAGGTCCTGACCCTCCCTTCTATCCTCCATGGTCCTTTGTGCATGCCCCTGCACCCTCCTTCTTGCCCATCATAGCCATTGTGCCATTGTGCTCCCGCTTGCCATGCATGGTCTTCTGTGCTGCCATGGCCCCTCCCACCATCCCTGTGTGGTCAGCTAGCTGCCCCTGACCCCTCCCACCTTCCCTCCATGGCCTGTGTGTATGCCATCATAGTCTCATTGTTGCTCTCATTGCTGCTTGTTTCTAGTGCCCATCCTGCCT
Organism: Triturus cristatus; assembly: GCF_964204655.1. NCBI lineage: Eukaryota > Metazoa > Chordata > Amphibia > Caudata > Salamandridae > Triturus > Triturus cristatus. The sequence continues at coordinate 701,431,886 of NC_140586.1, forward strand.
GACCTCCATGGTCATCTTGCTGCTCCTGCCCTGCCCCCTTGCCCCAGCCCTCTGTTTCCATGTGCAGACCCCTATTCCCTCCCTCCTGGCTTGTCTGTTCCATTGTAATGCCCCTGATCCATCCCTCCTGCCCTTTATGGTCTGTTATGCTGCAGCTTTCTCTCCTGTCTGTCCATTATGGTCAGCTAGCTACCATTGCCTCTTTCCCCTCTGTTCTCTGTTGTCCATGTGCATTGTCCTGTCCCCTCCCTATTGCTTTGTATGGTTTGTTGTGCTGCACTCCCGTCCCGCATGCGCTGTGTGGTGTATTGTGCTGCTGCAAACCCTGATGCCTGCCCTGTAGGGTCAGTTTGGTGCACCTCTCCATGTCCCTCCTGTCCTCTGTTATCCGAGTCCATGTCCCTACCCCAATTCCTCCTGCCTACTATGATCCAATGTACCATACTTGCGAACATTTTGAACTTGGTAAGAGGGAGATTTTGAAAAAAAACGGTGGTATTGATTTTCCCCTTTGAGTTACATTGAAAAAGAGGAGATTGTAGACAGGAGACAGATCAAATAAAGCCCATTTGAGCTTAAAAACATTGGACGTTTCCTGGCTGAAACGGGTCTGTTGGCATGTATGGTTGTACTACCACTGCCTCTTCCTTCTGCCCACAATGGTCTATTATATTGCCACAGCCTCTCTTGCCAGTCCTGTATTGTTGGTTTGTTGCCCCTGCCCCCCTTTCCACTGCCCTCCAAAGTCTGTTGTGCTGCCACTGCCCTTCCTGCCTGCCCAGTGTGGTCAAATTGTTGCCTCTGCACTCTCCTACCTGCTTTCCATTTTCAGAGTCCGTGCCCCTGGCCTCTGCCTCTCAACAGTATCCCAATGAACAACTAAATTGCTAACATTCTATATTTATTACAAAAGTGTGGAATGCCTGAAGTCATCTTGATGTAATCAAAACTGTAATACCTAGATTATTTCCTTTAGAAATTACATATATGAGAGGGTCTTATTTGCATCAAAATTATGGTTACTGCTCTAAAAAACTAAAATGAGGACATATTTTCTGAGTTTTCAAATAGCGACAAAGAACTTTTAAATTATTTGTAATCTTTATGTTTTTTTATCCAGTTGACCACTTGATTAAATGTTGCACCTAGGGGAGAGGTTGTGGTGTTACTTCCACAGCTGCAGACTTTGCAACTGGGGAACCAGGTTGGAGTTTCTGCTTCATCTCAACATTCTGTGATTCTGGTCAAATCACTTAATCTCCCCATGTCTACAACCAAAATGAATTTGATCTTGTGTGATGTAACTAATGTTCATGTAAAGCACTCCAATACCTGACAAGTCTGCACTATATAAAACTGCAAATACATAATAAAATAAGTGTTTTGCACACTTCTGTCATTGGGCTACATGTGGGCTACATCTGGGTGATATTTGTGCTGCATTTGGGCTCTTTTGTCTCTGGTGGCCATCTTGGGAGATTTATTTGTTATGAAGTTTCCTAATTTCCTCATTTACAGCAGTCTCCTCAGTAGGAAATGCTTTCAGTTTTTTACTTTGATTCCATCAAGAAGGTATTCAGATATGTCACACATTTGCCATAAATTCTGAATGTTAGCACTCTAGTTGCTCATTAGATCACTGTAGTAAAGCTACTGCTCACCACGGAAGTCTGCTGCTGGTATTAAAAGTGCATGTTTCAGTCTGCATATCATAGAAGAGGATTTGAGAAGTCACTCAAAATGTGCCCTAATTTTTCTTTCTTCAGCACTAATCGTAATATCTATGGCAAAATGAACCCCCTCATTGTGTTCCCTTTTAAATTAAATGTTTTAAGTGTTAACAGTTTATTCCAATTAAGATGGCTTCAGGTGTGCCACACTTTTGTCATAAGTAAGACAGTAAGCGCTCTAGTTGTTCTTAAGAACACTCTGGGACATTCTGTCATTGGGCTATACTTGGGCTACATCTGGGTGATATTTGGGCTACATTTGGGCTCTTTTGTCTCTGGTGGCCATCTTGGGAGATTTATTTGTTATGAAGTTTCCTAATTTTCTCATTTACTGCAGTCTCCTCAGTAGGAAATACTTTCAGTTTTTTACTTTGGTTCCATCAAGAAGGCATTCAGATGTGTCACACATTTGCCATAAATTCTGAATGTTAGCACTCTAGTTGCTCATTAGATCACTGTAGTAAAGCTACTGCTCACCAGGGAAGTCTGCTGCTGGTATTCAAAGTGCATGTTTCAGTCTGCATGTCAGGATTTTTTTATGAAATAGAAGAGGATTTGAGAAGTCAAAATGTGCCCTAATTTTTCTTTCTGCAGCACTAATCATAATTTCTATGGCAAAATGAACCCCCTCATTTTGTTCCTTTGTAAGTTAAATGTTTTAAGTGTTACCCACTTTATTCCAATCAAGATGGCTTCAGGTGTGCCATACTTTTGTCATAAGTAAGACTGTTAGCGCTCTAGTTGTTTGTTAGAACACTCTGGGACATTCTGTCATTGGGCTATACTTGGGCTACACCTGGGTGATATTTGGGCTACATTTGGGCTCTTTTGTCTCTGGTGGCCATTTTGGGAGACTTATTTGTTATGATGTTTCCTAATTTCCTCATTTACTACAGTCTCCTCAGTAGGAAATACTTTCAGTTTTTTACTTTGATTCCATCAAGAAGGCATTCAGATGTCACACATTTGCCATAAATTCAGAATGTTAGCACTCTAGTTGCTTATTAGATCAAGTGTGTTAAGCTACTGCTCACCAGGGAAGTCTGCTGCTGGTATTGAAAGTGCATGTTTCAGTCTGCATGTCAGAATTTTTTAATGAAATAGAAGAGGATTTGAGAAGTCACTCAAAATGTGCCCTAGTTTTTCTTTGTGCAGCACTAATCATACTTTCTATGGCAAAATGAACCCCCTCATTTTGTTCCTTTTTAAATTAAATGTTTTAAGAGTTACCACTTTATTCCAACCAAGATGGCTTCAGGTGTGCCATATGTTTGTCATAAGTAGGACTGTTTGCGCTCTAGTTGTTCTTTAGAACAGTCTGGATAGCTGCAGTAGAACACAAAGGAATCAACTGACAGTCTCTGCCCTTGTTGGATGTACTTGTTTTACTGCGAATGTCAGACTTCATTCTCACATGAGTGAGAAAGATAATGAGAATTTACAGAAAATATGCTCTCAGTTTAGCTTATAGATCACCTTCCAAACCTCTGTGGGAAAAGCATGAGAAAATAGTTTTCTCTCAAACATGATTCATGATATCACAGCAGAAGGCTTTTTCACATGGTAAAATCACCTTAGAACACACCACAATTCCTAAAATGAGTATGGTACCATCAACAAATAATTTATAATGTAACTAAAGTCTTAAAACCTTCCATTAACTGCAATGCTTTTTAATGAGGTGATATCATGTATATTGGTCCCAAGATGGCTGGCAACACTTCTTGGATGAAGTGCTGACAGCCAATCAGATCTCACGATGAGATGTGTGGTTAGGCTCCACCCAGATATATATGTGATTTTACTTTTGATTTTCTCAGGAACTACTGAACGGATTTACACCATTTAAGCAATAGGCACGAGTCTGAACTGAGGACTACCTCTTTGCCAAATTTGGTGTAATTCCGTTCAGCACTTCGGGCTGTAGCTGCGTCAACAGGTCCTATGGGAAAATGCACGGGGAAAACGTGTTTTGGGACCCCCCTTTTTTCTCGGCCCCCGCTTGATGAATCACCGTGAAATTTTCAGGATAGGAGCAGACCGGAGCTGGCCAAAAGTTTGGAAACTTTCGCGAAGATTCATCAATCGACGCCAACGTTATTCCAAATAGAATGTTGCGGATCTCCTATGGAAAATAGGTCCTAACTATAACTACCTACTGGCGACTGCCAGTAGGTAATATATTTTCATATACAATTTTTATATATTTTCCAGGGTCCCTGCGCATGGGCGGGAATATTCAAGTGCTTGAAATGTGCCTTACTTAAAATGGTGTACAACTACTACTGACCTCCAAAGCATGTTCATTTAGTTATGTTCTGTTGGTGCTTAATTTAAAATGGGTATTATTATACTAGGAAAACAAACGAGAGGCAACATGGCATCCATAGGAACATGGATAAAGTGATTAGTATAAATAAACAAGGGTTCCTTCTGAATCATTCACAAGTAAGCTTGTTTTTTCACGTGATCAATCACTGAGTCAATCAAGGACATTAATAGAAAGATGAGGTCAACATCTAGGTTGACTAATCTCCAGAGAACAATCAAAGTGGGAGCAGAGAAAAGGCATTTTGACAAACTAGATGGCAGGGACTGCTTGTCTTCAAAGCTAGGTTTATATTTCTTTGGTAAAGAGTACATGGACAGGGAGCATATGGCTATCCTAGGGTAATAACTTCTAGCGTTTCTGGCAGCCACAGACTGCTCCCCTTTGCCAGATCTTTAAGCTTTGGGGTAATTAAGTGTACATCTTAAATAAACCAAACACTACAAAGGTGAGGGGGTGAGTTGACACAGGCAGGCATATGGTCTCTGGAGTATCATAAAATGAAGCTTGTAATGCAGTTCATGGTTAACTTGGAAAATGTTTGTCTATTTCATTATTTTAATACTTACTTGACTCAGAAATTGCGGTATTAGTTCAGCCTAGAAAGGTCCTAAAGTATAAATCAACTTGTTTCCGCAGAAAAGATGGTAAACATGAAGAAACTGAGAAGGGAACTGGTATGGCATACATATATTTTTTTAATGTCTGTTTATTGCCGTTTTGTTGCATAACTTAACAAAGAACATAACATTTGCCACCAAGACAGCATTCCCAGGAGGGCGAGGCATGCATAGTTGATGCTTGCTCCAAGCCATAAGGAGGAAGAGAGGACTTTATTGCATCAGCTGCATCTCATAGGTTTCTTTCCCTCATGATATCTGAGAACATTTCAGCATTGCAGCAGGATATGGTGCAAGGTCCAGGGTGCACCTCTATTGGAACATTTTGAAAACCTTCGGACACTCGGCTGAGAGTCTGAGGTGGTGGGTAATTGAAAAGGTAACTATTAACCCACGTGGAGGTAATTTCACCAACCTTTTAAACACTAGGGAGTATAAGTGGATACACATTTTTTATACCGTACACAAGGGCCTGAACGAATATTAGGAAATTACTAGACAAATCGCCTCATTAAACAAAGGCTAATTTAGTCTATTACATGATATGTGTACTTGATTGTGTAAATATTTTATCCCCTTTTACAATGACAACTGTGCCACTACAATGTTTCTTTAAGACTTGTGCCTCTACAATGTATCTCATTACATTTTTCCTTGTACAACTGTGTATAACTTAAGATGAAGTGCGTGTGGTCATAGCATGCGATATGCGCTGCACTCACACACACTTACTGCACTTTTCTATAATCACATAGGTGGATAATAAACATTGTACTGTGCACACGAACGCTGTCAATGATCTACGTCGGCTCTTGGATTTATTATGTATGTATTGTATTCAATTCATTGTACATATGTAACACTTTGCCTTGTGATGTTCACTTATATATTGTCCAATTTCAATCATTGTTCCTTTGGATATATTCCTACATGCCCCTGTGAGACTGTTTTTTATCATCGACGAGCTCGGCCGGTCACTCAGGAATTTAGTCTTTCCCCGATGTAGATTGCTACACGTTATGTGATACAGCGCGCGCCTGCTGGCTACGTACACGTGTAGCTTCAGCGTTTTTCGGCTTTAAATAGCCCAGACAGAATGCGGAACGTCCTTGTCTGTCGGAGACACGGACGGAGGCGGATGTGCTCCACATAGGATTTTCTGAGGTAACACTGCCCTTCTACACCGATTATCCTGCTCTGGGGGTTTAGGTTTTGAGCCGGGTACAATGATTCACTTTGTGCCTTCGATCTCTTTTTCAGGAGCAATTTATTCCCGGTCACAATAAAGATTGGAGTTCTCTCGCCACGCTTTTCAGACAGCGGGTGAGTTTGGCTGTTTTTTGTGTGTTGATGTCAGCGCACATAGTTTGAAGTTAATGTAAGGGTGTTTGGAGTTTCACTAGTCTTGACTTTGTAGCCATGTTGGTTTTATGTTTTTTAGAACTCCAGGGATTTATTCCCTTTTTGTCCCAGTACGGCTTGACTGGGATCAATATCTTTGACTTTATCGCACTACTGCTAATTCGGGTGAGTGCGTCAATCCTAATTGTATATATTCCTTGACTCATGACTTTGATCCTATTAGAGACTCATGATTGCACATTCAATAGATTACCCACCTTCTGGGGGCATCGTATATGACACGATTTACATAGGTCAGTACCTATGGCGGCTAGTCGCCATTTTAATTTTGTTTTTTGGATTAGGTGCCAATATTGATTATATGGTTACTCCCTAGGTCCCCATCCCCCTGTCCTGAGGAAGACGCACAGCAGAGGAGTACACTCACCCTTTTGCACCAGGGTCGAAACGTCGACATCTACCAATCAGCCCTGCACTCTATATGTAACCCCCCATCCTCTACCCCAAATCACAGATGAAATTTCGCTGTGCATCTGACTGAATAATAATTTTTGAAACGTGTATTGTGAATCTAATCTTGGGGCAGGCCCACTACATTAGGGTTACTGGCCATATTGGAAACCAGAGCCAGATCCCATACATATCAAGGAATTTGAACTGCTTTTTTATAAATGTCTTTGATGATCTTCATCTATCCTTTCCCTCTCACTTGAGCACCAACTCACTTCTCTTTCCTTCCTTGCAAGTAACCTTCTGAACATTACATGCTTGACATTATGCTCTTTTGTTTGTTTGTTCTTCATTGATTGCATAGGATTTGTCCTTAAATAAACCAATGTGTAAGAATCAAGCTGCTCCTTAGGTGCCTTTTCCTTTAAATAATTCACCAATGTGGAATTTGCTTATGTAATACATACTCTTTCTACCAGAAAATGTAATCTCTTCCGTAAGCCGTGCTAATTTTCTGTCATTGATTGGAAGAAAATACTTTTGTCTAGGACCACTGTTTCCTTTACACTAATAATAGATCAATTGGGAGCAGCCTAGCGCGTGATCAAGATGGCCGCGTGAGCTCAGAGCTCCCGAGACCCTCGCTCCCTCCGGCAAATATCCTGTGCAGCATCCTGTTTTTAACACCCGGAATATTGGAGGCGAGCCGTTGCTGAGGTGATCGTCGCTGTCCGGACTGAAATCGCTCACCGGAGGCCGAAGTTGTGCTACATGGAAGTTTGCGGCCTACTCCCCGGAAGATGCCCGGGGCTTGCGCTGGCACAGTGCCCGAGCACTAATTGAACAACAGCGGCCGTGTGAGGGGCGAGCCGTCGGGAGGACGGTGTCATCACTTTCGCTTTCGCTTTCGCTTTCCTGTCTTCATCGCGCCCTGGCCTGGGAGTGAGTCGCGACGGTCACTTGTTGCATGGTCGTCTTCTCTGGATGGGCAAGGAGACTGTTTCCGCGGCAGATCACGATGTCGACCAAATCGGAAGCCGAAAAACAGAAGCCCAAGAATACCAGGCGGGGAGGATACACCCAAACCAACAACATGGACCGCTATGCCCAGCAGAAGGGGTCACCGGGCAGATCGGGACGGACACTGGAAGCCTCGAAAGACGGTTTGCCCCCCGTCACGGAACTAACCTTTCAGGATATCATGGGGGCCATCGAGGGGATGCAGTCCTCTATCGGGCAGCAATTTGAGACCCTGGCACATAAAGTGGACACAATCTCGATTGACGTCAACTTGATTCGGGCAGACCTGGGGAAAACTAATGAGCGGGTTCAGTCCTTGGACCTTAAAACCTCTGGCCTCATGGGAGATGTCTCTGACCTGCAGCTGGAAGTCCGTACCTTGAGGACCGCAAATGACCACTTTGCCCGACGGCTGGAGGAGTTTGAAGGCCGGGCACGGCGCAATAACGTGCGCATTATTGGGGTCCCGGAAAACTCGGAAAAACAGTCGGTGGACCTGTTCGTGGAGGACTTGGTGGTGAACCATCTGGCGCCCAAAGGCCTCAGTAAGTTCTTTACTGTTGAAAGGGCCCACAGAGTCCCTGGTGGGAGGCCCAAGGTGGGGGCCCCTCCGAGACCGATTGTCGCCAGGATCTTTAATTTCAGGGACCGCGACGCCATTCTACAAGCATCACGAGTGTCCGGCCCGATGACTTTTCAGAACACCACAGTGAGTTTTTATCCGGACTTTACCCAGATGGTGCAGAAGCAACGGCAAAGCTTCCTGGCGGTTAAGAGAAGGCTAAGAGAGAGGGGACTGAAGTACGCCATGCTTTTCCCGGCCAGGTTGCGTGTGGTGTATGAAGAGCGGACTTTCTTTTTTGAATCTCCGGACATGGTCGGAGACTGGCTGGACACATTGCCCCAACGACGGACTAGCGGGGAACATGCCGGTGGAGCAGAAGGTGGCCGTGATGAACAATGAGCGAGGAATCGGGTGCTAGATCACTTTGATTTTGTTCAGGACAGTGACTCACAGTCTTCGGTTCCTCCGGGAGGGTGGTAGCCCGGGGGGGTGGCGGGGGTAGGAAGGGAGCTTTTTTCCTCCTCTGGGGTTCTTTTTGTAGATTAGTCTTTGAATGGGGCGACAGGCACACTGCAAGTTGGGGGGGCTTTTTGAGCTTACGCAGGGGAGCAGGGTGGGGGGTGGAATGGGGTTGTTGAAGTGGATGTTGTTGTTTTTTGTTTTGCAAGGCGTAGTGATGCAAGCTTCTGTTGCTCGAGTGCGGTTCTACGGGGGGAGTGGAGGTCTCCTTACATTTCGGGATGGGGGGTAGGGGCTTAAAGATACTCAGTTGGAATGTTAACGGCTTAGGGGATCGTATTAAGCGAGGGATTGTCCTGCAATTTCTGAAGCGATGCTCCCCTGATATAGTTTTATTGCAAGAGACGCACTTGATAGGTAACACGTGCTACGCACTCAACAGGAAGGGCTACAAATTTGTCGCACACTCGGGGTTTTCCTCGGGCTCTAGAGGGGCTGGAATACTTGTCAGGGCCTCGCTGCCGTTTGAGGTTGACTCCACTACTGTTGATGATAGGGGACGATTTGCGGCTGTGGCGGGGAGGTGGGAGGGCAGGACGCTGGTCCTGGTGTCGGTTTATGTCCCTCCTGCGCTCCACCTTTGCGGACCTGGGGAGGGCTCTGTTGGATCTCCCAGAGGGAATGTTGGTGGTTGGTGGTGACTTTAATGCGGTTGGCTCCGGATTGCTTGACAGACACCCGCCAAGAAGCTCTGGGGGGGCGCAGAAATGGCTTCCAGACTTTGTTGATACCCTTGGTCTGGTTGATTGTTGGAGACTGCTGCATCCCACACAGCGGCAGTACACTTTCCACTCCGGGGCGCATGGCAGTCTCTCTAGAATTGATTATGTGCTTACCTTGGCTGCACACGCCTCCTTTGTGTCCGAGGCTAGGCACATGGCTAGGGGTATCTCTGACCATTCGCCGGTGTGGATATGTATGGATGTTGGTAGAGGAGTGGGGGGCAGGGTGGCTCCGATTAACCCCTGGTATCTCCGTGACCCTAAGACTCGTAGTGCGGTGCTGAAGGCGGTCGATCGCTATTTCCAGGAAAATCTAGGCTTGGTCACGTCTGCGGTGTCTTTGTGGGAAGCGTTTAAAACTGTGCTGAGAGGAGAGGCCCTCTCCTTGATAGCGGCAGCCAAACTTCGGCGGGATGCGGAGGTCGCTCAGATCGAGGCGGAGATGGCGGCTCTAGAGTTGGTTTTGGAGGAGGAGGTCACGGCAGCAGCGCTGCATAAATTGAACCTTAAGCAGTCGGAGTATAAGGCCCTGGTGACGGATGCGGCCAAAGCCCTGAGTAGGGAGCAGCAGGGGCGGTTGTACGACGTCGGGGACAAGGCCGGGAAATTAATAGCGTGGCTGGATAAAAAGGAGCAGGTCAATCGTGTGGTGCCGGATCTAGTAACAGAGGGTGGCGTTATTGTCACTGAGCCGGATGGCATAGTCCAGTGCTTCGCAGATTATTTCCGCACGGTCTATACCTCTGTGTCGGACAGGCCGGTGGAGGACTCGTGTGAACTTCTGCGCGATCTTGCTCTGCTTTGCCTCTCTGACATAGACAGGGAAGATCTAGATGGTGACATCACAGCTGACGAAGTCGCGGGTGCTATCCGTTCACTGCGCCCGGGCAAGGCCTCGGGCCCGAATGGCCTGCCAATTGAGTTCTATAAACTCCGGCCGGACAAGATCGCTCCACATCTGCGAGCTATGTTTGTAGAGGCGCGGGAGACGGGATGCCTTCCATTCGACCAACGCCTGGCGACAATTGTGGTCATACACAAAGATGGCAAGCCCAGGAATAAGTGCAGCTCATATAGGCCGATCTCGCTACTTAATGCCGAGCCGAAAATCCTCGCTAAAATACTGGCCAACCGTTTGATCAGGGTGATCGGGGACCTGATCCACCCGGACCAATCTGGTTTTATCCCGCACCGTAACACCGCGTTGAACCTTAGGCGCATCCACGGCGTGCTTGCAAGGACGGGGACGCTGCGGGAGCCGACCATTTTGGCAGCACTTGACGCCACGATGGCTTTCGACACGGTAGAGTGGGCATATCTATGGGCCGCACTTGCAAAATTCGGCTTTGGACCTGGCTTTGTTGGCTGGGTGAGACTGCTGTATGAAGGACCCCTGGCTAAAGTCGCGGTCAATGGTAGGGCGTCCCGTCCGTTCGAGCTGGGGAGGGGCACCAGGCAGGGTTGTCCCCTGTCGCCGTTGTTGTTTGCTCTCACTCTTGAACCGCTGGCGGCCTGGATACGATGGCACCCGGATATAAGGGGGATCCGATGGTCACCAGACCATGAGGACCGCATTTCTCTTTATGCCGACGACATTTTGCTATACCTCACTTCACCCAGGAAGTCTCTCATAGTTGTCTGTGACATTTTGACTTCTTTTGGTAGGAACTCGGGTCTCACCATTAACTGGGGGAAGTCGTACCTGTATGCCCTGAGTGGAGACGTCCCTGTTCTCCCGCGGAATTGCTTGATCCAGATCGCCCGGGAAGGTTTTTTGTATCTGGGGATCTATATCTCCACCGATCCAACTGTTCGATATGAGAGAAACCTGCTCCCTCCGTTGACGCGCCTGCGGCGGGATGTGGCGGGCTGGCAGCGGCTGCCGCTTTCCCTCCTTGGCCGTGCCGCGCTGTTCAAAATGATGTCTCTTCCCCGTTTTCTCTATGCCCTGCAGAATACCCTGGAGCTGGTCCCGGCCAGCTATTTTCGGGAGGTTGAGAGCCTCCAGCGCTCGTTGCTGTGGGATGGCCGTCCGCGTATAGCTATTGCAAAGCTGACCCTTCCATGGTACGATGGGGGTATCGCGCTTCCTGATATCAGAAGATACTATTGGGCCTCTCAGTTGAGTGCGATCAACCACGGAGTCTACGGTCCGGCGCTGAGCCCCGGCTTCGCTATGGACCGGTGGTTGCTGCGCGGGGGTAATTACTTTAGAGCACTCTACTCCAGGTCAACGGATGGGTCCCTCACGGGGCCAACCAAGGTGGCGGTGCACGTGTGGAAGGCGGTTACGAACTCGCTGGGTTGGAAGGATAGGCTCACCCTCTCCACTCCGCTGTTTGACTCCGATATGTTGGGGAAACTTTGGCACACGAAGGGATTCGAGAAATGGGATCTGATCGGGATATCCAGGGTGGGGGACCTGCTGGCTAAGGGGCGAGTTAAATCGTTTGACGAGCTACGGACGGAGTACGCTCTGGAGGGTACGGAATATTTCCGGTATGCACAGGTACGCCATGCTCTGCGGTCCGTTCTCGTCGAGGGGGAGACGGTGCCTGAGTCCTCTCCCTTGGAAGATCGGATCCTGGATGGCCATGTGCCGGAGAGTACAATCTCCTTAATTTATAAGAAGCTCGTTAATGTCCGGACTGACCTCCTCCTAGGGGTGCGTGATCAGTGGACTGGGGACGGCCTTGAACTGGATGATGAGGACTGGCAGTACGCCATCTCCTCTCCCAAGGAGGTCGCGATCCCCGCAAGACTAAGGCTGGTCCAGCTTAAGATACTTCATAGAGTCTACGTCACAGGGCCCTGACTGATTCATATGGGTTTCTCCGAGGATGGCTTATGTAAGAGGGGCTGTGGGATGGTGGGCACCTTTCTACATATCATATGGGAATGTGGTGTGATCGCGGAGTTCTGGAAGCAAATTCATGTAGTGATGCAGGAGGTCACGGGTATTGCACTGCTGCCAGAGGCACGGCGCTGTCTTTTGAATGTCTGGGGTCCTACTGACTATGACGCGGCGCAGACTCAATGGGTGACCCTAGGAAATATGGTGGCGAAGCGTGATATTGCGCGACTGTGGGGCTCTCAGAGACCTCCCGCTATGGATGCATGGATGGATAATATGGACTGGAGCATGTTTAGGGAGAAAACGGTGTATAGTGCCCGGGGGCGGCCTAAGAAATGGCACAAGATATGGGGACGATGGAACCAGTATAGGGGTGATATATGTCTGCCCCCGGCCACTGAACCGTTAGAGGAGCAACTTTCCCCCTAGCTTCACTTCCAACTTGGGATTTTCATGATGACTGTATGCTAGAATGTTAGCGCCTCTGCTTCTCCCTCATCCACCCGACCGGTGGCTTTGTTCTGATTTTGGGAATGGGGCCGCGCCCCCATTGGAACTGGCACGAGTTTATTGTGTATACTGCCTTGCTTGTGTTATTTATTTTAGGTTGTTTAAAAAACGGAACCTTTGTTTTTTTTCCTGTACCAGAGCTATGGACGCTTCCATGTGTTGCACTTAATTGGCTGCCGAACCTCCGGGATGTCGGCTGAATAGCTGTGTTCCAGACTGTGTGGAAATATGGATTTTTCTGGTCAGTTATGTCCCCTATCTTGGACCCCAACGGTTTCATGTATAAATCACAAGTACATGTATGTTCCCTCCAGTTCCAGTTATGAAGACGCAAACACATGTGCGTCCACCGCCAACATGTCCTCTTTCAGATCCGCCATGAATGGGCTGGATATTCCATTCCTAAGTATGAAAGGCCACCAGCTTTATATGGTTCACTTATGCCATTTTACAGTCCAGGCAAGTAGGCCCTGATTCTGCCATCAAGTCTTTTCTGCCTTCTGCCTCTGAAAGCTCTAGTTTGAGCTCGCATCTGTACCCATGAACTTTGTCCTACTCCCTGCGCGGCCAACGGTGCCTGACTCCAGCCTGTTGCCTGCCAAAAACTGTATTTCACCTTCAAGATTATCTGCTTTGCTCCGCTCCCTATCCAATGCATTCCTGTCTAGTAGTTTAAGTAAACATTCTTCCAGCTACCGAGCAAAAGGCCCGGCTTCTCTGTCTTTATGCAAGTAATTCATAGCCCTGTTACTATGAAAGATTTCGGCCCTCGCATCTAGTGTAGACACTTAGACGCTTGTACACGCATTAACAGTCAGTATAGTCAGTATAGAATAAGATTCTACTCTAAGAGACCTCTCTTTTGGATAACATAGTTCTCTAAACATAGGATGTTAGATATGATTTGGGATTAGGTTGACTTGACCCTCCAGACTTCTGTCGCCACATGTAGAGCTAAATGTCAAGTCCCCTTCACCCCCTAGTTGCACGTCAATCACACGTCATGCTGCTGCGCACGCATTTCTGCCAAGTATTTCTGCTGACATTGCGAAATTCTTTCATGGAACCACCCTATTATGACATCATACCTGATGACGTTCTTTAAGCTACACCCAGTTACACCTACTTTAGTGACGCATGTATGTTCTTATCTTTACTATCAACTGTTACGCCTCCTGCATTTGTTTCACTGTAATGCCTATTGTATAAAAATGATTACCTGTCAATAAAGTTGGTCTTCACTTCCTGAACCTTCGTGGTGATGGAATATGGAGCTCATCGATTTAAATTGATTCTGGAATAAAGCCCGTTCCGAACCTCTAATACCACGGATTCTGCCTCTTATTTTACTGAGCTATTGTTATAGATTTTCCGCATCAAATTAAGTTCCGGTAATTAAATTATTTACCACATAAATGGCGCCCGAACAGGGACACTTTCTCATCTCACGCGCCGGCGGTGCGTTGCAGGCCCGGTCTCCTGTCACAGCTGGACGGACAACAACGCGTACCCACAGGATTTCCTGTATCTCCCTCCTGCCGAGCGGGGGTAACTGAGGCTGCGATCAACACCCAGACGAGGCGGTGAGAAGTGCGAAGTATCCCGACCAGAGCCTAGCTGAGAGAGCAAGATCCGAGGTATACAGAGGCCCACCAGTTCCGAAGTTCCGAAGTTCCGAAGTATCGAGTCGAGTCCAGTCCGGTCCGAGTCCAGTTCAGTTCAGTTCCGAGGCCTTCCGTTCCGAGCTACCCGGTGAGTACCATTATCGGGGAGGCGTTCTGACGTGCACATAGGTTGTGCCGGTCAAGACGGGTTTGGGTACACAAATCCGGTCTGCACTGTTTCAGCAGTGTATCTGTACTGTTTAGCAGTATATCAAGTATGTCTAGTATATGAAGTCAGAATTATCTAGTTAGTATCGAGTATTATGCTTAGTGAACGGCCATCATTGCTGTTCATTAAATGTTAAATGTTTTAAATATGTTCTGCATATTGTGGTGTGAATGACTGTTCATTATTGTGTTTCGTTGTATTAAACGTGTTCAAAATTAGGTATCAGATCAGATCAGTTCTCAAAAAAATGCCGCTCTTTTCGAAATTAAGACAGATAAAAACTAGAAAAGGGGTACTCGAAGAAGCTGTTCCCATTCCTCCTAGGGACACTCCAGGGTACTTTATGTATCATAAACATGGCCTAGACGCCATATTATTTCTTGATTTATGGGTAGACTACACCAAGGAATTACCAGAAAGTCAGAGGTGGCCCGCAGCTGGGACCTGGGATGCAGATTGCATCGTGAAAGTAGAGGAAGAATTATGGAAAAAGAAAGCTAGACAATCACAGAAAGACGCCATTGAATTATGGCGTAAAGAATCGTATAGACGTACGGAAAAAGCACGTAGACAGGAAGAGAAGAGTAAGGAGAATTCAAATAAAGTTCGAGAAAATATATTAATTGAAGAAGGTACTCGAGTAAAAACAGAACAAGTAGACAGACAACGAAATGCCCTTATGAATGGTATGTATCCTCTCCTGGCCGAAGGATTACCTAAGGCTACGCCGGAGATACCAAAAGACTTGCCACCCCCATTGTTTCCGATAAAGGTACATCTCAAAGGACATCCCAGAACCGCAGAAGATGTTTTTCTTTCCTCTTATTTAGACGACGCAGCTCCCGAGTATACTAATGCTGCGCCACATAGACCGCCTGCAGAGGGGGTTCAACGCCAAGACCCTCTTCCGTCTGTACCTCCGCAACAGCAAACTCCGACACAAGTTCAGGCAAGCACATCTGCTTCGACATCTGTATCCACACCTATAGTTGCTATATCACGTTCGACGAATCCTTTCACATCCAGCACCCCAGGTGGGGCTACCGGAGGGGCATCAAACATTTTTTCTACGCCACCCAGAGTAAATAAACTTTCCTTTCAAGAATTAGCTCACCAACGTACGCCCAAACTAGTAACTCCCAACACGCTCAAGGAACTTCTAATAGATTGTAGATATGACCCGGTGCCCGGAAAAGGGGACGAAATGATGCTAGCATCATTACGTATCCGAAGAGCTGCTATATATTTAGGGAAGCTACCAGGAATGACTACGCACCTAGAAAATATATATCACTTTGTCCAGTCAGGACGAGATTCCGAAAGTATTGACAGAGCCATGGAGTACCAAAAAGTGGAAATACAGGGGGAACTGTTACGTTTCCTCATAAATTGTGTGATCAGAAATCAAGACCGACCAGGGATAAATCCGAAAGAAATGCAAATTCTTACAACATGGAGTCAGAATATATCAGAGGGGAGACATGATAAACGATCATGTATAGTAGCTATGTGCCGAAAGATCCGCAAAGAAATAGAACGAATACACGAAGAAAGATTAGCAGTAGACGAACCTGAACAAACCGAGGAGGAGGAGGAATTAGAACTGCCCACAGGACAGTTAGAAACCATGGCCTATGTAGGTAGAGGAAGATCTTGCAATAATACTAGATGCTTCACTGATCCGATACGTCCGGTACGTCCAGATAATAGCAGAAATTTCCAAACTCCTATAATAAATATAAGGTCCCCCGAACATTCGTTCCAAGCCGCTGACAACCTACTCCGAGAACGAAGGGGTTATCATATACTCGATTCTATGGACGAACAAGAATTAGCCAGGTCAGCCGTTCATTGGGTTGACAGTCCCGGAAAATATAGTGATGATACACTAGCACACACGTTTTTGAACCTCGCCCCAGATGAACAGCGTTTAGCTGGTACTTATATGATTCAACAACTCCTTATATTATATAAAGGCCAACACTCCGATCCTGGTCCATTACCTGATATATTGACTAAATTACTCACGAATAAATGGAGAGGTTCAGGTACTAAGTTAATTAGAGAAATACTAGAATCCAGAAAGCAGTACATTCTTTTTGTATGTCCCGAACATGTTTCACTGCCCATCAAGGAAAGAACGACGTACTATATGGATAGACAGAATCCCTTACGCGAAGTGCACCCGATAAAAGGTGATGACAATCAGTTTAAACGTGTGTTTGTATACACACCCATATCTAAAATAGAACTATTGGAAATGAAGAAGGTGGTACCCAGTCATGACAAAGACCCAGCGGGTTTCCACCGTGAAATTAAAGACATGTTGCTCATGGGAGAGTATACCTATCCAGACATTATGACGATATTGAAGGTATTAATGCCTGCGGGCATTTATGAAAAACTCAAGGAAAAGGATTGGGAGGTGGGAGACCAAAAGATAGATTGGACAGCATTAGAAAACGAAGAAAAAGCTCGAGGTCCAGGTGCAGGGCTTGGGGAGAAGACCAAAACACTACCAGGTTTACTAGTACAGGTACTGCCACGTTTATTAACTACGAAAAAGGAAGACTGGGGTGCAATTTCAGCCTGTAAACAAAAGCAAGATGAAGACACTAGTGATTTCTATGCCCGATTCGAAAAATATTTTGGTATAAATAGTGGAATAAAAGCAAGTAGCGAGTCGTATCCACATCTGTTTGTGACAAAGTTAGTTGAAAATTCTTTGCCCCAAGTTAAGAATAGAGTATTGAAGTTCGAGAGTACCTGGCAAGGTAACACTCCGTCACAAATGTTACAAATGCTACAGTACCATCACAATAGAATTAGAGAGGAACAAGAACATGAACAAAGACGCATGAAAGACACGAAAATGAAAATGCTAGTTTCCCAGACAGTTCCAGCTGACGGTCATAAAAAGGGTATGACACAGTCCAGTGTTTCAACAGGTCCTGTAAAAGGGACATGCAATTATTGTAAACAACCAGGTCATTATGTACACGATTGTCCAGTTTTAAAACATAATATCGCCATAGGTAATACAAAAGAAAGACCGCGGCCACCTAGACAGGATCAGAATCAACAAGGAGCTCCGCAGCATGCACAGTCCATGCCAGCTCCGCAACAGTCCATGCCAGCTCCACCACAGCAGCCTATTGCTGCCACACAAACAACGACACGACAGATGTACCAGACCGCACAGTATGACTATCCTGATTATCAACGATACTCATGAAACAGCCTAGAGAGGGAAGTTGGCTTACCCCTTATTGAGGTCCCTGTAGATCAAGAAGGACCTTATGTACACAGTGAACTATTAGGCCAAGATAGAAAATTTTTACTTGATACAGGGGCAAGCCGAACAACAATAAAACGTAGTGAAGTTCCAGGGGCACCCCTCTCAGGCTCACAGAATATTTCCCTTGGGTTTTCAGGAAAACCTATCGTTAACGAAGTATCACAGCCTCTTCCCCTTACGATTGGTCCTTTGACACGAACTACAGATTTATTGCTTACTAAATCATGCCCAGAAAACTTGTTAGGTATAAAAACTTTGAAAGCTCTAGGAGCTATAATATGTTGTTCTCCGGAAGGAGTAAGATTGTTTTTACGTGATTTCAAAGGGCACTATGTGTCCCGAGACATGGATTCCCGACTGCAGACTTTACCCACACATTTATGGGCACAAGGCCCTACAGATGTTGGTTGCATGAACATTACACCATATCGAGTCACACTAAAGGCAGGAGTGGTACTACCACGAATGCGACAATACAAGTTACCCTCAGATGCTGTAGTGGCTTTACTGCAAATCATTGACGAACTTATTACTCAAGGAGTGGTTGTGGAAACAGACTCCAATGTATGTAATTCACCGATAATTCCGATTCTTAAACGAACTGATCCAAAGTCCCCGCCAGTATATCGATTGGTCATTGATCTGCGCGAATTAAATAAATGTATTGTACCACAATACCCCGTAGTTCCAGACATTTCTTCATTACTGACAGCTATTGATTCCGAAGCAACATTCTTTACTGTAATTGATCTCAAGAATGCCTTTTTCAGTGTCCCAATAGATCCGGAAAGCCAATACTTGTTCGGATTTAGTTTAAATGGACAAAGCTTTAAATTCACACGCGCACCCCAAGGATTCACAGAAAGCCCCAGCATATATAGCCAAGCACTGAAACGAGAACTTGACAGTATACACATGCCAGTCAACACTGCCCTGCTTCAATATGTCGATGATCTGCTGATCACCGCTAGAAGCGAACCTGAATGTGAAAAAGCCTCACTGACGGTTTTACATTTTTTGGCCGAAAAGGGGCACAAGGTGTCCCCTTCTAAGCTGCAATTCTGTATCCAGCGAGTTGTTTACCTTGGTCACTCGCTGTCCAAGGAGGGAAGGCAGCTTACACCAGATCGCATCCAGTTAATTGCTAACATGCCAATACCCAAGACACAAAAGGAGGTGCGGGCTTTTATAGGCCTCACTTCATATTGTAGACAGTGGATCCCTCAGTATGCATTTCTAGCAAAACCACTCATTCAGTTGACAACACAGGAGGCAGCCACATCGACTGTCCTCCCTTGGACACAGGAACATACACAAGCTTTTGAAAGCCTAAAGAAAGCTTTATGTCAAGCACCCGTTTTAGCAACACCATGTTACTATAAACATTTTACACTCTTTGTTACAGAACGCGAAGGTACTGCTTTGTCAGTACTCACTCAGGAACAAGCAGGATCACACAAACCGTGTGCTTATTTTTCTAGTACATTAGATCCCGTAGCTCAGGCTCTGCCTGCGTGCCTGAAATCAGTGGCAGCAACAGCTTTAGCAATTAGACAAAGCGATGCCATAGTGTTAGGACACCAATTGACAGTACAAGTACCACATGCAGTAGAGGTTCTCTTGAACCGCACACAGACACAACACTTGACTATAGCACGACTCACTGGTTACGAATTAACATTGTTTCAGCCACATATAGTAATCAGACGTTGTAGTACATTGAATCCTGCCACACTGTTACCAGTAAACGGAACAGACCCACTTGCACATGATTGTATTGAAGTTATCACTATCACGACGAAACCTAGACAAGACTTGACAGACGTCCCATTGTCAGATCCAGACCTGACGTTGTATGTAGATGGTTCATGTATGAGAACAAGTACAGGAGAGTTAGTGGCCGCATATGCAGTCACAACAGACACTGAAGTCATTGAAACAAATCGTATTAATACCTTGTCCGCTCAAGCAGCAGAGCTCATCGCTCTGACACAAGCCTGTATTCAAGCTACGAATAAGAAAGTCAACATATATACTGATTCACGTTATGCATTCGGAGTTGTACACGACTTCGGCGTGCTGTGGCGAGAGAGAGGTTATTTAACTTCTCACGGTACCCACATCCAGCACGGACCCCTTATTCATGCCTTACTAGATGCAATACATCTACCTACTGCAATATCAATTATGAAATGTAAAGCTCATACGAAAGTTACTGATATCATTTCCCAAGGCAATGATTTAGCTGACAGAACAGCTAAACAGACTGCTCAATCCCACACGTCTGACATGACAAAGACAATAGTTCCGACACCAACACATTGCATGACGGTTAAGGATCCCGCTCTTGACGTAATCGACATACAGACACATGCTACACCAGATGAAATAAAGAAATGGACTGAATTAGGAGGGACCCAAACGGATCAAGGATGGATGACGAAGGAAAAATCTGTGTGGTTCCTTCCTGATTCAATGGTCCAAGTTATCATTAACACTGTACATAGTCCAGCGCACCTAGGAGAAAAAGCTATGCTAGACAGCATTCAACACATTTGGTTCAACAAACATTTACGAGCAGCAGCTAAACAAAAAGTCCGTACCTGTATGATCTGTTGTCAGTTTAACCCAGGTAAAAGCATTCCCGTAGAACAGGGTGGATTTCAGCCTCCTGATCACTCTTTTGAAGTCCTCCAGATGGATTATATCCAGATGGAACGATGTCGAGGATTCAAATATGTTCTCGTAGTTGTCTGTGCTCTTTCCCGTTGGACAGAGGCATACCCGGTTTCAGATTACACTGCCCCGACTACTGCCAAACAGTTGGTTCGAGAATTCTTCCCACGATACGGTTTACCACGTGCTGTCTACTCAGATAACGGCCAGCCGTTCTCCTCCGAACTAATGAAACACGTTTCACTCTTGTTAGGCTATCAGTGGAGATTCCACTGTGTCCGACACCCCGAGGCAGCAGGTCTCGTGGAACGACATAATCAAACTCTGAAAATTAGATTGTCCAAAATATGTAGAGAGAAAGGTGTCGACTGGGTAGTAGCCTTACCAGTTGCACTCTTTTACATGAGAATGGTAGCGCACTCTCGAACAGGGCTATCCCCTTATGAGGTGGTCTTTGGTAGACCACCAAATATGTGGGGGACGCCTATACCACGCAAAATAACTGATATTGACTGTAACATGCTGACAGATTACTTGGCTTCCTTGATGTCTGCACTACAATCTTGTCGTTCACAGGTAGCTGCAGCTTTTCCCGACAACACCGAGGTGAAACCCCATGACGTAATTCCAGGGGATCTGGTGTTAGTGAGGAACTTTGACCGGAAGTCCCAGCTGGATCCTAGGTGGAGATCGCCTCAGCTCGTATTGTTAATAACGAGGACAGCCGTAAAGATCGAAGGTCGAAAAGGCTGGATACATTCAAGTCATATCAAGAAATTTCATGGACTACCGTCAGACGTAAACGACACACCTTGCGTGTCTTCCCCGAGTGACTCTAAACTTCCTTTGGTTGAATTGAATAGCCATGGACAATACAAACTAAAACTCAGGTCTAACCAG
Source organism: Triturus cristatus (assembly GCF_964204655.1). Classification (NCBI taxonomy): domain Eukaryota; kingdom Metazoa; phylum Chordata; class Amphibia; order Caudata; family Salamandridae; genus Triturus; species Triturus cristatus. The sequence continues at coordinate 701,453,274 of NC_140586.1, forward strand.
TCAGGCAATTTGATTGTTTAAGTCCTCTCCAAGGTGAAGCGGTCGAATTTGTCTCTGACATGTATCCCTTAGACCTGTATAGAGAAAGAAACAGAAGGATAAAGTTGAAACGACATGCGTACTGTAAATCACTGCGTAGTCATTGCACAGTGACGTTATTAATTTTGTTTTTCCTAAGTCTTTTAATAATTACTGCAAGTATATTGTTGCACACATATTATCCTATTTCTAGACATGTTTACAATATTACTGCTGAACATTCTTTTAGTGAATTACCTCCGCATGAATTGTCTTATAGATTTGCGTTGCGCAATAACACTTTTATTAGTATGTTACATCATTCCCATCAGGTTAGCAATGCTACAAATTGTTGGATATGTGGCCGACTCCCTCCCTATCAGAACTATCAAGGAATTCTGCCTCTCTTCCCATATCCGTTCACACACAATGGCTCCTGTGGAGCATGGTTTAGTTTAATTAATTCCCTAGATTCGAATTCTGCAGTTTACCAGAATAACTGGGTATGGGGAAATCTGAACTTAGTTTTACTCAAAGTCTGCTACCCTGACAAGGAGGGACTTCCCAAAAGAACAGGAACTGATCTAGAAAATGAAGTATATGGATTAGGTAATTTTACGCTCAATCTCATGATCTTGAATGTCGAATCCGAAGCTATTCCAACTTTGCCCGCCATGTCAGTATTTCCAGTTAAAGGTGAATTATGTGTAAGAAAGAATGGTTCCATACATATGGGCCATAGTAGATGCACCAATCTGCATTTGTTTCACTGTAATGCCTATTGTATAAAAATGATTACCTGTCAATAAAGTTGGTCTTCACTTCCTGAACCTTCGTGGTGATGGAATATGGAGCTCATCGATTTAAATTGATTCTGGAATAAAGCCCGTTCCGAACCTCTAATACCACGGATTCTGCCTCTTATTTTACTGAGCTATTGTTATAGATTTTCCGCATCAAATTAAGTTCCGGTAATTAAATTATTTACCACAACTGATATAAATAAAGGTTTAAAAAAATAAAAATAAATAAATAATAGATCAGTTATTCTTAAGAACTTGGATTCAGAATCGATGTGTAAATATATTGTAAAATTTACAGAAAAATACGATGAGTAGTAGTGTTTGCTCGAAGGATTTGTCGAAGGACAAATTAAAATAGCAGGCGATTAATATTGTCCTAGGGGAAACCTAAGATGGCAATGGATAGTGCCCAATAAAAATCTTGTTAACAATTATCTCTCCTAAGGGTTTATGACCAAGGTTAAATACAGGTCAATGGCCGCTGTTGTTTGGGTCACAATGTACTCCTATAAGGATGGCTTCTTCAGCTTCTCTCCCTCTCTGGACAATGTTACAAATGACGTATAGTGGTCCTTAGACTAAGCTATCAGTACCTGTGTTATCTGCTGGGGTCTAGCCAATTAATCTGACTTTCTTTAAATGTCGCCTGTCAATTTAACGTGCTGAAGTGGGGGGATTACGTAGCCAAGGTCACAGGCAAGGCAATTCTCTTTTGTAAGTCTATGATCGAGGCATGGATATTGGACCAGGCGGACAGCAGGTATAGTCTTGTAGCTAATTTATCCCAGTCCTCCTCATAACTGAATCCTAGTTCTTCATGTAAGAGAAAGTGGGGACTGCTAGGTGTAGCCCACGAAGGGACTGCACAAGTGATTCTCCTCTGTCTGGAGACTCTGAGAACTATGATATATCAAGATAGCCAATCTGTATGTTTAAAATCTGGATATATTTTCAATAATGGGTTTTGAGACGGGGTCTCAGTTGGTTTGTTCCTGACTCTGAGCAAAGCTAAATAATACAGAGATTGATTAAACCGTTGACACCTGGTGGATAGACAATGTGCGCATGTGCTAGAGGAATCGAAGGTAATTCTCAAATACAGGAAGGAGCTGACCTTCTCGATATTCTTTCCTTTATAAAAAATGGTAGTGTTTTGCTGTTCTTCGGGCCGCTGACCATGTAAGTATATTTTTATAAAATTGGTTCTAGGTTATACATGAATAGTGCCAAACTGTCAACTAGGCTTTAAAAGCCATTTGGTGTCATTGATATTAAAACAGCATTGTCAGCATACATTAGAACTGGGTCCAATTTTGAACATACTGTTGTAATAAAACTTCCATTAGCTGGGGTTTATATTCTATAGATGGTTTATTAAGCTTAGTTACAAGGTAAGTTCCATGTAAGTAGGTAGATGATAGCATATAGCTTCACCAGAAGCCGCCTCCCTGCTGCTCAGCCTGCACTCTCCAACTGATACTCAGCACATCACCAGGCACCCAGGCATACTATGACATCTCCAAGCATTCAGCATTCCATTCATCACCAAGCACTCCAGCACTCATACTGGCTGAGCAGTAGGGAAGATGTCGCTAAGGAAAAGGAATAGCAACAGTTAAGTCACAACATATCCCCTTTCCTAAGGAAAATTTTAAACAAAAATCATGCAAAGAACAGAAACATGCATACAATCCAAACGAAAGAAAACAGACGATAAAGTTACATTGCCTAACCATTAAATACATAAAATTCACAAATGATTGATGGAACATTCCTAAAGTATGCATGCATTAAAATCACAGACAAGAATTAGCAGAATATTCTTGAAGCCAACGATGACTCCTAAAGCAATCAACACTTCCTGAATCAATGAAATACATTAGAATTTACCCCAGCCCCCTTCCTTAGGGAACATAAATATACAAGCATACCGAGACCAAAGGGGACGAGACGTAACACACAACACACCCTGTACCTCTTACCCAACAAGAATCTCAGGCAAACATACTTCACGCAGTAATCAAATATGCACACCTGCAACACAACACACAAGTAGACCCACTCAGCACTGAGGTACTCAAAACCCCACAACCCTGTACTAGGGTACTCACAACCCCCCAACTCTGTACTAGGGTACTTGCCACCCTACAACACTGTACTAGGGTACTCACCCCCATACAACTCTTACTAGGGTACTCACCTCCCTACAGCTCTGCACTAGGGTACCCGCAACCCCACAACTCTGCACTAGGGTATTCGCAACTCCACAACTCTGTACTAGGCTACTCACCACCCTACAACTCTGTACTAGGCTACTCACCACCCTACAACTCTGTACTAGAGTACTCACCACCTTACAACTCTGTATTAGGGTACTCGCCACCCTACAACTCCGTACTAAGGTAATCACAATCCTACAACTACAAACAAGAACGCAATCCTCACCCCATGCCCACCATTATTAAACACACAATACCACAAGCCAGTGTACGAGACTATAATCATTGAGAAAGAGTAAATCCAACTTGCATTAAGCATAAACCTAAGCAGGGAAAACAGAATAGCATACACCCCCCATACATCACCATATAACATAAACAATGATAATGACGACAGAAATTAATAAAATATACATAATAAAACATTATCAACAAACTAGGGCAAGTGTAGGCAGTCACAAAAATATTTAACCTCTTCAATGCCCATGACGAGCTGGTCTCGTCATGGGCCGCGGTTGCGCTGTGCCCATGACGAGACCAGCTCGTCATAAACCCCGCCCGCTAATACAACGGCCGGCACAGGGCGGGGAAAGGGGCGGGCACTGAAGGGGTTAAAATTCCCCTGGTGAGCGATTTCCCCCACCGAGAAACAAAACCCCACTCTGCTTCCAATCCAAAGTATTGTGCAAGAGCGTCAATGTTCCCTTATCTTCTGTTCCCCTGTCAGGTCTGTACCTCACCGCGCATGTTCAAGTTTGCAAATCCTTCTCTCAGTTAGCAGATGGAATAAAGGCCTCCGCACAACATAAATCCACTACCCCTCATGCTTCTAGTGCACGCACGCAGCACACCACTTTCTGTATCCTCAGAACAAGCTGTGCACGGACAGATACCCGGTCTAGTTGGCAGTCTAGCAGTCATCATGGTAACGACGAGCTTCACTCATTGTCTTGCAACTCCACCAAGCGCGAAGGTCCACCGACAAGTGACGATTGTTGCTGACTCATGCAGAGTGCATCATAGTGCTCGCAGCGAAGACTCGGGGTGGCAGTAGGAGAAGACATATCCATGACACAGGTCAGGAAACATGAGCATTTTCAAACACCGCCTCACATCCTGGTAAGTAGACACGAGCCATGCATAGATTACAGTCTCGCGGCCATTTGAATCCTGCAAAACCCAACGGTAAAAGGGCACGCACTCCGCACTACCCACAGTAAGCCAAAGTCAGAGTTAGGATGCCACCACAGCATTGCAGAACTCAGTGTCAATAATTTCCACAGTACCTTCACCATAGGTACCACAGGGATCGAGCAGCTGGTTCTTACAACAAACGCCGTAGGTTCACAACGCTGCCGGTTCCTTCACAAGAAATGCTGCTAATTTTCTCCAAATGCACGCAGCTCTCTCGACCAATTTCAGTGCTGCCCATTCCTCCAAAAATAAAGTTTTCTGAATGCTTTAGCGGAGTTATCCAAATTCATAGCTTTAAATCAAAAAGCTCCATGTACATGTATAGTAACTCCCGGTGCTTGCACAACTCATTGAAGTCTATTTCACCATGACTGGGCACACAAGGAAGTGGGCTAGCTGGGATCACTTCATGAAAGTCGAGACGGGCAAATGCCCCAGGCTGCAGGCTGTCTAGGTGATGAGGGATACTGGTGGGGTTGACCAGGGCTTTGCTTTTCCTTCAAGATTCAGTTGGCTTAATTCCAGTTTCTTCAGTAGATTCCTTAGTTCCTGTTTCTTCAGCAGGTTTCTTACATTACATAGTCCACTACACGTAGGTTCTTGTTCAAATCGTCGCCAATAATGTAATTGAACTTCAATTAGCTGGGGTGTATATTCTATAGATGGTTTATTAAGCTTAGTTACAAGGTACGTTCGATGTGAGTAGGTAGATGATAACAGATAGCCTCACCAGGAGCCGCCTCCCTCCTGCTCAGCCTGCACTCTCCAGTTGATACTCAGTACTCAGCACATCACCAGGCAACCATACATTGTATGACATCTCTAAGCATTCAGTATTCCATTCATCACCAAGCACTCCAGCACTCATCCTGGCTGAGCAGTAGGGAGGATGCCACTAAAGAAAAGGAATAGCAACAGTTAAGTCACAGCACATACCATGGGCAAGTCCTTGCAGTGTGAAATTAAAAAAACATTAAGATTATTTATTAACAATAAAAACAGTACCCCCCCGTCCTATTACAAATGAGTTCAAACATCCATATCTTACAGATGCAGAGACCTCAATGTGTAGTGTTCAAAGAAAATCACCAAAGCCTGGTCAAAACCCATACTAGATAGAAATACCCAAAGCTTTGACTTGTTGACTCTGTCAAAGGCCCTACTTAAGTTATGTTATGTGTTATGTTAAAACTGGATTTGTAGAGCGCACAGCTATTCAGAAGAGTATCCCGGCGCTGAGACAGAAAATACAGAGGACCTAGATGATCATCGGTCCCGGGGCGGTCGGCCATTATACTGCTTGTTGGAACAGCCAGGTTTTCAATTGTTTCCTGAAAACCATTATACTCGTGGCCTGCCTCAGCGAAAGAGGCAGCTTGTTCCTGAATCTAGCCACTAGCACTTGGAACGAGCGTCCGCCACAGCGGGCTCTAAGACACTTAGGGATAACGATTAAGTGTTGGTGTGCTGATATAAGGGATCTGCCAGGTACGTAGTATGAAACTCTTCTACGGATGTAATGTGCCACTGTAGGACCGTGGGTCACCAGGCCCTATGGGGGTAGCGTGGCGCGAGCAGGTAGGCAACCAAAGGCTTACGTGTAAAGTGACCATACAGCACACACATCCACTGAGACAGGAAACGCACGCAATAATAGACACCACAACTGTAGGTTGAATAAAACCAATCAGTTTTATCTCGTTCAACGTTCGGATCAAAAGCAGTGCATTAGAAACAAATTTGGCAGGTCATTAACACATCGAAACCTGGCCTGGAATCAAAGCGCAGCACATAGCAAATCCATAGCGCTTTAAATATGGCAGGTTAACATAGCGCTGCACATAGCAATTCAATAGCGCTTTAAAAACATGGCACTTAACATAGCCCTGCACATAGCAATTCAATAGCGCTTTAAAACATTGCATTTACCATAGCGCTGCACATAGCAATTCAATAGCGCCCAGAGCATGGCATATAAACATAGCGCTTCAAATCAGAGCCTTCAATCAGGGTATTAAATCTAGCACTGAATCAGAACATTGCATCTGGCATTGCAGTTCCCTGTAGCGCTAACTCTGTATCTCTCTCAAAGCGTTATACATGGTATTTCATCCGGGCATGTCAGTGGGGACTCCAATGTGTCCACCCCTTCCAGCATACCCTCTAGGCCGTTGCAGCTGCCCACTGTCCTGCGGGGCAGCTGTGCAGAGTGCAGCGAGTCAACGTGGGGTTGGAGTCCCCTCCGGGACTCTGAAATCCCCCACTGCGGCACTAGTCAGAGCCCAGCCCCACTCACCACTCCTTGGGGGCTGGGCAGGTGAGTCCACCACCGGTTCAGGTCACGGGGGCCCAAGGCAGCCTGGATCGGTGTCCTGATGCCCCCATGTGGTCTCTCGCGCCAATCAGGCGCACGTTGCAGCTGCCCACTGCCACTCGGGGCAGCTGGAGAGGCACGGCCGGCCCGGACACTATCAGGGTCTCTGGGGAAGGCCCCACGGGGGCGAGCACCGACACTGTGCCCCGCTACCCCCCTCCTCCTTCTTCCACAGTCCCCCACTGTGGCCCTCACTCACTGGCTCCCGGGGCAGGCTTCGGGCATCTCTTGTGGCAGGCGCAGCACTCGGGGCTCTCCTCTTCTCATGGGGAGCCCCCACCTTTTCCTGCGTGATGCGCCAGTGTGGGGTAGGCTCCCGCCTGGCTTCTTCTTTCTGACGTCGCTCTTCACCCGGGTCCCTTTCCTGGGGCCCGGGACTTGGTCCTGGCCCCCACGGGGCTCCCGCTACACTCAGGGCTCTCCTCCGTCGCCGGAGGGCCCCCACCACGGAGCGAAGTCTCCGTCGCCTTCCTCCTGCTTCCGGGCTTCCTGTCGGACCCTGGGCCCGCCCCCAGCTATGACGCGATTCCGGGAATCCCGGTTGCTGGGCAACGCCTGGTCTCCGTACGGATCCCTCGCGGTCTCGCGGCCGCGGCAGTGATTCCGGGCAATTTAGGAGTGCGGGGTGGGCTCCCGCCTTCAGTTGCGAGTGCGCCCAGAGGCGGGGTAGGCTCCCGCGGGTTGTCCAAGCATCAAGGCGGGGTGGGCACCCGCCACAGGCTACAATATGCTGGGTGGGCTCCCGCTGGCGTTAGAAAGTATGAAAAGTGCCGCCATAACACGGGGTGGGCACCCGTGATAAAAATAGACACACATGCGGCAATAATGCGGGGTGGGCTCCCGCTTTGACTGAGGCAGTTCTCCCAGCCTCCCAGCGCTATGGGGGCCGTGGGTATAGCGCTTCCCAGGCGCTAGGTAGCAGGCAGCTGGGATTACCACACTCACCAGCAGAGCACAGTCCATTCCAGGGTAGCGCCCACCGGATATAGCGCTCTCCTTCCACAGACAGGTTGTATATAGCGCTCTCTCTCCGCAGGTACTGCAGTCAGGGTCCCACAAGGCGCTTGCTGGTTCCTGCGCCCTTGGTTGAGGGTCTCTTGAGGGGGGGAAGTTGAGTTAGTGGCTAAAGGCAGTTTAATCAGTCTCTGCCGGTCATCCCTGGGTTCTCCTCCCGCCGGGCCAGATCAGTGGGTCAGTTCAGGATCCCTCACTCACTTAAAAGGCAGCACCTAAGCCCTGTCACTTCCAGCGGCATAGGTCCCTGACTAGCCCTACCGCCTCAAACTCCTGCGTAGGTTTCTCCAGGTCTGCTTTGCCCCAACTATAGCTTTCCCTCGCCCTGTGGACGGTAGAGGGGGGTAGGTAGGCTCAGGGCCCAGCACACAGGCCCATTTGGCGGTAACCCCTGGCAGCAGGTCCCCTCTCTCTCAAGTCCACCCCCTGACTGAGCACATGGCAGCCCAGCTCTGCCCTTTATACGCCCCTCCCCCACCTTCCAAACAGTGCCAGAAGCTTCTAGAAGCATCTGGGGAAACTGGTTCTAACTGTCCTAGGGGGAGGGGTAGAGCACCCTGGGTGCCAGGCTTCCCTTCAAAAGCTGGGGTTGCTGAGAAATAATGACTAGACTGTTAACCCAGCTCAGTTAAACGGCGCAACCACACAGCTATGGCATCCATTTTAAGTTACATGTTTAAAATGGGGAAACTCAGTCTGCGCACACCATCACACAGCTTCAATCTTCCCATTTATTTAACATGCGATTTCCCTTAAAAGCGAAAAATTTCAGGGAAAAAGGGCCAAGTGCAACAGCCACTATGCCATGTAGAGCTTTAAAGGCAAGGACAAGTGCTTTGAAAAGTATTCTGCATCGGACAGGCAGCCAATGCAGCTTCTTCAGGTGGTGGGAGATCCGGTCTCTAGGTCCAAGTCTCAGGACTGCCCTGGTTGCAGCGTTCTGCAGGACTTGCAGTCTATTGAGCACAAACTCCGGACGGCCCAGATAGAGGAGGTTGGCATAGTCCAATCTGGATGTGATAAGGGCCTGAACGACCATCTGTCTGTGCGAGGTCGGTAGAAGGAAGACAAACCTAAGGAGCATTTTCAAGAGGCCGAAGCACGTGCCCACTACTGACTGTACTTGGGGCGCCATAGATAAGGCATGTCCATGAAAAATAGGTACTAGTGACCCCACAAAGCCACTGCATATTTACAGATGGAGATTTAGGTATTGTTCAAGTGTACCTAGACCAGGGGCATAGCTAGGGGGGCGGTAGGGGCAGTCCGCCCCAGGCGGCACTATTTTTGGAGCGGCGGCCGCGCGGCACTGGTGGCCCGTTGTGGCGTCTTTTATAATTTATTTGGGGACACTGACACTACTGTTACAGTAGTGTCAGTCAGTGTCCCCAAATAAATTATAAAGGCCGCAGCAACGGGCCACCAGTGCTGCGCGTTCGGCCCTGTTTGAAGTGCAAGCGCATGCGCACCGCCACCTGCTGCTTGCAACTGCAGCGTGCAGCGCACACGTGCCACCACCACCTAGCATAGGCCCGTGACGTCGCAGGATACGAGCTTCTGCAAGGTTGACAGCGATCCGGGCGGAGGCGTCCGGTGGTGGCAGGCCGACGGAGCTGCAGGCAGAGAGATAGTAGATACAATACAAATCTGCGAGAGGTAAAGCGATGTACCGCCCTAGGCTCGAAGCAGTTAATTGTTTGGGGACGTGGACTACAGGCAGGGCAGGGCAGGGCAGAGACCAAGGAAGGGTCCATGGCACTTTCTGAGAACGCCGGGCGAAAGAAGTAAGTGATGTAAGATGATGGGGAGAGGATGTGGTCCGTCGGCTTAAACTGCCGACTTTGGTGCTGGAAACCAGAGTTCGAGCCTCGAGGTCGCGTCCACATCCTGTGATTCTGGGCAAATCACTTAATCTCCCTGAGCCTGAATGTGTAATGTAAATACGGTGCTCATGTAAAGCGCTCTAATACCTTCGGGTTGAGTTCGCGCTAAATAAATATGTAACAAAAAAAAGAAAAGTCAAAGTACACATGTGCTTCCGTGTTCACACTCCGCTGAGTGGGGGTGAAAGAGGGTGTGTTTGTGATATGTTTATAGCTTCTTTAGTTTCTTGAATTAAACTTGCCATGGGTTTATGGTGAACCTGTGTGTCAGTGTTGAGCTGTGATATCTAGCAACCATACAGCATGACATTCTGCAGTAAACATGTGGTAGGTGCATAACATCTTGAAATAGTTTTTCACGTGTGCTGCACTGGACAGTCCATGAACTGATTGGCTACAGACCTCCACTGTTTCACAACCTAGCTAATGCATGCAGTAGATGACCCGAGGCCTGGTAATTGCGTGAAAGTGAGCAGGTGATTGTGTGCGAGCAGGTGATTGCTTGGAAGTGAGATCACAGAGAGCCATCACGGGGTCCGATCTGTGGAAGTTCTGCATGCTTTCACAGATACACAGCACCAAGGGATAATGGCTGTCTCTTCAAAGCACCAGAAAAACGGTTAAATACCAAATAAACTGACTGTTGGAAACTTTCGGGATGAATTGCATTTACCATTTCATAGAAACCGATGAATAGATTTAGCATGCTTATTGTTTAAGGTGTAAATCAAACCGTTCAGGATGTCATGATTGCAAAAAAAATTACAATATCAACACTTTTGTAAAAATGCTTCACATTTTACAAAAGTGCCTGTGAAATTTTGATAATACTTAAACTTTTGCCCTCCCCACCGCCCGCTCGTGAGGTTGGAGCACTGCATTTCTAAAATGTTTTAGTGGCGCAGGCCCTGCGTCTTCTGCAGCAGAGCAACTCTTTCTCTCCACTTCAGCACGAATATCCAAAACCGTTTGGTGTCGGTGAAGGCGGGGTCAATCTGTGCGTTCTCTCTCTTTGGTAATATAAAACCTGCGGGACTGTGAAACTGAATAGCTCCTCCGCACTTGTTTCTGGACTGATTAGTTATGTTTCAAAATGTGCACACCCTGCACTACTCAAAATGTGCACACACTGCACTACGATGCGGAAGGAGTGGGTGGAGGAGTGGTAATACGTCTGCAGCCAGCAAGAAGGCCCAGCAAGTTAAGACCTCTAGTTTTACCTGCAGGTCAGAAGTTTGAATCGCAGTAAAGTGGATCTTAGCCTTTCATCCTTTCAAGGTCGATAACCAGATTATAGAATATGTTATTTAATTTGCAAAAAAATCCAATTTACTGTTATTGTAGTAATGCTTCAGGTGCCAATAACTCTTATGTATTTGAAGTTTTTGAAAAGTGCTCTTACAATTGTCCTTTCTCACATTCTCCATGTATCCAAGGCTGACATTCAGTTCTCCAGTGAGCAGCATTGAAGTAACAATTACCATGCAGCACTGTACCCTGCCTTCTCATCACACCTCATTCCACCCTGGCCCACTCCTTCCTGTCCCACCCTATACCACATCCCACTCTATGCTACACAACCCTAGCCTGTCCCATCAAACCAAACCCCCACCATGCCCATCTCATCCCTTTCCCTCACATCTCATCTCATCTCTTCCCTCACATCTCATCCAACCCCATCCCATCAAATCCCACCTCACCATCCTCTCAATCCATCCCATCCAAACGCTACAAGATCGAACCCCAACCCCATCTACCCTCTCCTCATCTCATCACATCACCTTGCATCATAGCCCATCCCAAAGACCACCCCATCCTTTTACTTCCCCATCCCATTACATTCCATCCCACCATTCTGCCATCTCTTTCCATCCACTTACATCCCATCCATTACACTTCAGTCCCCATTGCATCTCCCCTCCCCACCCACCCTTTTCCCATTTCATCCCATCTTCTCACGCCCTATCTCACTCACCTGATCCCAGGGGTGTAGCTAGGGGGGGCGATGGGGGCGGTCCGCCCAAGGCGGCACTATATTGGGGTGGAGGCCACGCGGCACTGCTGGCCTGTTGCGGCGGCCTTTATAATTTATTTGGGGACACTGACACTACTGTTACAGTAGTGTCAGTGTCCCCAAATAAATTGTAAAGGCCACTGCAACGGGCCACCAGTGTCGCGCGCCGCCCTGTTTGAAGTGCGTGCGCATGCGCACCGCCACCTGCTGCTTGCAACTGCTGCGTGCAGCGCACGCCACCACCACCTAGCATAGGCCTGTGACGTCGCACGAGCTTCTGCAAGGTTGACTGGGCGGAGGCGTCCGTGTTCATTGTGCGCGCCGCCTGGGGTCTAGTCCGGGTCGGGACACAAAGTAGTGCTTGCGCTTCCTGTGGACGGCGCTGTGCAGCGGAGCTTGGGGTGCCTTGGCTTGGGGTCTCCTGGTGCTTGCGAGGACGGGACATTTAATCCCGGAGCACTGTTTGTGGAATGCAGCGTGAGGGGAGCTTCATTCAAACAGGTAAGCCCCGGCGCAGTTCTTGTCTATTAGGCTTCCTCTTGTGAGAGAAATGGGGACAGAGACAGGAACCGTTTATCCTTGCACACAAAGGCTTTCTTCGTTAATTTTTAATATAATTATGTGAAATGGTGACAGGCTGTGCCCTTACAGCCCTAGTTGATGCGGACTTGATACATACAACAGTGTATTCCTGGTGTACCTACATAGAAGTTTGATTCAAACTGTTTGAACGTTTATATTCAAGCTTAATTTGGGAAATTTGATAAAAAAATAATGGAAACACAATTGTAAGCAGCTAAATATAAAAAAATATTGACAAGGACAGTCATTTTGATTCCTTTTTTAAAAAAGTGGAACGGTCTACTAAAGCTTCGCTAATTCACACACGGCATAGGGACAGTATGGACAGCTGCTATGCAACGTTTCCAAAAGCACAGAGAAGAGGATTTAGCATGTGTAGCAGCAGTTCTGTTATGTTGACCTGCCAGATATGGTTCAGAGTTAGCCAATTACTTGGCCTCGGCACTTTATGCAGACATCAGTCTGCGTTTGTGATTCATCTATCAGAGGTCTTCCAGTAGGGGAACTGAATCACATTAATGTGGGTGGCTGGCTTGGAAGACATTGGTTATCCTCATAGAGCTGTTCTATAAAGGGAGTTGGGGGGAGGAGAGACTCTTGACACTTTCCAGCCTAACCTGTGTTAATGTTGAGTGTGTTTGGGGGTTCTGCATGGTGGTTCACAGTGGAGGTTAGGGCCTTGAATCCTTCCCCCTAATTAGTGTCAGCTATCGTAGTGTTGTTGTTTGAAAGTAATGCCATGTGCCCTTCTAAATGACACAGGGGGTTGATGTAAGAGTCATTCTAGTGTAATATTTGTGGATTTTATGTTTCTCCTTTGGTATGCATTGTTCCTCATCTAGGTTTTAATACAAACATTCCACCCTAGGTTCTTATTTGCCTGTATCCTTGTAGTTGGAATTGGCCTGTCTCTTGCTTGCATTGTCTCTGTTGTCTTGTTCTAGTCTTCCATTACTACTCTGCCTGATGTTTCCCAGCCTAAAGCCGCTCAAAATTGAGGTCTCTCTGTCTCCAAGGCCTATCTATTGCGTCTCCCGGTTCCTTTGTTTTACCTGTCCCACTAAAGTATGAGAGGCTTTCTTTCTCCAAACGCCATCCTGAAAGCATTAGTTCCCGAACCACTCTTGTTCACTGGTTCCCTGCTCCCTAGTTGCTTAGACACCGTGCAGACAGATTGTCAGAAGGACAATCACCTATCCAGGGATAGCTCAGCTGCTATTAAGGCATAGCTTTGCTCCCTGTAACTTGTTTGGGAATGCTCTGTTGTCTGGTGAGAGTAGCTCTGCTGACAAAGACCTTAAAGGATAGATTTGCTGTTTGCACTGGGTAAGAAATTAACCAGAAGAGCAAGGGATTGATCAGATGAATGGTACTAATCAGCTGCCTTTGACATGTGATGATAGCTGTGGTCACTGTGGCACGTAAGTAGTACTTTTGCTATCTGTGACATATGAGTGATACTTGTACAATAAGCGCTGAGTGCGGAATAAGTCTTCATCTGAGCAAGTGGTGGCTGTACTGTTAGCGCCAGTTAGACATGTGGGCTATTGCACCTGTCTCTGGGTAAATGTCAGTCTGTACCCTGCCCTTATGTTGATGTGTCCTTGTAATTATGTTCAGGAAACAGCAGGGATAAACTGACCTCTCTGCTTCCATTCTCTCAATGATACATTTACCTGCAAGCACAGGCATGCCTTTCTACTCTCTCTTCCTAAATAATGCATTCATCTGTAGAGCCTAGAGTTCTATAGAGAGTTGAATGTCGTGTGAGCTATTTACCTTAAGAGTTTTGGCTTGTGAGAGGAAAGGAACACAAAAGATTGAGCTACAAGCGAAGAACCTGGTATTCTCTGACGCCAGGGCCTAGGTTACGAGAGCTCCAGTTGTGATCGCAGGTTGCCAGTGTGATTGCTCCAGTCAGTCAGCAGTTGTCTAGGCGCATCCAGGTCTGTGTACCACTAAGGATATGAACCTTTTGAAATGCGTAAGGGATCTAATGAAGGGCTTTGTTCCCGGATGTCTGTGAGTAGAGCAATACCAGTAGTAGCTAGCTACCACTCTCCAATGATTGAGCCGTGGACATACTGAAACACACATGCGTAAATGCACATATAACTTACTTCATATCCGGACTTCTTTTAAGTGGTTATTTTTCTCCAGACCTTGGTTCTGCCATGCCTGCATTCGGGTCTGGGAGGCAGCTGAAGACGTGTGTTACAGGGACGTGTGTTACACAGCCTTGGCGTTCCATACTAGACACGTTATTATTATTTTACTGTTTTTGCGGACTTTTAACACTGTTGGTTACCATGAAAGTAATGTGAAAACAAAATTGCAGAAAAATGTAATGTTTCTTCTGATTATTCATGGAGTGCCGCAGTGCCGGATCAGTTTGTCCCGGGCCTTGGATAGGGTTGAACATGTTCCCATGGCCCCTACAGCTGTGTTTAAGGATTGTGATGATAATGTGTCGCCCCTCCCTGTATTTTAGCTTTGGGCCTCCTGGGCAGGCTGTGCACCATGTGTGTGCTGAGGCTGCTCTGAAGGAGAGCTGCACTATTACAAGCTGGCTTTGGGTCCCAGGGAGTTGGTTGCTGCTGCTTAGAAGTAATGACAGGGCGTGACCCCTGGTTGTTGCCTTTGGGCCACCAGAGCGGGCTTTGTATCTGGTCTGTGTTGGCAAGGTTGTGGAGCTGACTGACCCCTTTGTGCTGAGTTTAGTTCTAAGGGCACACAGTGAGTCATTCCCTGTGAATAATTAATTTGCTGTTTTTGAAAGATAAAGAATTACAGGCTTCGACACTGTTAAGTTGGCTTTGGGTCCTCCGAGCACATCACGTTTGTGCACGCCCCCACTGCTTTAATGGGGGACCATGATGTTTGGTAATTTATTGTCAGCTGTAGATGACGGATCCCCGAACAGTGTCATGTATGTGCATGTTTACATTGTGCTGAGGTGATTACCAGGTAATCCTTCACGCAGCTTTCTGATAGATGTCACATGTGGTTTTTCTGAGTCCCCAGATAGATCATGCAGTCTGTGTGTCCTCCTTTGTACTGCCGGTCACTGGTGTATTCAACTGTGTAGCCTTGGACCGTGTCATGTATGTGCATGTAACTTGCATAATTGAGGTAACTATTAGCGGGGATACTACGTGTCTCTCGGACCACTTTCTTGCTGTCCTTTTTCCACCAGCACCCCGCCCCCCCCAGGGGCGGCAATCTGAGGGATAGCCCCGGGCGCCACAAGCTCTAGCTGCGCCACTGCTTTATTCTAAAGCCATATTGAACTTCAGATAAAACATTGTTCTCTTCCACCCATACCATAATTCTTTGTAGAACTATTTGGCCAACCACTTTAAACTTGTCTATCAAAGATATAGGCCTCTAGCAACATGGGTTTTGCCTGTACTTTTTTGTAATACTGCAACATGGATTGTGCTGTGCTACGTAAAACATTCAAATGGATATCGGCCGACACCCAGAAAATGGTCACTCGCCCTCATCACTAACAGATTGGAGTATGGCAGTGCTCTCTAGCCGAAATCAACAAGAAACACCTCCGCAAACTCCAGACCATCCAGAATGTGGCAGCCAGACTAATCCTCGATATCCCAAAGCACAATGGCATCACCTAACACCTCCGCGACATCCACTGGCTCTCCGTCGAAAGAAGGATAACTTTCAAGATGCTCACGCGCTCATACAAGGCCCTCCACAACATCGGAGCTCAATACCTCAACAACCGCCTCTCCTTCCATGCACCCAAGAAAAACCAACGATCAGCCGACCTCTCCCTAGCCCCCGTCCCACGCTTCTACAGGAAGAGAGCGGGTGGAAGGTCCTTCTCCCACCTTGCAGCCAAGACATAGAATGAGCTCCCCCTCTACCTCCGGCAAAGCCCGACACTGGACCAATTCAGAAAAGACCTCAAGACCTGGCTCTTCGAATGACCCCAACCGAGCTGCACCACCACAGCGCCTTGAGTAGCGCGTTTTATAAACACTGATTGATTGATTGTGCCAAGATGAAAGTCATTTTGTGCTACTACCAGAATTTATGGCGTTGGTGATAACAGGGGCCCAAAAATCCTTGTTAAATTATTAGAGATCAGTAGTGACCCCATCAGGACCCAGGGATTTCAGAGATGTTGACGATCACCATCTGAAGCTCAAATCTAACACAGAGTATAGGTTATAGTCTTCTTTGCAGTGCTTGGGCATGATGTTCAAGCCCAAGTCCACCATCTCCTGAGTGTTAAGCTTGATTGAGTTAACAATTTTCCAAAAGGGGCGGGTGTCCTTTGAAGAGCAGAAAGCAACAAGGGACTCCCAGGTTTCTTCCCTTTGTACTGGCTTGCTATTCTTAAGGGTGAATTTGTAAATAGATGTACATCTAGGGATGTCATTACTATCTCTGGGGTTCCTGTTTAGATAAATACCTTTAGCCCTCGTAGTAGCTATATTGAGTTAGGAGGACCCCATGGGCCCTACAGGAAAGTGACAGTGCTTACTATTTTCGCATTACAGTCACCATCTAAAATCAGGTAATAACAGTGTTGTTACATTTGCCCCGTGTCTCAGTACCTCAAGTACTTAAATAAAATCTGTTAGCTGTCCCCTTTATCTCTAAAGCAAACATTGTTATAAAAGTTTCTGAGGAAAACAAGTGCCTAGAGCAAATGATCCCAAACATTTGGATACCTGGGAGAGAGAGAGAGGTACAGTTATGTCTTTACAATCAAGGAAACCCCTAAAAAGTGTGACCAGGCCACCCGTCGCTCTGCCCAAACTGAAAGGGGCAGCAGGCAGACAGCATTGAAAATAACCATCCCCTCATATTGTTATTAGCCCACGTTTCCTGCAAAATGATGACGTCATAATTATTATGAGAGCCAATCCTCATACATTAATGTAGAGGCTATATTCAAGCAATTCACTTTAACATTAGAGAAGCAGCTAAGCTCATCAGGTTCAACTGGAGCCCAACACCACACTGTGCCAAAAGCAATCCTCCACCTCAGAAGAGCCTTGAAGCAAAGATACCTCCGAGCCGCCCTCTAGGCTGAACTGAGCATCAAAGGTAACAAGACATTTGAGGCCGAGTACAGACAGTTTCCAAGTACAGCGCACAAGACACCGGTGTCCTGCAGACACAGTAACCTGACATTTGACAACGCATCATCCACATTTATTCTCTCACAGGTCACACACTCGCCTGTCCACAGCACATTCAACCAGCTCACAAAAGGTAAAGCCTTACTATTGAGGAAGCTGTTTCAAATGAATTCAGGGTCGTTTCCAATGCTAAAAAAGGACAAAGCCAACGACCAATGACACAACTCTACTTGTACAACCAACACCACCCTACACTCGAGCTCCGATGCACGAGAGGATATTTCTGACCACCCCTGCCCCCATTAATATCCATGGCTAAATGACCAACAAAATGACATATATGTGGCAGTATTATAGGATAGACATCCAGATTGAGGAGTCTTTGTAAACTTACTGTTAGACCAGGCATCCTTGGTGTGGTTTCCTCTTACGTTTTTGCCTTCAATCCTTCTATTTTGCTGACTTCGTTTTTGCTGGTCTAAGGATTCTGGACACTTGTGCTCTCTCCCTAAAACATGGTGGATTTGGTTTACACTCAATTGGCAAATTTAATTTACTTAAACGTCCCTAGTGAAGTGGCACCACCTGTCTCAGACCCTGTAAACTAAATGCTACTAGTGGGTCTGCAGCAGTGGTTGTGCCACTCTTTAAACATATCTCAGGTCTGTCATCAAAGCCTGTGTGTGCAGTTTTAAACTGCCATGTCGACCTGGCAAAATAAATCTTTTGCCAGTCCCAAACCTTCCTTTTTAATGCATGTAAGTCACCCTTGGGGTAGGCCCTTTACAGCCCAGAGGGCAAGGTGCAGTGTTTTTAAAAACGTATAGTTTAGAGAAACAAGAGCGACCCAAATGTCCATGTGAACATGGGTATCAAGTGTAAACGTATAACAGGTGTTCACATGCAACTCACTGGAAAAATTGGATACAACAGGGAAATCCTGCTCTGAATTAATCAATATTGGAGAGTCCTTAATCTTGGCAAAACATTCTGTTGTGAGTGAATCGCAGCATGACCAGTGTATTAATCAGTTTGTCCAAATTGACTTTATTTTCAGAAAATAATTAGAAATATATACAGCAAAAAACTCACACGTGATCAAGTGAGTAGTGAGAGAGAGTTTTCCAAGAGAACCCCAAGTGAAAAGAACCATAGCCTAACAAAGTAAAGGAAGTGCCAATGTGTAAATAAAAAGGCATATTGATGTAAGCCAAAAGACAGTCAATGGAATTGCATAAAAATAAGAACACCAGGCAAAATATCAGGGATGTTTGTGATATCTCAGGTCCGTCTTTAGATGGTGTCGGCGGCGTTTCGACCCTGTGTTGTATAAAAGGGTCTAATCAGGACTTGAAATGACCTGGGGAGAGGATGAATTGTGTGAAGGGTGTAAAAGCAGAATGAGCGAGGCTGACTGCGTTGGATGTGGCAAAGGGAAGCCAGTGAACAACGCTTGGTCTGTGTGGGATGCACAAAACTGCCTTCCTGGGCTTACTGACAGTGAAACACCAAGGTGCAATGGTACTCACAGGATGTAACCTGTGGGAATTAGAGGTTGCTGATTCTGTGAGTGAGCAAGGGCAATCTTCAGAGTAGAAAAAACGCCAGTATCCTGCAGGCGTGGCAGTGCTAGCGTTGGTGCTCTCCCCCTGATCTGAGAAACATGCGTCTTATAGGGAAGCTGGGTATGTACTTTTTAGTTTTACTTGTCCTGGTAGTGAAAAACACAATCACTTTATCACTGTACAAACACAAGTCCCAATTCTCACTGATGTTCACCAATGTGAGAAATTGGGTTACTGGTTGAGGGGGGGAAACCCTACTCAAGCAGCAACTCCATTGCTTGTGAGGGTGAGGCACAAGCAAACTCCAAATTAACCTGTGCTCACCCCTCTGGTAGCTTGGCACAGAGTAGTCAGGCTCAACTTAACAGCATGTATAAAGTATTTATGCAGCATTTTAAACAATAATAAAGTGAAAACACTACGCAAGGAAAGCCCCACACCAATTTAGAAAAATAGAACAAATATTGATCGGTAAAAAAGACTAAACCAATAAAAATCCAATCAGTAGAACCAGAGATTTGCAAGTTTAAAGATTTCAGTGAAAGTAGAGTCAAAGAGCACAACTGGACATCTGATCGTGTGGGAACGGGACAAAGTCACACATTCAGGCTGACCGTGATGGATCAGTGATGGCTACAGGGACCCAGTTAGGACAGCTGAGCAAGAGTACCTTAAATTGTGGTTGCAGAGTGTGGGGGGGGTCTGGTGTCAAGGATGCGCTGTGCAGCTGAGGCAAAGCGTCAGTTCTGAGGAGCTGTGAGGCTGGGATGCAGGATCTTGCATCACTGTCGAGGATGCCGTCAATGAAATATTTGCGATACGAGTTCCTGTGTCGGGGAGGTGTCACACAATGTCGGTTCCAATGCAAGCTGTGAGGTCGATGTGGAGTCCTTGCGCTGGGAGAATCCTTGCAGCACAGGCAAAGCGTTTGTTCTGCTTGGGTTGTGTCTCGCAGCTGAGAATATCTGTCGGTTCTGCTGAATCCATAGATAGGCTGGTATACCACCTTCAGGCCCACTTCCAAGTATCCAAGACTGGGGTGGCACCACTTGGCAGAGTAGGATTCACAAATTGCTGAGTCCAGGTAATAGATCAAGGTTGTTGGAGCATTCGGTCCCGGACACTCTAGTGTCAGCCACTAGCCCTTGGAGTCACTCGGGGGTCCTGGTTTCAACAGATGGAGGTGCAGTACTTATCACCCAGGCAAGCGGCTAGCAGGTCAGCACAACAGGGCAGGAGTCCTTCAGATTGGCAGTCCTTTCAGCAGCACAACAGTCCTTCCTGGCAGAGTCTCCACAGGTCCAAAGGTGCACTGCAGAGAGGGTGTCTGAGGTCCAATAT
Source organism: Triturus cristatus (assembly GCF_964204655.1). Lineage (NCBI taxonomy): Eukaryota > Metazoa > Chordata > Amphibia > Caudata > Salamandridae > Triturus > Triturus cristatus. The sequence continues at coordinate 701,473,398 of NC_140586.1, forward strand.
TTATGCCTGGGTATTCCTTTGAAGTGGACAAAGCCGTGATGGTGGCAACACACCTACAGTGCCCTCTGGAGACCACATTTCTAAAGGCCTGGTGTCTGACTTTGTTGTGGGAGATTACATTGACAAGTGGTTTGAAGCTTATGATACGGCTTTAAAGATGCACAGGATACTTGAGGAGGACTGGGAGGAGAAGGGTGGGGCATTGCTAGCCTCTGGACGTATATCCTTAGAGAGGGGAGGGATTCCCCACTGGCCCTAGAGATGGGGGACAGGATGTGTTAGCCCCCCATGAAGGAAATCCTTGTAAGGAAATATGACCACACCCAGCAGAAGAACAGTGAGAGGTTTAGGGACAGCCAGAAGCTGCTCTAGCAGTACTGGGTGGATTGTGTGGACTCCTTTTGCAAGGTAACAGATGGTAGATGAAGGGCAGTGAAGTAAAGGTTTACAAAGGGCTGTACAATTTGATTGCTAGAGAGCACCTGTTAAGTCTTTGTTTTGCAGATCTGCGCCAACACCTGATTAATAGTAAGCTCACTGACCCCAGAGCTTGCTAAAGAGGAGGACTACTTGCTCAGTACCAGAGTCCAAAATGGGTATCTGTGGGTGGGGGATCACCACAAGAGTGGCCAGGGTCCCCCCAGAAGAAGGAGTGGGAGGCAAACAAAAACAAGGAGATCTCGAAAGCTTCCCAAACTCGTTTTAAGGGTCAGGATTCCCAATCCCTGCCTCCACAGAAAAAGAAGTGGTTCCACTCAGACAGGCTTCCGATGTCAACAGGGTACGGAGACCGCCCTTCTTGCCGTGATAGAAGAGTCTAGAAAAATCTTGGACAATGAAGGCTGCGCTGCTCTCATTTTATTAGATCTCAGCACAGCCTTTGATACTGTTAATCACCAACTTATGGTCCAAAGACTCAGGGAGGTGGGGGTGGCAGGAATCGCCCCGAAATGGCTGCAGTCCTTTCTTGAAAATAGATATTTTGCTGTCTATGAGGAGGACGCTTCCTCAGTGCAGATCCCCCTGCAGTGTGGTGTTCCCCAAGGATCCTCTTTAAGTCCAACCATGTTTAACATCTACATGAGATCTCTTGCAGATGTGGTGCTTCCTTGGAGGATTCACATTGTCACCTACTCTGATGATACCCAGTTAGTGGTTTCCCTCAGTCAGCAAGATAAATCTGAGCCTGGCTTAACATCTTGCCTTGGGAAGGTCTCTGAGTGGATGGACAAGTCATTTCTAAAATTGAATGGAGCAAAGACAGAACTCATGCTCCTGGTCCATTCTGCCTCCATCAACATAGACTTTTTGTGGCCCAGCTGCCTAGGCCCCCCTCTTGCACCTAAAAAACAAATCAAGAGTTTGGGAGTCTGCTTTGACTGCACTTTGGACTTTAAAAGTACAAGCTCGTAAAGTGGCCGCCAACTGCTATGGACTTCTTAGGTTGACAAGGAAGATCCTCCCCCTTCTCCCTTTTGATGCTAGACGTATATTGGTCCAGGCACTTATATTGTCCCGGCTGGACTATGCCAATGCAGTCTATTTTGGTGCGCCACCAGGAACTACTAAGATACTGCAGATTGTCCAGAACTGTGCAGCCCGCCTCTTAATGAACGCTCTGCCAGACCAGCCCTTATTTGTTTACACTGGCTTCCTATCCAGGAAAGAACTAAGTTCAAGGCAATGTGCATTGTTCACAAATCTATTTCCGGGAAGGGTCCTCCATTGTTTCAGCCAATGCTGCAATTATATCGCCCCAAAAGGAATCTGAGATCCAACAACAAACGACTACTCTCAGTTCCTATGATCAAACGGTCACAAACTGGAAGTCGGCGGTTCTCCTACAATGCAGCCAAGTTTTGGAACCAGCTTCCAGAATATTTACATCTTGAATCTAGTTATCTTAAATTTAGGAAACAGCTTAAAACCTTTTTCTTTCCATAATCAGTGTTGTGTTTTTTAAGGTGTCACAATAAGCGCTGGGATGCCCTTGGGTAGCCATGTGCTATATAAGTGTGTATTCAATAAGTCCTCAGTAAGGCAGTAAAGTGCTATGAGTGCCTTCAGATTGGGCACTATAAGGGAGATGTTAAGTGTCACAAGTGGGCACAGCCTCCTACAAGAGGGCAAACACCATGTCAAAAGTCATCTGGTGACCTCAGAACAGGTAGTTCCTAATGCATTCCACCAGGTTATTGCAGCTGACAACCATACAAATTACTATCCAGTGTCTCTGGTTCCCTTTGAGAGGGAAGGGGTCTCAAGTTCCTTGAGGGTAGCTGTGAGTCCATCCATGCCTGTGGATTGCATGCTTGGCAATGACCTAGAGCACACCATCTGGAAAGAGGTGGTGCTCAATTCACACCTGGAGATGCTAGGGTTCCCTGAGTGGGTGTGCCAAAGCCGCCCGAGAGGGTATTCGGGAGCACCTTGAGCCTGGTAAACTTCATGTTCAAATATAAGTTTGCCAAGAGTAGTTTGATACAGTTGGCATTTATGGACTTAACTATTGCCTTTGACATTATAAGTAGAATCAAGCTTTGGCATATTTTAACCTCCATGGGACTTGCGACATCTTCATTGGAATCTATCTGCATCAGTTAGGTATGGTGACGGTGGAGAATCTTCATCTTTTTTCCCAGTTAATCAGGGAGTTTGACAGGGGTGTGAGCTGGCACCTATTTTATCTTTGCTGTATATAAATGACCTTGAAACTAAATTGGTGAATGTGGGAGCAGACTTACCGCTGGTTTACAAAAGATCTATACCAACACTCCTATACACTGATTACCCTGTGTTACTTGTAGACGGCCAATGATCTAAAGATATTAATCTCCCACGTGCCTGCCAAAAGGAGAATGGACAACCCACTCCTGAAACTACCAGGGCACGGGAGGAGGCTGAACCTGAGGATGACCTCCCGGAGTCTACAGAGATAAACATTGCCACCCTGGGGATCCTACCTAAACTGACTAACTGGCAGCAGAAAGGGGGCCCCACCGAGGAGGGGTTCTACAAGGCACAGATGGAGTTTTCTACTGTGCAGGGTGTACGGCGGCAGGCCCAGGCAGCTGGCGACACCTCCGGTGATCACCTGATTCATTAGGAGAATGGTCTCCTGTATACCGAATCTAAGGTTTCTGAGCCTGGTGAAGCCTTTGTGTTGGTGATCACCCAGTGCTACAGGGCATTTCTACTGGAGTTGGCTCATGATGTTCCATGTAGGGCAGACAAGACCTTTGAAAGGTTTGTCACCCACTGTTACTGACCCCTTAGGTGTGTTCTGCAGGTGATGTCCTACCTTTCATGCCAGTGGGAAGTCAGGAGGGAAGCACTAGCCTCCCCTGTAGCCATTTCATGTTGTTAGCACTCCCTTTGAATGGGCACTAGGCTCCCCTGCAGCCATTTCATGTTGTTAGCACTCCCTTTGAATGGGTGGGCACCAACACTTTTGGGCCTCTGAACCCCAAAACAGCCCTTGGCAACAGGCTCATCCTGGTCTTGGTGAACCATGCCACCAGGTACCCGGAGGCTATACCTCTGAGGACAGTGACTGCTCTAGCGGGTTCCAAAGCACTGATGGGGATCTTTACCCGTGTGGTGTTCCCCAAGGAGTTAGTATCAGACCATGGTACCAACTTCATGTCTGCATTTATGGGATCCATGTGGAAGGATTGTAGGGTAACCCAATGTGCTTGTTAAAAGGTTCAACAACAGCCTAAAAGACATGATCATGGGCTTATTGGAGCCCTTGAGACAGAAATAGGACTTCCTCCTGTCATGCCTGTTGTTTACATACAAAGAGGTACTGCAGAAGGGGGTTGGATTCAGACCTTTTGAACTTCTGTATAGGTTCCTTGTGGGCCTCTCAGCCTGGTGAAGGAGGGGTGGGAGCAATCTTCCAAAAAAGAACCCCAGAATGTAGTTCGCCACATGCTGGCAGTCTGTACCCAAATAAAGCACTTCTAGAAAAAGGCAAACGAGAATCTAGAAGCCAACCAGGAAGTCACGAAACGGTGTCATGGCCAGAAGGCCACTCTGGTCGAGTTTTAGCCTGGCCAAAAAGTAGGCTTGATGGAGCCTGTGGAGACCAGGGCCCTCCAAGTCACGCCTCAAACCCCACATCGAGAGGCAACCATTCTCCTGGTCATGGATGATGGAGTGGAGGAGGAAAATGAACCTTTCCATGATCCCCTTTCTTCCTAGGAGCAGGACGGGTCAGTGAAGGGTGTCAGCCTCTTCCCTACCCTGACCTTAGAACAACAAAGGGACTGCTGCCAGCTGCTGGGACAGTTTGCCTCTCTCTTCTCCTTTACCCCAGGGCTCACTACATGTGCACCCATCATATTGATACTGGGGACAGTCTGCCAGTGAAGAGTAAAATCTACAGGCTATCTGCTAAGGTGAGAGCCAGCATAAAGGAGGAAGTCTCCAAAATGCTGGTGCTAGGAGGTAATTGTGCCCTTCAACAGTCCTTGTTACAGCCTGGTCATGTTGGTCCTCAAGGCTCCCTTTAAGTACCACACCAGAACTTAGGTTCTCGGTGTATTACTGGGGGCTCAATGCAGTCATCAAGATTGATGCATACCCCCATCTTCCTCGCTGATGAGCTGCCAAGTTCCTCAGCACATTTGACTTAAAGTCTGCATACTGGCAGATTGCCTTGACCTAGGGAGCCAAATAGAGGTCTGTGTTCTTTACTCAGAAGGAAACCTCTAGTCCTAGGAAATGGCCTTAGGGTTAGAGAATGCCCCTGCAACCTTCCAGGCATTGGTCAACCAGGTCCTGGCTGGGTTGGAGAACTTCAGTGCTGCCTCACGAGAAGGCATTGCAGTCTTCAGCTCCAGCTGAGAGTACCATTTGAACCACCATAGGGAAGTGCTTCAGGCTCTGCAGAGGGCAGGCCTGACTATCAAGACCAATGAGTGCCAGGAACCTATGGTCTACATCAACTCTGAGGAGGCTGGGGGCAGCCCCTGTAGGCCAAATCATTCTGGCCTGGGAACCCCCAAAACCCAGACAGAGGTTAAAGCCTTCTAAAGCCTCATCAGATGCTACAGGAGATTTGTCTAGGGGTATGGCACCATTGTTGATGCCTTGACAGAGCTGACTTCTAAGAAGCAGCCTAGACTGGTGATCTGGATGGAGGCGGGCCAGAAAGCTTTTGACACCCTGAAGAAGATCATTTGTACAGGGCCCGTGCTCAAGGCCCCTAACCTTTCCAGAGAATTCATTATGCAGGCAGATACATCGGAGCATGGCTTAGGGGCCATGCTCTCACAGCTAAATGAAGAGGACCTGGATCAACCTGTAGCCTTCATCAGTAGGAGGTTACTTCCCAGGGTACAGAAGTGGAGTGCAATAAGAAAGTGTTTTGGGCACTGAAGAAGTTGAGCCCATACCTGTTTGGAGCTCATTTGTGGGTTCAGACAGACCACAAACCCGTCAGATGGCTAACACAGATGAAGAGTGAACAATCCAAACTGTTGAGGTGGTCCATTTCCCTACAGGGAATGGATTTTATGGTGGAACACAGTCGTGCAACAGACCATGCCAATATTGAATGTCTCTCCAGGTTTTTTAACCTTAGTGATGAGAACTCCCAGAGGTTTGGCAGTTGAACACACTTTCAGCTGAGGGGGAGAGGGGGCACACGTGGTAGACCTGACGTCCTTGGTGTGGTTTTTCCCACTTTTTGCCTTTAACCCTCCTATTTTGCTTACTTCATTTTTTCTGGCCTTAGGATTCTGCTCACTTACCACTGCCAACCATTGCTAAAGTGCCTGTGCTCTCTCCTTTAAACATATAAGTCCCTAATAAAGTAGCCCTTCAAAATATGTATCAGACCTGCCGTTGCAGCTGATGTGCATTTTTAAACTGCTATTTAAATCTGTAGTGGAGACGGGGTTTTATGTGCACACATTGCTATGTTAGCATAAGCGCTTTAGATGTGAAACGCCATCTTGCCACTTTGCTGATTTTGCACACGACACTACAGGTAGCTGTTGTTACAAGTAAAACTGCTTGTTTGCTTTTTCTTCACATGAGAACGGTCTGTTGTTCACATCCCTAGACGTGCACCGCGACCTTAGTCTGAACAGTGTGTGCAGAAGCCGTCAAGGTCAAATAACAATGTATGCTGTTAAATTCAGGTTGATCGGCCCACGCTCTAGACACAACACGCACACAGCTGCAAATATCTGAAACTCGGGTGCCTTTAATATTGCATTTGCATGCATTATTCAGGCACTTGGAGAAAACCTTTCCAGACACAGAGAGCAGTGCTGATCCTGTGATGTCATCCACCTAAGCTGATCTTTGAGGTATGGGGTTCCCCATTCAAACCTAGAGACCTTCTATTAGTTTATAAAACTAGTTTACTAGCCAAGGGAGGGTGGTTCACAACGTATTATAGGACTTGTTTTCCAAATCATTTTTATTATGATTTCTCCCTTCATTTTCTATGGTATTGTAACAATGCTGATGGTTTTGTTTTTAATCATTTGCCTGCTTATTTTAGCCAAAGTACTGCACCTTAGAGCACGTAGTTAAAAATAAACATTTTAACCCCTTGCATGCGGGTTTATCTCTCCCGCTGTGCGGGAGAAATAAACGGCGTTCGCAAACACGACGTCTCCCGGCCGTCGTGCGCACACGCCCACCGTAATGCACGACGGCCGGGAGACGTCGTGCGCACACAAGGGGTTAAACTTTACCGTGTCTCTGATTGCTCTTGTTGTGGACTGATATGAGAATAATAACGAAAAGGTGTTTCTGATTCCCACCATTCCTGAGAGTACTCTAAGTCGCTTGTTCTGGGTTGTCTAATTATTGGTAGCTTTGAGATGATACGGAGAACGAATGAGACACTGATGCTAGTCGGATAGGGGTTCTGGGTACTGAGGTGAGTTTTTTGGTACACCACAATTCACTGAGGTCCTGGTTTCCTATGCATAGTTCTGTGCATGAGCAGAATCCCCGTAACATGGCGCACCTAACGTTTTGGTCTTATGATTGAGACACCTTAGTAGTGCTTATATTTGTCCACAACACCCTCACTCTTGTTTCCGGTTGGCGGGAGTGACGGTTTTAACCTACCTAAATAGTTAATATATAGGTTCTCTCAAGCTTGACAATTAAAAAGGTTTCATTTTAAATTATACCCCTTTGTGCTACAGTTATTATAGATTGTTTTTCTTCTCTGTATCCTTATGGCTGAAGTCGCTATTGCAGCGCATAGTCGCGCACCTCTCCGGCGTCATTTGACGCAGGTCGGGGTGCATGACGATGTGATGGCTATTATCTTTGTAGTGAGTGCCCATGCATCGTTTCCCTATGAGAGTTGTTTTACTCTTGGGTTACCTTGCCGGATGTGAATGCGGATGATAAGACGCTTCATACATACACTCCTACGGTGGTCCCAGCTAATTACACGCCGTGTAGGACGCAGGAAATTCCATTTCTGCTTGGCAGCATCGTATTTGCTTCAATGGCGCCCTCCCGCACACCGTTACACCGGTTCGTTTGGGCCCCTTGTCCATTCCATGGGCCACTTGGCGAGTCTTGGCCGGGTTTATACCACATCTGAGTTATTTGCAAGGCCCACTGGTTGACTTACGTCAACTCCATACCGCCTTGATTACGGTACATAGGGCTTTAGTGCAATACGTTTCTCGCAATATCCAGGTGGGGGCACCTGGAGCTGCGGCGCAACCAGTTGGCCCGGCCAGGATCACTATTAGTCCCGTCATGGTTAATTCGGTAATGGGCAAGCGCCCCCAGAATAAGGACGATATGCCTTTTTGGCGTGCTGAGAAATTTGACCAGCTGGAAGCAGTATTTCCAAAACACAGGATCCTTACCATTAGTTTGCAGAAAGACTTGGTCCCAGAGGTTAATGATTGTTAGTACTGGGGTAAAGTGTTTTCAGCAGTCTACTCGAAGTGCTTCGGCACACCGTCTATGACTGTACTGCCCTCCGTGATCAAGCATGTTCAAGACCAACACGGTCCAGAGGCGGCGGTCAAGTTAGGAATTAGGCTTATCGGTGTGTTCGACATAGTTGCTGATCTCATCCTTGCTAACGTCTAGGAAGATGCGGTTAACTTTCAAGTGTCGAATGAACTGCGCCTCGTCGCCGACGTCGATAAAACCTGACAGTTGCCGAAAATTATTGCGGAGGCTAATAAGACCATTGGCCGCAATAGTTTAGGGCTTAAGCCTTTTGCTAAAACAATAGCGCAACCGCAAACTCAGACGGTTATGCCTCCTAAAGACGACCGTCCAGCTTTTCCTAAACAAAATTGGAAAACTAAGAAACAGGGGAAGCAGCAACAGAAACTGGGGTCTCGGCCCGCGTCACCAGTACAAGTGACTACTGAACGCACATATGAATTGCGCAATCGCACTAGAATTAGGTCTCCGGATAGATTTCAGGTCCCTGAACAACGTTCTCCTCGTTCTTCACAGGAAACATCGGTCTCACAGTCCGGTGGAGGTGAACGTGGCAAAGGTCGGGGTGCCCAACAAGGACGTGAGCAGCCCCGCCCGGCTGACGGTAAAGGCAAGCAGGAAGAGTTTGCACGTAAGCGACCTCCATTTCAGAAAAAGAAGGTTGCTGCACTAACAGCGAGGTATGCCACAGATATTGAGAACACAGCTTCGGAACCTGACATGCGCACTAACGCTGCTCGACAGCGTGGCGGAAGTTACAATAGTGCGGCAAGCACTGCGTCCATATCTGAAGGCGACAGCAACTGATACGTTCATTACTGTAGAAACTGCTGATACTAGAGTGGCTCCCCCTGACAGACTATATGTCATAGTACTTTTAATTGAAAGTGACATACAACGTACTATAAAAGGGATTTTTGGGGAAAATCTGACCTCTACTTATGACATTCTGTTAGCAGAGGTGGACTGGCCCCCAGCTTTTGTTTTGGCTGCTCCCAGAAGGGAGGAGGTAATTATCCCATCTTTTGCGCACTCTGTGCCGAAAGAGCAAGCTTAGAACTTTGCAGAAGAGTGGGCACAGGTGCTTGCTCCGGCGTTATACCGTACTCAGGTTGGGTGGGATAAATTGTCACCTAGCCATGAGATTCTATTACGATCTATGCCGCAGCCACAACCCCAATATCCCATGCGCCCTAGAAAACCTTGAACAATTGGAATATCAAAGTGTAATTGAAATGTGTGTCACCCATGAATAATCCTCTTTTCACTGTAACCAAACCTGATGGGTCGTACCGCCTAGTTTTGGATTACCGGCATTTGAACTCTCATTGTCGGACCTGTGCGGTACAGAATACCCACAGTTCTGCCCTCGTTGATAGTCTCGTGAGAAAAAGGTTTAAGACCACACTTGACATCTCCAATGGCTATTTTAGCCATAACCTGTTGTCTATTAGTAGTCAATGGACAGCCTTTACTTCAGGCGGCAAACAGAAACAGTTTAAAAGATTAGCCATGGGCTACAAAAACAGTCCAGGTGTCTTTGCTGCACGTGTAGTCTCTCTGTTAGAGAGCATTGACCCTGATGCTTACTCGTATGTTGATGATATCTATCTCACAGACGACGAATTATGGCCGCATCTGTGTTGCGTTGACCGCAAATTCAACTTTGCAAAATCACACATTGCAGAATATACAGTGTTGTTTTTGGGCTATGAACTCAACAACGAAGGTCGGGGTTTAGCACCTCACTTCCTGGAGAAGTGCGCTTGTTTGCGCGCTCCAACAACTCTGAAAAAACGACAATCTTTGCTGTTTTTTTTAAATTTTGGGTGCACTTATATTCCCGATTATGCCCAACGTATCAAGCCACCATATGCCTTGGTACAACCAACTTTTTCCAAATCGAGCTGGCTGCCAGAACATACAGCTATCCTGCAATTTTTGCAGGCTGATCTTCTTGCTTCTAAATACTTACTGATAACCACACAAACCTGGTAATAAGAATTGTGCCCGGCGCAGTGGGTTTCACGTAATTAACGTTCAATGAGGGCGACACAGTCCCTATTGCTTACAAGTCACATCTGTACACTTCGGCTGAAATGCGTTTTTCCACTGTTGAAAAAGTCTTCACTGCAGTGCAGATGGCGATTCTGAAAGAGAGAGCGCTGTAACAAGGGAAACGCATGTTGGTTGTCACACCGTATCCTACCCTAGAGGCAGTGACAAAAGCCAGTGTACCAAATTCTAAAGCTTTGCACCCACGTTGGATACAATGAGCCACTTCTTTGACGTCTCCGGATGTCACTTACATCTTTGGTGCCTCATTGCAGACTCAGGAGTATTTGCAGTATGAATTTGTTCATCCAGCTCCTCTGTCTTTGCGCCCACTTGAGGATTACCATTGTGTCATTTACACTGACGGTTCGGCACAACCGGCGACGGATTCTAAGCATGCTTATTCGGCGGCCTGCGCAATAGTGGCGGGTACTTTTGTGAATGGTGAATTCAAGTCTGATGTCGTGCACAAGCAGACATTGGGTGATCGTACCTCCAAGTTGGCAGAGCTTCGTGCTCTGGTGCTTGCACTGGAGTTCGCTGACCCGCGAGTGACTACTCTTATAGTGAGTGACTCTTTTTACTGTGTTCAGTCTTTCAATAACAATTTGTTCTTTTGGTCTCAAAATGAGTATCGTGATTCCAAAGGTAGCACAATCATGCATAAAATGCTTTGGGTTCAAGTCGCAGAACTTAAACAACGTCTGCCGCTCGTGAATGTGATTCATACTCTTGGGCACTAACGCGTAGGTGTCCACGCTGTTGGCAACAGTTTAGCTGACGAGGCGGCGAAAACAGCAGTGGCAACATATCTACTAACAGCAGTTACAAGATCCAAAAGTAAGATTGATGATGACATATTTGCAGCTATTGCTGCTACAGAGAAGGGTGATAATTACCCTCGGGGTTTCCCTTCTAAATACTCTTATCATTTAAGTCCTGATAAAGTTCCCTATGTGAGAATTAACGATGTTGGTGACAGATTGATTCCCAACGCGGACTGCAGACTTTTTACTTGATAACAGCCGCTCACGAAGGTATGGCTTCTGCTCATGCCGGCGTTCCTGCGACTGTTACTATCTTACAACAACGTTACTGGTGGCGCGGATTGTATAAACAGACTCGTGCTTATGTCCTTAATTGTGACATTTGCCAGCAGATTAAACCTTCGACTGCTGCGCGTCCACCACAAACACAGTTGTACATATCTAATAAACCACTTGGGTGTGTTTATTTAGATCACTGCGGTCCTTTCTCCTCTGATACTGCTTTTAAGTACATCTTAGTTGCAGTGGATTCGTGCACACGTTTTCTATGGGTCTGGCCACAACGGAGTGCTGATGCTCGAACTGTCATCAGGGATTTGCGTGTCTTTGTGGGAATTTTTGCATGTGGTACCCTTCATTCTGACCAGGGTCCAGCGTTCGCCTCTAAGGCGTACAAGGATGCCATGAGATCTTTGGGGGTCCAAGTCAAATTTTCCTCTCCATACTGGCCTAAGGGCAATAGCATTGTGGAGCGAATGAACAGTGACTTTAAGCAATCCCTGACAGCTAGGGTTTTAGGTACTGGCAGGAACTGGTTGGCCCATTTGTATAGCGTTCAACGTGCACTTAATAATCTCCCTAGACGGTCTCTGGGTGGGCGGACCCCATACGAAATGCTCTTTGGCATAAAGATGTTTGTCCTGGACCTTGGTCTAGACAGTGGTTTTGGCCGCACCCTTTGACATAGATGATCATTCTGCTGTATTAAAGAATCTACAAGAGACGCGAGACAGTCTTGCAAAGGAACACTTGCCCTCCACAACTGATGCTGCACTTCAGATTCCGGTAGCTAGCTGGCTACCTCGAGTTGGTGACCTGGTCCGTGAGAAGGTGGAGAACAAGAAGGAGTTCGGCCCCTCTTATCGTGCACCGGTTCCAGTGCTTGGCGTACAGGGTACAAGAACAGTAATTTTACCTCCACTTCCTGGTCGCAAGGATAGCAAGTACATCTCCATTGACAATGTCAAACTACAACGAGTGGCCAATTCTTCGTAGTACGACTCCAGCGGTCTCTTGTCCAGCAATGCTGAGAAATTCTGTTTTGGCTCCGGCAAATCCCAACAGGCCTGACATTGCCATCAAGATGCATACAGTTACTAATCCTTTATTAACTCCACCGGCTGGTGGTCCAGTTGAAGATACGGAGTATGCCTATCCCACAGATGTGTCGTTGCCTGGTGTGCAATCAAGTGCAGTTGACCAGTCACACTTTTCATTGGACACTAATTCTACAACATCGAATGCCCCATTGAAAATTTATATTTTTGCTGTTTGGTTTAAAAGACATTTTTTAATTCCCCCTTGGACTTACATTTGGCTGGTGCTCATATCTATTTTTTTGTTTATGTCGATTGGATTTATGGTTGTATTTTTTTGTCTAGTAAATGGACACTATCTCACCGAAAGATCTGCAATTAGATTAATTGATGGAACTTTGGCACCCCACTCCTCGTCACACATCCTGAAGAGAGACCAGACTTTTGTGAATATTACTGCCTGGCCTGTGTTAGATGGGATTGTATGGGATGCTGTAAAATTTCAAATTCATGGTCCCTCAGAGGTGATTAATGTCCACAATGTACTTTCTATGGGGGTTGTTGTGAAACAAAACATACGCTCTGATGATTGGGATGTCCAAGCGGTAGAGGCTCTTTTTTCTGATTTAAAATATTATGCTGCTTTTGATGCTGAAGATTTGTATTTAGACACAGCAAATTATGGAGAGTTGTTTTGCTACCAACACTATGGCAATCACTTCCTGCATAAAGCAAATACATTTAAAAATATCGTCAATTATACACAATGGGAACATTGTCCAGCACCAATTGAAGGTAGCTCCAAAACTCTAGTGAAACAATTTACATATTTTACTGATTTCAGTGTATCTGAACCTGAAGCCTTTTATTTTAAAATGGCTGCTGAGTCAGCTTCCAAAGTCAGACTGACCCACTCTAAATTGTTGTACTCGAAGTCCTTTATGGATGACTTAGCTATAGGGGGCTATGAGCTGTGGAAAGATACCATTGATCTTAAATATGTTTGGGGTTCTAAAGCTTGGCAGGTACAAGGCACAGAAGCACTGCATCGTGCATCCCTTATCCCAAACCACATCTTATTTTTGAATTCTACTATTTTTCAAACCACCTGCTTTGGATTGGCTACTTTTAAAAAACTGAATTCTCCTACTATTCCTAATCTGGGCGCATATCAAAATTGGTATAATCACACAGAATTGTCCCTTGATGAATTACAGTCATTCATTACTAATACATCCATCAACATTTCCAACTTAGATCCTGAAGGATGGTTAATATGGCAGAAAAGTTCAGATTCCTGTCAACATCGTTTTCTGGGTCTATACCCCGGCTATACACAGGTTAGGGTGGACCCCCGATTTGAATCTTCCCATTCTGTTACTACCCATTCTGTAGGAAAGTTATGTCAGACCTGGCTGTAACATTCCACCTTGGCATCAGTTAAACTTCATTTATCCAAATTGAATGACAAGGTAGACTTGAATGATTTTGTTAGAGGCCCTGTGGGTGGCAGGTCCAAAAGATGGGTGTATGCTTTTTACAACGAAGTTTGGAAATTATCACAAATTGAAGCTGCTTCTAGATTAAGGGCTATTGATCAAGCCGATTTAGAAAAAGTGCTAGCTGTCATCGATAATAGAATTAACACCCTTTCTTCCAGAATGTACATGTTAGATAATATTGTTTCATCTGTTGTGGATATTGTTCAGGATGATATGTCTGTTTTATACCATGGTCAAAATCAGTTGTGTTCTATAATGCAGTTTGCATGGACTTTACCAACATTGAAGGCTGGGAAAGTTCCCTGGGAATACATGAACACATCATCTTTATTCCTGCAGTTTAATCTGACTGCTAAACAACAGTTCATGTACATGAAAGATCCGACATGCTCATTATTGCATATTGAAAAATTGGACCCTTTACCATTCTCTGTGGCTGATTTGAACTCAGCTGTGTGGCTTATCCATGGATTGATCACTTTACCATTCCATTGTTTAAGTTCAGTTCATGTATGAAATACTATGGTTTAGGCAGGTACGAACCATTGGGTACCGCTTTCCTGCATGAAGTTTGGTCACTCCCATTTACATACGGATGCCTGAGAGAGGGTAAAGAGGTTCATTTAAAAGGAGAGGAATGCACTTCCACACCTGATCACTCAGTAGTCTGTAGGAACATCCAATTGCATGGCGCATGCAATGTTCACGCACCGAATTTAGCTTGCATTCTGAAGGGAAATCCTGTGCCAGCGATTACACCAACTTTTACGTTATTGGCTAACGGTAGATATTTGCTTTTAAATAATGAGGCATGCTGCGGGATGCTAGTGGGTATTCCGTACATTGTAACTGTCTCACAATGCGTAGTCTGTTGTAAAAATGTCCTTTTACTACCCCCGCATGGGAGACTAGATGTATCCATCTGGCCTTCCATCCCAACCTTGAAAGCAGAGTTCAACAAGATGAGCAGAATAAGGGCTCTATTGTCTCAAAAAGAAGTCGCTCTGACTTCCTTGTGTGAAACATTTGTCCTTCACGTAGCAAACACACGCACCAAGGTGCATGCGCTTTTGAATACTGATCCCCCCTTCATTTCGGTGCTCTGATTCATACTATTTTCAATGCCTCGTCAACAACTGGCTTGGTGCATTTTTTCAAAGTTGTGGGCTCCGACCTCGTGACCTCCTTCCAAACAATATTTTGTGTGATACCAGCATTTTTTCATTCTATTTTTTCCAGCGTCTTCGGCAAGCTTCCGTTGATTCACGCCCTGACTGCTGGTGTGCTCCTGTTGGTTTGCTTGCTTGGCAATGGCTGCACGATCTGTATCACACGACAGCCTGGCCCGGCTGCTTCAACTGCGCAACCGGATGCTTGATTACTATGGAACATTACCACTGGCCACTTTGAGCGTAGCCTATGGATTATCCTTCTGGTTCTCATACTTTACTTGCGTGCAACCTGTTTTCCATTGCCTAGATTGTCCATTCGAATGAGCTCTGGATTTGTGCCTGTCGAACACGGTGTCTCCTGCCCCGGATTATGATCGACTAATGAGTCCCTTAGTGGCTCATGAGTTGGCCTGTTCTGGTATCGGGATTATGGCCTGTGGAGCGGCGCATGGAGTCCTAGGGAATTGGGATATATATGCGGCAGCATATGAATTCTTAGCGAGAAGTTATCTTGAACAACACGCAAGTTGTCCTCTGATGGTGCTAGAGGCTCTGGTTATCGAAGAACATGTGTGTTCATTTCCTTTACTTGACTGGATGGCTGACTCTTTTACTGAACATTATAATGACTTCCTCTTGGAGGCAGTTGCAACTTACTGTGCCTACATGTTGATGTATTGAATTAGCAGTTGTCCATCTTCCGCACGTCCTAATCCAAATTTTTAAATTTTCCTTTTTTACTCCACATTGGCATGTGTAACACCCATGAGAAACGTTTAAATTTTTTATTTTTTACTTTTTACCAACTCATTTTTCGAACTTTCACTACCATTTATATGGCTTGTCAATACATGCACTTGGTTCTGTCTCGTTAGAACTTGAACGTTGCATTCCTACATTGCTTCCCTATTTCTATTCATGGTCCGATCAAGGGAGGGCGTGGTGGAGACGGGGTTTTATGTGCACACATTGCTATGTTAGCATAAGCGCTTTAGATCTGAAACGCCGTCTTGCCACTTTGCTGCTTTTGCACACGACACTACAGGTAGCTGTTATTACATGTAAAACTGCTTGCTTGCTTTTTCTTCACAAATGAACGGTCTGTTGTTCACATCCCTAGACATGCACTGCGACCTTAGTCTGAAAAGTGTGTGCAGAAGCCGTCAAGGTCAAATAACAATGTATGCTGTTGAATTCAGGTTGATCAGCCCACGCTGACACAACATGCACACAGCTGCAAATATCTGAAACTCGGGTGCCTTTAATATTGCATTTGCATGCATGATTCAGGCACTTGGAGAAAACCTTTCCAGACACAGAGAGCAGTGCTGATCCTGTGATGTGATTTACCTAAGCTGGTCTTTGAGGTATGGGGTTCCCCATTCAAACCTAGAGACCTTCTATTAGTTTATAAAACTAGTTTACTAGCCAAGGGAGGGTGGTTCACAACGTATTATAGGACTTGTTTTCCACATCATTTTTATTATGATTTCTCCCTTCATTTTCTATGGTATTGTAACAATGCTGATGGTTTTGTTTTTAATCATTTGTCTGCTTATATTAGCCAAAGTACTGCACCTTAGAGCACGTAGTTAAAAATAAACATTTTTAACTTTACCGTGTCTCTGATTACTCTTGTTGTGGACTGATATGAGAATAATACCGAAAAGGTGTTTCTGATTCCCACCATTCCTGAGAATACTCTAAGTTGCTTGTTCTGGGTTGTCTAATCATTGGTAGCTTCGAGATGATATGGAGAACGAATGAGACACTGATGCTAGTCGGATAGGGGTTCTGGGTACTGAGATGAGTTTTTTGGTACACCACAATTCACTGAGGTCCTGGTTTCCTGTGCATAGTTCTGTGCATGAGCAGAATCCCCGCAACAAATCTGGCAGAATAAAACTAAAGCCAGGCCTAAACCTTCCTTTCAAAAGCATATAAATCACACTTAGGGTAGGCCCTAAACAGACCCTAGGGCAGGGTGCATTGCATTTAGAAAGTTGTACATGTACCTTTAAGTTTCACATGTCCTGGTAGTGAAAAACGTTTAAATTAGTTTTTCACTACTGTAAAGCCTACCTCTTCCATAAGATAGCATTGGGTGACTTTATTACATTGAATACGTGAAAGCCTTTCCTTCGGGATAGGTAATAATGTCATGTTTGGTCTCTAATTGAATGTGTAAAACCCTCTGTAATGGTAAAGCCACCTGGGCCTGATGTGATCTCTAGGGACTTATTTAAAGAGAACACAGGGTTTTGGTCCCCCTACTTACAAATGTTATAGATTCTGCTGGGAAGGTTGGAGTTCCATCCTCCTAGTGCAAGTCTATAATTGTGCCAGTTTTTAAAACAGGAAACGCCCATGACCAGAGGTGCTGTCGCCCAATTTCACTTATTAATTCTGTCACCAAGTTAATTGGGAGAATCACACTGGACAGTTTGCTTCTTTAGGCTACGGAGAAGAATATTCCCTCCCTGGTTCAGTATGGTTTTAGGAAGGACCTTGGCACTATAGAACTATGTTTAAATCTTCACATCCTTGTGTCCCAATATAATTTTGCCTAGAGTAGTTTGATCCAGTTGGCATTTATGGACTTCATGGATCTTCATTTCTATGCCATACATTCTTCCCCTAGTATTATGTCCCCTGCTGCTCAGCCAGAGTGACTGTGATGTAATTAGAATGCTGATGTGTGCCTGGTTGAGTGAATGTCCATTGGAGTGTGTGGGCCGAGCAGCAAGGATGCTGCTCCCGATGGGGCTTCCTTACTACCATCTTTACCTGTAACCTGAGGCTCCTACCTCGTGAATAAATGTTATCCTGTTTCACCTATACTACTGGCTACTGTGCATCATCGCAACGATTGGAGAAAAAACCTGCTTGTGGAAGGAACTTTTGGATACTACGAGTTGAAGAACTGCTAAACAGACTAACATGAAGATTAAAATAAATGAAATTGAAGCTGGAAGTAATCTTAACTGCCCTAAAAGCCCCACCGGAGTCCTTTTCACTGGACAGCCCATAAACAACATAAATATAGGGTGTTTCATTTGCTTAACATAAGTGTACATCACTACACTTAATCAGGGATCAATACTCAATAACATTACATACAAATGGCCCATACACATTCACCCAACTCATGAAATCCCTGTTGCGCTGGGGGTCAAGTTTCAATGACGTGATCAGTTGTTTCCTTTAACAGGTTCATATTTAACATTTCTACATACATAACTGAACCTGTATATCAACTCTCTTTCCTCTGGTCGATAGACCATTAGTTGAGAAGTTGATGGTAATAATAGTACTATGTTATGTTATGTTATGTTATGTTAAAACAATTTATCAAGCGCACAGCGACTCCAGCGAAGGAGCATCCCGGCGCCGAGACAAGGAGCAGTTACAACACAACAAGGAGAATACTACAGCAAAGAGGGACAAAAACAGGATACTAAAATAAGAAAGTTTTTATGAGTCTGCGGAACGTCAACAAGTCCTCTATCAGCCGAATTTCAACTGGAAGGGTATTCCAGATTGACTATCTAACTATCAAGTTAGCTAAATAATCACAGACTCTCCGTAAGATTAATATAGTTTATCGTGAAATAATGTGCAATTAATGCTCATTGCATACAGGTTACAAGGCAAACAAAGAAATCTCACAAAGAGGGAGAGAAAAACATCAGCAAAATGCAAACAAGTGTTACACTCATCAAATGAACGATATGCATATTGAGGAGTGGATAGATGAAGAGACATAAGTTTCAGAGACAAAAATGCATTTGCAAATGATTATGCAAATTTCAGAGACATTAAGCTATACTAACCCAAGATATTCAGTAGAAAACTACCCCCTTGGCCATAAGGGATAGCGGGGATCCCCCGAGTAAAGGTTCAGGGAACTAAGAATTTAGGACAGGAATAGGAAAACGTGTAGGCCTCAATCTGGATACAGCAAGTCGACGGACAGCGATGATATCCCTCTCTCTAGCTTCTCAGAGATGCTCCCTAAAAACAACACCCCTAAAGGCACCCCAGTTATACCCTAAAACCTACATGTCCAACAACCCACAACAGTTGAAACAATTCATTAAACTCAGCTTCTCATTGGATGGTTTAGGGGGTGTTCAATCACACCACCAGAATCACATACATAATTCTACACTCTTCTTTGTTTTTACATCGTTCCCATTACGTGATCCTCGACTTGTTCATTTATTCATGATACATGTAACAATTTCATCGTTAGATTTGCCTTTCTGCTACATCTGTGGAAGAAGTCTTGGGTCCCATGGCCAGTCTCGTCTCCTGGCAGACAAACAATGTTTTCATAGCTGATCAACTTTGGCTTTTCGCACTCTTCTGCAGCGCTCAGCTTTTCTCTCTATTCATTGGGTTATTCATGCTTTCCTCTAGCCCCCATCTACCATGTCAATTTTAGGAAAATGCAGGCCCATTTAGCTCAATTTGATGAATAAAACATAAGCATTTATTAATTACATGAAAATGCACTTTTCACTGTTTACCACCCACCTTTGCACTATCACCTGTTAATATTTTTCTTGGCAAAGCTTTAAGCAAAAGCGGCATTACTTATTGTTATTCTTAATGTAAGATACAAGATACGAAATGCGGCCTAGTCATGCATGATTTTTTTTGCTTCTTTCAAAGTGCAATGTAAAATGCGGCCTAGTCCTTTCATGCATTAGTTCACATTAGTGCATGCATGTGCAAAGCGGTTTTATGTGATCTGTATGTTAATTTCCACTGCACAGTTAGTAGGTATTACGGGGGTGTCAATTTGAGCAGTTTTTCTTTTTGCAAAACCCTGCTCTATCAATCCCCCTTCTGATGGCTTTTTTGGGCCATCACAAAATACCCATCATAACAAGTGCCATCCTTATTTTATCTAAAGTTCAGTATTCTTTTTTTCTTTTAATCATTCTTTTGTCTAAATCTTTCATCTTTTCATAGTAATTTCTTTTCATATCTTCTTATTCTATCTCATCTCTTTTTCTCTTTCTTGCTCTTTGTTTGTTATTTGATTCGGTCATCTCTTTTCTTCCACGTCTACACTTACAACATTTATATATTGTTATTATTACTAAGGCTACTACAGCTACTGAAATGTTTGGCATTATTATTTTTCCTAATTAGCTACTCCCAGAAGTAGAAAACCATTCAACTACAGAAGAGAAACTCTTACCAAGTCTCTCCCAGACACCATCAACCTCCAGTTGGGTCAAATCTTCATGTAATTTCATAATATTCTTAATATTACCCTCTATACCTTTACTTTTGTCTGGGATATAAGTACAGCAGTGTTGAATTTTCAACATACTCCAGACTCCACCCTCTTTTGTCAATAAGATATCAAGGGCAAGTCGATTTTGTAAAACCATTGATCTGATTGCAACCATTTCGGTGTCAATCATCAAGAACCGACCAGCAGTATCTGTTGATAAATGATCAACCACTGTGGACAATTTTTGAATTTTATGTGAATTCAGAATGACTCCAACTGATGGTATCAGTGCACCCAAAGATGTCAACTATTATTTCTGAGAAACTCGCTCTCTTATTATGTGTTATTCCTTGTTTTACTTCATTGATTCAGTTATTATTTCTATCTACGTGATAGATTTTTGGAAAAACAATTCCAAAATAATAACTGCCATACCAATGTGCAGGCAACCTGTAGTAGGCGTTCTTACCACACACATAATAGACTCCTGGGAAAACAGGATCAGTTCCACTCTTTAATCCCCATCCTCCAGTAATTTGGAAAGTATGCTCACACTCACTAGTACCAATGAAATAATTATTATAGTTAATTTTTAGTCTAAGCAAACAGATTTTCCCTTTTTGATACCAATCCAGGGACATTGCAGTGTATGTCTTGCCTTTCTCGTAATTTCCCTCTCTAAATGCCCACAGTAGTACATGTGACTTCTGTTCAGCAGCCTTTCTTTGGAAACTTTCTCTTCAATTTTCTACCATATCTATGAACACCTTTTCTTCAATCTGCAAACTACATGTTAGATTATGTTTATAAGCATATTCTATATCTAGTGTCTTGGTAATATGGAAAGAATTTCTCATATAACGTGCATTTTTACTACCTAGAACCTTGTTCAGCTTTTTTATAACAGGTATTTCTGAAAATTCTAAATCTATATTAGAATAACGATACTCCAGCTTCCCCGTTACGTAGAAAAGGCTGGTTAAAACACTACACGACACACTATATGTTAAAGGTAGGTGATGGTAGGTCACCCCCTCTGAGACAGATGAAGGTAATTGCATGCACACGTGAGAATGACTCACATTCATTGTGTTAACATACTCATACAGCAATTTAGTAAAAATATTTAACGAGAAATCCCTAATTGAATTATCATGATAATAAGTACTTCCATCTTTTTGTTCTATATTAGTATTAGGAGTTTCTTTAGTAACATCATGCACTCTTTCACGTATTACATCATTAGTATGTTTCCGTTATTAGCTACCATTAGAATAGGTACAATCACAGTTAATAATAACCACATAAATGTTAGTAAAAAGACACTACGTAAGCAAGCTTTGATACATCTACGTTTTAGGCTAGATTTTGGATGTTCAGTCACTGTTGCTTTGGCAATTTTGTATTCTACCAAACAATAAAAAAATATAAATCTATAAAACTCTGAACTTTGCTGAAAAAGAATTCTGAAAACTAGTGTAATCCTACACTTGAAAGCCTTCTTTCTTCTTTACCCCTTTCTTTAATTTCTTTCTTCAAGTCTTTTGAGTCTGTCAGTCTCTTCATTTTGACTGCAAATGTTGCATTGTAATTTTTCACAGTCCTTTTAAGGTGGTTTCAATTTGCTTTCATCAATTTGCTCTGTGTTAGTACTATCTTTTTCTTCACTTTGATCTGTGCTCTCAATTTCTTCCAATATTACATAAGTTAATTCTGGTGTTGTGTATTTCTTGCTTGGAATTCTTACTCTCTTTGTTTTTCGTACTGAAGCTTCTTCTGACTCTTCCTGTTCTGTTTGACTTGAGACCTCATTAATTTGCTCTGGCCTTCTCCTTGACCTTCTCCTCACAAGAGTGTATTTCAGTCTTTTCACTCCACCTGGCCAATTGTCACCTTTTCTTGGTCTCTTAGTTTGAACCACTTCTTCACCTTCTTTCTGTGGCTCACAGGTTCTTTTACTTGGCCTTTCTTTTATTTGTTCTTCTTCTTGACTTTCAGTAGCTTCCTTTTCTTCTGTTTCAACAGCAGTTTTACAAGACCCAGTAGCTGGTGCCCACTCTACTTGACGTGTGCTTGGCTGTTCATCATCTGTTTGTTCTTCAGAATCTGTCACTTTAGATTCTTCAGCTTCACACACTTCAGCCTGTGGTCTATTTCTTTGGTTTACCAGTTGCTGCTCTTCTTGTCTTTCAAGTGGACTTGAGACTCATCTGGTATGACTCGCATGAATCCAATTTGGCAAGCCACCACACTTTACTGTTGTCGTCGTCACCAGAATTACTTGGTAAAGTCCATTCCACCTGGGTTCTAAACATGATTTCCTCATGTATTTCTTCATGAGAACCCACTCTCCAGGACTCAGAACATCAGCTTTATTCGGCTGTGTTGTAGTTGCATTTTCTCCAACCTGGTGAGACACAAAACGCACCAGATCGGCCAATCCTCTACAATAATCAAGCACTAGATCATCAGATATATTCATCAGTTCGTTCACTGGTACAATCGCTTGTCTCATTGCTCTTCCCATCAGGGCTTCATGGGGACTCATCCAGTCTATTTATCAGGAATGCTTCTAAGACTCATCAATACAAGGGGTAAAGCATCAGGCCATCTCAGTGTTGTGGATGCACACACTTTTCCTAACCTAGATTTTATTGTGCCATTTATCTGCTCAACCACTCCAGATGCTTAGGATCAATAGGCATAATGCAGTTTCTGCTCTATTTGTAAAGCTGCACAAATCATCTGAATTATCTCATTATTAAAATGTGTTCCTCTATCTCTCTCTAAAGTGACTGGAAATCCAAATCTTGGAAACAACTCTGTTAAAAGTAGTTTTGCAACAGTGAGACTATCGTTCCTTCTCATTGGATAGGCTTCCACCCAGCGAAGGGAACAAGCAAACAACAACCAAAACATATTTTAGTCCACTACACGGGGGAAGCTCGATAAAATCCAATTGGAGTCGGGTGAATGGTCCTGCTGCCTTTCAAATTCATCCCCAACCAACAACTGTCTTTCTGCCTGGATTTTGTTGCTGACAGGTGGCGCACCTCTGGCACAGACTCTCTGCAATGACCCTGAGTTTTGGGTTATTCCTCATCACTTGCCTCTTCGTGCAACTGTCTAATTTCATCCCAAGTTTCAAAAGAAGAAGAGAACATTAGATGGCAATTGGTATTTTCTTTTTCCATCCCTCTGTTTAGGGCTATTAAATTTCATACACAGAAACGCGCTACCTGATCTGCGTATCTGTCACCTTTCGGCACATAATCATATCCTCACTTATGTGCGGAACATTTGACAATTGCCATCCTTTCGGGCAATTGCAAGGCATCCAATAAATCTTTCACAGTTTTGCTGTTCCTGATTGGGGAACCTGAAGAAGTCAGAAATCCCCTTTGCATCCACAACTGACCAAAGTCGTGGACAATTCCAAAACCATATTGACTTTCAGTAAATATGGTTACCCTAAGACTTTTGGCAATTTTGCATGCTCTAATTAGAGCTATCAATTCAGCAATTTGTGCAGAGTTTACCCCTTTTAGACAGGATGCTGCTAAAACTCCCACTATGGTGCATACAGCATATACAGAACACAATACACCTTTCTCATTCCTCAAACACGATCCATCAACAAACATAATACAGTCTGGTTCTTCTAGTGTGGTATCCTCTATGTCAGGCGTGGGTTTTGTGCACAATTCTGTCACATTTGAACAATTGTGATATGCCTCATCTCTCACTTCCTCACAATATGAATTTGGTAACAGGGTTGCCGGATTTACGGTTGTGCACCTCACCACAGTCACATTTTCAGCACCCAAAATCACTCTTTCGTACCTAGTCAGCCGACTATAGGTCATATATTGCGTCCTCGTCCATGTCAAAAGAATCTCAACAGAATGTGTCACAAATACCTTGACTGGATGTCCCCTCACACTCTGTTCCAGACTCACACAAGTAGCAGCTACTGCTTTCAAACAGGCTGGCAACACTGCAGCCACTGAATCCAAAGTAGCAGAAAAATATGCTACTGGACGTCGTGCCATTCCATGTTTCTGAGTTAAAACTGAAAGTGTACACCCATCTCTTTCACAGCAGTACAACGCAAAATCCTTTGCATAATCTGGCATTCTCAGCGTAGGTGCTCGACAAAGACTGTTTCGCAATTTAGTAAAAGCTTCCATACTTTCATCATCCAAGAGAATCGGATATTTCACATCTTTTCGTGTCAACTTCTGTGAAGGTTTTGCAATCACTGAGAAACCACTGATGCACTGTCTGCAGTATCTAACCATTCCCAAGAACATTCAAACTTCTGTCTGAGTTTTGGGTACGTTCATTTGTTTAATCACACTAATTCGTTCTGGTGTCACCTTCCTGACTTCTTTTTCTATTTTGTGTCCTAGGTATTGGATTTCCTTTTTACAAAATTGAAATTTTGCTGTTGACACTTTGTATCCATCTTCTGCCAAATGGTTCAGTAAGGCAATGGTATATGTCATACATGCCTCTCGTGTCTTTGATGCCACTAATAGGTCATCAATGTATTGAACCAAAACTGAATTTCCTGGCATGATCAAAGTCTCCAAACACCTTTTCAGAATTTGATTAAAAATTGAAGGACTCTCCGTGTACCCTTGAGGTACTCGGCACCATGCCAAAACACGGTCTCCGAAACAGAATGCAAACAGATATTGGCTTTCTGGATGTAAAGGAATCGTGAAAAATGGTTGACACAAATCAATCACTATGTACCATTCAGTATCGCAGGAAATTTGGTAAAGAATCACTGCTGAGTTTGGCACTACTGGACAACAGGGTACTACAATCTTATTAATTTTTCTTAAATCCTGCACTATTCTGTATTTTCTACTGGGCTTTTTAATTCCTATTATAGGCGAATTACAAATACTGCTCAATACTTCTTTCAGAATTCCCTGCTCAATCATTTGGTCAATCACAGGAGTGACTCCTGCAATTACTTCCGAACTCATTTTGTATTGAGGTGTGTTTGGATATATGGCACCCTCTTTCACAGTAATGTGAATAGGATCTACATTTGTCATTAGACCAATCTCCTTTCCTGTAAAATCCCATACGTCCGACCTTACTGTACTCTTTAATTTTTCTGGCAAATCATCCACTTCCATCCCTTGCTTCGCTAACATCATCTTGAATGCGACATCCTCATCAGGTGTCTGAAAAGCAATACCATCTGGCGTACAATAGATGGTACAATTCATCTTACATAGTAAATCTCTCCCTAAGAGATTCACCGGACTCGTGTCACATATGTCAGGACCCTCTAGTCTTCGCAGAAGCAGAATGGATGATGCTCCCAATGCCCGCCCACTGGTGCAGTCGCGCCACTCTACTGAGCAACAGAGCAACGTCACCAATAGGGGGGAAAGGGGAATGGGAAAGAGAAGAGACACTCTTTCTTCGGCTACCACCCTCGTACTTCTCCCTGGACTCTTCTATGTTGAAGTTCCTGGATGCTCAGAGGGTGCTTAATTCACAAAGGGAAAGAGAACATAAATGCAACTACAATCTCTCTACTATGTACCCGAAGTGTACTTAAATTCTATGTTCTCCCTACCCGTTTCAGCAGGAGTTAATGCCTCTCTTCTATATTTTCTGTGTTGAACAATGTGAAATGTTCTGTCTTAGGTTGTGCTGGATATCTGAAACTAAAGAGATATTACATGAGCTTTTCTTAACCAAACCTACTACTAAGTATGTGTGCAACTCTAACATTTAAATACCTTCTATTTCAAACAGTTTTGTTTTAATAGTTCATTCCATTAAAGTCTTTTGTTGGTGATGGTTCTTCCTGGAATTCTTCAGACTTTAGCCCAGGCTTTGCATTACTTGTTCTTTACGCGCAAAGAGGTACAAGGTAGGGAAAAGAGGGAGTAAAGTAAAAAGGGAAAGCGCAACTGAGGGGACAGAAGGACTACCTTGGTGTGAGGTAGGAAGAAGTCTGCAGAATGGTGCAATTTGAAGCAAGCGCTACTTTCTTGGTTGAATCTTACTTGGTATGAGAGTTCCCAGGAGAGTTGCTCTGACTCTGTAGCTCAAACGTCCTTCAGGAGTACTCTGGAAACTGAGGAGATGCGCCTTGGCTGGTGCGCTCACTCGAATGGCGGAAGCGCTGTAATTCTGCTGAGGCCAAGGTATTGAATAACTTAGTTCAAATTTTCTGAGACTCACGCAGCGAGCGCTAGTAAACGCTCACGCGACTACTTATTTAGTGCTCTGAGGCTTTGAAAATGAGCGTGAGTAGAAGCTCACGCGACTAAGAATTCCAATATTCTGAGACTCTGACAGCGAGCGCTAGTAAACACTCACACGACTATGAATTACGTTCTCTCCTTCAACATAAGCTGAGGAGAAACGGAGGAAACGTGTGAACGCTAACGAACTTCAGTTGAAGTGCGCAACAGTGATTGCGCACACTTCCCTTAACCACTAGACTGCACAGGTGCTTACAGAGAGTCTGATTAGGGGCTACAAAAGCAGCGGCCATCTTGTAACGGCAACTTAAAGCTAAAGTAAGTCATCCCAAAGGTTTACCAGACAGGGTTTGACAATGACCCTTGCCTTTTTCAAATTACTGCGCTGATTCTTATGCATTACTGTGGCAACCATGAACTTCCTAACAACATACCACGAAACAATGAATGTCTCTGAAACTCCCAATATGAACTTCTATTGGATTTGTGACTGGTGTTGTAATATGCTTATTTGAGACTCCTACAACTTGTATAGTTTCTCCCGAGAGGGGTAGGTTCGGATTTTCAGCTGCTCTGACAGTAGAATGGGTAGCACCAGTATCCACTAGGAATGTAATATCATTACCTTCCAATTTTCCGTCAACAAATGGACCTGACTGATCTACTGCCAAAGATGCACCAAGCACGCACTTTTCCTCCCCCCTCAGGCACCGTCATTGAGATGAGTCTGAATCACTCTCATTGCACTGCAACAAGTATTGCGGAACCATTTGCACATTTTGATTCTTACCAACTTCACCTCAGTGAAATTCAGTGTTCGCACTGAACCTCTACACTTGAGCATTTACATTATTTGGCATAGGAGCGTGTGGCACTTGTAACTGTGGAGGAACTACCTGCTGCTGCTGCTGCTGTTTGTGCTGTTGATTCACAACCACCTCATTCTGCATCTGTGGAGTTCAATTTTGATTTACCCCATTAATCTTTTGATCAGATCTACACTCGTTCTTCCAATGTACATACTTTCCACACGCATGACAAGGAGATTTTTTCTTAGCCTCCTCTCTACTCATTTTACCTCTACCTCCACTGAGTACCTGACCATTTTGATTCTGGCCATTCATCTTATAACCTGTTTGAGAACCACTGTTTCCTTCTTGCTACTCTGCTACCTTCACTTGTGCCCACATCCTTTTCTCTATTCAATATCGTCACTACAATACTTCACATACCTAAACTTTTGTCAATTGTTTTACTCTGCCAGCAGATCAATTGCTGCTGAATCATGTTACTAATCTCTGGTTTTAATTCAAACACAAAACGATATACGAAATGTCCCATATCTTTGTCTCCAATATTCTCAAACCCACTGTACTGTTTGAATACCTATAACAATCTTTCATAGTAAGCATGTACTGACTCCTTTGGTTCTTGGGTTGTCCTGTCTATCTTAACCCAATCTGTTTCCTTAGGGGAAATTTTCCCTTTCAAATAAGTGATTATCTGATTATACTTTTTCATCACCTCATCTGATGGTGCACCTGTTTTAGGATCTCTAGGATATTTTTGGCTAATTGACAGTGATCTTACATTCTGCCCATAAATCAGCTGGAACGGCAATCTCAAACAAACCATCTAAATCCTTTAACAAAACCTTTGAAATTTTCACAAACCTCTCTACCTGTTCGTACCACTCCACTGGTTTCTCCCTTAATCTGGGAAAATAGTTTGTAAAGGATAATATATCCTATCTCGTCCAGGGAACGTGAACATATCCACTGCCCTTTCAGCTTGTCCTCTCTCTCTCAACGGAAACAAAGACTCTCCTTTTATAGCTACCTCTTCCTTCTTTTTCGTCCATCTACCTTTCCACCGTTCTACATCTCCCCATTTTTTCAAAATATTCATCAACTTCTTTATCTGTAATCTTTTTCCAGGTGCATTGAAACTTTCCAAATCGTTATCAGTAAAATCCAACCTGTATGTTTTCTGCAACACCTTCAACTTCCCTATGTCTATTCCATTTTCACTAGAAGCCTCATTTTCTCATGAAGATTTCTCACTCTCCATGTAATATTTTTACATAAAAACAACAGCTCTTCATCTCGATATGCCCCTAGTCTGTCTGGACTTATTGTACCAATAATCATCTCTTCCAAATCTACTCTCAATTGACTCACATTTATACTCTGTGGTTGAGGTTTTTATTTTTCCATTCCCTTTATCCAATCACCTCATTCATCTGGTGAAGGACCTACTCATCTCTCTGTCATTGGAGTGAAATTCGGGCCTATTCTCCTCGGGTCCATTTGTATACTTCTCTTAGGGGTTTCATTTATCATTTCACAAACCGGAATATTTAACAACGAAGTATTCGTGTCAGCCTGTCCATCCTCGTCTGCTACCGTCACCATTTCACTCCTGACACTACTCTTTGGAACTGCCAACGTATGTACTTTTGATATATTCTGTTTTTCTCCATTTAATGGAATTACGGGACCGATTGTTACTGGTACGGTCCATGCTTCCGCATTTAAACTTAACTGATTTCTTTTCTGGGTCATCTCTTCTCTTGCCTTATTCAACATATCCATTTCACTTTCTCGTACTACTCTAGTTATTTTCCGGACTTATGGAAATAATGGGGTTCCCATTAGTGGTGCATTTGAAGTCACTTCACCTGAATTTTCTTGATATGGCGGAGGTCTTTTGGTCAAAATGTCATCTAACAACTCATCATCAGAATCGTTTGGGTCATAGCTTAATCTAGAACTCTCTATATTATTTTTTTTCTCTTTACATTTACCTACTGTCTGGTCTTCAGCAACTAAAACCGGGTATAAACCCTCAGTTATCACAGCTCTCCTCCATCTTTTTATTTTATCTTCCCTTTTCTTTATCTCCTGCCTCTTCGATATTTCTCTCTTTTGAATGCCTCTACTTCCCATTCCTCTAGCACTTCATACTGTGTAGGTCTGGGATTTGACTCTAGTGAATTAATTTGATCTCTCAAATTCTGTAATATCCATACATTAAACGAACGATGCTGTGGGAAAACTATAACACCATCATCCTTAGTATATTCCGCCCAATTCTCTTACCAAGTACACCTATGGTATCCTCGCTCCAACATCATAAAGGAAGCAGGCGTTCTTGGAGGTTGAATAGGAATTCCCTCTCTAGTCACTATTGGTTTGTCCTTTTTAAAGAAATTCTTTATTTTCTTAAGCAACTTTATTTTCCGACTCTGTAAGCTAATCTATCTCAGCAAAACAAACAAGGAAACCTTTCTGTAATTCTACTTTTTATATTTGTCAGTGATCGTCCTATACCAGCGCCGCTCACACCAACCAACCAAATCAGAGCACTCCTACGTAAGCAATATCTCAACTAATACCAACACAGCTCACAAGAGTCAACCAATCACAGCTCTCCAAGCTCCCGCTATCTGACCAATGCCAGCGCAGCTTTTTCGGACGTCAGTATTACTCCTTCTACTGACCCTCCCTTTACAAAATAATACGGCAATGTATTTTCTAGAGTTTCTTCACAAAAATCTATTCAATAACAATATAAAACAATGCTACCTTGTCTGTTCCACTAAATAAAGAGATAGTTTGACTTCATATGAGAGATTCTTACACTTCGAGTAAAACAACAACCAGCGCTATTCTACACCCAAACAAGCTACAGGTGGACTTGATTCACCTCTAGGGATAAGGCCAAAGTTTCGCAAGAGGATTTTTTGCTGTAAAAGAGGTCTTGGTACTCCTCTGGGGATAAGGCCAGAGTTTTGGAAGTGGACCTTTCAATATTTCAGACACTCTACTCACATACGAAATTGTCCCTAAATATAACACCTACAGCCTTACGCAATACAGTATTATAACAACAGACAAAGTACTTCAGTAGTGTGATTACTTTATCCACACTCTTCCTCTGCCTATATCCCTAACATTACATACAAATGGCCGATACACATTCACCCAACTCAAGTTTTAATGACTTAACCAGTTGTTTTCTTTTACATTTCAGGGAACAATGAATTCAGGACAGGAACAGGAAAACGGGTAGGCCTCAATCTGGATACAGTAAACCGATGGACAGCGACGATCTCCCTCTCTCTAGCTTCTCAGAGACGCTCCCCAAAAACCACACCCCTAAAGACACCCCAGTTATACCCTAAAACCTACATGTCCAACCCACAACAGTTGAAACAATTAATTAAACTCAGCTTCTCATTGGATGGTTTAGGGGGGTGTTCAATCACACTACCAGGATCACATTCTTAATTCTACAGTCTTTGTTTTTACATCGTTCCCATTACGTGATCCTCAACTTGTTCATTTATTCATGATACATGTAACAATTTAATCGTTCACATGAGTCTTTCTGCTACGTCCGTGGAAGAAGTCTTGGGTCTCACGGCCAGTCTCGTCTCTTGGCAGACAAACAATGTTTTCCTAGCTGATCAACATTGGCTTTTCACACTCTTCTGTAGCACTCAGCTTTTCTGTCTATTCATTGGGTTATTCATGCTTTTCTCCAGCCCCCATCTACCATGTCAATTTTAATAAAATGCAGGTCCATTCAGCTCACTATGACGAATAAAACATAAGCATTTATTAATTACTTGAAAATGCACTTTTCACTGTTTACCACCCACATTTGCACTATCACCTGTTAATATTTTTCTTAGCAAAGCTTTAAGCAAAAGCGGCAATACTTGTTGTTATTCTTAAAGTAAGATGCAAGATGCGAAATGCGGCCTAGTCATGCATTATTTTTTTTGTTTCTTTCAAAGCGCAATGTAAAATGCAGCCTAGTCCTTTCGTGCATTAGTTCACATTAGTGCATGCATGCGCAAAGCGGTTTCCCATGTATTTTATGTGATTTGTATGTTAATTTCCATGGCACACTGTTAGTAAGTATTACGGTGGTGTCAATTCGAGCAGTTTTTCTTTTTGCAAAACCCTGCTCCATCACTGGCAGCGCTGATGATGATGTGAACCTGCAGAGTTTTATATAGCGCAAACTAGATCCAAAGGTATCAGAGCGCTTTACATGAGCACCAGTTATGTTACGTTGCTTCTCCAGCAGGAGGTTCTGTCATTGCTGCAAAAGGGTGTAATCGAGGTGGTTACGGAGCAGGGTGGGGTCAGGGGTGCTGCTCTCAGTACTTCGTGATACCCAAAAAGTATGGTTGTTTGCGGCTGATTCTCGACCTAAGGGTTTTGAATGTTTACCTCAAACAGGAGAAATTCAAAATGTTGACCCTTGCTCAGGTTCTTCTTGCACTGTAGAAGGAAGACTGGATGGTTTCGATCAATTTACAGGATGCGTATTTTCACATTCCGATCGCATCAGAAGTATCTCCGTTTTATGGTTGGATCTCAACATTACCAGTTTGCAGTCCTTGCTTTCGGCCTTACTTTCGCTCCTCGGAAAGGTCACAAAGGTGATGGCGAGGGTGGCAGCTCATCTCAAAAGGTCAGGGATTTCTGTTTTCCCTTTCTTGTCAACTGGCTGCTCAAAACAAAGTCGCCAGAGATGGCGCTTCCTCATTTGCAGGAAACAACACAATTGTTGTTCGAGTTGGGGTTTTTCAATAAATGTACCCATATCTCACCTGATGCCCTCTCAGCGCAACCTGTTTATAGGGGCAGTACTGGACACTACTGTAAGTCGTGCATTTCTGCCTCTACAGAGGATTCAAGACATCCAGGCCATGATTCCACTTTTTCAAAATGGAGCAGCTGTTCCAGTCCTGAAGGTCTTGCGCCTGCTCAGTCTGTTTGCTTCCTACATACTGTTGGTCAACCCTGCACACTGGCATATGAGGGCCCTCCAGTGGTGCCTCTGCAAGCAATAGTTTCAACACAACAGAGATCTCAAAGAGGGAGTCAGAATCTCCAGGGTCACTGCAGCAAATCTGCTATGGTGGAGTGTTCCAGGCAACCTGTCTTGAGGGAAGCCGCTTCAACCTCCTTCTCCGGTGACCACAGTATAACGCATGGGTGGGAAGCCCATCTGGAGGATCTGGTGGTCAAAGGTCTTTCGTCTCCAAAGGAAAGATTGTTTCACATAATTCTTCTGGAATTGCGGGCGATACGTTTGGTTCTCAAGGCCTTCCGTATGATGGAACAATGGCCACTTGAACAACTACAGTCTAAACAACTACTCCTTAACCACTACTTAGTCTAAACCACTAAAGTTTTAACAACAACTATTTTTTACAACTTCTATGCCTTTAGCATGATTGCCTTTACCCCATTAATGTATCTATTTTACAGGTAAGTATAAACCCATATTTATATATATATGATGTATAGATATGTAGATGTACGAGATTAATTCTAACATATAACTCACAGAGGAACAGTCTATGTTGCATTGTAAAGAAAAATTGGCCCATCATCCTAAGTGACCCTGTGATAGGAGACAGATTACCTAAAAATCCTACCATAACATTTAGGAAGGCTACTTCAATGAGTGACTCCCTAGTCAGCAGTAGTCCAGAAATATTAACCAAAACCATCTGGGTGACACAAAAGGAAGGGATTCATAAGATGCACCACATGTAGGTTTGGCGTAAATAAAACCACATATTCCACACATTTCAAGGACTAGCCGATTAAGATTCAGAAACTCCTAACATGTAAGACCGACCACTTGGTATATGTGCAGGAGTGCTCTTGTGAACTACGATATGTAGGTAGTACTAAACTACAAGTACACAAGAGAATTCTCCAGCACATAAGAGCAGTTACCAACTCCGATCCAACATATCCGGTGGCTCGGTATTTTAAGGAGGTACATGGAAACAGTCTAGACCATCTCAAATATTATGTGGTGGACTCAGTTTCATGCATGAGACGAGGCGGCAGCAAAGAGGCTGCATTAAGTCGATTAGAGACTCATTATATACTGGAGCTCGACACCAAAAGCCCACAGGGGCTAAATGCCAATGAGGATCTATACACCTGCCTATAGGGTTACACGATGGTAATGATTGATGTATAGGTATAACAAGAATCCTCACACATAGCCAGCAAAAGTGAAGTACATGAACAAGTACCCTATTTACATATATGCATCTATGCAATGTTAGTATTGAGCATCTGCACTTTATCTTCCCCTTCTTTTTGTCTTTTTCTAGTTAGTATTTTAATTAGGACCAGTTAGTTCCTTTTATAGTAACAAGGTTGCACAAGGGGTGTGGGTGTTTATATATTTGCATATGCACTTTAATTATGCACTTTAGAAATAGCAGCAAAGCAAGCCCCCTTCGGCAGTATTAATAAACACTAGCATTGGGGTCAACAAAATTATCCATATACTATTTTGAGGAGAAAACGATCCTCTGCAGAAATACAATATGGTGGAGAGCACAGCATGGTCTATTGTAAAAATCAACAATATGTATGTAATATTATGCTGCTCTTTATTTAAATACTATGAAATTCCCTATGCACTTGTCACTTTAAATGAGATAGTTGTCCGTAGCAGCGTCATGTGATCAAGGCCTGCGAAGGCCGAAACACGTTATGGTGGAGAGCTGAAAATAAACTTCAAGCACGTGTAAAAGTGGTGTCCGTTCCTGTTTGTTCCGAGTTGCAAGGGAACGTAGAACGAAGGAGTAAAGCTATCTCTCTATCTATCTATCTATCTATCTATCTATCTATCTATCTATCTATCTATCTATCTATCTATCTATCTGTATATATATATATATATATATATATATATATATATATATATTCACTAAAAAAAACATAGGTTTCAGGGACGTTATAGTTAGTTGAAGATTTGACTCATATAAAACCAGAGAAATTCGCCTGTTATAGTTAGTTGAGCTAACTATAACTCGCGCACCCGCAATGCACTGCTCATGATGTCACATATTACATCACTCATGACATGGTCAGTGACATCACTGATGACATCTCAAATGACATCACTCATGACATCACTCATGACATCATCCAGTGAATGTGTGTTTCGATAAAATGTAAATAATAAGGAATTATTTTGTATGTATGTGACTGACTGTATAAGTGAGTGATTGAACGTGTGTTACTGAATGCATGGGTTACTGACTAAACTGTGTAAATGTCTGTATTAGTCTCTCCATTGGTGTGTAAGCAACTGCATGGGTTGCGGAATACCTACATGAGTGTCTATATAGGTTATTGATTTGTTGTCTGAGTATCTGTATGGGTCCCTGAGTGTCTGTGCGGGTGGGTGGGTGTATGAGTCTGTGCATAGATGTCTGAGTGGGTGATTCAGTGGTTGTATGGATTAAAAAGTTCATCTGGAAAGGGCTGTATGGGTGAGTTAGTGTGTCTATGGGTGTGTTGGTGAGTGAATAAATGTCTCAGTGGTATATCTGTGACTAACTACATATGTTGTAAGCCACTATATGTGAGTGTTGGAGTATATAAATGAGTATACGTGAGACTAAGTTATTTCAAGAATGGGTGTATAAATAAGTGTCTGCTTCTATCAGTGATTGTATAAGACAGTAAATATGTGTTAGTATCTGTATAAATAAGTGATGTGGTATGTCTAAAACTAACGAAGTTGGTATGTATAACTGTATACATGATTAAATGGGTATGTGATTCATTCTTTGTGTTACTGACTAGGCGTGTGAGTAACTCTATGGATGAGTGGCAGCGTATGACTGCATGTATAGATGTATGAGTGTATATTATAGTCCTCTATTGATGAGTAACTACATGTATAAGTGACTGGATGTGTGTGTAGACCTAGGAAATAGTGAGTGCTATGTAGTATATGGCATTCTTCTGTGCATGGTTTCAAAAATAGCAGTCAGCATTTTAGAATTGGTGTATCAAAGTTCATATTAGAGCATCAGTATGTGCATCAGATTGTCACGTGGATGATGTCATGAGTGATGTCATGAGTGATGTCATTTGAGATGTCATCAGTGATGTCATCAGTGATGTCATCAGTGATGTCACTGACCACGTCATGAGTGATGTAATATGTGACATCATCAGCAGTGTATTGCGGGTGCGTGAGTTATAGTTAGTTCAACCAACTATAACAGGCGAATTTCTCTGGTTTTATATGAGTCAAATGTTCAACTAACTATAACGTCCCTGAAATCTATGTTTTTTTAGTGAATTTCAAAGGGTTTTTAAATGCTAGTTCCTAACTATAACGTCTGTAAAACCTATGGTTTTTTCAGTGAATTTCAAAGGTTTTCTAATATTAATTTCATATTTTAATATTTATAAAACCTATATTTTTAAATATTTTGGAACTCTATTATACTTCTTGTTTTTAACTTTAAAAATCATGTAATGTTTTATATCTTCCCCCCAAAATATGTATATATATATTTTTTTTTAGAGAAAACTGCACTCCCATACCCGTAGCGTACCAAGCTCCATCACCACACAAATCCTATCCGCCATATTGCTAAACTTGTAAATGATGCGCATTTCGTATCCGACCAGTTTGTGGCACCGCATCCCGTGTAACATCATATACGCATGAATTCACCCCAGGTACTACTTTGGTATCCGACATGTACGCAGTACCAAGCCACGGGTTACGTATGGGGTCGCGCCTGCTGCGCGTTGCGTATTTGACGAGTACACGCAGCCAGGCCCTGTGTTACGTCACAGACGTATAGTATCGTGCCAGGTACGCCATTCCCTTTTTTTTTGTCTCAAAAGTATATCTAAATAACTTTAAACAGTATATGAGAGCACGCGAAAATCTAAATTATTTTAAACATTTATATATTTCTAACTGTAATAAACTTATATTATGATAAATATATTTTGTCAATATCGCGTCGGGTGCGGCCTCCTTGCGCGCTCGGTGCGCGATTGCCATGTGACCTTAAAAAAAAGCATTTGATTGGTTCATAACATTTCCTATTGTAACAGTTGTACGACTCCACCCATTTTACTCATTCTCTCTACAGCGTTTGATGAGAGACACCTCTTCTGCTTAGAAACCTTTTTTGAAAAGTGTTTCCTGTATACACATATCTTATACTACACACAACATGCAACGATCATCTTGATCAATATTCATGCTCTGTACATTAACCTTCCACGTGTGAATGCCATGCATCTCAAACGATCCATCAAAAAACAAATATGTGTTACACGATGCCCCTGGTGTGTGTGTCTGCACATTATTGTGCTGCCTTTTGGCCTGGGTATTGCTGGCTCTAAGGAGAATCATCAGCCACGGGCAAACTGCACATCCTAGATCACATGCCATCTCATTAACGATTGTTTCCGCCCCCCCCCCCCTGACACATGCTACACTAATCTTAATTGCACACTCTGCGAGGTCAAAACTACAAAAGAAACACACATAAGTACACTTCCTGGCCAGGCAGGATCTGAACAACGCCCAAGTCCCCGTAATGATTATTCACACCCCTACGCTGGCCTGGCATACGCAAGCCCAGCCCACTTTGCGTACGTATAAATAGGATAACCACAACGCCACACGTCCCTCTTCTTCCACACTACCTCAAATGATTTGCCGCATCCACCTCGCATATCACAGTGCCAAATAAAAAAAAGAAATGGATCCATGAGGTGTACTCTATCCTGCCAATCAACACAGGCTCTAAATTGTGAGCCCTACTGCCCGTCGTCTATGAAAGGGATCCATGAGGTGTACACTCTCCTGCAATCAACACTCCATCTGAATTGTGAGCACTGCTGCCCGTAGTGTTTGCTCACACAACAATGACAGCAGGTAAGCAGAGCGGCCTTGGTGCACAGGGCCTCCAATTGAGTGCGCTGCGGCGAGAGGGGTGGGGTGCTTCAGCCTAGCTGCGCAGGTCCGAACAAACGATATTGCCATGTGTTATGATGTGATCTTTGACCTCATTCAGTCACATCTCTGTCTCATTTTAAAGACCTGCTGGACTGTACTGTAGGCCTGAGCCAGTGTGCAGCGCTGCCCTACAGACATCTCTTCAGCGCGGTGCTGCGGGAGGGATGGGATGCATCAGCCAGACTGCGCACGTGCGAATAAGCGATATTGCCATGTGTTATGATGTGATCTTTGACCTCATTCAGTCACATCTCTGTCTCATTTTAAAGACCTGCTATACCATAAAGTAGGCCTGAACCTACGGGCAGCGCTGCCCTACAGACACCTGTTGAGGACGGTTCTGCGGGAGGGGTGGGGTGCATCACTCTGAGTGCGCACGTGCGAAAAGGCAATGTTGCCGTGCGTAATGATGTGATCTCTGACCTCATTCAGTCACATCGGTCTAATTTTAAGGACCTGCTGGACTTTACGTAGGCCTGAACCAAAGGGCAGCGATGCCCTACAGACACGTGGCGTTGGCTTTTAGGACACTGTAGTGAGCTCCTTACTAAGTGTACATGCACACAGGCTCCCACCACTGCATTACACGCGCACATTATCCTTCTAGCATGCGCTCTGTTCCTTTGTATGTGAACGTTGGCATAACATATTATTATTTAACCTTGTGTATTCTCGTGCACTCCAACTCCTCTTTGAACCACAATTACCACTAACAGTTGGTAGATCGTACTTCAAAAACGAAGGATGCACTCAACTCCTATTTTCTATCAAGCTTGAAATAAACCTTTATTTACCTCCAGACGTTTCCACCATTAAAATATTTCTCCCTTTTCAGACATTCCATTGATTGCCACAAGAAGGGCGGAGAGGGAGCTGACCCCGCAATGATGCCCTGCCATTCTGACACCTTCCATCGTGGTATCAAGACACTGTCCCCGACCGGAGAACTTGGCTATCGGACAAACATACCCCGGACTAGGAGCTTGCACCAATACGTCGTGGGACACACCAGTGGTGGCAGGTGAGCAGTGAAGCCTCGGTGTGCAAGACCTACAATTGAGCACAGTGCGGGGGTTGGGGTGCAGCACCCTGGTGCACAGGTGCATGCAAGCGATTTTCCCGTAGCTAATAATGTAGGACTATATTATCAAACAACGGCGATAACATTATCACCACTTTCGTGACAGGAAACTGCCGCTGAAGCGACAATAAGGGGTTGATAATATGCCCTTGTAAATTCCCATAGAAGCCCAGGTTCACACCAGAACCTGGGCTTCTAAGGGAATTCACAAGGGCATATTATCAACCACTTATCGCCGCTTTAGCGGCAGTTTCCTGCCGCTAAAGCGGCGATAATGTTATCGCCTTTCCTTCATAATATGGTCCATAATCTCTGGCCTCATGTATTTAATTTTAAGGATTCGCTGAACCACACTGTTTCTCGCAGACCCCAGCGTCCTAGACAAACGGATGACGGAGGGTAAACACTAAGGGCTGGGTGCAATAGGCCAACGCTCTGTCTCATCCTCCCTCTCTTCTTTTGACTCTCCCTCCCCTTCTCCCTTCCACCCACTCCCCCTCCCTTCCATTCTCACTATGGTCCTTTCATTCGAACTACCTTTCTTTACCTCTTCCACATAGCACACATACTAATGTTTCATTTTTGTCTTGCAGGTTTCCTACGCTGCTTCCACTGGAGTCCAACCCATGTTCATTTTATTATACTGTTCTATTAAAGTTACATTTCTATTTATTTCTGTTTTAATAAAGGTTACTTATTTGTTCAAATAAATAACTGAGTGTATAGGTCTTCTTTTTCTGACGACACTTGTCTATTGTTTATTGTGAAAATCATCTGTTTAAAGGAGATTTTAAGGACAACATTATTTAATATTAGAGTGCACCTACCAAACATAATCTAACTGACTATTAGACAAATGAAGCCTGGGTAATTGTACAACTGCAAGAGTTCTATGAGTGTATCACTTTATAACACCATAAGTACTGCCCATGTGATTACAGAACAAATAAGGCACTGCCTAGGACCATCGAGGCTTCAGGGACTGCTGAGGCCCACCCTGCATATTTAAATAAAGACCCAGACCCCGGACTTCAGTTGGCCTCAAACCCCCCAAACAATTAGTAAACAATACCAGGGAAGGTGCCGCTCCCCTAGGCTGCAAAATGTCTCTGTGCCCTTCCGTACCTAATTTACATGTGACATTAAGATCCCCAGCCCTACAGAGACCCAGCAATATAATAATTGGATTGGCCACAGAACATTACCCACCCACCAGGGGCCTCATTTAAAAGAACGGGTGAGACCCTGCTTTTTTTGTTTTGTTCTTTTCTCTCCATTTTTACCATCCACATCCTCTCTATTACAGCAATACGAGGTTTTCCTCCTTTCACTTCAAGTAGTCGAACAAGTATTTGCTATCACAGGGTGGAAGCCATGCACCACCCTCTAATAGCAAACACAAATGTCCAGCGAATGCACACCCCGGGACATTGTATGAGCTGCGCCTGAGAGGTCGCCTTCCCTACTACCATGATGCATTTGTTAGTTTAAACGCATACTGACACTACTTACACACGTGTAGTACTGTGACGAGAATGTAGTGAAAAGCAGAGAAAGCGCAAAATCTAAAAATATAATTCCTACCAGAAGTCATTTGACATAGTTCAATGAGCCGACGACCCTGGCATGAGTAGAAACAGCTACACGAACAAAACGGGTCTTCAGCACAATGCAAGCAATTTTGAAATATTGCTGAGTGGTGCCTTCTTTTTGCCTTCTCCCACTCGTCGCCAAATGTATGTAGTGAAGAGGCAGACAGCAGTGAATCCAATAAGTAGATTTATTACAAAAAAACAAGACACCTGAAACAACCACCAACAGGAGCAGACAGCAGAGCAACCGTCTAATCCAGCATCGTGTATAAACTCCGCAAGGTTCCCCTCATGACAGCCCTACATTCTAACATTACATACTGAGGGCCATATTATCAAGGAACGGCGTTAAAATTATCGCCGCTTTAGCGGCAGGAAACTTCCGCTAAAACAGCGATAATGGGCTTGATAATATGCCGTAGAGAATTCCAATAGAAGCCCATGTTCTCGAGTTAACACGGGCTTCTATTGGAATTCTGTGTGGCATATTATCAAGCCCATTTTCGCCGTTTTAGCGGCAGTTTCCTGCCGCTAAAACGGCGGTAATTTTAACGCCGTTCCTTGATAATATACTAACATTCTACTATGACTTACAATGGAATACTACACAGAGCACATGACTTTACAGCAATGAGCTCATAGTTTCATCCACGAGTCTTGACACCGGTAGGGGTAAGACTTTCGCTTCCCACTCCCTATATTGCAGAAACGTAAACGAACACTTCTTCCACAAATATGCTACAGCGCCCAGAGCACATCACTTTACAGCAATGAGCTCACAATTTAGGCTCACGGTTTAATCCCCAAGTCTTCACACCAGTAGGGATGAGTAGTTCGCTTCCCACTCCCTATATACTATAAACGTATACTAACACTACTTACACACTTATACTATAGCGGCTAGTATCCTACACCACCCAGAGCCCATTACTTTACAGCAATCAGCTCGGTTTCATCCCCAAGTCTTCACACCTGTAGGCGTAACTACTTCGCTTCCCGCTTCCGGTATACTATCAACACACAGTAGCAGTCGGTAGTTCGCTTCCCACTCCCTGTATGGTATAAACGCCTACTAACACACGTATGCTACAAACACCAGACCACAACACTTTACAGCAATGGCATCACGGTTTAGACTCTCGGTTTCATACCCGAGTGTAGCACCAAATCATATCACCACCATGCCACTCTGAGCAACACCGCACTGTCAGACCGTTAACAGTGATAACTACCTTCTGTCGACCGCCAGTAGGTAATCCAGAACAAATTACAATAGTTTCTTGATTCTTTTAGCTTTAAAAAATTCTCTCTTTTACTGTCTTTCTACTTTTCCATATCAATGGTTTTCGAAGTCAGAAATGCAACTTAGTCTATCAACACACTTTCTAGAACATTCTACAACACGTGGAGGTTAAAAGTTCATCAATTTTTGTAAACATAACAATACTTTTTTGCAACATTTTCTCAAACATTTAACGGCACGTGCAGGTTAAAAGTTCACTATTGTTTAAAGTTCGAACAGTTCGAACAGTGCCTTCCAAATGCAAGTAGCAGGTGTGGTTGAGTTGAGAAAATGTTGTCCTATAATATGCACTATAATATGTACGTGCAAACTGCTTTTTCTTAACCAATCACAAACATACTTTTCCACAAAACGAATGTGCACCCTACTTTTAAAAAACAATGCGTTTCATCTCCCAATCAGGTACCGTTTTGTATGCGAAAAGAAACTAGTTCCCCATCTTTAAACATATCTCTTATTCTACGAAGGAACTGCATGAGCTACAGACATCTTTCCATACCTTCCAGCCATACCTTCAAAATGCTAGTGTGGATCGTAGGACATACCTATGTTTTCTGGTACAAGAGGTATGCAGAACAGAGACGTATTGACTTAGACCTAGGTTTACAAAATGTGGACATTAAATGGTTTGGACAGAGAGGATTGAAGTGGCACCAATTGTTGCCTTTGGTTAAAACCTGTTTGCATCTCCAACACCCTGACCTCATGATTGTGCACTGTGGTGGAAACGACCTAGGCACATTGACTGGGGTAGATTTGGAAATGCTTATGAAAGACACCTTTGGACAATTTAGGTTACTTTTGCCTCAAACTGTCTTTGTATATTCCAGACAGAAGTGGAAATGGTCCAAACAGTTTTTTCCTCAGATTGAAAAATCTCGGAAAAAAGTCAACAAAGCTGTCTCTGCATACCTCAGAGACCACAAAACGGGGTCCATATACAACAACAACATACGTTTTGATATGGCGGATATATACAGAAGTGATGGAGTACACTTCACAGATCAGGGAAACCGAGTTTTCCTGAATAACTTGAAGTTGTGCATCCGCACTTATATGTAGCTCCAACTAATGAACACAAGGGCTCTTTTTA
The DNA here is from genome assembly GCF_964204655.1 of Triturus cristatus. Lineage (NCBI taxonomy): Eukaryota > Metazoa > Chordata > Amphibia > Caudata > Salamandridae > Triturus > Triturus cristatus. Next base: position 701,515,564 of record NC_140586.1, read on the forward strand.
GAGCCACCCTATAACTTACAACTTAGGCCCGCTATTTTAGGGCCAGATAATGCCAACTACCGCACCCTCGCCCAAATTTATTCTCCACACAGTTGTGGCGCAGCGTCCAGACCATCTCACTTTGCAGCACAGACATCTCGCTTTGATCCCCAGCTCTACTCACCCATAGGGGTGAGTAGTTTGCGCTCTACAAATACCATATTGATTTACCTTCGCACTCCCTATACAACACCACCTAAGCACCATACACAAGCTACAATGTTCTAAGCAAAAGTTCATCCAAGTACCTATAACTACATGCTGACACTACTTGCACAGATGTGGCACAGCGGCCAGAGCACATGACTTCACAGTATATGACACACAGCTTGGGCTCACGCTTTAATCCCCGACTCCGGCAGCAGCTCAGCGTAGCAACATGAGACTCTAGACAATACCTCACATATATTCCGTACCTCAGGACTTTCATACCAGTACGGGTCAGTACTTTGTCCTAGTAGTTATAAACACATCCGGACACTACTTCCTCAACTGTAGTGCAGCGGCCACGGCACATGACTTCACAGCATAACACACAATTTGGGCTCACGCTTTAATCACTGAGTCCCACACCAGCTCACCTTACCCGCATCAGACTCTACCCAATACCTCACTTAATTTCTGTAGCCCACCACTTACACACCGGTAGGGGTAAATGCTTCGCTTCGCACCCCCTCTATAGCACACCCTAAACACCCCACAGAGGTTACAGTGCTCCTACCCTCCTATTTCCCACTTCTTTCCCCCTTTTTTCCCCCTTACTCACTTCAATGGAATTACAAAATGGCGGCCAACACTTCCTAGTTGCAACAGCTCGCAGCCAATCAGCAACAAGCTCGGGCTCGTAACGCCTCAGCCAATCAGATGGCAGAATTCCCAAATATCGATATCTGTAAATTTTGATACTTCTCAAAAACTACTGAACGAATTTACACCAAATAAACAAAAGAGTGCTTTCTAGACCAAGACCCTTCTCCCTGCCAAATTTGGGGTAATTCCGTTCACTCGTTCGACCTGTAGCCTTGTCTAAAGTATCCTATGGAAATTAACATGGAGAAAACACGTTTTGAGACCCCCCTTTTTTCTCGCCCCCCCCTTGATGAATCATCCCCAAACTTTCAACATAGGAGCTGACCTCAACAAAGAATTAGTTTTAAAAATTTCGCGAAGATTCGTCAATCGGCGCCAAAGTTATTGCGAATAGAATGTTGCCATTTTCCTATAGTAACTAGGTCCTAACTATAACTATCTACCGGCGACTGCCAGTAGGTAATATAAATATATGTATGCATGTGTAGTGGGTTTGTATGTACCTGTAAAACACTTGAATTTCGTGGTAAAGACATATGCGTGGTAAAATTATTATTGGTAAGTATTAACACTGTACACATACATACATATATACACACACACTCCTATACACACTAGTAATGTTATAAATCCCTTTTCCACCCAAAAACCTACACCCACCCCAAACTTTAAAAATTCCCTTTCCACCCAAAAACCTATACCCACCATAAACCCTATGGATTCTCTCTACACCCCAAAAACCCAAAAATCCACACCCACCCTAAACCCTAAAAATACCCTTGCAATCCCATAAAACCATACCTACCCTAAACCCTGAAATTACCATTGCCACCCAAAAACCCATACCCACCCTTAACCCTAAAAACACACATGCCACCCAAAAAACGATACCCACCCTAAACCCTAAAAATACCCACAGCCCAAAACCCATGCGGATCACGCATAAATCAGGAACAGACCACTCCGTGATGAAAGAATGAAGTGCTTTAATCCTTAAGTGACAGCAACATGATGCGTTTCGACCGGGAAACCCGGTCTTGATCACATGACATGAGCAAAGGCCATAGAGTTTAAATACAGTGAAGTTTGCCGCTAATGCAACACCCACCAAGTAGTAGAAATGGAAAAAATACTGACACAGAAAACTTGAGCATGCAATCGGATTCCTACTATCAAAGAGAGGCAAACTACATAGTCAAGACCATTCTAATACAGAATTAAAAATTATTAAAATGTAAGTACATTGAAATAAAAAAGTATAAATATATAAATATAAATATATATTATCTCAATAATTCTGTAAAAATTCATAGAGGGTACTAGACTAGTAAAGGGCGAGTGCCCATAGATTGCCTATGATAAATAAAGTCAAGATACTTTAATATCTGCCAGTAAATATCATAAATAGGGGTAAAAATACTAGGAGCAAAAACAGTACACTGTAATAAATATTTGTGCAAAAGTGCAAAGATAATCGAGTATTAACTCATAATCGATTAAACGATATATAGAGATGGACACCTCAAAAAGGCAAAGTGCAAAAAAATCAAATGCAAAAGTGCAAACAATTCTCTAAAATGAATTCCAAATCATTAACACTAGTGTTTATATATGTAACAACATTAAATACAATTTTCTTAAAGCAGATAGTTAGAAAGACTAATTCAGTGTGATCAATTAATCATAACAAACTATCATAAAAAAAACAGCAGGATCAAGAAATTAACAATAAATCCTGTTAAATGGATAAATTCAGCAATCCGATTAAATCCAATCTCTGCCAAATAAATAATTACCCAATCCCCACACCTCGTCTCCACTGAATTAAAACCGGTAAAACCAAGGAGTAAAACCAGCTAAAAGTACGATAAAGAACAAGGCATAAAAAGAATTCAGATAAAAATTCACTAGAGCAGAAAAAAGATTTAAGATCCAATCAATATAAAAAGAATAGCGGTAACAACCAACAACAGTTCATTCATTAGCAAGCTTGTGTAGTGTGAAAGGGCTGTAAAAGGGTAATGGGACAAACCTGCCCCATTAAAGGATCAGATGATATAAAAACATTTTTATAAATAAAAATATTCTTAAGAAGATCCTATCCGAACCCAAAAAAAATTATAAATACAGTAGACCCTATAAAAATTATAAAGGTCTTCCCCAGTATTGAGACCATTAGGAATCTTAGTGTCCAGAAGTAAAAATATAATGGCTTTCCAACTGTCTAAGTTTTCTCTCTCTAGCTCCTCCTCTTTTAGAGGAGGGAACTGCGTCAATAACAAAATTACTTAAATCTTTAAGATTATTTTGATGAACCAATTTAAAATGACGCGCCACAGGGTAGCTAGAGTCGGAGTTAACAATAGCTCTCAGATGCTGCAAGATTCGATTAAAGACTTGGAGCTTGGTGCTCCCGATGTAACGAAGATGGCAAGATGGCAAGTACATTGGAGCACATAAACAGCATAATCTGTTTTACATGTAAACAGACCCTTAATCTTGCATGCATCTTGAGTAAAAGCATCACAATATTCCAAAGTGTTCACTCCGAATTTGCAAGCCTTGCAAGAAATACATTTAAAAAAACCTGATCGATTGGAGAGCCAATTAGAGAATTTAGTTATTTCTGGACTGGTCTTAACCAAGGCATCCCTCATAGAGGGTGCCCTTCTAAAAGATATATAGCAGGTATATCACTGAGTAAGGGTGCAAGGGTAATATCAGTTAAGATAGGCCAATTAGACTTCAAGATGTTCCTAACTTTCTTCTCATGACAACTATAAGTAGTAATCAGTCTAATAGCCGTATCTTCTTTGTGGGATAATCTATCTCCAACTGGAATGGCAACCTTAGTGTTAGGGACCTGCGAAAACTCATCAGTGGTTATACTCAATCTATTCATAGCGTTTTGTAGATCAGCCCTTTTATAGCCACGAGCTAGAAATCTTTGAAAAGATTAATTTAGACAATTATTGAGATCTGTTTCGCTACTGCAGATTCTATAAATCCTTAAAAACTCCCCATAGGGGATGCTTTTAATGAGGTGTCGGGATGGGAACTAGAAGCATGCAGAATCGAGTTGCCTGCTGTGGACTTTCTGTGTAATCTAGTCTGAATTTTGTTCTCAACGACATACATTTCAACATCCAAATTTCATTGCTAATTGTAGCAGTGGATTCCAAATTGAGCTTATTAATATTGATGTCAGCAACATATTTTTCGGTAGTTTCCCTAGATCCATGCCATATTAAAAACACATCATCTATGAAACGCCACATATGAACAATGCCATTTCCTCGGTAATCAGTTTCAGCAAGGACGCGGCCGAGGACATGCTCCTCCCACCAGCCCACGTGTAAACAAGCGTAGCTGGGGGAGAAGCAAGCCCCCATAGCCACGCCTCGCAATTGTTGAAAAACCTCATTGTTGAAGAGGGAATAGTTATTACATAGACACAGCTCAATCATTTTAACTAACATCTTACTATGCTCATTATATTTTATGTCTCTATCGGATAAGTAATGTTGAATAGCATGTAATCCATCTTGATGGTTGATAGAGGTGTAAAGAGAGCAGATGTCCATCATAATAAAATAGTAATCAGAGTTCCAGAGGACGTCATTCAATTTAGTAAGGAAATGACCAGTATCTTTAATGTACGTAGGGAGGGCCTCCATATAATTATGAAGAAAAAAATCTACATACTTAGATATATGTTCGAGTAACCCATTCTGGGCAGAGATAATAGGACGCCCAGGTATAGGAGACACACACTTATGTACTTTAGGTAGAAGGTAAAGGGTAGGGATAATAGGATGGTCATTTAAAAAAAAAGTACTCTTTTTTGCTAATTAAACCTTCTCCTTTCCAATCAGATAACTGTCTGTGAACCTGGTCTTTAACTCTATTAAGTTCATTGAAGGAGGCCTTCCTGTAACACTGAGAGCCATTGAGCTGTCTTTCAGCTTCTATGATGTAAACATCACGGGCCATAAGACCACATTACCCCCCTTATCTGCTTTATTAACAATGATGTTGGCATGGTCATTGATTTTGCGAATGAGATTAGAGTACTGGATCTCTGTGTAACTACGCCGCTTACGATTCTGGGAAATAGAGTGATTCAATACCTTCAAATCATCAATCATGCGGTCGCTAAAGACATCAATAGTGTCTTTAGGCATCATGGGAACAAAGGTGGAACGAGGGCAGAACGGACTCAAAGGTGCACTACTGCAATGAATATCCATTAGGCGTAATTCCTCCTGAGTATTGGAAGGAATATTGTCACTAGGCTCAGATAGAGAATGCAAAGTTTTAAGGGTAGAGACCTCAGAAATACCAATATTTTTACTCAGTTGGGAGTTGGAGATAATATTAGTAGCAACACTGTTAGCTTTATTTAATTTGAAAAATTTCATTAGTTTCAACATACGTATAAACTTGAATACATCAATACGCGACTGCACGTATTTAAAACCATTTTTTGGACAAAAAGATAAGCCCAAAGCTAAAAGCTGAGTTTCGGCAGTTTTCAAGTCTAAGGGGCATATCAACAACAACCGGCGATAATTATCGCTGAGCGCACTTAGCGCTCGGATAATTATCGCCGGCTAGCGCCGATTTTTATCGCTAAGATAGCGTGCTATTAGCAACGCTTATCTCATCGGCGATAAAAATCCTAGCGAAAACTGGGTAACGTGAGATTCCGCTGGAAACCCATCGATAATCTTACGCAATGTGGCGTTAGCTTGTTGATAGGGACTCACAAACTTAGCCATGATATCCACCTTCCATAGGATATCATGGCTAAGTCAGTCCTGAAGCAGGCGTAAGGAAAGTAGCGATAACAGGGGTTATCGCTACTTTTCCTGACGCTATGCTTCATAGCGTTAGGCTTGCTGATAGGAGAAATGTCGCTTAGCGACATTTCTCCGGTCATGCCAGGTCAGGAACGCCCACTTTGCATCTCATTAGAGATGCAAAGCTGGGCATTAGGAATCGTGACGCTAAAGCAAGGTTTCACGCGTTAGCGTGACCTTGCTGATTAGGCGATAAAATTATCGCCGCTTTTCGGCCGAAAACGGCCGCAAAGGCGGCGATAATTTTTTATCGCCTGCTTGTTGATATGCCCCTAAATCAGTTAGAATAATAACAGTGTTAGCCACATTAGTAGTCGCAGTGTTCATTAGTTTGACTGTGGATTCCCTCTCCCTCTCCTCTTTCTCATTGCACCGCCTCTGCCTCCTCCTCTGTTTGCGGCTTTTGTTGTGTTCCCGCCGTCTTTCATCTGAGGTAGTCCTCTTGGCCTTAATGTGTGCCGTCTGTCCTCTATTATAAACCCCAATTCTTCAGATGGGGTGAAGCCACTTAATGCCGGCTGGAGGTCTGCCCTTTGAATGTCGTCATCAGACTCATTACTACTTATCTATGAGCTAAGATCAGTATCAGATGCTTCTGGATTGTCAATTTGTTGAACTTGGGCAGCAGGTACTTTAGTTGACATTTATATATAAAACACGTATTACTTGCCTTTAATACTTAAAAATTACTTATATTTTCATGTAATTTTTTTGTTGCTATGTATTTTTTATACATATTTCACATACAATCCAAGAGTGCCATCTACTGGCCTTATGTGGTAATTTTAAACTTAATATTATAGGTCGTTGGTAAGACTTGGTAGTTGTAAATACATTAGTGATTAAAAGACGTGTGATTCAGGTTCAGGTCGTTGTTAAGGAGTCGTGGTTCAGGTCCTTCATTGTCAAGGAGTCTTTGTAAAGGCTATTTTCCCTTCTTTCCTGCCCTACACAGACAGCCGATTCAGGTCCTAATGGGCAGCACTACTGCGATGTGGTACATCAACAAATAGGGAGGAGTAGGCTCCTACCTCTGGTCTTGGGCTCAGGACCATCAGATTTGCGTAATCGCAAATCATCTGGCCGGAAAACTGAATGTGTTTGCGGACAGTCTCAGTCGGCAGTATTCAGTCGATCACAAGTGGCATCTCCATCCAGAGGAGGTCCTTCTCATTTTCAGGGTGTGGGGGCTTCCTCAGTTGGACTTGTTTGCCACTCATGAGAATGCGCACTGCCCGTAATTCTGCAGTCTCCAGTATCCGGCGCGGGGAGTGTTGGGGGACACATTTGAGTTAGATTGGGGCTCAAAGCTTCTTTATGTGTCCCACCCCATACCCTTGATTCCTCGTGTTCTGAGGAAGATTAGCCAAAACCAGGCCCAAGTCCTATTGATCACCCCGGATCGTCCACGAATGGTGTGGTACACAGACCTCCTTTACCTCTCATTGCACCCTCCACTTTGTCTCCCTGTCATGGCAAACCTACTCTCACAGTCGCAGGGGCAAGTTCTTCACCTCCACCTCAAGAACCTGCACCTTCATGCCTGGAGATTGAACGGGTCAACCTGAGTTCTTTCTCTCTCCCACCAGAAATGGTGGATGTTATATTATCAGCCAGCATACACTCCACCAAATCTGTGTATTCTGGTAGGTGGGCCAGGTTTGTTAAATAGTGTGGAGAGAGATCGATTGATCCCCTACAGGCCCATTTATCCTATGTTCTGAGTTTCTTTTCCTAGTGCAACAGGGTTGTGCAGTAGCTACAGTTAAGGGCTACTTATCTGCCCTGTCAGCTTTTCTCTCTTTACAAGACCAACCCTCGTTGTTTAAATCACCCATAGTTATTAGATTCATTAAGGGTCTCATTAATAGGTTCCTTCCCACTCCTTTTATCATGCCTCAGTGGGATTTGAATTTGGTTCTCACATTCTTGATGGGTTCACCCTTTGAACCTTTGCATAGTTGTCCCTTAAGGTTTCTAGCATTGAAAATTATATATTTTGTGGAAATCACTTCCGCTAGGAGGGCTCTTAGTTCCAAGCCTCCTTTTACGTCTTTCCATGCGGACAACATGGTACTTAGGTCCAAAGCTGCTTTCCTGCCTAAGGTAGTCACTCCCTTCCATTTGGGTAGTCAATCACCGTACCTACTTTCTCCCCTCCCCTCACCCTTCTAAGGAGGATGAGAGACTTCATTGCCTGTACACCAAAAGGGCAGTCCGCTTCTACTTGGACAGAACCAAGGACTTCAGGTTGGACGATCAACTCATCATTGGTTATGTGGGCAAGATTAAGTGTAAGGCTGTCCACAAAAGCACTCTGTCCAGGTGGATCGTCCTGTGCATAGAGATCTGTTACGCCTTGGCCAAGAAGGAGCCTCCTGAAGGTATTCGTGCTCATTCTACCAGAGTTAAGTCTTCTTCGGCTTTGGCCAGAGGTGTCCCTTTGGTAGACATCTGCAAAGCAGCAACTTGGGACTTCCTCCACCCTTTTGCAAAGCACTGTTGTTTTGAATTCAGAAGTGAGGAGGGACAGCCATTTTGCTTGCTCTGTGCTGCAGGGTTCTTTGGTTTGGCAGGCAGGCACCCTCCTCCGGAAGCAGGACTGCTTGGGGATTCAATTCAAAAGGCGAGGAATCCACAGGCGGATGTATGTCGTTACAACGCACACTTTTACAACGCATGCACTTACAACGCATTTTTTACAATGCAACATCCACTACAACGCATTCCATTACATAGCATGACACTACAACGCATTTTTAAAAACTACCTTTACAACGCATTCCATTACATCGCATACTACCTTTACAACGCATACCATTACAACGCATAATATTAAATTGCATTTAAGGTAAGTATTGGATAGTATAGGGGTAAAAATTACTATTCTAACTCCAGGGGGTGCAACAGTAGGGTAAGTGTTGGATAGTATAGGGGTAAAAATTACTATTCTAACTCCAGGGGGTGCAACAGTAGGGTAAGTGTTGGATAGTATAGGGGTAAAAATTACTATTCTAACTCCAGGGGGTGCAACAGTAGGGTAAGTGTTGGATAGTATAGGGGTAAAAATTGCTATTCTAACTCCAGGGGGTGCAACAGTAGGGTAAGTGTTGGATAGTATAGGGGTAAAAATTACTATTCTAACTCCAGGGGGTGCAACAGTAGGGAAAGTGTTGGATAGTATAGGGGTAAAAATTACTATTCTAACTCCAGGGGGTGCAACAGTAGGGTAAGTGTTGGATAGTATAGGGGTAAAAATTACTATTCTAACTCCAGGGGGTGCAACAGTAGGGTAAGTGTTGGATAGTATAGGGGTAAAAATTACTATTCTAACACCAGGGGGTGCAACAGTAGGGTAAGTGTTGGATAGTATAGGGGTAAAAATTACTATTCTAACTCCAGGGGGTGCAACAGTAGGGTAAGTGTTGGATAGTATAGGGGTAAAAATTACTATTCTAACTCCAGGGGGTGCAACAGTAGGGTAAGTGTTGGATAGTATAGGGGTAAAAATTACTATTCTAACTCCAGGGGGTGCAACAGTAGGGTAAGTGTTGGATAGTATAGGGGTAAAAATTACTATTCTAACTCCAGGGGGTGCAACAGTAGGGTAAGTGTTGGATAGTATAGGGGTAAAAATTACTATTCTAACTCCAGGGGGTGCAACTGTAGGGTAAGTGTTGGATAGTGTAGTGTAATATTATGCGTTGTAATGGTATGCGTTGTAAAGGTAGTATGCGATGTAATGGAATGCGTTGTAAAGGTAGTTTTTAAAAATGCGTTGTAGTGTCATGCTATGTAATGGAATGCGTTGTAGTGGATGTTGCGTTGTAAAAAATGCGTTGTAATTGTAGTGCGTTGTAAAAGTTGCGTTGTAAAGGTTGTTCCCCCCACAGGCAGATGTATCCATCAGAAGAACAAGTAACTTACCTTTGGTAATGCTTTTTCTGGTGGATACAGTATCTGACAGTGGATTCCTCACTGGCCCACCCGCCTCTTCCTTGCCTGTCTGCTTATATCGAAAAAAATGTGTCTTCTATGTGATTTATTGCTGAATCATGAGATAGTTGGCATTGGGAAATGTCTATGATGAAGAATTTCCAGGTTTGTTTGTGTATGTATACGGTGTATACTTGTGAAAATGTGGTCGGTTCACCTGTACGCCTCGAAGGCACGGAAAAAAGGGAACTGACGTCAGCATGCCGACAAGGTCGTCTCATGGCTCCGATGACGTCACACGGCGTCGCGTGCAGAGCCTTCCATTGTAACGTCCTTGTGGACGTGGGAGAGCTGAGGAGAAAGGTTTTGGTGGAATGCTGCGCATTGGGGTAATTCAAAAGGTTAGGAATCCACAGGCAGATACTGTGTCCACTGAAAAAGCGTTACTGAAGATAAGAAACTTGGGGGCATATCATCAACGGCCAGCGATAATTATCGCTGGCCGCTCTTAGTATTAAAATGTTTAACGCCGGCTATCGCAGATAATTATCGCCATGCTAGCGCTGTATTAACAATGCTCAGCGCAATGGCGATAATTATCCTAGCAATAGCGATGTTTTCCATGGAACATCAATGGTTTTCCAGCGATGTTCCATGGAAAACGGCGATACCCTTGATAATAGGGGCCTGTGGTCTTAGCCACACAATTCACTCCCCATGTTAAGTATGCCTTAGTCAGGAATTTAACAGACGTTAAATTCCTGCGTTAAGGCATACTTAGCGCGATTTAAATAATCGCTTCCCCGCATTGTAAATATCACGAAGCTGCCTTCGTGATATTTACCCATGTTGTTTCCACAGACACGTCTACTTTGCATCTCATTAGCGATGCAAAGTTAGGCGTGCTGGAAACGGGAGCAAAATCAGCAAAACATGCGATAGCGTGTCTTTGCTGATAAGGCGATAAAATTATCGCTGCTTTTCGGCCGAAAACGGCCGCAAAAGCTGCGATAATTTGTTATCGCCGCATTGTTAATATGCCCCTTGTTCTTTTGTGGGCTGTGCGATGTGCTATAATGCGGCATTAGTAAAAATGCATGCACCAGGAGAGTAGTGCCTTCAAGAACGCGCAGGTTTTTTCAAATGCTGGTTTTGTGACGTTCTCCTGCCACACTTTCAAGTAAAAAGGGAAGATAGAATGCGCTCAATGGAAGTTAAGAGTGCTAACTGCATTTGTCAACAGACTCCTTAAGATGTGGCTGGTCTTACTGATGCCGCCTCGAGGAGGTAATTAGGAGGCATATTATCAAGCCAGGCGATAAAATTATCGCCGCTTTAGCGGCAGAAAACTGCCGCTAAAATGGCGATAATGGGCTTGATAATATGCTCTATGGAATTCCAATTGAAGCTCAGGTTAGATGTCCTTCACATCTAACATGGGCTTCAATTGGAATTCCATAGAGCATATTATCAAGCCCACTATCGCCGTTTTAGCGGCAGTTTTCTGCCGCTAAAGCGGCGACAATTTTATCTCCTGTCTTGATAATATGCCCCTAGGTTGTGTGCTCTCTTACTTTCTTAACCTGTTCTTCGAGTGTCTCCTTTGCAGCATTCTTTCTATTGCCACTCTCAGGCGCGGATCGTCCATTGGGGCGTTGGGGCGTAGCCCCCCCGCCCGCGCCCGCAGCTCCCTCGGTGTCTCTAAACTTAGTTTACTTAAGTTCAGAGACGCCGAGGGTGGGGGAGAACTAACTGACAATGCATGTCAGTCAGCATGACGTCGGACCGTGGGCGGTCCGGCGTCATGTTGACTGACATGCATTGTCACAAGCCAGGGAAAGGCAGCACAAGTGTGCATGAGTGGGCATGGAGATTAATTTTTACTCCGTGCCCAGTCATGCGTACTTGTGATTTTACTGCCTTGCGCATGCCCATTAGGAGCCCCTCGGTCTCCTAATGGGCAGGCGGCGGGCGTAGCGTAAGCTGTGCCGTCAGCCAATCCTGGCGCTGCTGCCAGTGCCAGGATTGGCTGAGAGGGGTTGGCAGGCCCCTCCTCCAGTACCGTTACTAGTGAAGGCGCCCAGGGGATCAGAGGTCTGAGAGCGAGGTGGCGTGGACGGGACCGGCTGTGAGGTAAGTTTTTTATTTTTTTATTAAATATTTCATTTCCCCCCCGTGCGTGACCCCCCCCCCCCGCGAGCCGCGACTAAACGTAACCCCATAAAATCTTTGTCTGTGTTGATCTCTTTGAAGTTTATTGTGTCACTGAAACCTCTGCTTATGCCATGATTCATGGACGGTGGGTTCTAGGGGTGAGGGACTTGAACCTGGCAGGTGGTAGATGATTGTATGCGGCCCCTTCACCATCCTTTGCAGGAAGCCCCAGGGCTGTGTTACACCGCTGTCCTTGAGAGCACAAAACGAATGCCAATGGCCAACACTAACCGCTGGATTAACCACTAACACCGGGTGTGGGAGCAGTGTGCATGTGTGTAAAGCACCTGAAAGCCTCGGAGTAGTAAGCGCTATATAATGCAGATAAAATACGGTGGGAGACAGCAGAGATCTCCCCACCTCATGTGCCAGGACTGGAGTACTGTCACCACAGCCAGGAGGCACACACGTGCTACTCTGTGTACTGGAGTACTGTCACCACAGCCAGGAGGCACACACGTGCTACTCTGTGTACTGGAGTACTGTCACCACAGCCAGGAGGCACACACGTGCTACTCTGTGTACTGGAGTACTGTCACCACAGCCAGGAGGCACACACGTGCTACTCTGTGTACTGGAGTACTGTCACCACAGCCAGGAGGCACACACGTGCTACTCTGTGTACTGGAGTACTGTCACCACAGCCAGGAGGCACACACGTGCTACTCTATGTACTGGAGTACTCTGAAGGGTTAATAATCCTATGTGCAGTGTGAGTAGAACTGCACTTTTGCCCGTCTGCCCAGCCACCAGATGTACTGCGCAAGCGGCTGAAAATCCACATATTTACGCTTGTATTAGCTCCCGCGATCGTCGGCAGAGAAGAATTGAAACTTTGGAATCCTGAGAAGTTTGAAAGCTGTTGTTTGCACTAGCGACTTTGTGTGACCAGCTTTTATTACTATGTACACATTTCTAGAGAAAGCACGCTACCGACTAAGCTGTTTTATACCCTTTCGATATTTACTGCAAGTCCTCAGCATACCCTCATCCGTCAGTCGTGCATCCGCGGGCCGTGCACCCCCACCCCCCCGTCGAGCATGCCGGCCGCCGCTGATTATGGACTGAGTTTGTGGTACAATCTCCTCCTAATTATACAATGAAAGGTTGTCTTGTGCTCAGCACCATATGTTAAGCAGCACCCTGAAATATATGTGCAACACTCAGGGAAATATATGAAGTACCCTGGCATATGTCGGTATTAATACTGATGGCATTTCATTTTTAGGAAAGGGAACCCTGATGGCCTATTACCTGGCACGTGAATATGACAGTGTGTAGGATGTTCACTGGGAGTTTTCTTCTACTGGGGACGTTGGGGAATTTCTCATTATGTATTTCAAATACTTGCTTTCTGTGAATATGGCAGTGTGTAGGATGTTCACTGGGAGTTTTCTTCTACTGGGGACGTTGGGGAATTTCTAAATACACAGGGAAATGGCGATGGCAGACCTGCGCCTCTGAGATCTTCGTGCTGAATAAATAGCTCCATGGAGATTGAGATGAGTTTGTGTTTAGACAAAACAGGACTGGTGGGCAGAAGTAGCCTTCTTGTCTTTGTACATGGTGTCACTATCCCTTAGTCACTCCAATCATAACTAAAGAGGCCTTGCAGTGATGGATCCACTGGTACTGTAACACCAACCCGTGAAACACCATGATAGTGTGGGGTATGGCTGAGGCAGAGACCCAACTGCCTGAGTTTGGGAATCCAGAATTCACTACGACAATCGTTTTACGCCACACCACTTTCAAATGTCACCAGCCGCCACTGGCCACTCTGCATGCTAGCTGAGTGCTGTGTTGTAGCTTTTAGGACTACAGCAATCAACCCTTTACTGATCGACATTTCAAATACTTTCCTTCATCCTCTTTTGCTCCGAAGGTTTGAGCATGCAGATAGGACTACGAGGCTGCTCATAGAATTAGGTCGTTCTCCAGCAGTGAAGCTCTGTGCCATTTTGAGATTGTGTGATTTGCCATGTAACTGCAGCAAAACAATTTAAAAAAAACTCTTTAAAAATGTATACAGATTATGACAGACAAATTCATCAGGCGGTAATTTAAAAAGCATTATAAGACCTTGTTACCGTAATTATATTTTATCTGGTACGGATAGGGTTTAAATACTGATGTCTGGCCTCTATCAGTGTCGGATTTGGACATTCAAACAGTACATGCGGTAAGTCTTGCACTCCTCCAACACACAGATCACAAGTACCGGTTGTCTGTTCACAGGTATTCCATTTAGATGTGAAACCTTTTAACAGTAAAATCCCTAACAGCAAGAGAATAATACAGCGCTGGACCCTGTGAGTTAAAGCAAAACGAATATATAATTGCTGGGATTTGTATTCTACTGTTTCCGCATGTTTTGCATGTTTTAGTTGGGAACAGTGTTTAACATGAAGATCGTAGCTTATTCTCGGGGTCGAGTGTTTTCAGAAAAGCCTCAAGTGTGCGGGTGTCCAAGATTGTAAAAGTGCTAACATGCAGTGCGAAAAGTAAAATACTTTATTAAGATTCTTATTAAAAGTATATTGCAATGATTCGATCCTAAAGGCCTCCATTTTTATTATACACCGTAAACATCCGAGTTTGGCATGTAAGAGATTATATGCTCATTTTATAATGTTAGAGCTGGCTCTGGCAGGAGAGCTGACTAAGGATAGCTCAAGACGTCAAACCTGGACTGGGACTGCTTGGTTGACTTTTATCAATTTACGAAGGATATTCCCTTCTTTTATTTTTACTGATTGCCAATTGTTTATTAGAATTTATTCCAGACCATATGATAGAATAGGAGGAAAATGTCTATTCCCGGAGGAGGAATCTTAACGTTGCAGTGCGCCAACATGGGCGTCTGCTTTAAGCCCTATATGCTGGAAATGGAAGGAATTTTGTAATGTTTGTGTAAAGATCCGACCCAGGTATGTATATTCTTTAACCACCACTATGGGTTTGCCCCCAAGTATCCAGTTAAAATTAGTAAATTGCTTTCTTCCTCTAAAAAGAACAACTTCTGTTTTAGATATATTTGACACTAAAACGTTTTCCTCTTTGTAGCTGGTTAGCGCATGTAAATTTCTTTGTAGGCCGATTTGTATAAGATCTAAAGTTTAAAGGAAAATTGTGTTTTTTTAATTGTAGCTTTTATGACATTTCTGTCGGATAAAGCTTATACCTACTTACGCAACCTTCTACGCAAACTTCCCTCTTTGTTTTACTTTTTGTGATCTTCTTCAGCAGTTGTTCTTGCTGTAGATGTGATAATTTCAGCCTGGCTGTTGTCAAGATTCCACCCGGATACCCTCTTTGCTCAAATTGTTGCGACATGTATTCTATGTCACTATTGCTTGTTGCATCATCAGAGTTTATACGTTTAATCCTGATGAACTGTGATAGTGGCAAATGATTTTTTAGTGAAGGGGATTGGAAGAGTTTAAAATGCAATGCATTATTCCAATCAGTTGGTTTCCTATAAACACAAGTGTTAAAACCACCTTGTCGTAGTTCAATGTTGATGTCCAAGTAATTAATGTTATCATTGCTGATGGTGTGAGTGAACTTAATGCGGAGATGATGTGTATTTAATATTTATATGCATTCTTCAAGATGTTCTTTACTACCTTTCCACAATAGTAAGATGTCATCGATGTAGCGAAGATATAACATAAGATGATCTGTCCAGGTTTGATTGCGCAGTATATGGGTGTCCTCATATTTCGCCATGAAAATATTTGCATAAGTGGGTGCCCCCGTAAAACCTATTCATGTACCCGTTCGCTGTAGAAAAAATTGACCCTTCCATGAAAAATAGCTGTGGTAAAGACTGAATTGCAGCAGCTCTAGTAAAAAGATGTGTTTCTTCGTAGTTACTCCTCAGTAGCATCCATTCCACGGCTTCAAAACCTTCGAGGTGCAGTATTGAGGTATATAGTGCTACAACATCAATTGTACACAGCCACATATCTTCTCCTGTATAAGTCTGTACCTGCATCAGTTTATTCAGACAATCAGTTGTATCCTGAACATAAGATGTCCAACCCTGCACGAGTGGTTGTAAAAAATGATCAATATATCTTCCTATCGGTTTGTGTATTGAAACACAACCTGCAACGATTGGACGGAAAGGTGGGTCAGCAGGGTTATTGTGCATTTTTGGCAACATATATATGTGCGGGGAATAGCGAGATAGCTTTAGTGGTAATCAGTCCGTTTTCCTTGACTGTTTTTTAGCGGTTTGAATCGAGCATGAAGTCCCGTTAAGGGTGATGAATACGAAGTAACCTTAGGAGGTAATTTTCATTTCTTTCTTTGCACAAAAAGTAGATTTAGGTCACACACTTGGGTAGTAACAGTGTAATTTCAATTTGGATTTAGAATGATGGTGTCACCTCGGCAGTAATTGGGATTCATGTCATCAACTTTACGCTGGGAGTATAACTAGAAATTTACTAACAACAGACAGCAGGATTGCTATGACGTCATGTAAGTTATTTTGGAGGTCATTCATATAGTTCATTTAGCACCTGGCTGTGATAGATGTAACTAACACATAAAGATAGGGGTAAATCTTCATGTGGTTTTTTCATTTTTTAGAATTTTGGATTTTTGTCATCGAACTCTTGGATGGGTAAGAGACCAGGTGTCTTTTTGACTTTTTAGAAACCCATGGGCTATAAGGTATAGCTCTACGACGCATGTCAGTGCTCACCCAGTGGAGTTTGGTTTCACAGTAATGCACTTTTCAAGATGCTCTCTATGCACACTGCATACTTTTTAGAGGACTTTGGGCTATATGCTATAACCCTATCAAATACACTGCACTTATTCAGTTTTGCTTTGCTTAGCGTCAGTCTCACACTCTTTAAGGTGCTCCCAATCCATATTTCACATACTTTTTCACGTGATAAGCTTGATCGATCCAGATATTTTCTTTGCACACGGGATTGGCTCTGATAAGCCTGTACAGTGAAATAATATATGTTACGTTATCTATTGCTTACTTGTCAAGGAATGTATTTTGGTACTTGTAGTGTTCCTCTGATGAAGGGTTTTCCCGAAATGCATTGGGACATGTAACACTACATGGAAACTGAAACATGAAGAATACAGAACACGTTGATTTTTTCTTTCAATAAATTGAAGTTTACAGATCTTGTTAATTTCCCCTAACTGAGTGCAATCTTTGATTGTCATAGTAAATTGAAATTGAATTTTGAAGTTTTATATTGTTGATGTTATGTGCTATCTATATTTGTCAAAATCAATTTTTGTTAAAAATTTGCAAGCATAACAATAAGTATTGCAATCAACAGCACCCATTTTTGGGCAGGTGAATTGCGCACCCTGTATTCATGTGGCAGTTCATGCTCCCATGTCTCTTTGATCTTCATTTCTATGCCATGCATTCTCTGTAATGTCCTTGCTGCTCAGTCAGATTGACTGTGATGTAATTAAAATGCTGATGTGTGCCTGGTTGCGTTAATGTCAGTTGGAGTGCTTTGGCTGAGCACCAAGGATGCTATTCCCGATGGACCATCTTTACTACTATCTTTACCTGTAACCTGAGACTCCTACCTCATGAATTAATGTTATCCTGATTCATCTATACTTGCTATACTATTGGCTAATCTCTGCATTATCATTTACCACACCAAGCTTTAGAATATTTGAATCTCCATGGACTTAAGGTGAACTTGGTGTTTATCTTCCGACATCTCATCATTGGGATCTATCTGCATCGCGTAGGTATGGGGACGGTGGAGAATGTTAATTTTCCTTCCCTGCTAATCGAGGAGTTCAACAGGGGAGTGTGTTGGCACCTATTTTATTTTTGCAGTACATAAATGACCTTGAAACTGAATTTGTGAATGTGGAAGCGGTTGTTCCGCTGGTTAACCAAAAATCTTTACCAGCACTTCTACATGTAGATGATGCTGTAGGAGCACCCAGAGACCCATGCTCACATCAACTCTTCAACCTTGGAAGCAACAAAATCTGCCACCAACTCACCACCATCCTCAACAAGTAGTTTCATCGATAGGGAAAAAGCCCATATCCCATACACTAGAGATCTACTGGAGGAAGTGTCTTCCTACTTTGACCTGTGCCTCAGGGATAGGGGGCTATAGGGATGTGGGCATTATTCAAGGTGTGCTGGCGTGTATTGGGGGTCCCTTTTACAACATCACATCGCATTTTGTTGTCCATCAGGAATTGGGTTTGAAGTACATTAAAGATCTGATCAATCGTACCCGATTGTTGTTGTGGTGTTCGATCTGGCAGAATGAGGAGACTGGTTTAAATTATGAAGTCATTTCAGATTGTCTCTCCTTGTATGGGTCCAGAATACCTTGGCTTAAATACATTGGGGAGACAACTTCTGCTTTAGACTGCCCATATATTTTTGAGAAACAAGTGGATATTGTTGTGACTTAATTGTCGCCTCTCCTTTTCCTTAGTTACATCTTCCCTACTGCTAAAATTAATTTACATGTTTTATTGCATTTAGGACATTTTGAATGTGATGTCTGTTATTGGTGATGCAAACGTATTTATTGATTTTTGCAACCTTTTACCTTTGTTGTATTTTCTGTTTGTTTAATTCACATTTCCACATTTATGCATGTAATGTTCATTGCCTTTTTCTTTATCTTGGTTATACATTTTTATCTTTGTTCTTTACTTTATTTCTTTATTTCTGTCAATTGTTTCTGTTGTGACTTAATTGTCGCCTCTCCTTTCCTTAGTTACATCTTCCCTACTGCTCAGCCAGGATGAGTGTTGGAATGCTTGGTGATGTCATGGAAAGCATGGGTGCCTGGTGATGTGCTGAGTGTCAGTTGGTGTGTGCAGGCTGAGCAGCAGGGAGGCTGCTCCTGGTGGGGCTACCAATTATCATACTTACCATCTTATTCTCTTCTACCTGAACTGGAATAAACTATCCTGTTAAAATCTGCAAATTGGCTACTTGTGGACTTCTTCTACCTACAACAGATATCTGCAAAAAGGACAAAGGGTGGGTCAGGGATTGTTTCTTGTCCCATGGAAAGGCACAGGGAGGAGGGTAGTAAACTAATGAAACGCACCGTTAATATTACAGCCAATGCAGGGGATGGCGCCTTGTTTGCACTTGATTTCAGGCACATGGGAATGGATTTTGTTGCCCTGATCTAGATTAGGTTCTATTAAGTGCTGTTGTGTTTCCCACAAGGACAGTTTGCTCCATCTGATATATGTATATGCCCATGTGATGAGACATCTCCCCAGACCCTGCTGATTTTGTCTTTTTGTTTGCAAATATTATCTCCGACACTGTAAACGGTTTCTATTACCTATGCTTCGTAAATTTAGGTTTAGCAAGTGGCACTGATTTTTCTGCAGCAATTAGATTGACCCTGTACATGTAACACATTAGGGTCCTTTTTAAAATGTGCACTGCAATTGTGTCAATCAATGATGTTTTAATGATGTGGTTTTATAGTATTCTATTTTTATGATCCGAGCAGTTATATTGTGTCAGTGTTTTAGATCTCTTTTTATATGTATTTGTTTGCCTGGTTTTAACTATTTTTTAATACATTTTTATATTATGATGTTTCTTTTATGATTGTTTTTTATGAGATCGAATAAAGAATTTGACGATGATGACGAAGTCACAATTCTGAAAATAGCACTTTAAGAAAGTTGCTTTTTTCTTGTACTAACTGCTTGGTGCCTGCAGCCTGTTTCCTGGGTCACATGACTCGGTGTAGTTTGCCTTTGTGTGTTCCTCCCAGATAGTATCACAAAGGGGGACAGGGTGTTAGCAGGATGGCCCATCCCGACCTGATGGAAGGGGTGGAGCTGTCACCTACCACACTGTCAGCCTCAGGGTAGTCTTCCCCAAAACGTTTTGCCTTCCTATTCCATTTTTGCTGGCCTTTGGATTCTGCACACTTTACCACTGCTAACCAGTGCTTGTGCTCTCTCCTTTAAAACATGGTACAGTTGGCTTATACCCAATTGGCATATTTAATTTACTTGTAAGTCCTTAGTAAAGTGGCACCACCTATGCTCAGGGTCTGTCAACTAAATGCTGCTCGTAGACCTTCCAACTGTAAGACAAAAATGTCATTTATGCAATTGTTTGTCCGTGCCCAAGAATTTACATTGGCAAAAATACACAAGAAGTTTGTCAATGCGTAGCATAGCACCTATCAAGGATAAAAAAGAAAGTTGTATCAGCACCTATGGTGAACCACTTCATTGACTCAAATCACCACGAACTTGAGTTTGAATGGACTGTGCTATCAGTCATTAAACCATCACCAAGAGGGGGTGACGCTGAGGCTTTATTGATAAGAAAAGAAGCCTATATGATAGCTCACTTCAATAGCATCACCAAAGGACTGAATGAGATGTCAGAAATGGGTAAATGCTAAAACAGTTCCAGTCCAAGTTTTGCATTTCCAGTTTGCACCATGAATCTAATATTTTTGGAAACAGGTATATATTCTTTAATACCAAGCTACAAACAAACCTTTAAAAAGATATATATGCTCTATCTTTCCCTTAGAATATGATTTTCTCATTGCAAAGCTCATTTTCAATAGTTTCACAAACTCACTTTACCATACTGCAATGGGAACTTCCTGTGACCCGGAGGCATTCTCGAGAGAGAAACTAGGAATGAGACACCATTAGATGACCTTCACAGCCGATTGCAAGTAAGACTATGCAAACTTTCACTACACAGGCGCGCTAAATTCTTTTTTGTAGAATAAAACACATGCTGACACGTCCTTTTCAATTTACACAGAGAGACGCGATGCAATCCGTTTCTGTGCGAACTTTAAAGGAAGGAACTCTTTTTACCGATTTGTGAAATTGGCAGTGGTGCGGCGCTGTTCAAGCTATATGTTGAACCGACTGAGAGCTGAAAGGAATCATTAAAGAAAACATCACCGGAATGGCGAAAGTAAGTGTTGCATTTAGCCCACAAAGCTACAATGTATCTGTTTAGATACTCTATTGATGTAGCACTTATTTCTGTTTATAGATCGTCAAACCAACATACAACTAGGTTTCCATTTAACCGAGAGCAAGCATTCTTATACCCTTTGTAAAAGCACCGCCCATCCGGCGAAAGTAAGTGCCTTTTCTTGTTCTTCTATTTACAGAATATTTACATTTACCAAACCATGTTTATGACTGATGGTGGATACGTTCTCCTTTTAGATCGTGCCATCCACATTTTAACCTGCCTCTTCTCGCCTGCAACGTGCACATTTATTTCTCTATTCAATAAGGTACTTTTGAGAAATCACCACATAACTTGAGTAATTGGGAAATTTAAAGTCCCTCCTCGTGTGTAATTCATACCCCCTTCTTGTTCCTTAGATGAGTCGACGCCCTAAAGATAATCCCACAAACCACCTTGGGAATCGAAACGAGTCAGCATTACACAACGCGGGGACTTTCGCTTTTAATTAAGTTTTCCCCAGTAGAAATGTTATTTGAATTGTCTCACTACTGGGCCTAATGTTTCTCTTTTCCCCATGGGTAGCAGCTCCTTGAATTTGTTACACAATGTGGATGCAAAAGGTTGTCCTTGTAGCTGCTCCGTTTGTGAACTAAGACTGGTGTTATAATATTTAGATAAATGTATCACGCTTCATGTATTGTTTGTTACATCATATTGTTTCATCACAAAGTTTTTATGTCTTTGTTTTATTTGTTTCCTTAATATGTATAATGTGTTCTTGATTGAACCGTATCCGCACTTACCTGACCCATGATTAAATGTGGAGTTAAGTGCACAGAACAAAGTAGCAAATAAATACTTATAGTCCATATCAATTGAAGTGATGGCCATTAGTCTGTTAAATTGGTTTAGCAGCATTTGAATGTGACGGCTAGGACAAACCCCCCCTTTCTCTTAGACTAGTAGACCTGCAGCACTCATTGTGCTACCCATTTAAGTAGTCCTTTAAACATGTGTCAAGTCTGCCATTGCAGCCTGTGTGTGCCGTTTTAAACTGCCATGTCAACCTGGAAAAATAAACCTTTTGGCAGTCCCAAACCTTCCTTTTTAATACTTGAAAGTCACCCCTATGGTAGGTAGGCCCTGACAGCCGAGGGCAGGGTGCAGCGTATTAAAAAGGTTGGGCATGTACTTTTTAGTTTTACATGTCCTGGTAGTAAAAAACTCTTAGATTCGTTTTTCACTACTGCAAGGCCTACCTCTCCTATAGTATAACATTTGAGTTACCTTTCTACATTTAATAAGCTGTAACTTTCCAATGGGAGCAGGTGACTAGTTCCTGTTTGGTGTCTTTGAAATTCTAATGAAAAAATCCTCTCTTATGGTGAAATCGGGTTTTAAATTCCAAGTTTGAAAATGCCATTTTTAGAAAGCTAGCATTTTCCTGCCTTGGCCATTTAGTGCCTGCAGCTTGTCTCTGGGTCACATGACTAGGTTTAGCTGATGGTCAGGCTTTGTGTATGCCTCCTAGACGGCCACACACAATACAGAGATTAGGTGTGCCTGCATGGGTCATCACTGACCAGATGAGAGGGGGGAGCTGGGCACAGCCCTAATTACATATGAATAGACTGTGTCCTACCTCCAAACAAAGGGCTGCATACCCTCTGTAGTTAGTTTGGAGCCAGGGCAGGGAAGGCAGGAAACCTGTGCACTTTAAATAGAAACCTCTAGAAGCTTCTCTGACTTCAAAGTAAGGCCCAGGTATAAATATTGGACACCAACTCTTCAGTACACTACTGGACCTGTGGAGACTGCCAGGAAGGACTGCTGTGCTGCTGAAAGGACTGCCACTCTGGTGGACTGCTGCTCTGAAGAACTACTGCCCTGAAGATCTACTGCCCTGCTGTTCTGACCTGCTACCCTCTTGCCTGGGTGAGAAGGACTGTACCTGCATCAGTTGACCCCAGAGTGACTCCAAGGGCTAGTTAGCTGGCCTCCTGACAACCTTGAACCCTAGCACCTGGGCTCTACCATCGGTGACTCCTACCCTGCCAAGTAGTGCCACCCCAGTCCTCAACCCTTGGAAGTGGGCCTGAAGGTGCTCTGCCCGTCCATCTGTGGATCCAGCAGAACCGAAGCATCAGCTCTGCTGCAAGGATTGTCTCAGCGCAAGGACTCCGCATCTACCTCGCAGCCTGCATCGGAACCGTGGCTTTGCGATGCCTCCCCAACAACGAAGTCCAACAACTGGTTCACAAAAGACCTCCTTCACTTCCCTTTGAACAGGCAGCATTCGGTTGTCATTTAAGAGGTTATAAATTAAAGCAATAAACCATAGTTTCTAATGAGAATCATTCATTACCACAACGTTGCTAAAGAACTATTCTGAATCTAAATAGATGGCTACCCCAAGATCATTGTCCACTCTTCCCACACCTTCCACAGAAAGTTGTGACAGTCTGTTATCCTTCTTCAAAAACGAAATCTCTTACCTTCAGAGAGATCATCACTACGACAGCCTCCCTGCCTGATGACTCACTGCCACCGCACAATAAACAAAGGAGGGCATCTGAGAAGCAAGAAACAGAGTGGCAGGAGCAGGAGAAAGAAACTGCAATGGTATACAAATCTGCCCACTCAGCTGTTTAGCCTTGGTATAACTCATCCAATATTAACATACAAAGTATAATCTTGAGGCAAAACATACAAAACAAAGATATTTATTAAATAAAAAATGTTCTGCTATTTCTATACTTTCTACACATGTTGACACAGTCTAGTGTCATATATATGTACTCAAAAATGGATTTACCTTAACACAAGATATAATACATACTGTATGAAACAAGTGGATTTTTGTTTAGCTGTGTCACCCAACAGCCCGCTCATACTAAAATACAACATACCCACTCATGAATGTGCGCAGTAGAGCAACAGAATGGGAAGCGCTAAAGTGTCTGAATAAACTCCCCAAGTGGCAAAACCGGAAACTGGAGCTCCTTGAAGATTGGAACAGGTGGGCAGATTTGTATTTCCAACCTACAGACAGAAATTGCATGCGGAGGGGGGACAAAGCGGGAGCAATACTGGCCCTGCTGGTTCAGCAGGAGGAGCATCATGCTCCACTACTGGTTGTCATGGACAGGAAGGGAAAGCTTGCTTGTAGGCATGGGAAAATCGTTGCCGGCTTTCCAGCCCAACTATGCAGACCAAATCAGGGGGTGGCTTGAGGAGTCCATCTCTAAAGAAGAGATAATTGTGGCTGTGCACAGTCTTAAACCAGCAAGGGCGCCTGGGAGTGATGGGCTGCCGGTTGAATCTTCTCAGAAACACAAGGGGTGCTGTCGGACAAATTGCTAGCGGTATATGAGGAAGCCGCATCTGGTGGACAGCAGCTGGACTCAATGCAGGAAGCATTGGTGGTTATGTTGCCAAAGCCGGGCAATGACCTGACTGCGATATCGCCCGCTATCAATGTTGAATATTGATGTAAAAATACTAAGCAGAGTTCTGGCATCGTACCTGTTGAATCATCTACCCTACCTGGTTAATTCGGACCAATGTGGGTTCATCCAGAAATGTAATACACTCAGATGTCTCAGATGTCTTGCCCACGTGTACCATGCCCTGTAGCTAGGGACGGATGGCATTTCTGGATATCGAACAAGCGTTCCACTCTGTAAATTAGGAATACAATGAATGTTCTTGGCCGAAGTGGGGCTGGGTCCCAAGTATATTGGTTGGGTGAAGCTTCTTGATGCTGGGTCCGGGGCGAGAGGACAGGTGGGATGGTTTCTGAATGGTTCTCACTGAACATGGGATACCATGAAGGGTTGTCACTGCTCCTTTTAATGTTAGCGATGGAGCCCATCGCGAGCATGATACGGCAGGTGGTGGAACCCTGGGGTTTTCTGGTGGATGAACATCGACATGCGATCTCGCTATATGCCGATGATGCATTGGTATATGTCAATTAACTGGAATATTCAGTGCCCATCCTTTTGGTAGCCTTGTGGGAGTTTGGAGACGTTTTGGGGCGCATGTGAATCATGCTAAGATTGCGCTTTTCCACTTGGTAATGCTAGGGGCAGTGATGTGGAGTATCTGGTGGACACTGGCCTGCCTTGGGAAGTTGGTAATGTATGATATTTTGGGATCAGGGTAGCACAGACGGCAGCGGTATCACTTACTCTAAATATAGGCCGGCTAGTGGACGGATTGAGTTAATCTATCTGGTTTTGGGAAATACTGCCTTTGTCGCTAATGAGCAGGATGGCTCTCATAACACACATTTGCAATGCAATAGGTCTCGCATTTGCAAGATTTTGACCTATTAACATTGTAAATTAAAATGCCTTTTATTTATTTGTTTAAACAAACCTGCAATAATAAAAGGCATTGTCATTTACAATACCAATAGGTCAAAGATTCAAAAAAACGACACCTGTTGCATTGCAAATGCTAGTTTAGTATATACAGCTTTGCATCAAAAGTATAAGTGGTTGAATAGGAATGCCCATGCACCACCCTTAGCGTCTCCCTCGATGCAAAGTTACACTACTTTCCATATTTTATGACTGCTATTGAGCGCAAAAGATAGTTTGCGTTAACAAGTAAATGCCAATTAAACACTTTGCTTGGGTTGTGTCACTTTTGTGATGCAAACTTTTTGCACGGTGTTATAAATTTGGGGACCTTCGTGTCTGGGCCAAGGGGAGCTTTCTAACCTGATGAACAGACCCACCCCCCACTGACTGTGATTATGGGATCTGTGTAACATTTTGTATTCCTACGCTGTACGCGAAGTACATCCTCTGTCATCGTCTGGAGGAAGCATTTGGAAGGTGCAAATTGGGGAAATGATAGAAAATGGCAGGCAGAAGTGACAACACCTCTGGGAACACGTTAAAGAACTGCTAGATGATGTCATGTGAGCCACACTTCGGAAGAGCCTGCAAAACCCATGACTGTTTAATCGGTTTATATATTTGAAACTATTGCTTTAAAATGCACCTCTGCGTGAAATTGCACCGGGAGATAACACACCTCGCTACAAGATAAAGAGAATCCTCACTAAAGCCACACCTCCCACACAAAGAGGCCGCCCTGTGCTACACAAGCCATTCACTCATTTCCATGTGTGGAGGTTGTCAATCATGTTAATGTCACATGACACTGACGACAAGAGCGTAGCACTCTTCTGGTGGGTGCTGCAAACAGCATAAGAGGGCGTTAGGTGCTATACAAATGTTACAACATTTGAGTCTTCGGCTACCCACTCCTGACGACATTTGCCCTCTGTTTGTCCGGCATCAGGATGTATTGTGGCGGGTCGAGTAAGTACCCTGTTAGTTGTGTATTGGATGATGAAATGGAAATGAGCACCTCTGTACACTGTGCTGTAAGAGCCGTGTAGAAATGAAACATCAACCCCCAGGAAGCCTACAGCGCTATGAAGCCACGCTGCAACAGCCAAGGGCTATACAAATACTTGGAAATGAAAAACCACCACAACTAAAACAAGCTTGCAGTAATTCTTCGAACAATACAGAGTGGACAGGCACTCTGCACGTCCCACGTTAGAGCCTGTTGGTGAAAGTATGCCGCTGCCCGCGTCCCAAGCAGTGGGACATCAGCAGGGCAGCCCTCTAGTGGCCGCCCGTCGGAGCCTTCCCCCTTTCTGCCTCGCGCGCGAGGCTACGCCCACGAAGGTTATGACCTCCCAATAGTGTGTAGCTGGAGGCGGGCCGTTGGGGGCGGGGGGGCGAGGCTTGCCCCCCTACTTAGGAGGCCCTCTCGCCCAGTTCCTCCTCTGTTCCCTGCACGCCGCTCCAGCCTGGACACGCGTAATCCCACCCTTTCCACTTACCCCACGTGTCAGGCACAGCGCGTTATTGGAATGTTTTAATGTTTTCTTTTTGCGTTGCAGGCGGAGTTACAGGGCGATCTGGAGGCAGACGGGTACAGTAAGGGTACCTCTGTGACAGGCGGTACAGTAAGGGTACCCCTGTCCGGCACAGTAAGGGTGCCCGAGCCAAGGTCCAGGAGCCGAAGGGGGTTCTGGGAAGACCGCGACGGCGCCCCGTTAGTCCTTCGGGCGGTTGGGGGGCCTGACCAACCGGGGGTGTGCCACAACACGCTCCGCCCCTGTCGGAAGGGGCGGGAGTAGGAGACAGATCACGTGACCCAGTGGATGATCTGTAAATAATTATGTGCCACACTGCCGGGCATCGACCCACCGTGTGTGCTGGCTCACCAGGCGGGCGGAGCAGCAAGGGGCTGCTTGCCCTGGATCGCCCGTAAGATAACCCAATTTTATTATCATACTATGTTGTATGAAATAAACCTGCAGCAGTTCTTCACCCACAAAGAAAGTGTCAGTGTAATCATTGGGTGACGTCTGTGTATGCGTGTTGACTGAAGCGGATGACGGTGTGGTCACTATGGCAAGCGGTGCTTCTAAGCAGAGCTCCCCTGCCAGGGATCCTGTGCACAAAGATGTCTAGGTACTCAAAGGACTGGAGCCAGCAACAGTAGGTAATGGTGGTGGGGTGTGCTCGGCCCACTCCAAAACGTCCAACACCGAGGCTGGCTGCAAGCAGTACTGAGACGAGCAGCAGAGATGCTGCTGCTCCTCCCTGGCCAAAGCTGGCATTCCGCGAGTGTGCGGTGCCGTGCGCGTGCACAATATCCAGTCCGGGTGGGCGAGCCAGAAAGGAGACAGGGAGGGGAGCAAAAAGCCTCACTGCGCCTCACTCCCTCAAAGGCAAAGTGGCATCAGATCTAAGAGACCGCCACCAATGGGCTGTTCAGCGTGATGAAGTAAAATAGGCATAAAAACCCAAGCCAAACCAAAGTGCCACGCTCCACAAATAGTGTAAAAGGAACACAGCAAAGCATACCATTTTTAACTGTATGAGGGTGAAAATAACATGACTCTTGGAAAGTAAACGGCGCATGGACACGTTACGTATATAGATAGTAAATGCGGCATGACAAGTAAAAACTGGTATTTCAGATAATGTATGCCATGCAGCAAAGCGTAACATTTCAAACTGTATGAGGGCGAAAATAACATGACTCTTGGAAAGTAAACATGGCATGGACACACTACGTATATAAATAGTAAATGCGGCATGACAACATAAAAATTGGTATTTGAAATAATGTACGCCACGGCTTAGTGAAGGGAAAGCGCCCACGAAAATACACATGCTATTGCCCCGGAAGCTGTGTGCATAAAATAGTACTGTTAAGATATACACATCCAAGTGTGTGAGCCCGCGAGTGTAAAATCCAGTCCGTAGGGGCGAGCAAGAAGGGAGATAGGGCGGGCACCAAAAAGCATCGCTTTCAATAGAAAGTGTGGCTTTAGCATAAACTGTGACACGCGCGAATGGGAAGCATAGGCAGAGCTTGTAGCCCACTTCCAAAGTAGACTTGACAACAATAGATCTCGCCAGAGCGTGCAGCGCATGCGCTGCGACGCTAGGCAAGACCTAAAAATGGTACTGCTGCCGCGCGGTCTACCCACACTGCAGGGCTCGCTACACGAGATCCCCGCTGCTTCTTTGCGGACACTGATAAATTATTGACGGAACTACTTTGGGCCAGGAAGCGTGTGAGAATGGGTCTTCATACCCTCAGGAGGTCTTGGTCCGATGGAGGGCTTGAACTACCAGATATGGAGGCATACTAAATGGCGCCTCATCTGCAGCACGAGATACACTGCCTGGACCCCGAGGATAATTCGGCAAAACAGCTGTAAGGGGCTCTTGCGCCATGGAGGGGTGGGAGAGGCAGGCTTTTTGCATATTGCTTGGTTGTGTAGGTTTATCGGCCCCTATTGGAGGGAGATCACGGATGTTGTTGCCGGGCCTGATCCCATTCCCAAAGGGTAAGAAACTGAACAGGAAGTTTTTGCTCCTGGGTCTGGTGCTGGCGAAGAGACGTATAGCCATGAAGTGGTCGACCTTGGAGCCCCCGGGTTCAGCGAGTGGCTGAGAGATGTTTCAAAATGGGCTGTAGCTGAAGAGGTTCATATGAAACAGACCAGGCGCAATGAGAAGGTGGAGGACGACCTAAGGGGGTGGGCTACCATGTTGGACACATCAAAAGACCCCTTCTAGACTCTTAGGTGCCGATCACAATCCGGTAAAAAATTCCCCCGTGCGACTCGTATCGGGTCTTTTTACCGTACGAATCGTACAAGTGCCGTACGAACTGGCAATCACGATTCGCATGGTAAAAAGTCCATACGAACCGCACTGGGAATCATTCCCCACACGTCCTCGGGTCGGAAAATGTGTCCGACACGTCCTCGGACGATTTACCTTACAAACGTGAAAAGCCAAGTCCGACCGAGGAATCACGATCCATCCCGTGCGTCCGAGCGTACAACCGTATGGAAAAAACACCGTCCGCACCGAACACCCATAGCAACCATGGAGACATGTGCCCGCATACGCGCCCAACACTCCCCCCAGCCCCCGTACGTCCGACACGTACCCCCCGTGTATGTATACCCCCACCCGTCTAGGTACACCCCAGTACGTTCCAGTCGAACCCCCACCCCAGTACGTGTCATACCCCCGTCAATGTACACCCCCCCACCCCTGTACGTGTCGTACCCCCGTGTACCCCCACCCCAGTACGTTCCAGTCGTACCCCCACCCCTGGACGTGTCGTACCCCCCGTGTACCTACACCCAAGTACGTTCCAGTCGTACCCCCACCCCAGGACGTGTCGTACCACCGTCAATGTACACCCCCCACCCCAGTACGTGTCGTACCCCCCGTGTACCTACACCCAAGTACGTTCGAGTCGTACCCCCACCCCAGGACGTGTCGTACCCCCCCGTGTACCTACACCCAAGTACGTTCCAGTCGTACCCCCACCCCTGGACGTGTCGTACCCCCCGTGTACCTACACCCAAGTACGTTCCAGTCGTACCCCCACCCCAGTACGTGTCGTACCACCGTCAATGTACACCCCCCCACCCCTGTACGTGTCGTACCCCCGTGTACCCCCACCCCAGTACGTTCCAGTCGTACCCCCACCCCTGGACGTGTCGTACCCCCCGTGTACCTACACCCAAGTACGTTCCAGTCGTACCCCCACCCCAGTACGTGTCGTACCCCCCGTGTACCTACACCCCAGTACGTTCCAGTCGTACCCCCACCCCAGTACGTGTCATACCCCCCGTGTACCTACACCCCAGTACGTTCCAGTCGTACCCCCACCCCAGTACGTGTCGTACCCCCCGTGTACCTACACCCCAGTACGTTCCAGTCGTACCCCCACCCCAGTACGTGTCGTACCACCGTCAATGTACACCCCCCCACCCCAGTACGTGTCGTACCCCCCGTGTACCTACACCCAAGTACGTTCGAGTCGTACCCCCACCCCAGGACGTGTCGTACCCCCCCGTGTACCTACACCCAAGTACGTTCCAGTCGTACCCCCACCCCTGGACGTGTCGTACCCCCCGTGTACCTACACCCAAGTACGTTCGAGTCGTACCCCCACCCCAGGACGTGTCGTACCCCCCGTGTACCTACACCCCAGTACGTTCCAGTCGTACCCCCACCCCAGTACGTGTCGTACCACCGTCAATGTACACCCCCCCACCCCAGTACGTGTCGTACCCCCCGTGTACCTACACCCAAGTACGTTCGAGTCGTACCCCCACCCCAGGACGTGTCGTACCCCCCCGTGTACCTACACCCAAGTACGTTCCAGTCGTACCCCCACCCCTGGACGTGTCGTACCCCCGTGTACCTACACCCAAGTACGTTCGAGTCGTACCCCCACCCCAGGACGTGTCGTACCCCCCGTGTACCTACACCACAGTACGTTCCAGTCGTACCCCCACCCCAGGACGTGTCGTACCACCGTCAATGTACACCCCCCACCCCTGCACGTGTCGTACCCCCCGTGTACCTACACCCCAGTACGTTCCAGTCGTACCCCCACCCCAGTACGTGTCGTACCACCGTCAATGTACACCCCCCACCCCTGTACGTGTCGTACCCCCCGTGTACCTACACCCAAGTACGTTCCAGTCGTACCCCCACCCCAGTACGTTCCTGGCGCACCCCCAACACAACCTCCTAAGTACGGAGCGCACCCCATGCCCCAACATCACAACCGCATGTACGAGTCTTACAAAGCCACACACAAGGACAAAATCGTACAACCAAATGGCCCATGTACACACCGTACACACGCTCAAAACGCACGTACACAACCAGGACAAAATAAAACAACACAAGAATACACCAGTCGAAAGGCACACAGCCACTAAACATGGCCAACAACCACTTAAATAACACAATCACTGACCTGCAACTGCCAAAAACAAACAGAGGCCCAATACACCACCACTCCTTATAACACACCCACCCAAAATTCAAAAACTGCCACACCCACCCATGGACCAATAAAAAGGGCCCACACACACAAACCATGAGCCTTTCCAACAGACTCACTGCTGCCAGACACCACAGAACCAGACTACAAGCTACACCACACCTTACACTTGCACACCTTCAAACGACCACCCTCACAAACACCCTCTCATCACATTCACACACACACACAACCATCCACACCCCCCCCCAACATCCACACCCCCCCCCACACCCACACCATCCCCACCCACACCCCTCACCATGCCCACTACCAAGAATCCAAAGTTCAGTCACCGAGAGTTGGAGGTCCTTGTTGATCAAATCCTCAGAGTCGAGCCACAGATCTTTGGAACATTGGTCAGAAGCACCAGCCAGGCAGCCAAAACAGCCATGTGGCAGACCATCGTCGATGCTGTGAATGCTGTTGCGGACACCAGGAGGACCAAGCAGGATTGCCAGAACAGGTGGTACGATCTGCGGAGGAGGGTCAGAGCCAAGAGGCAGGAGGAACACGACCAGGCCAACGCCACCGGAGGAGGGCCCTCCCGCAGAGCCGTACAGTACCATCCCTGGGAGGAGAGGGTGATGGCCATACTGCCGGTGGAGGCAGTTGAAGGAGTAGAAGGACTCCGAGACCCGGGTGAGTACACAAACAACGCACCTCACATGGGGGGAACTGCAACCACAACCAAAATCAATAACAGGCACGCAACCACCACAATCCATCGCATTACTCAACCACACTCCATGAGCAGGCACATGCCACTGCTGCCACCATGCCCCATGCACCCAGCTGGACAATGTCAAGTCACAGGCCACAGAAGACAACAACACATGACACGGTAACCCGGATGGCGGGAGGCTGGGCACCAAGAATCACATAGTGCGACTCCAAAGCAGACAACAATGCCCTCTGCCCATATGGCCTAGGTCACAGCCAGACAAACACTGTGTCCCAACACAGGAATGACTTGCCAGCAAATGGCGGACGCCTTGCATCAACACATGGGGGTGAAGGCACTGTTCTGCACATGCCAGCAGCTAATGAACAGCCAACAGTGTGAAAGAGTGGCAGCACACACCACCACAGCAGCAGCGCACAGACACACAGCAGACAAAATGGGTGCCTGGAGATCAGAAACAAACTCACATCAACAGGCCAAGGGCCACTCAAAGATCTGCTAACAGTGTGTGCCCAGGAAGCTGGGCCAAGGTGACAGAGGGTGACACACGGAGGGAGGGAGAGGGGGACACAGAGGGAGGGAGAGGGGGACAGAGAGGGAGGGAGAGGGGGACTGAGAGGGAGGGAGACGGACAGAGGGAGGAGGCTGACACACGGAGGGAGGGAGAGGGGGACACAGAGGGTGGGAGAGGGGGACAGAGAGGGAGGGAGAGGGGGACTGAGAGGGAGGGAGAGGGGGACAGAGGGAGGAGGCTGACACACGGAGGGAGGGAGAGGGGGACACAGAGGGAGGGAGAGGGGGACAGAGAGGGAGGGAGAGGGGGACTGAGAGGAAGGGAGACGGACAGAGGGAGGAGGCTGACACACGGAGGGAGGGAGAGGGGGACACAGAGGGAGGGAGAGGGGGACAGAGAGGGAGGGAGAGGGGGACAGAGAGGGAGGGAGAGGGGGACAGAGAGGGAGGGAGACGGACAGAGGGAGGAGGCTGACACACGGAGGGAGGGAGAGGGGGACACAGAGGGTGGGAGAGGGGGACAGAGAGGGAGGGAGAGGGGGACTGAGAGGGAGGGAGAGGGGGACAGAGGGAGGAGGCTGACACACGGAGGGAGGGAGAGGGGGACACAGAGGGAGGGAGAGGGGGACAGAGAGGGAGGGAGAGGGGGACTGAGAGGGAGGGAGACGGACAGAGGGAGGAGGCTGACACACGGAGGGAGGGAGAGGGGGACACAGAGGGAGGGAGAGGGGGACAGAGAGGGAGGGAGAGGGGGACAGAGAGGGAGGGAGAGGGGGACAGAGAGGGAGGGAGACGGACAGAGGGAGGAGGCTGACACACGGAGGGAGGGAGAGGGGGACAGAGAGGGAGGGAGAGGGGGACAGAGAAGGAGGGAGACACAGGGAGAGCAAATCAGTCCTTTGGTGTGTGGGAATGTCTGCTCGTCAGCAGGTGGACTGCGTGCATGTAGACAAGGGTGCCCAGTGCCAGAACCCCCCCTCTTCATCATGGCAAAACGCAGGGCCATGTTACAACCTGTACACGAGCACAAGGACAGCCACCTGCATCATATGAGTGTGTGGATCCACTCCATGTGCACATGTACAGTGCTACAAGGAAGGCGCAAACGCATAGCTCGGCACACATGCACACTCCACTGCTGACTGCAGTCACACTTGACGCAGCAAGTAAGACTGTGCCACACATAGTTAAAGGGGCCAAATTGGTGCCCAAGGGACACACACATGCACAAGTGCACTGTGAGTGGAATGCAAGACAGATCCTAATTCCAAGAGGAAATGTGCCAACTTTGTAACGGATGAAACATGGATGTTGCATGGATCAAAATTAACATTGTCTCTCTCACACACAGGTCAACGTCGTGCTGCACCCCCCAACACTGGGGGGGAACACTCACAGGACCCGGATCTGCAGGAGACCGATCCCACCGGCAGCGACCACTCTCACCACTCTGCGGACGACCCCGACCGACCTGGCCCCTCTGGTGTCCAACCACCTGCAGCACCTGCGTCAGGTACAACCGTGCCAACCACCACCCCCACTCCTGCCACATCCCAGGAGACACCCAGGATCCCTGCCCCAACACCACAATGCAGCCAGGCTCGCCAGGAGGGACACGGTGTCCCGGGCACCCAGGAGGAGGCAGGCGACAACGCCAATGCCACCCCTCAGGGGTCCCGGAGACCCCATGTGCCCACAAGTGCAGGCCAGACGCAAGTGGGCAGGGGTGGTGGGAGTGGAGAGCGGTGGAGGCGCGAGCCTGACCAGTTGGCTGGGGATCCGGTATTTTCCCATGTCCGTAACATCCTGGACTCATACCGGCAGGACACCACGGGCATGGCCCAGGTTGTGTCCGTCCTCGAGGGGATCAAGGTCCAGCAGGCCCAGCAACATGCGGAGCTAATAGCCTGTCTACAGCTACACCAACGGAGGATGGAGGACAGACAGGCTGAGCAAGTGACGGCGTCCCAGGGGATTCACGCTGAACTCCGTCGGATGGCCGACACCATGGCCGACCCTCCCTGTGCCAGAAGGCGGAGAACATCACCACCCACAGGGAGGGATCATGAGGAGGAGGAGGAAACATCCGACGGAGCATCCCAGACGTCGTCACGGCCTGCTGCTGAGGTTCCCCGCAGGAAGCCGGGTCGTCCACGGAAAGGACCGTGAGGGTGGCTGCTACATCACCATCTCCCAGGACACCTGGCCTGGCACCTGGCCCACTGGAGCAACAGCATCACAGCATCAAGAGACATTCTCTGCCACATGGCCCTGCTGGTCACTGGCTGACCAATGTTGACAAAGACTGTGGCATGGACTCTGAGGATTTCCAATGGCAAGGACACCAACTCCCCTACTGAACTTTGGATTCCCTAATCCCGGAAAGGCCCTCACTTGGCCCCCCCCCCCCAATAATAAATCACACTATTAAGAGTAGATGCCTGCTGGTAGCATTATTACCTAACATGTGTCTTGTACAGTCTAAACATGCCTGAGTCATCTGTTCACTTCAACCATCCACACCCTGGGGCCTGAGTCTGGCACAGGACACATGGGTCACAGTTTTCTAGGCAAGACAGACATGGAGCACCATACACACCCGTGATGGTCAGAACCAGCTGAGGGGGTGGCCGAACAACCGTGCTGACAGACACATTGAGTACAGCAACAGTCATGCGCAGAGGTCAGGGATCCTGGCCCGTGTCCTGGGGGGCACCCAGGTACGTGTAGACAGGTGGCAGAACCATGTCCTGCAAGCTTGAGTCCGGTGGATGCAGAGAATGGGGTCATGGACAACGTTGGATGCATGGGGATGGCACATGTCACAATACCCACACAGTCATGGACATCATGCCCATTACACAGTCTCAGCACACACACACAGCTTGCATCTTGCCACTCGACACATTGACACATAGCCACAATCAGGGAATACCATGCCAGACATGCAGGATGCACCGTGCCAACACACCAGCATTGACTGAGAAGAGGCACCTTGGAGGCATAGGGACACCTTTAATAGTCATGTGTTTGGGATTGCAGAGGCAACTTGAAGTACACATGAACACATCATGTGGAGTAACATGTGGCTCCAACACTGGCACCCCCATTCTGCAGCACAAATGCGTGATAGCCATGGAACTGGCACACAAGTGTCGGATAATAGCTAAATACCCACAGCTGCTCACGGAGAGCCTGCCATACACCATACATCCGCTGATGTGGAAGTCCCACGCCATGTCAAGACAATGTTAACCGTATGTGTCCGAGGGCAGTGTCACACACATTGATGCCTTCATCACAATCCACCATCCCATCACTGATGACTGACAACCAGGCAGCCCATCTATTCAGGTGTACCCAGCTGCATGTCGTGTCCCATGGGGATGCCACATGTCTGCAGAGGACCCAAACCCCGACCGGGGCAGTGTGCACACATCGTGAACAACTGCCACACCCAATACACCCCAGATGCATCCCTTACCCCATGGAGACTTCCAAACGTGTCCGTGCCTGTAACGCTGAGTCAGCCCACGATGCCATGTCCATGAGGAATAGCAGTGCCACAACAATGCAACCAGCAAACGGCATGCGCAGGTACCTGGGGAAGAGAGACACACAAGAAGTCAGCCACAAGAAGCACAGCCACTTGCATGTGCATTTACTCGACACATGTATGTATGACAACATGCTAGGTCACAATTATGCCTGGGGAAATACTACCATCACTGCCACCATCACTCCAGTGACACACCCACACACACCTCTGACCCACGTGCCATACATGCAGGTGGAGACACACATCACAACGCATGCCACACGGGGACCAATGCGTGCACACTCAGACCCTGGTACTCACCACTAAGCAAAGAAGTCGCGTATGAGCCGAGTCCGGATGTCCTCTTGCGGCTCCACATCCTCCACATCACTAGCCCCATTGCCAAGCCCTTCGTCCTCCACGGGTGGATGGTCCTCGTCATCTTGATCCAGGATGAGGGGCACAGCTCTTTCAACTGCCATGTTGTGCAGCATGCAGCAGACCATGAAGATCTTGCAGACCTTCGCCGGGGCATATGGGAGTGCGCCGCCGGTCTTGTGGAGGCACCGGAATCGGCTCTTCAGCATGCCAAACGTCCTCTCTATCACTCGCCTTGTCCGGCCATGGGCGGTGTTGTAGCGGAGCTGGGCCGGCGTGATGGGGTTGCGGAGAGGTGTCAGCAGCCAAGGCATGTTGGGATAGCCAGCGTCCCCTAAATGGAAAGCACATGGATATCGTTAGAACTGGCGAAGCGGTAGTGCTGCTCGGCCAAACAGAATACAGGACAGACAGACTGTACCCACCAACAACACATGCACGTTCGTTGCGCAGCTGCATCATCATATCAGGCATCCCGCTACGCCTCATGATGTAGGCATCGTGTGCTGATCCTGGAAAACGAGCACAGACATGTGAAATCACCATGTTGGACAGACACACCACAAGGGCATTGATGGAGTGGTAGTGCTTCCGATTGCGGTACGCCACCTCCCGTGCGTGTGGTGGTACCAAACCTACATGTGTCCCATCTATGGACCCAATGACATGGGGCATCCCTCCCAGGGCATAGAAACCACGCTTGACCTCAGTCATCTGTTCAGGGGTTGGGAACTTGATGAAGTCATCCAGGTGAATCAACATGGCCTCCAAGAAATCATGCAGCACACCGCTGAACATGCTCTGGGACATGCCACCAACATGAGCTATGGTATATTGGAAGGTACCCGTGGCAAGGAAATGTAGGGCAGCCATTACCTTCAGCTGGGGTGTCAGTGCCGTAGGATACCTGTGCTGCGGTTGCAGGTGTGGTGCCAGTCTCGCCGTCAGCTCCAGAATCAACGGTTGGGTGAAGCGGTAGAGCCGGATCCTGTCATTCTCCTGCATGGTGGCCAAGTCTGGAATTCTTCGGGCAACAGGAGGCGCTCTGCAGTAATTTGGAAGTGACAAGGAAGAGTGAGTGCACTACGAGAACAACTCATGTCTACTGAGCACATGTAAATCTGCCAATACACACATGCCACATAGGGAGTCAGGCATGTGCTACATGCCCAGGACACGTATGGATGCAAGGTGACACTCCTTCCAAGACCCAGCTACACACGGTGATTGAGAACCTCCCCATGCCACGCCATGGGAATAGCTGTGTCCCAGTGCAAGTGCACTGCCCGACGCAAGACAGGAGTGACATACACCCACACATCAGCAGAAGTGTGATGCTGATTGCAGAGACTGGCAGCGGAACACTTGAGCCACAGGTCACATGACATTACACTAGTCCAGCCCACACACCTTGCCATGAAGGTGCACATGTCATGACTCCCCACACATTCCTTGTGAGTTTGCTGACATGGCCTTGTCACGCTACTCCGTGTCCCTTGCATACATGTGCACCTCACATCCGGTAACTCATGTGGCATGGTGTTGGGAACAGTGTGCAATGACAATCTACACACAGCCACATGTTGGTTGCTGCAACGGCTGCAGCTTTTGAGGGTGCAACAACATCAACCCGATGTAAATCCCGGACACATATATGGCATAGTCACATTGTGCACTGTGGGTAGTGATGAGTCATGTGTCATGACCCCTGTACCGGGCATCATGGGACACTTCCGTGTGTTGGTGTCCGTGCCATGCCAGTGACGCTCACCCCAAGTGCGCAGTCCCACATGCACACATGTCAAAGGAGTCAAGGGCATGCCTGGCACACATTGCACCCTCACACAGTACACATGTACACATCTCATCATACATCTGGTGCCTTCTCCACTCAGGAGGCATGTTCCACATCACAGCCTGTGACACCTGTGCCCAAC
This sequence comes from Triturus cristatus, assembly GCF_964204655.1. Taxonomy (NCBI): domain Eukaryota; kingdom Metazoa; phylum Chordata; class Amphibia; order Caudata; family Salamandridae; genus Triturus; species Triturus cristatus. The sequence goes on from NC_140586.1 coordinate 701,553,860, forward strand.
ACATGTGGTAATGCACAGACGATGCCTTGGTGTCCATTCCTGGACAAGTATGTCCATCCATGGACAAGTATGTCCGCCCTATTCCGACATGTGTGTCGCCTATCACCACAGTGATGTGTAAAATCCGCCGTACTGCTGCTGAGAGGGCCTGTGCATGTTCCCAAATCACTGTGGGAGTGCTGCCGTATGTGTACCCATCGTGATGGCGAGCGTAGATGCGAGTGTACGGTCCGTACCACTACGGGTACGCATACGCGTGCAGACCCATAGTGATAGTGAGCGTAGATGCGAGTGTACGGTCCGTACCACTACGGGTACGCATACGCGTGCAGACCCATAGTGATAGTGAGCGTAGATGCGAGTGTACGGTCCGTACCACTATGGGTACGCATACGCGTGCAGACCCATAGTGATAGTGAGCGTAGATGCGAGTGTACGGTCCGTACCACTACGGGTACGCATACGCGTGCAGACCCATAGTGATAGTGAGCGTAGATGCGAGTGTACGGTCCGTACCACTATGGGTCTGCACGCGTATGCGTACCCGTAGTGATAGTGAGCGTAGATGCGAGTGTTCGGTCCGTACCACTACGAGTACGCATACGCGTGCAGACCAAAAGTGATGGAGAGCGTAGGCATGCATGTACGGGCCGTTGCCATGCATTTGGGGTGCCCTAGGGCCCCCACACGCACCGTACCTGTGTGTGATGCTCCAAATTACATGGGGGACAAGTATTAAGGCCTACATGCATGCTGGTTGTCATGGAGACCAAGTTCAAAATTGGAAATTGTTCTGGAAGGTGCACAGCAGAAGTCAGTTGGGATTTGTCTACTTTGTTGCAATGTGTTTGTGGGGCTGACATCATGCAGGAGAATGAAACCGATAGAGAACCCACAGACTGCTAGGTTTGAAGGGATTGGTGGAAACATAGGATGCAAATGTGAGTGACCAATCTCTCTGTACTCCTGTGCATGAGACTGGGCAGAAGGGCACATATAAGGCAGCCAGGTCCCATGAGGGAGCACTTGCCTGCACATCTTTGCATTCGTCGACCCAGCTGCTGCTACTGATTCCCTGGAACCATGTCAAGGGCTGTGGAGAGGACACAGCCATTCACCCTGGAGGAGAACATGGCTCTGCTGGATGTGATCCTCCCACAGTACTCCATGCTGTATGGGCGACCAGGTTATCAGGTGAGTGCATAGGCCACTGCCACAGACTGTCCCTATGTGGTGACTGTGACTTCTGCCATTGCGTCCAGGTGTAACACACATGCCATGTACTGTCGGGGGGGTCCCAGGGGGGGGGGGGTGCCTGATGTCTCCCAGCAGTGCCCTGAGACAGGAGGGGTGGGGGCCTATCACTCACAGCAGTGCCCTGAGACAGGAGGGGTGTGTGCAGAGTCCTCCCAGCAGTGCCCTGAGACAGGAGGGGTGGGTGCAGAGTCCTCCCAGCAGTGCCCTGAGACAGGAGGGGTGTGTGCAGAGTCCTCCCAGCAGTGCCCAGAGACAGGAGGGGTGGGTGTGGAGTCCTCACAGCAGTGCCCTGAGACAGGAGGGGTGGGTGTGGAGTCCTCACAGCAGTGCCCTGAGCCAGGAGGGGTGGGTGTGATGCACAGTGTGAGCCTAGATCATTGATTGTGACATTGCCATCATTCCACCTGTGTACCCACTGTGGCACGTACTGCTTTTTCCCTCACCAGGGGATGATGTCCCTATGACAAAGGTGCAATGCGTTGGCTGCATGACATGCCTTGTTGTTACCAGCTAATTTGTACCCATATGTCTCTCTGTGACATGTGGCTGGTGTATTGATGTGGTGTCACTTGTTCCTCCTCACAGGTAGGCGCCACTGCCAAGGAGCAGATCTGGCTGACCGCCGTCAGTGCCGTGAGGGGTGTGGATGGTCGGAGGCGGCGCCTGGCCCAGGTGAGGAAACGCTGGCAGGATATCCGGTGCTGGACGCGGAGGATTGCACGGCTCCTGCTGGGGGACTCACCTGAGAGCCACAAGAACCGCGGCCGCCGCCGTCTGAGCCACCTCCACAGGCGTGTGCTGCCGGTGGTCTTTCCAGACCTGGAGAGGCGCTTACAGGCGATGCAGCAGCCGGAAGGGGGTAGGTACATGTGTGTTTGTTGTGTGTCACCGGCATTTGTAAGGGCACAGTAGCATGAATCCACTGGCAGGGTTTAAAGGTGCTGTGCAGATCCTGTTTGGCCCAGTATAGCGCTGTGCCCCTGCCACCCTTCCCCTCCTTGCAATGTGTTCCCTGGTCTGTGTGTAGTCACTCCTTCCCAGGGTAATGTAGGCTGGCGCTTTGTCCACGGGAACAATGTCTGTAGCATCATGTGTGGGGGTGGTGTGTAACAGGTTGTGGGACCTTGCCTGTGCACTGTCAAGTTCACTGCATGTGGGTTCCATGTCAGTTGGCACTGATGCTGACTCCAGACATGGGAGTTGGTCTCTCATGTGTCATGCCTTACAGCGCGCATGTCCTATGTAGTGGCCTGTGACATGATGTGCATGACTGTGCGATACACATAGTGCAGGGATGGTGACGTGTGTTGCTGTCATTACCATTCAGTAGCATGTAGTTGCGTGCCCACTACTGTCCCCTGGGGCACCTTTTCCTCAGTGGTGTATGTGTCATCATGAACGTGGCCACTGTCAGTGTCTACAGCGTAAGTTGTGCTCTGTGCCATTGTCCCCTGTCACCATGTATATAGACGTGCTAATTTGTACAGGTGTCCACTGTGCAGCCTGACCTGATTGTCCTTCTTCATACTCACAGTTGCCAGTGCCTGTGTGTCTTGTTATACTCATCTGAGGATGGGCACTGGTACCTCATTATTTGTACAGGCGCACCTTGGCTGTTTGGCGTCCAATCTTGCTTTTTGCCTGCCCCTGTGTGTATCACCCAGACCATGAGATGTTGGTGCCACCTGTGTCTCCACAATTTGCCTCGTGTAGGGTCTTGTTGGGGCGGTCAATGCCTATGTGTTAAATCCTGATTACCACTTGCTGGGTCTGGGCAGTGTGTGATGTGCCTGGACACACACGCAATGTGCAGTGACCGAGTCATGTTGTGCATGTTTTCAGCATTACCTATGCAGCATGTGTCTCAAGTTCATGGATATGGTCCCTGGTCATCGGTATTTTCGCAAACGCTGTGTGGTGCAGATGCAGTGCTGGATTGTCCCCAGGACCTGGGTGCTATGTCAGACTCCTTTTCCTGTGTTTAGCTATTGTCTCATGCTCTCCATGGTATTTCAGTGGCATGGTGGCTCAACCAACTGTGTGTTGCATGCCCTACATCGGTACCCTGTTCAGTAGATGTTAGGGATCTTCCTTTTCAGGCCATGCAATGTTACCTATGTAGATTGGACTCATGTGACAGATGTGTACAGGTGTCTGAATAATTTCTGTCTCTCCACCCTGCCCACAGCATCGTCGGGGGACACAGAGGGAGACATGGACACAGACCAGGCGGAGGGACCGAGCACCAGTTCCAGCCGTGACATCGGGGCTGGCACATCGAGTGGGACAGAGGCGGAGGAGAGTGTGGCCGAGGACCTGTCGACTGGCACATCAGACTACGAAGCTGACAGGTCCGGGGACGATGTCTCCGAGTGGGCGGAGGCTGCACCAGCAGCTGACAGCGGAACAACACCTCGCACCGCCCCCTCAGTTTCCACCAGCCGCCTCCCACTTGCTCGTGTCCCTTCCCAGCGTGCCCGGTCACAGCATGTCTCCTTCCTGCCAGGCACCGCGCCCCCTGCCCCTGTCTCCACTGCTGCCGCCAATGCAGAGTCTGTGGACATCCAGCGGCAACTGCAGGTTGGTCAGGCTGCGATCCTTAATGTCCTCCATGCCCACGGCAAAACCCTCACCAACATCGAGGCTTTCTTGGAGGGCATTCATTCATCGCAGGCTGACCAACGCAACTTGCTGAGGTCCATCGACTCCACACTGACTGCAGCAGTGGGTCTCCTGCAGCGCGACCTCCCCCCACCTACCCCTGCCCCATCCACACTTCCCACTCCCATGCCTGTCACACGTACACCCAGACGTCGGCATGCACCCACATCAACGGACACGGGCACCACACCAGCAGGGAAGGTCCACCGCACTCCTCCTGACACGCACACACAGGGTGAGGTAGGCACACCCACTGGGTCGGGGGCCAAACGTGTGACACGCAGCCATAGTGGGAGTCCGCATTCCACCCAGTCCACTCCCTCCAAATCCCCTCCCCTCAGCTCTCCTGGCCACATCTCCCCCAAGGACTCCTTCATGGCCGCTCTGTCCCTGAGCCCCACAGTTACACCACCACGCAAGCGGTCACGGAGGTCCCCGGTCAGGGTGGTTGAGTCTCCCCCCCTGTCTCCACCCTCCCCCGGTGGCGCTGCGACCCATCCCTCTGACCCCCCCCCCTCCTTGGGGCCTGAGGTCCCTTCGGGTGCAGGGGACTCCCTGGATGACCTTGCAAAGGTGTGTAGTGCCATCCTGGCCTCCGCCTTTGGCACTGACCCACCCCCTGTGGTGGACTCCTCCATCCCTGCACCCACAACGCCGCCCCTTTGCCCTGATGTCCCTGCGGTGCCTGTTGCTCCCCCCCCCCCTGATGCCCTCACCAGTGTGGAAGACGATGCCATTTGACTGTGCAGGCAAGGTAGGGGACACGCATCCCACTGTGTCCCCCATCCAGCTGAGAATCATTGACTGCCCTATGGGCTTTGTGAAGATTGAACTGCCTGCGATCCACGGACATTGTGCTCCTGCAGAATAAAGCTTAATTTTGTTTTCATTATCACACTACTGCTATGCTGGTATTGGTGTTGGTGGGGCTGCTACATGGTTTTGGGTGGTGTGTAAGGGTTTGGGTGTGTGGGATATGTAGTAGTGTACTGCTCATTGGTGGGACCCTGTGATCTGTGTGCCATCACAAGGTGTTGGCTAACTTTCTTTGTTCATGTAGGCAGTTACTGCATGGTGCACTTGTCCAAGGGTGTATTCCTTCCTCTGTGTACCCAGCTTTCTTCCCTGCAGGGTGTTCCCAATGTTTAGCGCAGAGCTGTGTCTACATGAGCTGTGTGTGTGACGGAGCCCTTCTACTTTGGCCATGCATGCAGGGCCATGTCTCCACCTGCGACAATCGTGGCATCCTTGGTGATCACTGTACTTGTGTGTGGAGTCTGTTGACATGAGTTCATGGGGACATGTTCCCTTGTAGCCAGTATGCATGTGGATAATTCTGGCCTCACACACATGTGTTACACCCCTCCAGTCTCAGGGCACTGCTGGGAGGACTCTGCACCCACCCCTCCTGTGTCAGGGCACTGCTGGGAGGACTCTGCACCCACCCCTCCTGTCTCAGGGCACTGCTGGGAGGACTCTGCACACACCCCTCCTGTCTCTGGGCACTGCTGGGAGTGATGGGCACCCACCCCTCCTGTCTCAGGGCACTGCTGGGAGGACTCCACACCCACCCCTCCTGTGTCAGGGCACTGCTGGGAGGACTCTGCACCCACCCCTCCTGTGTCAGGGCACTGCTGGGAGGACTCCACACCCACCCCTCCTGTCTCAGGGCACTGCTGGGAGGACTCCACACCCACCCCTCCTGTGTCTGGGCACTGCTGGGAGGACTCTGCACCCACCCCTCCTGTGTCAGGGCACTGCTGGGAGGACTCTGCACCCACCCCTCCTGTGTCAGGGCACTGCTGGGAGGACTCTGCACCCACCCCTCCTGTGTCAGGGCACTGCTGGGAGGACTCTGCACCCACCCCTCCTGTGTCAGGGCACTGCTGGGAGGACTCTGCACCCACCCCTCCTGTGTCAGGGCACTGCTGGGAGGACTCCACACCCACCCCTCCTGTCTCAGGGCACTGCTGGGAGGACTCCACACCCACCCCTCCTGTGTCAGGGCACTGCTGGGAGGACTCTGCACACACCCCTCCTGTCTCTGGGCACTGCTGGGAGGACTCTGCACACACCCTTTCTGTCTCTGGGCACTGCTGGGAGTGATGGGCACCCACCCCTCCTGTCTCAGGGCACTGCTGGGAGGACTCTGCACCCACCCCTCCTGTCTCAGGGCACTGCTGGGAGGACTCTGCACACACCCCTCCTGTCTCTGGGCACTGCTGGGAGTGATGGGCACCCACCCCTCCTGTCTCAGGGCACTGCTGGGAGGACTCCACACCCACCACTCCTGTCTCAGGGCACTGCTGGGTGGACTCTGCACACACACCTTCGATTTCTGGATATGTGCGCTTGGCACATACACGGTGGGGTTACGCACACTGCATTAGAGGTGAGGGTACGAGTCTACTGACACTGGTGTGGTGGGGGTACGCTCCGTACGTCCGCGGGTGTGGGTACGGGTCGTACTTACACTGTTGGGCAGGGGGGTACGCTCCTTGCATTCGCCGGTGGGGGTACGGGTCGTACTTACACTGTTGGGCAGGGGGGTACGCTCCTTGCATTCGCGGGTGGGGGTACGGGTCGTACTTACACTGTTGGGCTGGGGGTACGCTCCGTACGTCCGCGGGTGGGGGTACGGGTCGTACTTACACTGTTGGGCTGGGGGTACGCTCCGTACGTCCGCGGGTGGGGGTACGGGTCGTACTTACACTGTTGGGCTGGGGGTACGCTCCGTACGTCCGCGGGTGTGGGTACGGGTCGTACTTACACTGTTGGGGTGGGGGGTACGCTCCTTGCATTCGTGGGTGGGGGTACGGGTCGTACTTACACTGTTGGGCTGGGGGTACGCTCCTTGCATTCGTGGGTGGGGGTTCGAGTCGTACTTACACTGTTGGCATGGGGGGTACGCTCCATGCATTCGTGGGTGGGGGTACGGGTCGTACTTACACTGTTGGGCAGGGGGGTACGCTCCTTGCATACGCGGGTGGGGGTACGGGTCGTACTTTCACTGTTGGGGTGGGGGGTACGCTCCTTGCATACGGGGTGGGGGTAGGGTCCGTACATATCCGTCCCCACGCTATGTGATGTTTGTGCGGCCCGTACCCAGGCCTTTGCCACGTGGGTGCGATCCGTCCCGCCATTGTTGGGGTGACGTGTGTGGGCGTGGTCCGACTCGTACCCACGCTCTTCAGGCGTGGGTACGGGACGTACCTGTCTGGTTGTGTTGCCGGTTCGCGTGGTGACGGACTTCCGTTGTGGCGGTCGCTGGATTATCAGGACACGCCCCCACCCCCTCGTGGTGACCAGGGCATGGGAGTCAGGTATGTCCAGGCCATGTGTAGTGTGTCACTCATGTGGTTGTTTTGTGGCCTGCCCTGGTAGTGCCACCCCCACCCCACCCCACTTTCCCCCCTCCCTTAGTTATTCTGACCTTCTGCGGCGTCTGCGTCGTAACCTGTAGAGGAGGTGGACTGCTATGAGGGCAGGGATGACTCGTAGGTTCGGGTCCATGTCTGTCCGTCACGTACTGGTCCTCCTTGTTCGCGTCGTCGTCTGTCCGTCGCGTACTGGTGGTCCTTGTTCGCGTCGTCCTGATTTCCCGGCAGTTTTTGGCTGCCGCAAAATATTCACCGTGCGGGGTGACGTCGGTGCGAATCGTGATTCCTGGGTCGTGAATGGCTGGCTGCGTGCGTCCCGACGTCAGGTCGGCGCTTTCCCGGATCGCATTGGTAGGTGTTTTTTGTTCGGTCGGTCTTTTTTACGATTCGTACGGTAATGGTGTACCCGTGCGAATCGTAATTCCATGTTTGTATATTTTGACGACCGGGTACGCGTCGGACGGAGAATATGCTCCGTCCGACGGTTCGTACCCGGTTTTTACCGGATTGTGATCGGCACCTTAGTCTTTTTAAGGGGGAAGGGGAAGAACTGTTTTTGCTTGGTTCCCACTGTTCGGTCTGTTCAGGAAAGCTGCCTTTCTTGTACTATATGAAATGTGACTCACAACTGGACTCAGTGCTTTAAATGTACATAGACATCACCTTTGTTCTTAACACAGCAGAGTGTCCCTCCATTGCACTGGGCATCATTGATGCGGTACTGTCATCCAGCCCCACCCCATGGACTCCTTCAATCCTACACTTTTTTTGTTTGCCGCTCTCCCTGCCCCTCTCTTTCTTGCACCCTTGACACCTGTTTGAACTTAGCACTGTCCCTGGAATCCTGCACTCACTTCTTGCTCTTCCCTTCCCCCTGGCACCGGGTGCTCCACCATGCCCCCTTGCACCATTCACCTCCTACACGCTTCATAATGCAAATCTTTAACAGTGAAAATTGTTCACTAAACTTCACTAGGATGGCACAGCAGGATGAGCACAACAACGCACATTGCACAGCAGGGCGAGCACAACAACGCACATTGCACAGCAGGGCGAGCACAACAACGCACATTGCACAGCAGGGCGAGCACAACAACGCACATTGCACAGCAGGGCGAGCACAACCATGCACATTGCACAACAGGGTGAGCACAACAATGCACAATGCACAGCACGACGAGCACAACAATGCACATTGCGGTGAGCAGTCTAAATATCGAGTTTTAAATGTCGACCTACAAGTATATCGAGTTGTAAATATCGTAGGTAAAGAATATCGAAGTCAAGAATATCGATGGACAGAATATCGACCCCAAGGTAAGTATTATCGAAGTTAATAATATCGAAGTCATTAATATAGATGTAAGTAATATCGTAATCAAAAATTTCGATGTTAAGAATATCGATATTTTATTAGTGTAATGTATTTTAATATGTATTTTATTTGTATGTGAAAGATTATTGTAATGTATTTTAATACATTTAAAAATAAATGTTTAGAGATTAATAATTATTTAAAATATAATTTCGCGTTTTAGTATCAGAGCGGGTTGTGGGTTTATAGGGGAATAGGGTGGGAAGTAATTTAATTATAATTAATTAATATGTATTGTTTAATTGGTATTTATGATAAATTAATTGTTAATTAATTACTAATTGTTAATTAAATATATTAATTGATTAATTAATTGTTAATTAATTATTAATTGTAAATTAATTGTATTAATTGTTTAATTATATAAGTTATAATTAGTTTAATATTAATATTTCTTTATTGGTATTGTTAATTAATTAATTGTTAATTACTAATTAATTGGTGATTTAATTTTATTAAGTGATTAATTGATGCTTAAATTAATTATGTGAATCTTTATGTGTAGTGGGTTGTGGGTTTATAGGGGAATAGGGTGGGATGTAATTAAATTAAAAAAAATACTGATAATTATTAATTATTTGTAATTAATAATAATTATTTGTTAATTAATTATTAATTGGTAATTAATTATTATGAGTACGTTAAATATAGTAAATATAAATAATTTATTATTTCATGTTCTTTGTTGTTATTGCTAATTAATGTATTGTTAAATAATAATTAATTTGTGAATAATTGTAATTTGGTAGTTAATATGTATACATTTGTAAATAATAAGTATATTAATTATAAAGAATGTATTATTAATTGTAAATAATAGATAAACTGATATTTAAATGTATTGTTTATTTTGTATGTGTAGTGTGTTGTGTGTTAAAGGGGGAATAGTGTGGGATGTAATTTAAAGTTATTTATATAAATATTTATTTTAAATAATTGGTATTTAATAATACATATTTTGTAAATTAGGTATTAATATGCTATTTTTTTATAACTAATTATTAAATTGGTTATTATGTTTATAGAATCCCTATGCTATCCAGTGCTTTCCCAACTGTTTTACTATCTGGAGTTGGAATAGTAATTTTTAACCCTACGCTATCCAGCGCTTTCCCTAGTGTTTTACTTACTGGAGTGGGAATAGTAATTTGTACTCCTACGCTATCCAGCGTTTTCACTACTGTTGCACTCTCTGGAGTGGGAATAGTAATTTTTACTCCTACGCTATCCAACGCTTTCCCTTCTGTTGGACTCACTGGAGTGGGAATAGTAATTTTTACCCTTACGCTATCCAACGCTTTCCCTACTATTGCACTCTCTGGAGTTGGAATAGTAATTTTTACCCCTACGCTATCCAATGCTTTCCCTACTGTTGCACTCTTTGGAGTTGGAATAGTAATTTTTACCCCTACGCTATCCAGCGCTTTCCCTACTGTTTCACTTACTGGAGTGGGAATAGTAATTTGTACCCCTACGCTATCCAACGCTTTCCCTACTATTGCACTCTCTGGAGTTGGAATAGTAATTTTTACCCCTACGCTATCCAGCGCTTTCCCTACTGTTGCACTCTTTGGAGTTGGAATAGTAATTTTTACCCCTACGCTATCCAACGTTTTCCATACTGTTGCACTCTCTGGAGTGGGAATAGTAATTTTTACCTTTACGCTATCCAACGCTTTCCCTACTATTGCACTCTCTGGAGTTGGAATAGTAATTTTAACCCTACGCTATCCAACGCTTTCCCTACTGTTGCACTCTTTGGAGTTGGAATAGTAATTTTTACCCCTACGCTATCCAACATTTTCCTTATTGTTGTTTTTGTTGGAGTTGGACTAGTAGTTTTATTGTGTCTGATATTTCATATGTTTTGTATTTTTTTTGCTATTGTAATATATCATTAATAATAAAAATTAATTACATTAAAAATATTGATTATTATTTGCTATATGTAATTATTAAATATTTATTAATGATATTATTTTATGTGTATAGATGTATTGGTAATTTTTAAAAACATGTAATAATTTATACGTTACAGAAATTATTAGTAAAATTAATTATTCAGTCAGTATATATATTATATATTATATGTACATGTTTAATTAAAGTTTTATTAAATTATATATATTAATAATACATTTTAAATATTATACAATATATTTAATTATGTTTATTTAATTTCTAAGTATAATTTGGTTTATTTTACATATATTTTTAAAGTAAAAGAAAAACGATATTTTTAATAACGATATTTTTGACATCGATATTTAAATTTCGATATTTTTGTACTTACCATGTTGTAGATAGGATGTCGATATTCTTGACATCGATATTTTTGTTGCGATATATTTGTAGGTCGATATTCTGTCTGTCGAAATTATGTCATACAACCGCACATTGCACAGCAGGGCGAGCACAACAATTCACATTGCACAGCAGGTCGAGCACAACAGTGCACACTGCACAGCACGACGAGCACAACAATGCACATTGCACAGCAGGGTGAGCACAACAATGCACATTGCACAGCAGGACGAGCACATCAATCCACATTGCACAGCAGGGCGAGCACATCAATGCACATTGCATAGCAGGGCACATCAATGCACATTGTATAGCAGGGCCGACACATCAGTGCACATTGTACAGCAGGGCGAGCACAACAATGCACATTGCACAGCAGGGCGAGCACAACAATGCACACTGCACAGCACGACGAGCACAACAATGCACATTGCACATCAGGGCGAGCTCAACAATTCACATTGCACAGCAGGTCGAGCACAACAGTGCACACTGCACAGCACGACGAGCACAACAATGCACATTGCACAGCAGGGCGAGCTCAACAATTCACATTGCACAGCAGGTCGAGCACAACAGTGCACACTGCACAGCAGTGAGAGCACATCAATGCACATTGCATAGCAGGGCACATCAATGCACATTGTATACCAGGGCCAACACATCAGTGCACATTGTACAGCAGGGCGAGCACAACAATGCACATTGCACAGCAGGGCGAGCACATCAGTGCACATTGCACAGCAGGGCGAGCACAACAACGCACATTACACAGCATGGAGAGCACATCAATCCACATTGCACAGCAGGGCGAGCACAACATGGAGAGCAGCGGCACAAGGTTCCCTCACAAACAAAAGTTAAATGCCAGCATGACAGATGCAAAAAGAATGCAGAACAATGTCATACATTCACCCCAGTACAGAGATCTGGGCCTAAATCCATCATTTTTTTGCTCATCATGCCATTCCAGTTTGGACCCAGCCATATGCAAATCAGTCTTGCCCCTGTGCCTTATGGGAACAGTCCAGCCCGAACTGCCAGGCCAGGTCCTCCCTGGACTGGAAACAAGCATCCTAGGACCGGTTTCGGGATTTCACCCCACTTCAGCCAGGATAGTTTGATTCCAGTGGCATGGAGAGCACGGGACTCACGTCTGAGTATACCCATCCCACTCGGTGTGACAAATGCAAAAAGAACTGTTGATGGACAGAATGCAGAACAATGTCATACATTCACCCCAGTACGGAGATATGGGTCGAAATCCATCGTTTTTTTGCTCATCATGCCCTTCCAGTTTGGACCCAGCCATATGCAAATCAGTCTTGCCCCTGTGCCCTATGGGAACAGTCCAGCCTGAACTGCCAGGCCAGGTCCTCCCTGGACTAGATTCCTAGGACCGGTTTTGGGGTTTCATCCCTCTCGTCTGAGCATACCCAAGAAAAAAGAACTGTTGATGGACAGAATGCAGAACACTGTCATACATTCACCCCAGTACAGAGATCTGTGCCTAAATACATCATTTTTTTGCTCACTAAGGGCCGGATGTATCAAAGGGTTTTACCCATTTTGTGTCTATGGGAAAATGTGTTCATACATCTGGCCCCATGCCATTTCAGTTTGGACCCAGCCATATGCAAATTCAGTCTCTTTTTTTTTTTAAACCTTTATTTATAATTTCCAATTGAAAACATTTCGGTCAAGGAATATATAGATCAACACGTACAGAGATCATGTGGGTACATATACAACAAATCCTGTCTGTGAGTTCGAGCCTTCTTCTCCAAATGTTCGCTAGCAACTATAGGATCTTCCTGGGGTTCATAGTGTCCTTCTCGTCTAAATTCATATCAAGTACAACACAGGTCAGTCTGAAGTTCACATCCATGTAGAGGTTGCAGGAGCGTGCATACGTCATCTGGAGATGCACTTCGCCGTTCAGATTGTTTAGCCCAGCCCCCTGCTACCGTTCCCTCCCCACCTTATCACAAGATAATAGTTCACTGACCTTCCTCTAGATCCCGAGGTTACAATGTATGGGGGGGGGTCTGTCACCACCCTCTGCTGTCGCCTGACTATCCAGGGGAGAGTCTACAGTGTGGGCCATCAGGTAATGTGTAAGGGGGCCCCATATGTCTTTTGGTCTCGAGGAGCGGGGCAGCGTCTCCGCATATATTGCAAGTTGGTCCTGACAGTACACCATGTCTTTCAGCCACTCCTTGAATTTGGGGGCTCGTCCTCTTCCCTATTTGCATGCTACTCTGCGCTTAGCTAATAACAGGAAAGTGTGACATATTTGCAGCGTGCTTTAGGGATTTGCTTAGTGTAGCCTAGAAGTGCAACTAAAGGGTCACCCTCCATTGGTAGGTAGTCATCTCAGAGAGCGCTGCAAAGACCCTATGCCAATACTCCATCACTGTTGGGCACTCCCAGGCCAGATGGAGGGATCCAGCCCCCGATCTACCGCATCGATCACAGCAGTCTGTGTCTCGTAACCCAAAGCGGCACAGCCTAGCCGGGGTATAGTATATGCGTTGCAGATATTTATAATGAATTATACGTAGCCGGGCACTGGCCGAAATCTCCGCAGTTTGTGAGCAGCAATATTGCCATTGGTCATCCGTAAGATCCCTGCCCAGGTCAGTCGCCCAATGTGCCCGTGCAGCACTGTAGGGGTACTCACACTCTGCTCTAGTCGTTCGATACATATTGGACACCAGGTGTCCAGGGTTTACGCTCTGCAGCATTTGGTGCATTGGCTTGAGGGTCACCGGCTCTCATGGGAAGCTCGGGAAAATGGCTCGTACTACCTGCCGCAGGCGCACGTATAAAAAAACCTCTAAGGGGGTAGGTTGTATGGCACCAAAGAATTGAGCTGACGTGCAAAAAGTCCCATTACAAAACAAAGCTCCCCAGGTTTGTCAGCATACACGAGCGCATAATTGCCTAAAACCCTGTTCCTGCAACAGCAAGAGTTTTGGGTGGTACGTCAGTGGTAAGGTCGCAGAGTAGAGATGCGATACGCCCAAGACCTTCATAATATGTTGCCATGCATTCACCGTACTCGTGATTGTGGATAGCTCAACGCTGCGAGGGCAGGGTTGCGCAGATATCATTCCATCCAAAGGAATCGGGTCTGCCAGCCAGAGTTCTGCCGCAATTTGCGGCATGCATGCTGGTGGGTGCACCCAATAGTATACGTAAAGTAATGCGCGGTAGAGTTCAAAGAACGGGATGTCAAAGCCTTCCTTCGCTGCGGGTCTCGTGAGTATCGCCCATTGGACCCGTGGCCGTTTACCGCCCCAAAATAGGCACGTAAGTTCAGATTGCAATATTTTTAAAAAAAATTGCCCTGGATGGTAAGGAAGGTTCAGAAAAAGGTATAAAAACTGCGGCAATATCACCATCTTAATCAGCGAGGGTCTGCCCGCCATTGATAGTGGTAGGGTGACCCATTGTGTAATATTAGAGTTAAGACGGCTTACGGCAGTTCCATAATTGAGGCGAATCATTTCTTCTCTATCTCCGGAAATCTGGATCCCTAAGTACCTCAGATCCGTATCGCACCATGCCAGTGGGTAGTCCAGGGGGAATTTGGTCACCGCCGGTGTCAGAGGGAAAAGTTGCGGTTTTTCCCAATTAATATAAACCCCAGAGAGTTTCCCGAAGACTATGAATTGCGCAGCAAAGGGTTCAAGTTACTCTGAGGATCTCGAATATATAGCGTCAGATCGTCTGCGTATAACGAGATTAATATTTGTCGCAGTGGACAACGGAGCGCTCTGTCATTACGATGTTGCCGCAATTTGCATGCCAAGGGTTCGATCGCTAGGGCAAATAAGAGGGGGGACAGCGGGCATCCCTGTCTGGTCCCTCTTGTGATGGGGACAGCAGCTGAAGTATGACCATTGATAAGCACTCTAGCCGTAGGCTGGTGATATAGCAGCCGTATCCAGGAGACAAACCCCGGGGGAAAGCCCATGCGGTACAGAATGCCAAAGAGATAGTCCAACTCCACCGAGTCAAACGCCTTTGTGGCGTCCAGGAATATCGCAGCTAACGGTAGATCAGGCGACACATTCTGTACTATTGAGAAGAGGTACGAAGGTTATGGGAGGTCACCCTCCCAGGGATAAAGCCCGCCTGGTCTGGCAGTACTAATTTGTCAATCAGGAGGAGTACCCGGTTGGCAATGAGTTTCGCCAATATTTTAGTGTCGCAATTCAGGAGCGACAGGGGTCTGTAGGAGGCGCAGGACATAGGCTCCTTGCCGGGTTTCAGAATGGATGTAATCAAGGCTTCTCTCATCGAAGGGGGAAGCGAACCGCTCTCCAAGGACTCCTCGTACACTTCCCGCAATACCAGGGCCATAATATCTATGTAGGTTTTATAAAACTCAGGAGGGAGGCCGTCAAGGCCTGGCGTTTTGCAAGACTTCTGCTGCATTATGGCTCCCGTATTTCATCCAACTCAAACGGGGCACACAGGAATTCGCGATGATGATCTTCCAGCCATCCCAATGCAACCTCACCTAAAAATGTCTCAAGCTCTAAAGTGTCCCCTCGTTGTGTGGTATACAATTTAGTGTAATGGTTTACAAAAGCATCCTGTATGTCCTCTGTGTTCCTATGCATGTCTCCCGTCGGGCCTACTATCTCGAGCATACAGTTAGAGCCTTTGGGCTTCCGTATCATGCCCGCTAGCGTCCTCACCGGGCGTTCCCCCTCTCCGTATCTCCGGGCCTGCCAGTATTTCCCCAAAAACTTGGACTCACAGTTCGCCGTTTCTACATATTCCGATAGTTTCTCTCAAAACTCAGTTGGTGCCTGCCCTCTGTCTCCCCCAGTCATGCGTACCTCCAGCGCCCTTAGCTCCCCTTCCAGTCCTTGAAGTCGCCTCCTAATATCGCGGAGCACTCCAAGACTTTTAGAGATACATATCCCCCTGATCGTGACTTTAAAGGCTTCCCACACAGTTTCTACCGACTCTACTGAGCCCTTGTTTCTCTGGAAAAAACTTCGGATCTCTTCCTCCAGTTCAGAATGGAACACCGCGTCCAACAAGGCCGTGGGTTGCAGTCGCCAGATAGATCGCGGCTTTCCACTTCCTAACAAATCGATCAATAGGTGCACTGGCGAGTGATCAGAATATGTGCGGGCTAAGTGGCTCAATCCTCTAATGGACAGTCCCAGACCTCTCGATGTTAGGCAGTAATCAATTCTGGCCAATGACGTCGCCCCGACGTAAAATGTGTACCTTCTGTGGACTGTGGGTGCATGTGGCGCCATATATCTATGAGCCCTCCCTCTTCCAGGATATCTTGCAGCGTTGCTTGCGAGCAAGTATAATGATGCGGCATTACCCTAGATCTATCCATTCGAGGGTCCAGAGCTACATTAAAATCCCCTCCCCAGATAATGTGTGTGGTGTCTAATGCCAATATTTTACCCCATAGGACTGTAAAAAAGTCAGGTGCATCAACATTCGGGCCATAGCAGCTGATCAGTGTAACCGTGTCAGCCCACATCCTTCCCCAGACTATAGCGTATCGTCCCTGTGGGTCTACCATCTCTCCCCGTGGCAGAAAAGGCACGTGGCATTTAATGAGAATTGCCACCCCCCGGGAATAAGAAGAGTATGAGGAAAACAGTCGGTAGGACGCCCATTTCCCGGCAAATGAGATAGGGCGCTGTGGAATGAAATGAGTTTCCTGCAAAAACGCTACGCTGATGCGATGTCGGTCCAGATATGATAGTATCTGTCTTCTTTTTCTAGGGTCTCCCATCCCTCTCACATTCCAGGACAGAACCCCCAGATATTTATCTGACGTCATGTTGCCAGCTCCGATTAGAAGTAGTACAGAAGGCTAGTCGTAGACCTGTCGTCTTCCCACTATCTGCTGTTACCTTATATCTAGACCGTTTACTTATTATCATCACATTGCATTGTAATGTAGTCCAAACATCCCTTCCCCCTCCCTCCTCCCTCCTCCCACTGAAGCATCCCAATCATGCCAGTATAGTAATTCCCTCCCCCCTCCCAGCCCCAATTACACCTTACTGGCAAGGCTGGTAGGCCGTGCGTAGTTGAGGCAAACAGAGAAACAAAGAACAGAGGGTTCTCCCAAGTGGGGGCCTATCGCCAGGCGGCTTGCAAGTAGCACTTACTTCCCCAGGGGCGCGAGGTGACGCTCCACACCCCATAGAGGTAGCAAGGGTGTCCGGTGTAATCCGTGCATGTTCCGCTATGCCAAGTACGCAGTACCACATAGAAGTATAGGTTGTATTGGCAGAAGTATCATATTCACTTTAGGGTCAAAAAGCAGCGTCCAAGTTCCGCAGCCGTGCCCATGTCTAGTTGCGTCAGCGCAACGTGATCAGTCAAAATCCGATGTAGTGGGCGACCGGGACTCGTCAGCAGAGCGTGTCATTTTGCTGCTTCGTTTCACTTGCTTCAGATATTCCTCAGCTTGTTGTGGCCTAGTGAAAAACATTTGCTTCCCCTGGTGAGTGATGCGCAGACGGGCCGGGTAGAGCAAGGCATAATCAATTTGCGCCTGTCGTAGCTTCTGTTTTACAGGAAGGAATTTTTGTCTGTCCTCCTTTACCGCAGCGGTGAAGTCCAGATAGATAGTAAAGCTTATCCCTTCATAGTTGAGTTGTTTCTTCTCCCGCGCCATTTTAAGAGCTACATCCCGATCCCGTTAGTTGAGGAGGCGGGCTATGATAGGACGCGGCGTACCTCCCACCGGAGGTTTAGGTCCTAGTGAGCGATGCGCTCTCTCCACTACGAATTGGGAAGAAAAGGATTCCGCCCCCATCACCGCCAGCAGCATTTTTTCCACATACAGCTCCATCCTGCCCATATTGGTGCTCTCCAGTATTCCTATGAGGCGGAGGTTGTTACGTCGACTTCTCGCTTCCAAGTCCTCACTCTTGGAGGCGATCACTTTTAACAATTTGTCCATCTGGGTCATGGTTTCCTGCATAGGCGCGGCGGCATCTTCCGAGTCCGAGATGCGCTTTTCAGCTTCTTTAATCCTGTCTTCATGACCGTCTATTTTGCGCACTATATTGTCCATCCGCGTAGTCATGTCATCCATTTTGCTCGCGATTGTTGCTATGCCCTGGCGTACTTCCAAAAAGATAGTTTTCATGTCGGCATCAGGTTCCATTGGCGCTTCTCGGGCCCCCATAGCAATATTTCCGGCGTCGCCTTCCGGGACCGATTTGGAGCCCTTTTTAGCTTCAAATTGGAGCCGAGACTGTTGTGCATCCGGCTTCCCCATTTTGCGCTTGTGTTGTTGTGTATTCTCTATTGCCAATGAGTCCCGTCTAGACAACCGCGGAGGGTAGTACTTGCCGCAGCCTGATTGTATAATGCGCTCCCTCTACTCCGCCCCCGTGGGCCACTCCAATATGCAGCAGCAACAGCAACAGGCCGCGTTAAGCCGTCCACCGGGACGGAGCACACTCTCCTCCTCAGCGTCGCCTCCCGCTGGAGTTGGTTTACGTCACCAGCAGCAGCCCGCCGCAGGCCTCTGTGGCACAGTGTCCATCATTGACGAGCTTCCTATGCGGGACCTCTTCTCTCATTGATGCATAGCAGGAAAGACATACCTCAGGCTCCGTATTTCACCAGCATCTCAGGGCAGCCAGCGCGCCTCCATCCAACAGTGCATATACCCCCAGGCAAGGTGTCAGGCTTCCACCGATAGCAATGTTTATCTCAAGGTCTATGGCCCGCAGGATCGTATTGCCAGGTGTCACCGCTATCACTGCATCAGGTCATTCATAGATGCGCAGGCCAGGCGTCTCCTCGCAGCTCACCTCTGCCAGCATGCTGCACTCCACCAGCCAGTTCCCCACTTCGTCCGCAGAGCGTTATTCTCCCGCAGGTCCCGCCGCCTCCAGGGAATGCGCCCAAGGGATCCACCACCAGTATCAGCCGCAGCTCCAGTTACACCTCAGCGGCAGAGACATCCGTTGCGCGTCCGCCCTCATATCGTAGATCACGGCGGCGCTTCTGCGTATCACCCCGATTGTCTTATTGCCGCTCTCGGGCCGTATTCCCCCGCCCGGGGCCAGCACCTGAGCTGTAGTCTGGCCACCTCGATCACAGGACCTTTCCCTCCGCCGCTGTCTTTTTCCCAGTTGTCGCCCTTCTTCCGAGGTTCTCGCGGCGCCTCCAGCTCCGCTAGCGTAGGCTGCGCTTGTGTCTCACCGTCTCTGGTCCGTCAGGCAGTGTGGGTCTCCCAGCCCGCTGTCTTGATTTGTGGTGTGCTACAGGGCCGTTCCGCACCACCCGATGACCTCTCTGTCCTCCGGTAGCAATATTTCAGCCGAGGATACGCTGCGCACCCCCTCCACTGCAATCTCCAGATTAGCGAGACCGTCACTCCACGTGGGCGCCGCGGCATCGCGTAGGTTGCCGCTTCCCAATGCCGACCTCCGGCGGGATATGGTTCACCATCAGCCAAACACTTGGTCACCGCCTTCCGACTTCTCACTGCTCCGCCGCCACTACAACTCTTGCATGCGATGCAGCAGCGCATAGCTGTCGTTGCCGCTTAGTCGTATCTCGGAGATGGCATGCAGGAAGGATTAATTATCGAATATTAGGCACCGGACTGCGGGAGCTTCACTGCAAGGCAGCCATTCCGCACTTGCGCCACCTTGCGCCCCCATATGCAAATTCAGTCTTGACCCTGTGCCCTATGGGAACAGTCCAGCCTGCACTGCCAGGCCAGGTCCTCCCTGACAGATGGCAGCAATGTTTCCATTCGCCCTTTCTCCCCACCCGTCCCTAAGTTAATGAGCTATTTTAAACCCATGGCTATGCTTCTTAGGATCACCTTGAAAGTTATATTAGAACAAAACCAATGTAATAACACTTACAGCTTTGAAAGGAAACATACTCTTAAGTAGGGCGACGCTGCAAAATGCTATTCAGGACGCTCGCTACCCACTATGCACTTGGTCCCTACAGAGGCCTCGACTACAGTTCCATGTTGACGGGGTGGACACCCCTCTCTTGACAGCAGCAATGTAACATTCCTGTGCAGTGGGAAATAAGCATGCGTGCTACTGAAGTTGTCAAACGCCTTTTCGGGGTTTACAAGATAAAGCCTGTTTTATGTTTTGGTTTTGCAAGTCACAGCAAATAGAGAAGAACAACCATAGTATTATTTTCAAACCAACAGCCTCATGCATCAAGCTAAAATCCAGTCGGTAAAATACCGAATCGTTATTAGCTCCCGGTAGCGAGTCAAAAATACCCAATCCCAATGCATCAACCCAAAACGTGAGCAAATAACGATTCAGAAAAAAAATATCCGCTAACATACCGATTCGCTAATACCCAAAATGCTAAATTACCGAATCGCTATATACCGATTAGCAGTTACCGAAATCACTATTAGCTCCCGGAAAGTGCCAATAGCAAATAACCCCAATGCAACAAAACTCGCTAATAACGAAAATCCCAAAATTAGCTATTTAGTAAGAGCTAAATAAGGGGAATCAAAACCTGGAGGTAAAGTTAAAAAACAAAAAAAAAGGTAATGCAAAAAAAAATCCACATGTGCAAATGATTGAGGCAATCACTAAACCCTTAAATGTGGCCCAGGAGACCCTGTTGGCTCCCACAAAACGGCTGCCCTCTACATGCTTGCAAGGAGGATGCGGATCAATGCAGCAGGACAGCGCAGGAGAAGGGTCCAGGAGCGAGTTTTCAGACTGCGCATAACCTTGCTCGGGCAGAATGAGGACGAGGTGTACGAGAAGTATCGCCTCAATCGTGCTATGATCATGCGCCTGATTGCAGACCTGGAATCATTACTGCAGCACCAGACACACCGGACAAATGCAATCCCTGCGCACGTTCAGGTCCTATGCAGCCTGCACCTACTGGCCTCAGGGAGTTTCCAGGGGGTAATTGCGGTGGCCGGAGGTGTATCGCAAAGCGCACTGTCACGCTTCTTCAAGAAATTCCTAGATGCCATGCTGACAATGCTACACACACACATCAGCTTCCCCACAACCCCACAGCAGTTGGACCGCACCAAACAGGCTTTCTACCAGGTGGCACAATTCCCACATGTGATTGGATGCATCGACTGCACGCATATCGCCATATGTCCTCCCGCAGCAAATGAGTACATATTCCGGAACCGCAAGTCATACCACTCGATCAACGTGCAGGTTGTGTGCGATGCCAAGAACATCATAACGGACCTAGTGGCACAATTCACCAGGGTGCACGCACAACTCCTACATCTTCCGCCACAGTGGAATGCACAGGCGACTAATCAACGGAGAATTTGGAGAGGGACTCCTGCTAGGTACGTAGGAATACGCTTCCCCACACCAACACCACACATGTATGTACATCATCAATGCTAAGTCTATGCTTCTATCTTCTAGGTGACAGTGCTTACGCCCTGCGGGAATACATACTCACCCCATACATGAATCCAGCAACCCCGCAGGACCATCGCTACAACGCTGCACACATCAGCACTAGGAATGTAATAGAGAGGACTTTTGGGATTCTCAAGAGTCGCTTCCGAATCCTCCACAAGACTGGCGGCGCCATGCTATATAAACCTGAAACATGCTGCCGGATAATTGCTGTATGTGCAATGCTGCACAACATTGTCACCAGAAGGGGGATACCCATGGAGGTGGACAGGGATGACGACCACCGGGATGACCAACCACCCGGCCAACAACGACAGGCACACATCCCTAACACAGCAGAGGGCCATAGGAGGCGGACATACATAATGCAAAATCATTTTTGAAACATTTGAAAAAGAGACATTACAAGTTAGTTTGGGGTGCAACTGTTTAATGCACAGTAGCACTGAGGTTTGTGCAACAAAACTAGCTATGTAAATCATGCTCCTATTGCATAAATGTAAATAAAAGGTGCCTTAAAGTCACGCCTGTGCATACTCAGTAAGTGGATGTCCATGGTTGCCCCACCATGGTCCTGCATGCATGTCCAACTGTCTAGTGGCGCTTCCCACGTACCCCAAGCCTCCGCTCAGGTGTATCCAATGCCTCACCACGGCCTGGCCCCGTGGAGGCACGCTAACTGCGGCGCCTGGTGCTGGCCTCTGCCAGTGACACGCTGCTGACACTGGAGGCAGCCTCACTGGCGTCATCCCCTCCCAAAGCAACAGCACTGCATGTGCTGTTCTGAAGGTGTTCCACAGCAGTGGTGATGTGTCCTAGTGACTTCGCTACATCCCCGCAGAAGTGGCCAAGGTCCACCTGCAGGGACACTGAGCGGAATGCCAACACTGCGGTGCTGTTGCTGTGCCGTGTTATAGCCTTGGTAGCGGCGGCGGAACGCAACTATTGCTGCCGGTGCCTCCTCTCATGGCACTCATGGCCCTCCCTCATGGCACGGGTGAGCTCACGTACCTCCTCCCTGAGCTGAGCATTGCACTCTGCCACCACAGTGGTCATGTCCCTGACCGCCGTGCTCATGTCCGTAACTGCTGCAGTCATGGCGCGCATCTCCCTAGCAAGGCGCACGATATTGCAGCTAATGTTTGCCACATGTCGTCCCTGATGGCGCTGTGTACGCAGCATCCTCTCCTCGATTGCAGAAGTTGCTGGGACATCCTGTGCGGCTGAGGAGACGGAACTTCGACGAGCCCTGCGCCGCCGTGCGTGTCTTGCGCCTCCAGGTGGTGCATCAGGTGGTGTGTTGGTGCGCTGCCTGGGTGCCAATTGTGAGGAGGGTGTTTCCATCTCCTGCAAGGGCGCAACTTGGGACCTGCGCCTCTGCGCTATTGTGGCTGTTGTAGCTGCAGCCTGTTTGGCTGGTGCCGTTGCTTGTGGCGCTGGTGCTGGTGGCATTGCTGGTGGTGCTGGTGGAGGTGGTGCTGTTGGGGTGGCAGGTGTAGGTAATGCATGCGCGTCCTGCCCTGTCTCCTGGTCGGACTCAACGGGTGTTTCGGAGATGATCAGCTGCCCGCTGTCTTCCGAATCCCCAGGTGATGCATCTGTGTGTGAAACAGTGCATGGTTAGTGGGATAATTACACCTACATAGTGTAGTACACATAAATGTCCCTCTGTGGTCCACTGAATAAACATTCTCCATCCATGTTCAACTGATGTGGTGTATGGTCATTGGATTTACGCCTGTACATGCACACTGGGCTGACTAGACTACAACTCCCATGATGCACTAGTGTCATGTGTAAAGCTGTGTGTGCCAGAGCTGCAGACACACTGAGATCGGGCTGGGGGCATGGAAATGGATTTACATGCATCTTACCTTGGGCACTTGTGGCTGCGCCGGACGTGTCCATCTGGGTCACCCCCACGACGGCTTCCCGCTCTATGGTCCCTTCCACCAGGTCCTCCAGGGCTGTGTTGGATGGTGCTGTAGATGGTCCGCCTCCAGTCCTGCTCGCCTCCCGGAGCCTCTCCGCAATCCTTTCCTTGGCACGCTTCCGCAGGTCGTACCACCTTTTTTTGAGGTCGTCGATGCTGCGGGGCGTGACGCCAACTGCATTCACCCTCTCACGGATGCGCAGCCAAATGCGCCGCTTCTCCTGCTCAGGCACCTTGAGGGACAGCTTGCCAAAGAGGCGGTCGTGTTTGCTGGAGACTCCCTCGATAAGGTACTCAAGCTCCCTGTCCGAGAATTTCCGCTTTCGCTTGCGTGCTGACTCAGCGCTGGATGGCACTTCCTGCGCCATGATGTGTGTGTCTTGGGATTTGCAGAGTCGGTGTGGCCTCACTCTGCACAGGCAGTCTTCCTTCCCAGCTCCTGTCTGCTCCTCTGTCCAGGCTATGTGGGTGGGGCTGCAGTATTTCCTGGTTGGTGATGTCATCTGCACGTTCCCGGAGCGACGCGGTCATTTGCGATTTCGCTATTACCGATTCGCTAATAGCTAACTCGGTATTACCGAACTCGCTATTGGCTACTTCGGTATTACCGAACTCGCAATTTGCTAATGGGAGTTTGCATGCCCCGCAATTGAGAAATCGGTAAATTTAGCGATTTTTAAGGAATCGCTAAATTTTACCGAATCTGTTGATGCATGCCATATACCGATTCCTTAATGGCGATTCCTTATTTTTCGCAATTAAGGAATCGGTATTCGTTTGGTTGATGCATATGCTCCCAAGACTATTACTGTACAGTCGGTGAGTTTTTTAAAAATTACTTTATTCATCAGAGTTCTCAAACAACCAAAATATATTCAACAATAGATCATCTCAGTCACCGCTGAAAACGTTACAGCAAGGGTACACACAAAAGTCCCAGTCCCCAATCACAACAGGAGTCTTTAGTAAGACAGCGAAATGTACAGTATTCACTCATTCAGCAGAGTCGCTCGTGGGCAGAGTACCCCCTCTAGGATTGGTGTTTCTGAACCGGCAGCGGCCTCAAGTGTGAAAGTGTGTCCTGACTTCGAGCATGTTCTGTAGGGCCACCAAAAATCCCGTGGACTCGCCTAGGGATCTACGAGATCGCTGCACTCCTTTCTCCTCTATAAGGTGTACAACTGTAGGCCGTGTCCTTGGAAGCGCATAATTTCAACTCTACCCACATATGTCACAGAAAAACAATACTTACGCGCATTAGCACCATATATCTACAGTGTGCCTTAATATTACTAATGTAAAGTGAGTCTTCAAACATACTGCTGGAGCGTATTCACTGTAGAAAATAGATTCATAGAAGTGTGTGTGCTCTAAAACCTTCATAATAATGTTACAAATTGTAGTTCTTGTTCAATTTACACTTGTGCATTTCGAGTTATACTGCTGTACTGAAATTTCATTCTTACGTACTCATGTATTAGTTTATTAATGTTTTGCATTTATTCTGTAATCGTAGGTGCATATATAATCATGTATTTACTGTGTACACTGGCTGTTTTACTACTTTAGCTGAACCAAGGGCCTAAAGCATTTGGTTTTCAATGTTTAGCCTTCAATGTGAAAGTTATGCTTGCTCTGCAATGTTCTTTCTTTTGCAGCTGCGTTCACATGATTTCATAGCTGGTGAAAAGCATATTGTGCATTGGAGATAGTGAGGTCTGGGAGGAGACCTTTTGGCAAGAATGAGAGGCGCTAACAAACTAAGAGAAGACTCCTATTCATGTGGTATCAGGAGCAGGGAGACATCCAAGGTCATCCTGATGTTCAAACCATAGGATGTGAAAATCGAGCAAAGTTGACAATTTCTACTGAGAGAAGGTGGAAAACTACAGGAGTTCATGATGTGGAATTCTTGAATGTTCTGTGGATTTCATTGGTGTTCACACTGTGAGAAGTTGGCCTGGTATATGCTGTCCACTAGTTAAAGTGGGCACCTTGCAACAGTCCAAACGACCCTTACTGATAATAGGTTAAAGATAACCTTTATTGAAAGCTATCCTAGTGGTAGCTAAAGAGAGCAGCCTTCAGGCTAAGTCTTGAAGGAATGTAAAGCAGCTTGTTTTACCAGTCTATAATCTCTTGAATGACCAAATGAAAGGAGAGCCACACAAGGTATATATATAAAATATATGTAATTATTCCTAAACACTCCCTACTAATCTCTTTATGAGATTAGAGGTCAAAGCACATATGTTACAATCAAAATATCAACAGTAAATAGCACAATGTACGAGAGGCCCCAGGGGGGGACCGAACCATATACTAAGTAAATGGTATAAGAACCACGGCTTGACTAGACACAGTGCCTAGAGAACGTAGAATCGCTGGGACCCCAAGGAACCACCCAAGGTAGTGAAACAGGAGACCCACGGGGGACACGTGCAGTGTGAGAACACAGGCGCGATCCTCCTACTATTCTATGGGAAAGTCGTGGTTGGAATTTTAGAAGTTAAGGACACTTAGGAGAGGACTTTGAGCAAACCACTTTAGACTTAGGGGCTTCTAGGGCCAACACCCACGGGAGCACCGGAGTACTCAAGTTACCTCACCCAGGGAAGCCGGGTGCATAGGTGTCAAATGGTGTCGGAATCGTTTCAATGGCGACCTGTTGCAAAGTGCTGCTGCCGGGGAGAAGAAAAGTGTCCGGTGTGATCCAAGCCTGAATCGAAAATCAGAAGAACCTGAAAGCAGAGGGGACAGAGGCTGGGTCACTTGCCAGTGACCAGGGGCACAATAGAGGAATGCCCACCGATGTCAGGTGTTTCAAGTGCGAAGAGGTGAAGCTTGACTCTGCAGCCATGAGGGCCAGGAGGAATCGACGATGAACAGGCGCTGGATTCAAGCTGTCCCACAAACAATGTCGAGTGCTGTGGTGTCGGTGCCCGGATTGGACCCAACAAGCCTTGGCAACAGCAACCCACGCAGGAAGAGAAAAGATGCTTCGGTGCGGACCAGCAAGGCCCTGAGGACTCCCCAAGCAATGGAGAGTCAGGGCACGTCTGGAGCAACCAGGTAAGCCCAATTAGAGTTAGAGTTGCCTTCACAGGGACCCACCATTCAACGGACTAGGGATCGCGAAGGGACCTCGAGATGAATCACACATTATCAGCCCACGGGTCACTCGGTGAGTGTAGGCCAGTAATCTTTGGTGGAGACACTGCTCGGGGTGTGGACTATAAGTAGCCCAAAGCACAGCCTCAAGGATTGACGAGAAGCATATTCACTTACAAATGTGCACAGTGTCCAGGGGTTCCGGTTCCACGGTCCCCATGAGGGCTATGGGTCTCAGCTTAGCTGGGAGCTCGGGTCAGCCTCTGGGAAGTTTGGGAACCCACCTCTTGTGTTGCAAATTCATCAGATGAGTCTTAGGTGCCTGCCTTGCAGGGGAGTAACTCCTTTACTCCAAGGGAGATTCTTCAGTCATCTAGCACCTTGTAGATCATCGAAGTTCCAGGATTATGTATCAGAGTTTCGGCAAGGTAAATCTAAAGCCAGGGGTTCCTATATTATACCCAAGGAAAGGAAGGGACAAACTCTAGGGACCCACCTATGGGAGGGTCAGGAAAGATGGGTGGCTACACCCATTTCCTTTGTCCAGTTTCACGCCAGAGCTGGGGCTGGTAACCCCTGCTACCGGTTTGGGCTGGACTATGCACAGGGACACCAAATGTGCCACCAGTGCAGACTTCCAAGCACTCTTGGAGTGCACCACCCAGCCCCAATACACTAAAGCCTGTCTGGGAGGTGGTGACACCTCCCTGTGACAGGAAACCTATTGTCCAGACCTTCCCTGCCGGAGTTTCGTCCAGCAGCAAGAGGGCAGACTCGTGTCTGTGGCTGGGTATACCAGTGCTGTCATGTCTCTCCCTCTAGAAGGGTGGGACCATACTCCCACACCAGTTACTGGTGTGGGGGTATGATTCCAGGGTGTTTGACACCAAACACGACATGTTTCCATGCAGCCTTCCCAAAGTTAGCATTTACCGTTTGGTTATAATGCACTTAAGAGTATATGGTTGGGCTGCATCACAAACAACCCCGGAATAAAGGTTCCGAAGGCTGCAGACGGGCTCTGCTCATGCATGGGCACCCTCTCACATAAAACCCAGTACCCTGCCTTCAGGTTTGGTAAGGCCTGCCATAGGGGTGACTGATAGGTTTATATGTGCAGTGAAATGGAGAGATATAGTGAGCCTATATCTCAGTAAAGGGTGCATGCACCACCTTACACAGGCTGCTGTAGCAGTCCTGTTGTGTCATTTTGGAAGGCTTCCCAGGGGTGGCATAATATATGCTTTAGCCCCTGGTAGGCCTCTGGGGTACCTATGCCCTGGGTACATAGTATACAGTATAATAGGGACTTATAAGGGTACGCCAGAATCCAATCTGGCGTGTACCTAAAGTACTTGCAATCAATTTAGAGAGGAAGCAGCTAGGCTGGAGTCCTGGTTAGCAGGGCCCCAGCCAGACTAAAGTCGAAAAACAGTGAAACATCAGGAAAATGTGGGGGTAACTTTAAGAAGCAGATCCTATTCTCCTACACACACTTTAGTCTTTAGTGCAGATACCCTTTGGATTTTGAAAGGTACAGACCTCTCTGCTCATATTTCCATTGTGTTGCTTTTTACTATAAATTGCCTCGATTTGGAGAACATTTATTGAAGTATCCACTATGCTGACACCTTCCTTCTTTCCCTGATCTAATATCGTTTTCCCAACTTTAGTGTAGGATTATTTAGGCGACTTTAGATGTATTCATGCATAGATAGGAGGATCAAAACCTGTACGCTGATGATCAAATAACATTTAATATCTTTTCTATTTCTGCAACTGAATTTCTTGTATGCCTTATTCTATTCAGACTTAATTTAATTTGGCATTTCAGCTTTCCTTTGGTGATACTGTATCTTTACAATATATTCTTGAGAATTATATATATCAGTTTGGCCATTAATTTATAGTAAAACTCATTTAAGTTTACTTACTGGTTCCTGGTCCTCAATGTGTGGCTAAATGGGTTACGCTGTAAATTGAATTCTTGGATTGATGTTAACTTCCCTTTACCTCTCAGGCAACTACAAGATTAATTGCAAGAGAAATGGTAAGAATGGCCTGGTGCTCCATTGCATGGTACCATAATGAGGATGGTTTGTAACTGAAGTAGGGGGAGTTAGAATATTCCATTCTTGATTAGTCCAGACCCGCCCCAGTCCCTAGAATCTATGCTTTGGCATGGAAGATCAGCAGAGTTCCATGGGTTCAGGAGGGAGCTGTAACTGCGGAAGAGTGAGTATTAATAGGTTTTCATGTTGCAGTGGCTTATGTTTAGCTTGCGGTACTGTTGTGGAAATTGTGTGATATCTTGTGGAGATGTTTTGAATGTTGCATGAGTGTGGCATTAATGTAGAGAAGTTGAAGTTGTTATTGGGTCTGACGTGGCCTAAGATCCAGGAATGGTATTAAAAAGTGTAGAAGTGTAGAATTGTCTGCTAAGTGTTGTGGTGTTCTTCTTGAGACATCGTCGACGGCATAACTGAGATAGTGACATTTATCTTTGCGTGAATGTGAGGTGTAGATGGTATAGTGTATCCCAGTGCACAGGGAGAAGCTGTACCAATCCAGGTAGTACCCTGCAGGTTAAGGTTTCATTAGAGTATGAATTAGAATAAGATTAGTTCTTTTGTGATTGAATACTATTGATTCTTTAGTGGAGCAGACAAAGTTATTTGTTGAACCTGCTTTGAATTTTGTTTTGCATGCTTAATGTTGCAAAAAGTGTGTCTGTGAAAAATTGTAAAGGAGGGTGAACTGGTGCAAAGGGTAGAGGGTGAACTGGTGTGAAGGGTGAGAGTGATGTCACAGTGTGCTGCGCTGAGATTCTATTTGTGATCATCGACATTTTTGCTGAAAAATAAAATGTTTTGAAGTCATACGAGATCTGATCAGGGTAGATGTGATAGTACCAGTTAGAGAGGGAGAAGAAGCACCGCCTGAAGATATCCCATGTCATTATATGACAATAAATGTAGGGCTTCGAACATGTATTTGGCTTTACCAATGGCATAAGATCACAGAGAAAGAAGGTGCACGGGCATTGAAAAATTCAGGAAGATACTATATGGGATGAAACCTCCTCCTAGCTCCGCATAGTTTGAAGTGTTCAATTCTTGGGAGAATGCCGATCATGCCAAGAAAAAAAGTATCAGAGAAGAGCCCGAAAGGCAGTGCGTTTGTTACGCTGATGCTAGGTGGGATGCAGAACAGAAGAAATGGAGAACCAATATTATCGAGGGAATCAAACTATACCCCGCATTAACAAGAGTTGAATCTGAGAAAGGGAAGGAGAAGAGAAGGAGAAGGGGAGAGCCAAAGGAGCCATAAAATATGAGTGAGATCATTGATAGTGATACTAGTGATAGTTTTCTGGATGCATTGTTGTTAGAACGCCCACCTCCGTATAATGAGACTCGGTTGAAAGGAGGGTCTGCTGCTGGTGTTAGTGGGAACCTTGGAGTGGCCACCGCAGAAGTAAACAACAGTAACTACAAATTCTAATCCAGTGAACATGAACAGCAACCCGATCTGAAAGAGATCAGGGATTTTTGCCACTGTTAACTCCACAGCCTTTAATGCCCTGGATGCTATTACTATCCTAGTGCCATTGGTCCTGTGGTCTCTATATATGAGCCTGGTACGTCAGGGAACACAACATATAATTTGACCGTTCCTACTAGAGGAAGTGCCTCGGGTAATACTTCTACAAGTCCCAATCTGTGAGGATTTATTCCTCTGATTCCAAGCAATGCGAGTTCTCCTTGTAGAGCCAGTATAGATTTGACTATGAGTCATATGAGATTTGTCCCCCTTGGGTCATTCCAGAGACTGCCAGATCTTAGTACACCCATTTGGGAACCACCTTTAAATGCTAACTGTAGCACCCCCAGAAAAGGGACTGTGTCTAATGCCCCTGTAGTGCAATGTAGTCTTACCGCTCAGGACGTAGATGAATGTTTGAAGGTTCTCAATGCTCCCCCAAGCGACAGTGAAAGTTCAGAATTGAGTCAAGGAATGATTGAGCCACCAGGGAGAGTAAATGTGGTGGATGTAGCTATATTAAAGTTAGAATTAGACAAAATGATTAGTGGAAATCTTGAATTGGCTCGATTAGATTCCTAACTAGTAAATGAACGTGTGTTTATGTGTAAGGATGTTACCCGATGTGTAGGACAAGTTTATGACCATCTATCTGAGTTAGCCCAGAAATATGAGGTAGATCTGAATATGACTTATGTCTTACAGAATAGCTACCCCATATGTTTTCATGAGGAGGACATAACCTGCATGAGAACATCAGGAATGAAAGTACAGATTAG
This sequence comes from Triturus cristatus, assembly GCF_964204655.1. Lineage (NCBI taxonomy): Eukaryota > Metazoa > Chordata > Amphibia > Caudata > Salamandridae > Triturus > Triturus cristatus. The sequence goes on from NC_140586.1 coordinate 701,584,624, forward strand.
AGAGTTGATTCAAAATATTCGAAAATGGAGTAAGCTAGATAAGTGAAATGTAGATGGCCAAAAAAGAAAGACCCAGAGAGATCTGTAGAAGAGGAAGTGGGTACCACAAGTTTCCTCTTAAGGGGAGTGCCAGGTGAAGGTTACGTTCATGTGCCTTGGAGTAGAAGTGATCCTGCGTCACTTACTAATGATTTTCCAAAATTAAAAGAAAAGCCGGTGGCGTGGTACAATCGGGTTGAGCGGTTTGTGAAAATATTGAAGATCTTGTGTGTTGATCTGAATACTTTGTTCAATATTGTGGTTCGAAATCATTTGTGGGCAGAATGTAAAATAGCGACACATCGGCCTGAGTAGGAGCTGATGAGAAATTCGGTGGCAAAAGGTCCGTCGCCCTTGGTAATGAAAAAGTGTCAGCAGGTGATGACATTTCTGAAATCAAAGGTATCGTCCAAGGACATTGATTGGGACAAAATTGACAGGACGACCTAAGAACCCAAAGAGTCAATTCATATCTATTATGAGAGATTGTTGGAGGCATTTAAGCATTACAGTGGAATGGAGACTATTGAGCCCAAAGATATGGGACATTTGTTGCCAAGATTTGTGACAGGACTGAGACATGAAATTAGCATGATGATTCAGCAGCATTTGATTTGTTGGCAGAATAAATTGATTGATGAGGTATGTGAAGAACTATAACAATGAAACAGAAATAAAACAGAAAAAATTGAAAGAGAAATTTATAGTTGCACAAATGAAAGCCGCTCAGAGAGGAAGTCATAGTCAGCCTTTTGTAGAGAATGTTGTTCCTATGCAAGGAGTGAATCAGCAGGAAGCTCCTGTGATGCAAGGTGGAGATGGAATCCAACCACACAGTATGAGTCATGGTGTTCCGATTGATCTAAGTACTGGGGTTGATGTAGTTACTTTGAAGAAAACCAACCCTTGTCATTATTGAAATAAGTTGGGGCATTGGAAGTGTGAATGTCATTATAATCCTGCTAATCAGGTTCAAAATTCAGGGTTTGCACAGCCCTAGAATAATAATCCCGTGCAGTCACGGAATGTGCAGAGCCCATGAATGCAGAATTTCAATATGCCTGAAGCTCCAGTGATGCAAGTTCCGCAACCCCCGATGCCACAGCAAAATGCGAATGGCCCCAAATTCAAATCGAACCAGGTTCCAAATATGAATCGGAATGTCTTCCAGAACAATAACCTGTTCCAACAGTACCCCATGAGAATGATGGCTTTGATCAGTCCATCTGATGGTGGATGAGGGGGGAGGAAGATTGAGTGCTTGGCGCAGTCTTGGAGGTAGACCAGCATGGTCCATTCGAAGATGCTGAGGTGAATGGCCACACTGTGTAATTTTTGATCAACACAGGTGCTACCTGCTCTACTGGTAGCACCTAAATCCAAGTTGTAGGAGTCACAAACAAAAAAATGACAATTCCAATAATGGAGGAACTTCCTGTAAAAATAGGGTCATTAGAGAATCATCAATTTGTGGTATGTGATTTAAGTCCTGTGAGTCTGTTGGGCTGCGATTTGTTGTGCAAGTTGAATTGCACCATTTATTGCACACCAAAGGGCGTGGAGTTCCAGACTCATGGTGAGGATGTTGCTATTAAACTGTCCAATCAGAGTTTAACAATTGAACTGTTTCCCGTGAAGGGTAAATCCCAGATCTCAAAGACACGGTGAAGCCAGAAGTTTGGGATTTTTCAGGAAAGGACATAGGAGTCATCAAAGAAGTTGAGCCTGTCCGTGTACAACTAAAGCCCAGTGTTGAGTACCCAGGAACCCCGTGATATAATCTGATGCTTGAAACTATTGCTGGGATTACTCCAGTGTTTGAGTCAATGATCCACAACAAACAAGCATTTTAAAGGAGATTATGAGGAGTCCCTGTAACTCACCCATCATGGGCTTACAGAATCCTAGCTGTAAGTACAGCATTGTTCAGAATTTAAGAAAGATTAACTTAATTGTGGTTCCTTGTTTTTCCATGGTACTGAATCCAACTGTGATTTTATTTCAGATTCCATGTGAGGCCGAGTTGTTTACTGTCATCGACCTTTGCCAGGCCTTTTTTCCATACCATTGAGGACAGTCAGTTCCTTGTTGTATTTCGGTACGGCAACCGTGCCTTGGCATGGTGCAGAGTCCCACAAGGATATAAGGAGAGCCCGTCCATTATCAACCAGATTCTTAAAAAGAATCTAGAGTCCCTTGGCATGCCCTGTAACACTGTCCTGATAAATACATTGATGATATGTTGGTTGCCTCAAATATACAAGAAAGTTGTAAGACTGATACTATTGCCCTGTTGAACCACTTGGCTGAGAATAGACATAAAGTGTCCCAAAAGTTGCAGTACTTTCAAACGGAAGTTCTGTATCTTGGACATAACATTGAGAAAGGAGCAAGGAAGGGGTCACAGGACAAAATCTCGGCGATTATGCAAAGGAATCAACCAACAGCACAGAGAGAAGTCAGGATGTTTTTGGGAAAAGTAAGCTACTGTCGTCAGTGGATACACAACTTTTCCCTAGTGGTCATCATTGGCCCCGGTGTTTGGAAGTGTTTCGAATAGATTGTAACAATTCCCGCTCCCGTAACACATGAACATCGACCTCTTGACTGTCCCGTCCATTTCTCTCATGCCTGTGAAGTAGTGATCTAGCTGACCAATCCACAATATCCAGTATGGTGCTGCCATCGCGGGGTCTCCGAGCTGGTTGAATAGTGGGAGGGGAGACACAGTCACATAGCCCCGATGTTGAGTTGGTGGTGGGGCACCCACTTGCGGCCCTACAGCCCTACCTTGGGCTGGTGTGCTCATGGTGTTGTATGGCGCCTTCCTTCGCCGAGTGATGAAGCAGCAGTCTTCTAGTATTTCTAGTGTGGGTGACGGGCACTGACTGCACCCTGACATGCACCGTGCAACTGGTGTGGGCAATGCCTATGCCCTGCTGCCAGAGTATGCTTTGTGTTCCAGTATTTGTGTGGGGAAACAGGAAGGTTTGTCCCTCTGGGTGCGTGTGGCTGCATGATGAGCTCGATACTGTCCCCCAATAGCTTGTGCCCTTTTTCAAATCGTTAAAGTTCTTTATTATTTATTTATTTGCCTTCACTCACTCTCTACAGGGTGCGTGGTGGAGGCTGTCAGCACATGATCTCTTGAGCCTCAGCCCTCGCGCAAAACTGGGCGCTTCCGTTTTGTCCTTTTTAAAAAAAATTCTTCTTCCTCTCACTCGTGCTGCAGGTGTGAAGCAGAGAGGCAGGCACGAGGCAGCGCTGTCTCTGTGAGCGCATGGCACTCCCCTCCTCCGACTGACCTCGTGCTGGGGAGGGAGACGACATGTCGCCTGGTGGTGCGGAGCCACGGGAGCCTGGAATGGCGCATGCGCCCACCTGAGAGGCACTCAACAGGCAACAGATGATCTGGAGGGGGCAGTGGAGGGAGGAGCGGGGGTGCACTGCATCAGAGCATGACAAATGCCTGCACAGTGAAGAGTCCAGGAGACGCAGGGCTGCCACGTGGGCAGAGAGGCTCCCTAGAGCCACCGGACTGGACTGCAGGCTGGTGAGAGGCGAGGCACTGGTAAGTACCACCTTGTCACCAATGTAAAGTGTCAGGTGGCTACAGGACCTGCGACACTTGTGTAGCCTTTAGCCAAAGCTCAAATAAACTGACATGCACACATTATATGGCAGTACGGGCCAAGACCTTGAGCGGTCATGCGCTCCTTTATTTATCCCCTGCGGGCGATCCCACCCTCAAGGTTGACGCAGGGTGCAACAATGTATGGTGGTAGCCGGGTGGCTCCATCACTACACATGGGTGCCTGCTGCGAGTGGGGCTTGGGCAGTTTCTGGTCCACATTGCCCATGATCTTGCTACCGTCAGGGTAGGGACACTGTACCTGACCCTCAACTGCTTAGGCATGATGGTCTCATACACCAGGCGGCCAGCAGACCTTTGGTGTCATGCAGACACTGCAGCCAGCGGTGTCAAGCTCCATGCATGGGCACCAGGCCGAGCTGACCTCCAGGTAGACAGTATCCTCAGGCCTCAATGACCGCCCAGCTCCCTCAGAAGCCCGGGCTCCCACCTAGCAGCCTTTCCAAGGGCTCTCCACTTTTGGGGCCTATGATGGCAGGTGCTGCGCTGGATAATGCTGTTAGAGTACACTGCAGTCAGTAAGAGCACCTCATGTTTTCGGAGTGAGGATCACTGGCTGCCAGTCTCCGGCTCCAGCCTGGCCTCCCGGGACCCAGCACGCCAGTCGGGTATCACAGGCTGGGCAACGCACTCAGCCGCGCCTTAGTCCCTCAGCACCCGGTTCTAAACTCCACAGCAACAGCTTTGACGGGCAACTCTACCATCAAAATCACACAGGGGACCACCATTCCAACTGAGAGGATGACCGCTCGCCAGCTGCCATAGTTGCTCTGCGGCAGACCTCCACCGGTCCTGGGTACCCCAGGCACAACAAGGCCCCACCAGCGCCTCCCACTTGTCCCACTCATCGCCACCACTTCCCTAGATCCCAGGCAGGATCGTCACAACACATAATGGTATGGATGCCCCCACCAGAAGCACAATCTTCACACCAGCAGGTTGACTGGAGCCACAGCACACTCAGTCTGCCACGATCTTTCAATCAGGTGGGCTATTAGTGATCAATGTCCACAGGTTTTCGCTGTGAGCTGGGTGAGCTCACCAATAAGGCAGTTATCTTGTGTGTTTCCCTCTAGCCCTCCCCAGTGGGTGAGGTTACACCAACAACAGAGGTGTCAACATCTCAAAAACAATAAGAAACAAAAGAATAGATATTTTTAAAAAACAGAGATTCCATTTATTTATTCCTAAAAAAAGACAAACATTTGAAAACAAAGCGCATTTTTATATATTTCTCCACAGAATTTATATTTCCAGTTACCAATTTAGCACAGAATACCATGTACCCAAAAAACAATTATGTTGGATTGTTCCTTTAAAGTGTGGTGATCTAGGGACTAGATTGTGCAGGTACATATATACCTGAGTTCCTTAGATGAGTGCACCCACACTTGTTTTTGGGAAATCAATACCATGGTTTGCTTGGACTATTTTTGGACACTACTGTGTCCTTAATTAATCCTTAATTAATACACACAGGGGCATATTCTCAAGGACTTACCACCAGAGGATGTCATTGCCTACTACAGGCTCAAAAGGACAACCATCATCTGCATCCTCACCCACATTGCCCACAGGCTGACGGTACGAACACAGCGGACAACCAACATCCCTCCGCAGACAAAGCTGCTGGCTGTGCTGCACCAGTTGGCCTCTGTGACCTTCCAACCAACAACTGCCAGAATCGGAGGAGTCTCACAGCCAGCCCTATCCAAGTTCCTCACACCTGTCTTGGATGCCATCATCAGCTTGATACCCTGCTCAGCTCTTCAGGTGGCACTAACTCAGTGCACCACAACTCATGGACCCTTTCTGATTGAGTTTTGTTCTGTGGACAGCTCACGAAACAATGTCACCTCAGGCAGTGGGGAAGACCTGGGACGATGATGAGGAAGATGAAGCAGGTATAACACACCCCACTGCAGTTGCAGCAGGAATATCCCAAAGGGACACAATCCTAGACAATTTCTTCACATGAGCACGCTCAGCTCTGGTGCCCCTAGCTCAGTGCACTGCAACTCACGGACCCTTCTGATTGCATATTGGGTGACCTATCTACTTGTTCCGGCTACCACCATGATGCTTTGCAGTTGTTTGTGTTATGTTGGTGTTTTCAGTTTCTGCTTTAATGGTGATCACTGTTCAAATTGTTGCCAGCACCAGCCACTCCCTGAGGGCTGGATCACACTCACCTCACACCCATCCAGCAAAGGCGTCACTGGTCAGGTGACCCTGGTAATAAAAAGTGGCCCGTAGCCAGTTCAACTAAGTATCAGAGTGTGTCTGTGTGCTCATTACGTATGCATGATGGCCCCGGGTCCTACCACATTACATTGTGCTGTGTACAGCGGACGCAACCATGTCACCTCAGGCAGTGGGTTAGACCTTGGACATGTAGCTTTGTCGTCCCCCACTTTATACGTAAGAGGATTGGACTGGGCCGGCGTAGGCAAGTCCAGCGTAGGGGTGTGAATGATTATCCCGGGGCTCTGGGCGTGGTTCAGTACTGGAAATGTGCAAATGCGTGTGTCTCTGTCGCAGTGTGGGTGTCCGTTGGGGAGTGTAAGTGGTCCCTGATGGGAATTAGACACCCACGTATGTGATCTAGTTCGGCTGCCATGAGGTCAAACTCCACACGCACCTGTTCAACCACCTCCTTTTGGCAGTCTAACACCTGGCCTTGGAATGCGATGTGTGCTTCGGTGAGGGGCTGGGAGCCAGGCGTGGTGGTGGGTACTTCCTGCTGTGTGGTCTGTGCAGGGGATGGGGTCTCATCGATGCAGCTGGGCTGCCCTGCTCCTGGAGGTGGGTTGCCTAAGATGGCCCTGAGCTGTTGTAGGGCGTCGGTGTCGAAGGTGTGGAGGTCCTCTTCATCATCACTGATGAGATGTCTGGTCTGCTCTGCAGGAGGTGTTGATTGTCCCTCTGCAATGTGAAGGGGAGATGCATTTTAACATTGTGTTGACATGTATGTTGACGCAATGATCAAGTTTACATACAGACTGCATGACAATGTACATTGTGACTGTTTGGGAGGAGCTGACTATTTGATGCGGGACAGTGGACATTTGAACTACATCACGGATGTGAGGTTGTACACGTACATTTTCATCTCATAGCTTCCTGCTATGCCAGATGTGATTGGCCAGTTTCTACGCACAAGCGGAACCATTTGCGTCCTCTGTTCTGTAGTGAAAGTGTTGCACTTTGTACCACATTGTCGTCAATGTTGATGTGCTGTTATTGCTATGTGTGTGTGCTGCATTGTGGGAGAGTCGCCCCTGCAGGTGTGATTTTGCTGCCCCTTATCCCTTTGAGCAAAAGACACACAATTGATGGACGGAATGCAGAACAAATCAAAACATTCACCCCCAGTCAAGAGATCTGGGTTGAATCAATCATTCTTTTCCTCACCATGCCACCCCAGTTTAGACCTTGCCATATGCAAATCAGTCTTGACCCTGTGCCTCATGAGAACAGTCCAGCCCGAACTGCCAAGCCAGGTCCTCCCTGGACCGGAAACAAGCATCCTAGGACCGGTTTCGGGGTTTCATCCGTCTTCAGCCAGGATAGCTTGATTCCAGTGGCACAGAGAGCCCAAGACCTACGTCTAGGCATACCTGGCGCACTTAGGGCGAGAAATCAAAAGACACACAATTGATGGACGGAATGCAGAACAAATCAAAACATTCACCCCAGTCAAGAGATCTGGGTTGAATCCATCATTCTTTTGCTCACCATGCCACACCGGTTTAGACCTGGCCATATGGAAATCAGTCTTGACCCTGTGCCTCATGAGAACAGTCCAGCCCGAACTGCCAAGCCAGGTCCTCCCTGGACCAGAAACAAGCATCCTAGGGCCGGTTTCGGGGTTTCACCCCTCTTCAGCTTGATTCCAGTGGCACAGTGGCACAGTGAGCCCGGGACCTACGTCTAGGCATACCTGGTGCCCTTTGAGGCGGTGTGCCTTTGCTTCTACAGTGCTGAGATTTTGCAAACTTGGGTAATTTTGTCTCTTGTTCATATTTTGGACTCTTGAGCATGGTTTATCCGCAGATGTGTTGTTGACGTCAGGGGTTGTTTGTGCACGTGGATGTGTCAGAGAGTGTGACCTGCTCCTTTACGGATGTGTCCCACACTCAGCCACCTCAGTGTTGTGGCGTGCACCATGTCATGATAATTGGACTGCAGCCATGCTATTTGTCATGCAGTGTCACTTGCATTGTCGGTGTGGCTCACAGACACGCAGCTTTGCTGGTTTTAACACGTATGCATGGGTTGGTTGTGAGATTGGTGCTGTGTGGGGAGGGACCCCTTTGTGCCCATAGTGGACGGGGTCCTACTTGCTGTTCGTATGTGTGATGCAGTATGCCAAGGGGATCAGGGACATGATCCAGAGTCATTGTGGGTGTGCAGTGTGCTCTACTCACTTGTGCATGTGTGCCATTGTGCCCATCTCCCCCCGACCCCCCCAGTCCCTGGTTGGTACTCACCCTGTTGATGTTGTGTCAGGTCATGTTGAGCAGTGTCTGGATCCCCAACTCCTGGCACCGTATCACAAATGATGATTGTGGCCACCATTTTCTCCATATCATCTAGCTCCTGGTGTGCCGCTGGCACCCAACCTCCAATCTGCGTTGCTGCTTTCATGTTGGCATCGAGTTTCTTCTTGGTTTTGCCCTTCACATCATTCCAGCGCCTCTTGACCTCTTCCATTGTCCTCCTCAACGCTGCAACTGCATTCACATGGTCCAAGATGGTCTGCCATATTTGCGTCTTTGTTGCCAATGACACATTGGAGGTGATGAACAGTTGTTGGTAGTGTTCTATCACCTCCGTAATGATGATCCTGTTTTCCTGCGGACTGAACCGCGTCTTCCTCTTGCTCTTCTCCTTGGCCTTCCCTGACCCCAAGGTTCCTTGCTGGTCGTCTGTGGGGCTTGTGGGGTTCACGTTGTCCTCTGCACTCGGTCTGGGTGCATCCATGGTGCTATGCAGTTTTTTTTTTCTTTTTTTGTTCTGCTTACAGTGCTTTTTCACGCATAACGTGTGGGAATTGCAGGCCTGTAATATCACTGATTTCTGTATCGCGATTTGGGGCTTCGCAACTTTTTTCACATTCGTGTTTCGCAATTTTTCGGCGCCGCGTTAATTTTTACATGGTCATTTGGTGCGTTATCGTGAGACTATCGCATGGTGCCACCGGGTTGGGAACACAACGTTAACACGGTGATATTTTCCCGTGATAGACTATGATGTGCAAAGTTGCGTTAAGCTAATTTTGCGATAATCATCACACATTATTGAGAATATCCCCCACAGTGTTTTGCAAGTACAATTGCCCATCCCCCATAGCCAAAGCCAACCAAAAATTGTCAGACATCTTGGTGTTTAATCCAACCATTTTATTGGAATCAGCTTCTGCGTTCATGCACGTATCAAACGTTTCTATCATTCTGATTGAACCAGAGAATGTTCCTTCAAGTTGTGTGTCCAGGCAGAGTCTTTCAGACGGTGATTAACATTTCTCTGCCGTGAAACATGATCAACAGTCCAAACGACCATAAAAATGTGTCCAGAAAATGGAGGAAATGAGAATGAAACATAAACTATCTGAGGAATTGTTCTATATTTGACCTTGAACATTACACAGTAGCGCCCTTAGTTCGCCGAAAATTCTATTGAAGGGCTGGTTGTGAGTGCTGCAGGAGTAGGTTGAATGGCCGGTGGTGGTGGTAAAGGTGACGCAGAAATTGCTTCTGGAGATCCCTTCTTTCTTCTTGAAATGTTGGTTGCTTTGGTACGCTCTCTTTAAAGGAAAAAAAAATGAATTAGTTTAAGAAGTACAAATTGCAAGTAATGTGATTCTTCATTGAAAACCAACTCTCTAGCTTTTTCAATGCTTGTTTTGTTCTGTCAAGGTTTTCATACAGCTTTGTTGCTGAGGCTGCCGCTGGGGCCTCGACAATATAATAAAAAGGAAACATTGGCTAAAAGTAAAACTTATTTTTCTTTAGACGTTACAAACTTCTATAGACATCCCTGTCACTTAAGAGCATTACATTGTGTTGGGATGATCTCCTTATGAAAGAGCAGAATGCTCTCACTCACAATGGAATTAGGCAATGGCTGAAGTGGTCTTACCTATTCCCTCGTGCTGTATGCTGTAGCGAGTGGAAATAAAGTATGATTGACAAAGAAACAGACCAATGGATGAGGAACTAAAGTATAGATACAAGTCATTGATGGAATGCTTGAATCAATCTCAGCCACTGGTAATTGCTCATAGCCTATCGTTATTTTGCACACCACACCACCTGTGTTTGGACTCAACCATATGCAAATCAGTTTTGCCCCTGCTCCAATAGGAACCGTGCAGCCCAAACTGCCAGGCCAGGTCCAACCTGAGCCAGAACACAAGCTACCCAGGACCATTTTCACGCTTGTTGGGGCTAATCAGCCATAATTAGCTTAGATCCAGTGACACAGTGTGCACGGGACTCACATCTGGGCATACCTGACCCACTCAGATTGACACACTAAAGTATACAAACACTGAACATGGTTTTTTCAATTAATTATCACTTAAATGATCAGCCTTCCAGTCAGAGTGAGGATGTATTTTGAGCATTAAGTTAATTATAATAAACCCTAGATTTTTGTTTAGTCAAGAATTTGCATTACTACCTGGCTCAGGCAATCACCGTTACTACCTCAATTCAGGAAGGACCTCAAGACCTGGCTCTTCAACTGATCCATAGTGCTTTTGATGGCCCAGCAGCCCAATCCCCCTCAGCGCCTTGAAACCCTCACGGGTGCGTAGTCATGCTCTACAAGCCACTGATTGGTTGACTTACAAGGGCACCCTTTTGTTTTTGTTTTATTTACCAATCTGAGAAAGATCAGTAAATTAAAAATAAGGAACATGAACTACCGTTTTAAAATAGAGCTTTTTAAAAAAATACATATAATGGATGAAAAGCTGGCAGGAGTGGGCGGGGTAAAGCAACAAGGTGGTAAAGCAACATGGCAGGTGGGAAGAAGCAACAAGTGAGAGAAAACGAGTGAAGGAGAGCAGTGTCGATTATGAAGCGTGGGGGGCAGAAGCACTAGGACTATAAAGCAACACAAGTGTGGGTGATGGAAGAGAAGCACATGGGCAGAGAGAGTGAACACCTTACACAAGTCATGCCGAACGTGGTTGGGGAGAAGCATGCAAGAAGAGACAGCTGTAAAACATGCACTCTTAACCACGGGCTCAACATAGTCTCCTACGCCGACTACACCCGGCTGATTCTCTCCCTCACCAACAAACCCACAGTCGCCAAGAACAACTTTCACGACAGGATACGGACTGTCGCTGCCTGGATGAAGAACAGCGGCCTCAAGCTCAACTTAGAGTAGACCAAAGTCCTCTTCATGGGCTCCATCCATTCAACCTGGGACAAGTCCTGTTGGCCCGTGGCACTTGGGACCTCCCTCACACTCGCAGACCATGTGCGGAACCTCGACATCATCCTGTACTCCTCGCTCACCATGAACTGCCAGATAAACGCGATCTCATCATCCTGCTTCCACACTCTACATCTGCTTCGAAAGATCTTCAAATGGATCCCCACCGAGTCCAGAAAGACGCTCACCCATGCACTCGCCAGCAACAGAATCGACTACGGCAATGAACTCTATGCCGGCATCACCCAGAAACTCATCAAGAACGCCTCCGCCAGACTCACTCAACATCCTCCATGGCAGCCAAATCATAAGCCACCTCAGAGACCTCCACTGGCTCCCAGTCAACAAAAGAATCACCTTCAATCTCCTCACACATGCCTACAAAGCCCAACACAATGCTGAACCTGCGTACCTCAACCACACCTCATATTCCACGTACCCACCAGACCTCTGCTCTGCCCGACTGGCTCTGGCCCTGGCAACCATCCCACGTATCCGCAAGACCACAGGCGGAGCAAGATCCTTCTCCAACCTCACAGCGAAGACCTGGAACACCATGCCGTTCCCTTCCTTACATCAGAGGAGATCCATGGTCCTTTTTAATAATGATAAAGTTGAAGCCCAGCATCTTAGTGCTCAATTGCTATCCTCAAGCCTTTGGAGAGAGTACAACAATAGGGCTCGAAGTTCCTCCCACTTCTGGTTTTTCATGTCTTTCTCACCAGATATCTCCTTTACTGGTTTAGGAAGCCCATAGAAGAGGGGGGCTGAATCTCGCATTCCTCAGCAACTTTCAGAGAGTGCATTGTCAGGGGTTGGTTGGAATGTTTCTCCACTCATACGTCCGGGGGAGCTGAGAAATGGAAGTGTCCATTTCTGTGCCTGCGGCAGAAACATGGCTGATGTGGTCCTCTTTCATCCTCTACTGCAAATTTCATGTGGGTGAATGGAGAAAGTGATATATTTGGCTTCTCATGTTTGATTTGTTTATGTGAAACTAATGATCATTTAATACTTATTTGCATGTCCCACGTGGTGTTTTCATTGCCAGGTGTTTGGGCATAGGTTTGTGGTTAAATAAATCTTCAGGATGTAACAAAGAGGAATTAGGAGTGGCCTCAGCCGGTAATTGTTTGATTACTTATCAGTGATCTTCATTACTCTGGGGCCATCTTCTTCATTATGTGTCTTTAAAGCCTCACTTTCTGTTGCCATTTGCTGACAAGCAGGCAGAGGCGTAGCTAGAGCTTGTGACACCCAGGGCTATCCCTCAGATTGCCGCCCCTGGGGATAGGGGTGCTGGGGAAAAAGGAGGGCGAGACACGTAGTATCGCTGCTAATAGTTACCTCGATCATGCAAGTTACATGCACATACATGACACGGTCCAAGGCTGCACAGTTGAATACACCGGTGACAGGCAGTACAAAGGAGACCACACACACTGCATGATCTATCTAGGGACTCAGAAAAACTGCATGTGACATCCATCAGAGAGCTGTGTGAACAATTACAACACGAAAGGAGTGCATACCACATATCAGCCCTACAAGAAGTTAAAAATTTTGAAATCCTGTTTTATGCTGTGAAAATTGAGAAATCTCAATTTTATGCTGTCTGAAAAATTTCTCAGGGTAAGTTTCTCTTTGCCTTCCTTACGAGTTTGCATTAAATTCTGCTATGTGCGGTAACTCCGGTAACCACACTTATTGGGCTTATGAGTTTTGGAATGAAAACCATGTTCCCTTGATAAATGCTTTCAGGTCAAACCTACTGGTATCTATCAGGGGAAACCTGGAAGATGGCATTTAGGTGCAGCAAGCAGCAAGATCTGGAAGTTAGTCCTCATTACTGGGGGAATAACCACTCGTAATGAAGGGTATAGCAACAACAAAACAACAACAACAACAAAAACTATTCAAAGTCCTTCCCTTCTATCCCTCCACTATCCTTTTTCAATTCAAATAACAGACTAACATGTCCACTACTCAAAAAATTTCCTATTTCACTATACTAATTCACCACTAATCCTTTATGGGTTCTGGAGTAGCATGCTACTCGCCGAAAAAGCACATTAACACTATTTTGTGGGCGGCGGCCGCGCAGCACTGGTGGCCCGTTAGAGGGCACAGTGAGGAAGGCCTCCTGCTCGCGACCTGTGAGACCCAGGCTGCCCAGGGCAGCAAGGTCAGGCCTGGCGCCGGCGGCCCGGAATAGCCCTCCGCAGCCCTTTTGGGGGCAGAGCCAGGGAGTTCCCTTTTATACCAGAAGACAAGGCGAGAGCCAGCAAATTAACCGGCTGGGCAGATTCCCGCTCCCCCACTGCATGTCTTTTCTACTCCCGCCATTGTGTGTGCCACTCAGCGATGTGGGGAGCCCAAAGTAAGTTGTTTCCTTTTTTAATGTTGTTTTCCCTCATTGTCGTCGGTCTGTCAACTCCCCTCACCCCGCCCCCTACCCCAACATGTGGAAAGGAAGCGGCCTATGGACTCTGGCCCCCAGTGATTAACAAACAGAAACAAAATACAGCAGCCCCGTCAATTCATGTCTGTGGGGAGCGGGGTGTCCCACATCTCCGATACATGGATGGTGTAGCATTGTGCTGGCTCCTCCCTTCACATGATTGCAGCAGGAAACGCGGAATCATCTTTCTAAGATGTCTTACTCATATATAACATTAGTTCAGTGCAAAGTTATTACAAACCCTGCATAATAGGGCTTACATCCTCTGTGTGTGTGTGTCTGTGTGTGGTGTGTGTTTGTGTGTGTGTTTGTGTGTGTGTGTGTGTCAGTGTGTGTTTTGTGCGTGTCTGTGTGGGGTGTGTGCCTATGTGTGTGGTGTGTGTGTGTGTGGTGTGTGTCTGCGTGTGGGTGTCTGTGTGGTGTGTGTGGTGTGTGTGTGGGTCTCTGTGTGTTTTTTTCCAGAGCCCCAGGACAGCGCATCCTTGTTATCCAGTCATGTCTATGAACAGTTCAAGTGACTAGCAAACGTTTATTAGTTATTTAAAAGCATAAATATGTAAAAAGCGTGCATCTAACATATTTACAAAATTTAAAAAGCGGTGTAAGAACAACATTGCATTTCCGGCTAACAGAAATATCCCAGTTAGAAAAGCCAATGGCGCATTTCAAGATTAAAAAAAGTTACAAATCACAGCCAGAGAACTTGCCCATGCAGATGTATTCTGTTTGAAGAGAGCTTGGGGGGGAGGGGGGGTACCCGTTGGTCTGGGTGCACAGTCACATCATGAATTCTCAATGATCTTAATTAAGTCTGTGGGGAAGTGGTGCAGTGGAGCAGAAACGGTGCTTCCGTTGCGGGAATTTTTATGTGATCAGGTGCCTGCTATCGGTGGAAGAATCTGTAAAATGACACCCTATCCTGCTAATCCTATGAAAGTAGTAAGCGTGTTAACCACCCATTGTCATAAGTGACGCCTTCATCCAATCTTGGCTTTTTAGCCAAGACCACTTTGCTTCTGTGGATCCTAGAACACCAGAAAGCAAAGTGCTGTTGGTCACAAAAGCAGGACTTGATGAAGGTGTCCCTGATATCAAAGGGTCACTTGAAGATATGAAGTACTGCGTCCCTCCTTTCCCATAATGCTTTGTGGCTCTTAAACTGAACTGTACCACTAGCAAGTAGTATGATCCGTCACCAGTTTTGAAGCCTGCATCTCTGCAGTGATTTGAAGAAGAACAATTCAAGGGAAAAAAGGTCTAGGCTAGGTCTGGGCATAGGGGCATTGGTCTTTACTCAGTTTTAACCGAATTGGGCCCCCACGAGAAGCCAAAACTCTACTCCTGCCATGGCTTCTTACCTTAGTTCAGCCTGCCTCAACCTGAGATACAATGTCACACTACAGCACAGAAGGACATTGCCAACTGGGCACTGGGGAGGTCTGTGAGGTCCATATTGTTCTGTGAATAATAATGGGGTTTAAGTCATTTTCCCGTGTGTTTCTAACTGCTTCCCATGCACACATGAGGATTTTTGCTTTTATTTGCCGATATCCTTTCAATTTTTTCGGGCTCCTCCTGTGAACCCCTTGGCTTCTGTTTTCTTGCATTATCAGTATTTGCTCTCTGTGGTTTGGAACAAAGCTGCAACATATCTTAGAGGAGGCTGAGGTGCAGGACCTCATATATCTAACAACTTTAACCTAAAGTCTTGTTTAACCCAGAAGGTGGGCCAGATGTGGTTGATTTCATGTAGCTTCAATATTGCCTTTGACACACTGATATGGACCTACCTTCTTTGTGGAGGTCGGGAGTTTGGAAGAATGGGTTTAAATTTGGTTGCATGGTTTCACCTTGCCTGGTTGCTTGAGGGTGTTGATGGTACTTTTGCAATTATTTTTTGTATTGTATTGTAATTTCATTTGTATAGTACTCACTATCCATAACGAGGCATCGAAGCGCTTTTTCAGTGAGTGGAACGCTACTCCGGAACCCATAAATGATTAGTGGTGAATTAGTATAGTGAAAATCTGAAAGTAATTTGAGTGGTGTATATGTTAGTCAGTTATTTGGATTGAGAAGGATTGAGAAGGATAGTGGAGGGATAGAAGAAGGAAAAAAGTTTGCATTTATATAGCGCTTGCTACCCTTGATGGGGTGTTAAAGCGCTTTTTTGGCGAGTGGCATGTTACTTCGGAACCCAGAAAGGAATAGTGGTGAATTAATATAGTGAAAATATGAAAGTAAGGTGAGGGGTGAATATGTTAGTCAGATTATGTGGATTGAGAAGGATGGTGGAGGTATGGAGAAGGGAAAAAAGGTTTGCATTTATATAGAACTTGCTACCTCTGATGGGGGGGTTGAAGTGTTTTTCGGCGAGTAGCACTATACTGTGGAACCCATACAGTGTTAGTGGTGAATTAGTATAATGAAATATGCAAGTAATTTTTAATAATTTGAGTGGTCGATATGTTAGTCAATTATTTGGATTAAGAAGGATACCGAAGGGGTAGAAGAGGTAAAAAGGTTTGCATTTATATAGCGCTTGCTAGCCCGTTGAGGTGTTAATGTGCTTTATCGGCGAGTAGCATGCTACTCTGGAACCCATAAAGGATTAGTGGTGAATTAGTATAGTGAAATAGGAAATTTTTTGAGTAGTGGACATGTTAGTCTGTTATTTGGATTGAAAAAGGATAGTGGAGGGATAGAAGGGAAGGATTTTGAATAGTTTTTTTGCTGTTGTTGTTTTGTTGTTGCTATACCCTTCATTACGAGTGGTTATTCCCCCAGTAATGAGGACTAACTTCAGGATCTTGCTGCTTACTGCACCTAAATGCCATCTTCCGGTTTTCCCCTGATAGATATCAGTAGGTTTGACCTGAAAGCATTTATCAAGGGAACATGGTTTTCATTCCAAAACTCATAAGCCCAATAAGTGTGGTTACCGGAGTTACCGCACATAGCAGAATTTAATGCAAACTCGTAAGGAAGGCAAAGAGAAACTTACCCTGAGAAATTTTTCAGACAGCATAAAATTGAGATTTCTCAATTTTCACAGCATAAAACAGGATTTCAAAAATTTTAACTTCTTGTAGGGCTGATATGTGGTATGCACTCCTTTCGTGTTGTAATTGTTCACACAGCTCTCTGATGGATGTCACATGCAGTTTTTCTGAGTCCCTAGATAGATCATGCAGTGTGTGTGGTCTCCTTTGTACTGCCTGTCACCGGTGTATTCAACTGTGCAGCCTTTGACCGTGTCATGTATGTGCATGTAACTTGCATGATCGAGGTAACTATTAGCAGCGATACTACACGTCTCTCGGACCTCTTTCAAGTGCTCGCCATCCATTTTCCCCAGCACCCCTCCCCCCAGGGGCGTCAATCTGAGGGATAGCCCCGGGCGCCACAAGCTCTAGCTACGCCTCTGCACCTAGGGCGGACCGCCCTCCCCCCCCCCCCAGCTACGCCACTGCAAGCTAGTATCTTGGAACTTTCTTGCTCGGGGACTCATTTTAGAATGATGGAACTAGCGAAAAAGCGCCAAGGGTCAGTTGGATGTCGCTGTGGATGAGGTGCCTTCGATAAAACTCACCTCTGACCTCACATTTGCACCTGCGGGTTCCTTGGATTCAGGGTCCACACATTTTCCCAAACACTTCTGGTGTTGATTACTTGCTGTATACAGGAGTGGGGGGAACATTGAGCCCTTTAGTAGAACCCTCCGTTTAGGGTTTTGGGGAGGAAATTGGTACTAGAGGACAGGCCTTCAATTTTATGAAATTTAAAGAGGTGTTTATTAGGGAGGTGGGTCTCGGATAACCTAAAGATTTAAGGAATTGGATAAGGAAGATTGTTCAAAGAGTAAACAACGACTATATGTAAGTAACCCAACCAATGCTTCTCATCAATCCATCCATTCATTGGAGCACATCATTTTTTTATACCAATTATTAGATAACATTCAGTTCTGGAAATGTTGGTCAATACATAAAGTACCATGAATAGAATGAAGAGAAGCATAGTGGGCCCGATTCACAGAACTAACTTAAGACAAAATCCTAAACTTACTACCCTTTTGGTATTTACAGAAGGCACTTACTCATTTTGGTATTCACAGAAGGCACTTACTGATTTCGGTAGTCACAGAAGTTAGGAGTTCTAAGTTTAGGACTCCTAAATGCCTTCTGTGAATACCAAAAGTCTTAAAGTTAGGATTTTTCTCATTTTAGGTGTAGTAAAGTTAGGACTCCTAACTTTAGGACTCCTAAATGCCTTCTGTGAATACCGAAAGTCTTAAAGTTAGGATTTTTCTCAGTTTAGGAGTAGTAAAGTTAGGACTCCTAACTTTAGGACTCCTAAATGTCTTCTGTGAATACCGAAAGTCTTAAAGTTAGGATTTTTCGCAGTTTAGGAGTCCTAAAGTTAGGAGTCCTAACTTTACTACTCCTAAACTGAGAAAAATCCTAACTTTAAGACTTTAGGTATTTACAGAAGGCATTTAGGAGTCCTAAAGTTAGGACTCCTAATTTCTGTGAATACTGAAATGAGTAAGTGCCTTCTGTGAATACCAAAATGAGTAAGTGCCTTCTGTGAATACCAAAATGGTAGTAAGTTTAGGATTTTGTCTTAAGTTAGTTCTGTGAATCAGGCCCCTTATTCTTAATGTTCCTATCTACTGTAGGCCTTGGGATAGTGGTAGTTATTACAAGAAGAGCATTCCAGTGCTTTTCAATGACAACTGTGACTTCTGCAGGGAAATATGTGACAAAAGACAAACTGTTGTTGATGTCTCTTGGAATTTTAAATTTGGGGGGGTATTTATCATCCTTCTACAACACTTTGTCAAATGCCACAAACTCAGAGTCCTATTTAGCTCGTGGAAATTTGAACGGAACCCATATCTCGCTCGCATGAAATTCATATTTTATAAGGATGTAAATGTGGACACCTTAATTAGCAAATTAGATATGGAGTTGCTACTGTTAAATTGTGGGCTTAAGATACCTCAACAAATCAGTATTCCATGGTACTTCCTTTTATCTCCCACACTCTCACAATATGTATTGTGACACAAGATGATATGTTATCCAAAGCTGGTGCCTCGTTTGTTTTATTTTCTTCAGCAGCCCTTTATGGATGCATGTGTTATTGCTACATGGAAAAAGAATTTGACCAAGGACTCACAGACACATCTTGTCAGGCCCTTTCAATCTCTATCTTTACTACACACGCCACACTCTCTTTCAGCCGTGTTCTTGCTGTCTCACCTCTTTCATAATAAATTTGTCTTTTTTGTCCCACATTTCTGCAAGGGTGTTTATGCCCTGCATTCTCACCCCTTATGAAAAACATACTTAAATCAATAGTTCAGGACTGGCTTGACAGCTATAACTGTCTGCCATCCTTATGTAATCTCAAAAAAGAATAATACTTAAATTAATGATAGATAGATAGATAGATAGATAGATAGATAGATAGATAGATAGATAGATAGATAGACAGACAGACAGACAGACAGACAGACAGACAGACAGACAGACAGACAGACAGACAGACAGACAGACAGACAGACAGACAGACAGATAGATAGATAGATAGATAGATAGATAGATAGATAGATAGATAGATAGATAGATAGATAGATAGATAGATAGATAGATAGATAGATAGATAGATAGATAGATAGATAGATAGATAGATAGATAGATAGATAGATAGATAGATAGATAGCAGGGCTTTGGATCACCCTTCTTCAGTCATTGCTCACTTTGAGTGTCTATCGCATGTTGGAACAGCCTTTGAAATATATAGTAGTGGGTCAGCGATCTTCAGTGGGGGAGCTTTGTTGCCAATGTCATTGCCAATGTCATTCACATTTGGCTAACCCATTTGGTGTCTAGGGTGTCGCCAAATGCGATGCAGCGTGCGCAACGAAATTCGTTTTATAAATTTTTTACGTAACTTACCTGAACTCGGCCGTATGCCGCATTTTGCAACCCCCCACCCTGCCCCTCCTCTGCTCCACGTCACCGCCCCGGTAAAACGCCCTACACGGGCCGTCACTGCAACTGACACAGAGCTGCAGGCACTGGGGAAAAGCAAAGCCATTTCATTTGTTAAGAGCCCCCGTGTTCTGATCTTCTCACCATGATTTGGGGATGAGTGAGATGATCTCTGAGGGGCATATTTATCAAAACGTCATGCAGCGCAGCAAGCCACCTTGCTGTGTGACTGGAAAAAGGGCAAGAATGCACTGTATTTAACATAATATGGCGCATTCCTGTCCTTTTCCTGCACTGGCGCACAATGTGCTGCCTAGCGCGAATGCAGGCACCATTGTGCAAGGGTACCTGCATTGTAAACAAAATTATTTTTGTGCAGGAAGGGACACTTTCGTGCACAAAAATAGTCCCCTGAGGCATGCTCCTCTTCTGCAGCACACATAGAAAGAGGAAATAACAAGGATAAATAAAGATATTTCTCCTCGTTACGCCTCCCCTGGGGATGTGTAGCATTTTGATGCACTCCCAGGTATACCGGTAATGGCAAATATGGGAATGCGCCAAAATCCATGGGTGGATAGTGGGAACACCCATGCTCCGAGCCATGGAACGCCTCCCTGGGGCAGAGTAATGTGTTACGTTACTCAAGATTTATCAAGCCACTCATGGCCATATCAAGCCACTCATGGCCACGCAAGGTGGCCTTGCGTGACTTGATAAATCTTACTTAAGAGTTGCGTTGCTCTTGCGCCCTGTTATGTGGCGCAATGGCGATGCAATTCTTTAATAAAAATGCCCCTGAATGTTTCAATTACCTACCAGTAATTTTATTGCTATCAGTCATTCTTAATCGCTCCAGTCTTTACTTTTGTGGAGCCTGTCTCCTCTAAAAGACCACTTCTCATTTAATTTTTCTACTAAAAAGACAAAGGAATAAGACCCACTAAATATAGTGCTCATCCTCCCTCGCACAAATCCTGTCATATGACCTGAAATGCCACCACAAGATGAAGAAAGCCTCAGAGTAATAAAACTACTGGTAAGTAATTGGAACATTAGCTCATTGTCTACTTCCTCGCCACAGTCCATACTTTTGAGGCATACCCAAGTTTATTATTTTGGGTTACACAAACAGAAAGAAACCAAAAATATATATTTGGTTACAGCATAGCAAACAGTTCAGGTACTTTTGTTCCAAATCCCCACAACCTTCAGTACCACATATTCTGTAATGATTCACAAAAGTAGAAGGAAGAACCTGTGTTGCTGCTCCACCAATTTCCAAAATGGAAACCCCTTGGACTTCAGTCCAGGATGCAGATATGCTTCCGGTCGACCTTACTTATACCCTTCTTGGACAAGGTAAACTCTTTTCTGAATAGCAGGTACCAATAAAAAAAATACCTATCTAGTTAAAGGTGATATTGATGGTTTCATGCCTTTCCTGGCAGTACCAAAAAAAACAAATTTGCAATCAGAAAAATATAATTTCCATGTAAATTAGAACTGATCACTTAACGCCAAAGTTTGAAGTGCATTATCTTTCTAAGTAACTGGATCAGGTACAAACTCTTGATGGGTTGTTTCCTGCTGTAAATGGCATTGTGAGCTGGCTTTATAAAAGAAAGAGGTATCCAATCAGTGGTGGCTCCTCCGCTAAGGCGGAGGAGCGTCGCCCCACTGCTCAAAAGGAAAAAAATGATAATATCATTTCATTTTTCCAATTGCAGTCTGTGGCGGGGCAGGGTGGGGTGAGGCGGGGCTGGCCAGAGCAGGGGGAGGGTTGGTGTGCACTCCTTAAGTGAGCATAAACTGTTTGGCTGGCCCTCTTGGTTCCAACCAAACAGTTCTTGAGAACTTTGAATGATCCCCAACAGGCTGCATTACACAGCCTGGTGAAAAACATGCACAGGCTCCCTGTTCCCATCTGAGCGCCGAACCACGGTGTTCAGACCAATCACAATGCTGCATTGCAGTGTTGTGATTGGGTCAGGAAAGGCTGTGTGCCCGGGTGCTTCCTGCTGCCGGCCCGGATAAGAAGAAGGAAGGGGAAATGTTTCGGCCGGCTGTTGCAGGTCAGGTAAGTCTCTTTTCTTTTTATTTCATTCCTCTCATCCCCCCCCCCCCCCCCCAGCACCCCACGCTCCACCACCCCCCGTCCGGTAGCAGTCACTCCTGGATCCAATTTAGGAATAAGCCTATCAGAATAAACTCTCAAGTAGTGAGGACTGCAGGTTAAAGCACCCTGCTCCCCCAACCTTTGAGCAGATTATATTGCTACCAGGAAAAAAACTTTCCCGGTCACATGTTGGAAAGGAATGGACTGCAAAGGCTCAAAATTGTCTTTTTGAATCGAATCCAACATCTGAGAACATTCACTTCCGAATTGCCCACTCCTACCAAGGGTTCTCGGAAAGCTTTATTGGCTGTCCATTGAAATTTTTAGTGTTGCTACTGTTAATCCTGTGGTGAAATTCTCTTGAAGGAAATCCAAACACCTTACTTCACTACAGGAGACAGGATCACAACTATTCCAGGAACATCATTATTTAAATGAAGACCAAGCACGAGCATACGCTCAAAGTGTAGAAGGTCTCCCTGAAGATTGCATCACAACTTTCCAATACAAGCCTTTTCTTTGCAATCCTAACCTTTCAACCTTTAAGCTGCCAACCTCAGCTGAGATTGAGCCTCCTCAGTTATTATTGGAGACAGTAGTAGAGAATGGAAAAAGGAAGAATCTATTCCTGGCCCCTCCCCATTTGCCTCAGAAAAGGGAACCAGGACGGGCCGAGCCAAAAAGGTGCAAAGTAGGAAATGCATAGAACAGTTTCCTCAGCAAGAAGCGAGTGCTTTGTTTTCTTGGGGCTCTTGGCCCTAGACCTGGGCTTGGAGCATGCTGCGAGTTTGCCTGAGCCCCAAGTGTGGGCTCCTGTTGCAGAGGAGCACGTGGAGCGCTTCTTTTTTTCTCTGTGCCCTGAAGTACGGTGCCCCCCTCACCAGAAGAGCGGGGTATGTGCTTTCCACTTTATTTCCTGAGCCAAAAAAGTGGGCTCAATCCCCCACGTATGGCGGGCGCAGTGTGTTCGCGCCGTGAGGAGAGGGCAAGCCTGGTTGGGGGCGGGGCTCCCACGAGGAAGAAAGAAGCAACCGGAAGCCAGGCAGAGGCTGAGCCTGGTTGTAGGCAGGGCCCGAAAGCAAGAGGAAGCGAAGCATCGTGGGCTCCCATTAGCTGTGACCTGCCGGAGGCGTAGTGCGGGCTCAGGAGCCTCACGGGCCATGTGAAACCGCCACGGTGAAGAGCAATGGCGAGAGTAAGGGCAGAGTAGCCAGCCCGGGTCACCTCACATGAAGCGCCAGACTTCGGCGCAGCCGCCAGTACCAGTGCGGTTTTCCCTCCAAGGAAGAGAGGAGGCGCCTCAGGCAAGTGGGAGTTCACGGGGACTCGCTTTTGGGTAGAGGAGGGCTCCCGCGTTGTGGGGGCAGTGCGGGTGACTCCCTCCTGTGCTTACATATAACGGGCAGCAGGAGAGGTCTCCCATGTATTTGGTGCCAGCAGCTACACCACGAAGAATCACAGCAGCTGCTGCTTGTGTGCCCTGTTAGGGTCTTCCTCTTGCCCCTGTGGCCATCGCGGTGTGGGCCCAAAATGGGCCCCCTCCACAGTTATCTTGGCAGCTGCACCATGGGTCTGTGGGCAGCTGCCTCTCACTGTTGGGGGCAATTTGGCCCAAAGGAATTGTTGCCTCTTGCAGGAGAATTCACGGTGATGGGGGAGCTCCTAATGTGAGCACTGCATAGGCCCCTCATAGCTGGTCACTGAGGTGCCCTATACGCTTATTTATAGCAAAGGCAGCATATGCTCCTTGATGTTCTCGCCCTGGGCATGATGGGCTTATGATGTGTGCACTGCTGCGAGTGTTTACTAGGGTGCATTATGGAGGATTTGTGTTTATGCATAATGTGCTATGCTATGTACCGTTATTATGTTTATGCCTAATGCTAAGTGCAATCCTACCAGTAGTAACTGGTCGCCCTAACTGTATTGTTTAGGACAGTGGCCTGATTGCCAAGTGATTTATGTAATCCCCGTGAAGTCATGACCAGTGTCTAGTGGCACAGTGGAATATATGTGACCGGGATCTAATGTGTTTTTATTGATAATACAAAGGATATTTTTATATAACCCTGTGTGGAATTTCTTTGTGGTGTGCCTAGTGTGTCACTGGTGAGTGAATGTGTTGTGCAAACGCTTTACACATTGCCTCTGGGATAAGCTTGATTGCTCTGCCAAACTACCAAGGGGTGAGCAGGGGTTATCTTTAGCGTGTAACTCCCTTGTCCTGACTAGAGCAATGGGTTCTGCCTGGCTTAGGTGCATACCCTAGGCAACCAGAAACCCCATGTCAATTGCCGGGACCTATTGGCAATCTTTGCGAGCAAAGCCCATAGGTTATGCCACTCCATAACACATGGCTAAAAGACAATAACATTGACAATGCTAATAGTTCTTGAATTGCCGGGACCTATTGGCTTTGCCAATGCTTGTTTAATATTGCAGCCTTTTCAGATGTGTCAGCCCTCCAGTCTCTCAACCACATCTGTCACCTGGCCAAAATTACTCTTCTGGCAGCCACAGATGATGCCTTCAAACCATCACAAAATACGGCTGATATCAATCTGGACTTTTGCTCCTTACTGGTTAGCAGACCGGAAAAATGTCACTTTTTGCAATTCTCAAAATCTTTCCCCTACGATTCTGTTATATAGAGTGAATAGCCCCCTGATCTCATAGCTGAATAGTCTTTTTCAGAGCTCCTTCTGTATTTATGTCCACAGCCTCAGGACAAGAGTTTTTAGAACTCCTGACAAAGTAGTAATTCAAAGTCATATTAATAGGTGTGTGGTATCGCACCAGCCTTTACAGAGTCAGGTAATATTAAGTCTCCATCTTCTAATAGATAAAGCTTCTGCATGAATCTAGGAATAGAAAGATAGTCAAGGTCCTTCAACTCTCTCAAAATCAAGGATTTGTCTATTTCATGCAAAGGCGGAGCTGGCCCAGGTTGCTTAGTACACTGAGGTAAAAGACTTGAAGAATTCACCGCTTCAATCTCTACCAAAGGAAAGGGCAAATGATTTCTTACCTGAGCCAAAATCTCCTTCACTTCCCTCTCTTCGCAATTATTTCCCCTTTGATGAGGAGAGACACGGAATACCTTTGCGCGCAATTCCTTTGCGCGCGCTGCATCGCAAAATGCGATGCAGCGCACGCAACGAAATTAGTTTTATTTATTTAAATGTGTACTTACCTCCGTTCATCCATATTCCGGTGTTTACATTTCCCCACCCTGAAAGCCCCCGCCCCGCCTCACTGCCCCACCGAACTCCCTCCACTGACCGCTACTGTAATTAACTAATAACAATTAACAATAAAATTAATAACCATCAAATAAAAATGTATTCACTCAATTAACACTATAAAAGAACTTTAAAAAAATTATATAAAACATAAACATTTTCAATAAAAAATAAATTACTTCTCACCCTACTTACCTATCAACCCTCAACCCACTCCTAAAAAAACGACACAATTAACATATTAACAAATTAATTATTAATACTTAATATCAAATTAATAACTAATGAATAACTTATTTTCAACACAATTAACATATTTACCAATAGATTAATTATTATTAATCAATTTATAATTAATTATTAATTATTTACCACAATTAACAATATAAATTATTAAATATTATTTCATTTAAATTAAATTACTTCCCACCCTATTCCCCTATAAACCCACAACCCGTTACAGAATAAAATTACGCAAAAATGTATTAACATATAATTAATTAATTCAAAAAATTCTTAATTAATATATTATAATTAAATTACTTCCCACCCTATTCCCCTATAAATCCACAACCCGCTACAGAGCTAAAATACGCAAAAATAAATTAACATAAAATTAATTACTTTTAAAAAATTCAAACATACATTACAAAAATAATATATACTTTTAACACATACTAACATTTAAAACACAAGAAAATTCGATATTTAACAATTATATTATGACTGACAATATTACTAACTTCGATATTATGACGATATTTCTTACCTGCGTATCGATATTCTGAACCACTATATTTTTGACAGTCGATATTCTGTCCTCTGAATATTTAAAACTCGATATTCTGTCCTCTCGAAATTTTGAATTCGATATTTAGACTGTTTACCGTCCTTGTGAATATGGTGCAGCCTTGCTTTTCTGAAGTGACGGAGAGAGGCGTTAAGTCAAGAAGGCTAACGCCTCTCTCAGCCACTTCCTTGTGAATATCCCCCTTTGTCATTTACAATGTTAATAGCTCTAACTTTCATGAATGCGAGACCGATTGCATTGCAAATGCTTGTTTTTCCTCCTCTTAGCTCTGTCAGCAGCAAGAGCCTCCTGTACCGCTTCTGGCACCATCGTCTCAACATAAGGGCTAATATGGATGTACCGTACCCCTCCTTGAACATGGTTTAGTTTCTCCAAGCAGTTTATTGGCTAGCCGCAAAGTGGCGCTATAACATAAAACATGCTTGAAGCAGGCCCCTGTGCTATTCACCCTCGTACAACCCAGCTTGGATTACCTGCTGCCGTCCTCCTGGAGTCAGATGAAGTTTGCCTGACACTGGTAACTGAGGAGATTGCCCCACCTTGCTTCAGGAAACCGCTTTCTCGGACAGCAGCACGACTCGACCATGATTCAGCACATGGTCTGTTGTAACAGAACTTGGATCTGGCATAGCGTAATATGGTGGCCCAGCAGTGGTGGTGTGTGTACTGCTGAGTGGAAGTATGAGTTCCTGCAGTCAGTCTGTGCATGGCTGATTATGTATGTCCGGCCCTGTGTGCAGGTGTGTGTGTAATTTTATTTTTTCAGCTCAAACGGTGCATGTAGTTTTTGTGCATTGTTGGGCTGACCTTAGTTTTTTTGCATTTTTTTCCACTTTTCTTTTATACCCTACACCTTTAGGAACTGTTACCACCTACTTTTAACATGGAGGTGTAAGGTGGTATTTTCCACTGAGTTTCAATGACCTCTCATATATTTAATTGGGTTTCATTTACCACAATTCTTTTGTGTGTGGTAATTATCTGATGTAGTAAATAGTGCGTGTGCTAAATTCACAAGCTCTACAGACGATTAAAATTGAATAAGATATGCAGTTTTACCTCCTGATCAGACGGGTTGGTGAATTCATGGCCTCTTTGGAATTCAGTAATTACCACAATAGCTGACTACCGGTTGATGCCATGACCATTTTTACCATAATACTGAAACTGAGCTGTGTGGATTACACTTTGCTCATCCTTGAATGTTTACTCAGTTTTGTTGTCTGTCCAGCACATGCACAAACTCCACTCTGTTCACTTTACACTGAGCACTGCACCACCTCCACTACATTGTCAAACAACCAATGGTGATAAAATATAACCAAATGAATAGTTAGTTCTTGACATTTGTAGACTGTTATTTTGGAATATATTAACATTTGTATCTATATGTTGTCATCTAACTAGGGGCTAAACAGAAAGACTAGCAATTAATGCAAATCAAACCTTGATAACCATTGTTTCTCTTATAGTGCAAATAGAAACGGCAGGCTTAAAACAATACAACGAGAAACGTTGGGAGACGTGGCAGACTATGTGAGTGATCGACAACATTATCTTCAGAATGCCAATTTTGTTCCCCATAAGCGCAGTGGTTCTGCTGCACAGATCAGATCAGAGGAAAAGAATAATTTATCAGATCCAGATGAAACGTAGATGATGATGCCACTCCAGCATCAACAGGGACGGACAGAGGTGAAGCTTCTGAGGCCTGGGTTACCTCTCGTTTCACTCACTCCTGGTGCCACGTGCATTGAGGAGCTCACTCATCATAACTGTATCTCAGTATCTAAACAGTGTCTTCATTTCCTCCCTGAAGCATTGTTTTCGTTATTAAATAATTAATTTAGTTTTGTTTTTACTGTTTCTTTTTTAAAGGAAACTGACCCAGATCATTACAAAAAGTCAGGGTTCCTTTCACATGTCCAGAGGAGCCGGCCAGTACTCGTGAAGGAGTGGGATCAGTTCCTAATTTGAGCCGGTGGTTGCCGGTGGGGCCACCGACACTTATTTTCCTTATCAGACAAAATTATTGAAAGCAAGAGAGGGAAAAACACATGAAGTAGAAATACAGAAAAAAGTCCCAACTGGGAGAAAGCAGGATCCTGCAAGAGTGAGATAAAGGGGAAGGGAGGGTCTGTTAGTGGGAGGCATGAGGTAAACTGAAGACTACGCAGCCCTGGTATTCAGTGCACTGCCTTAGAGCAGCACCAGCCGCAGACTTCTCGGTACAGCTTTGGCCGCTGGTACTTATACTTTTAAATATGAAGCACCAAGTGGGATCACTTTTAAGTGGATTATTGGATTGTCGGTGTGTGATTGACTGTGCACAGTTTGTCATGACTCCCCACATACACAGACGCAATAGTACATTTTTTGTATTGTTTTAGAAAATGTTTTAACGTGAAACCTCGTGCTTTAATTGCCTTAATATTAGGAGTACTTGACAGTTTTACAACATTGGCACCACTGCTTTCTTAAGCCTAAGCCTGTAAAATTGCATCTAATGTTCCATCCATCCTTGCTCTCATTAGTCAACCACTCACACGTGCACTCACCTAACCCTGCCCTGCGCTCACTTGTTCATTCATTCTTTCACCCGTGCACTCACTCATCCCTGATGACTCATTTTCACATTCACCCACTCACCCATGCAAATTATTCATTCATTGAATGAGCACTTTATACAATGACTGGCCATGCCTGTCGGCTCTGCCAATGCTTGTTTTATAGAGCAAATGGGAGTTCCTACTTACTGCAAGTGTCTGTCACGCACTGCATTGTCCAAGTACCGTCCCGTTGTGCCCAGGAAAGCTGACCTGTAGGTGGTGCTGGTTTCCCCGTGTTGTTTCACAGTGATGTCATAACGGCCAACACCAACTGGATTCTGGAATGATTTGCACGAAGGGGTTTAAACACAGCGTGTTATCACAACGTTTTAAAGCAATCTTCAATCAGTGATACCAGAAAAGAGTTCATCTTTGTAATTAATAAAGAGAAAAAAATCACAGCACATGTAAGAACTGTAGATCCTTAAGAACGTGGTCCAAAAAGGTGGGATTTAAAATAGCAATATTAGCACAGCTCCCCACCACTCACTTATTTGGGAAACCTCATTTTCCACTCTCCATTAATTCTGTACCCCACTATTTCAGGCTCTGGTAGTTCTCTCTCTGGGGCATGTTTGTTTTCAAAGATGCATGTTTGGCCTGATTATTTTAAATATACAAGTTACAACTATTGTTTGAAAACATGTAAATCACATGTGCCTACTGAGGTGAAGATCCATGTCAGATAGCCTGGATACCTGCTGACTGTGCACATGAGATGCATATATCCAGCGATGAGATGCATACTTTGGACAGCATTAGGGTAAATGATTCCAGCGGTTACTGGGTTGGAAGTGCACAGTATAGGACTGGGATGGAATAAAGAGCATGCATGTTTGCCAAACTGGAGGTGGGGGGACAGAGGTTTTAGCTCAGGGGTATTCAGAGGCTGTATTTATGCCAGTTTTTGTGGATACGCACCATGTAACTGAATTCCATTCAGGTCCATTGGATGTAAACGTATCCATAAGTGCATACATGCATCAAGAAATGCATAAATAAATATCCGGAAAATCTGGCATGGATCCAGCCCTTCTGGATCTAGATGAGGTCTGGCAAAATTCTCTGTTGGAATCTAAGAGGAGAAAAAGCAGTTCACAAAAACCCTGCCCTGTGCCCTGATTGCAATTAGAATGTTCAGGTTTTGTTTACTTTTCACAAAGAAAAGGCGAATTAAACAAGGGGTGATGGTAAAGCTGAGCAGAGCTGTTTGGGGCAGTCATTCTCTGAATGCACTGTTATGCTCAGAAACTAATTACTGGGGTGGGAGGGAGAGTTAAGCATATAGGGGCAGGTTGAGCACACCCTGGCCCCCAGGCCCATGTGGGGGGATCCGCAGGGACCCCTGCCTCAGTAAGTAGAATTTTAAAAAGCGGATGTTCTCACTGGCATTGAGGTACCACAGTGGGACTCCGTGTGGACCCCCCCAATGTGGTACCGTGATACCCTCGCATTGTGGTGGTGCCGAGGTACTACTGCCGTATCCAAAATATTAATATACAATCCAGTGTGCAGGGCACAGACTGCAGGCCCCGGGCGCAACCTCCTTTCCACGTGTGTGCTAAATAGTACATTTGCTTTTAAAAACGTGGTATTGGGCCACGAATATCTTCGCAGTCATGGCATAAATATATATATCTATAGCATGCTTCCTTGCTCAGGGTCAATATCTATAGCATGCTTCCTTGCTCAGGGTCAATATCTATAGCATGCTTCCTTGCTCAGGGTCAATATCTATAGCATGCTTCCTTGCTCAGGGTCAATTCTTTGGCATAGCTGGGCACTGCTTGGAACACCAGCAGCAAGCGCCTGAGCAGTTATCCCCCTGCTTGGGGCCAGGGAAGTTCAGAATGTAAGTGAACCCTTGGATTCAGAACTCATGACACCGGCTGCGTTGGAACTGCCGAGGGTTTTGTAACACTTTCAGATCTGTTTGTATGAACTTGTTTTTTTTGTTTGTTTTTTATAACTTGGCAGTATCTCTTCATTTTATATGAACAGTTGACAGCTGTGATTAGCTGCAGGCATGACACTGTGGAATGCATTGTATAAAGGACATGAACAGAATGATGTGGTTTCGTAATGATGTTTAAAGATTAAATGCAAGCAGTAGTAATAAATACAGAGATTAGTGAATTAAATGAATAGGCAGATTACCAGCTTTCTTCATCTATCATCTGGTGCAATAATACTCCATTATTTTGCAATCGAAGTAGTTAACCATAAGCCAAAATAGAATACAGATTAATAGGTTTGAACAATAACATGAATTCACTATCCAGGATTTATTGTTAATATCTGCGTCCTTTTTCCCTTGTTTGTGTCCAGGATGAGTTTTGTCTAAAACGTAAAGAAACATAAACAGATACACTGAGCCAACAGGGGTTTGGAGTCACGGAGTTGAACACTTTTTTAATGCGATAAAAAATAAAAGCAAAACTTTAGAAAACTGTGTTTGCAGAAAGTGGTGAAATATTCTGAAACAGAAGTTCTCTATGTACATATAGGTTTGAATCTCTAAGTAGCTGAAGCCCTGACCCAAGCTAATAATAACCCCTTAATAAGACCGGGGCAAGTGACCAAAGTTACATTTCTCAATGGCAAACTCTGCACAGCACAAATTGTGGGTCTCTTCTGTTCCAACACCCAAACGGCAATGTACAATGGTCACATGATTAAGGTGAGATCATTGTCGCCTATTACAAGTAGTGTCCTTTAAAATGGGGCATAACATGAGGATCGTGGTGCTGTGCTCACCAAAATCTGCACGGACCGGTTTTACCGAGCTTTCTTTCCTGGTGAAACTGCCGACATTTACCCACGGAAATCTGCGAGCCTTGTGGTAAACTGGCAACTACCACAACACTTGAGAATAAGTCTCCTGTGCAAACAGTATGGGGAGGGCTGGGGACAGAGGGGACACTCATAATGTGGGCCTAAAATAGGAAACACAAAACATTGCCCACATGATGACAACTCAGACGAAAGGACACCGGGTGTGTGGTTCGAGAGGCAGGGGCGTATCACAGGCACCCGCAGACCCCGCTGTGGGGGGGGGGTCAAGCTCCAAGGGTCCTGACGTGTCTTGGACGCAATGAGGACCGACACGATGGATACTTATTCAGAGCTTTATTCTTTACGTCTTGATGGTTCCCGGTCCCTACTCTAACTGCCTCTTCCCTTGATCACTCCTCCTCTTCCCCTCACCCCAGGACTCCGCCCACCCAACTACTAGACTGCTCATAACATTACATCTCCCCCTTTGTTAACAAAACTTGTTTGCTTTGTTCATAGCTCTTCAATCAACCATCTGGGCCATTGAAGGTCTCTTCTTGGTCGCAGGGACATGCCTTCCGACACAGTCTCATCGTTCACAGGGGTGTCCCGTTTCTGATCTCTGGGAGCCTGACCGGGTCTCTCACTTCGTTCGATCTCAGAAGCTGCAAGCCCCGGTGTGAGTGTCTCTCTCATGGTGGGAGTACATTTTTGAAAGTGAGACACATTTCGGGTGACGCGTCTGTTATCAGATTCGGCAGTAAGCATGGTGCCTTTCTGGCGAGTGATTGTGAGTGGTTCCGCTCTGAATCGACAATCAGTTTTCTTGTTTTGTTCTTGTTTAACCACAACACAGTCCCCTTCATGAAAGGAAAGAGATCTGGCTCTTCTGCTACCATCCGCATAAGATTTCATTCTCGCTTTTCCGGCGCGATCAGCAGCCACCACTTCTCGATGAACTCGAACTGGTGACACTGGTCTTAGGGCACCTTCCCAAGTAGGTATCCGTGTTCGAATGGGACGCCCCAGCATGAGCGTAGCCGGGCATTTGCCTGTGGTAGCGTGTGGCGTTGTTCTATAGGCTCTTAGCACTTCATTAAGAGCTGTTTGCAAGTCTCTCTTGTCAATGGTGGCTTGCTGGAAAGTCTTTTTGAGCGTGGCCATGAATCTCTCGACAGTGCCATTAGCTTGGGGCCACAGGGGCGTGATTTTGCGATGCTGGAAGTTCATGTGCTTCGCGAAGTCACTAAATTCATGTCCGTTGAATGGGGGACCATTATCCGTTTTCAGTTTCTTGGGAACACCCCAGGCCGCAAATACTTCATCCAAGACTGCAATGGTGGCGGAGGCGCTGGTGGACGGCACGAACTGGGCAATGGGAAATCTGGAGTATTCGTCCACTATCACGAGGACATATTTGCCGGATTGCAGTGGTCCGTAAAAGTCCATGGCTAGTTCATGCCACACTCCCTGCGGTAGCGGGGTCATCTGCAGCGGGGCTGGAGGATCACCGCGGCTTACTAGTTGACACTGGGGACAGTCCCGCAAAGTGAGTTCCACCATTTGGTCGAGGAGTGGGAACCACACACGCTCTCTGAGAGCTCTTTTCGTCGCGACCACTCCCCGGTGGCCCTCATGAGCAAGGTTGATGATGCCTTGCCGTAATTGACTGGGGATGACAATCCTCTGATCTCTTAACAGCAGACCATCTGCGGTGACGGACAACTCTTCGCTCACATTCCTAAACGCCTGCATTTCCTGGCGTACCTGCCGATCACTCTCTTCCTCTGGACCCTCCTGTCTCCACCTGTTGATCTGCACTCGGCGTATCACCCTCTGCAACATCACATCTTGCCGGGTTGCCTGTTGAATAGCCTCCAAAGTAACTGCTGGTGGTCGAGCCTGGTCCACCACAAAGTGGATGTACTCCTCCGCAACAGACGAGCCAGATGTTTGAGATGCTCTTGGGTGTCGTGACATGTAGTCAGCTGGGTTGGCTGGCTTTCCCGGCTTGTGGATGATGGTATAGGTGTACTCTTGCAAGCGCAGGCCCCAGCGTTCGATTCGAGGTGGCATTTTGGCTCGGGGATTTCCAAAAATGGTGACAATAGCCTGATGGTCGGTCACCATGGTGAAGTGCTTGCCGTATATGAAAACATGAAAGTGTTCACAGGCCCACACAACTGCGAGGCTTTCTTTCTCTGGCTGGGAATAGGCCTTTTCGGTGTCAGACAGGCTTCGACTGGCATATGCTACGATATGTCTCTGATCCGTGTCATTGTTGTATTGAGCTAGAATAGCCCCTAAGCCCACCGGGCTAGCATCCACTGTTATCTCTGTCTTGCGGTCAGGGCTGAAATATGCTAGACTGTCAGCAGCCTCCACTGCTTGTTTGATCTCCTGAAAAGCTTGCTCACACTCGGGAGTCCAGACAAAAGGATACCCTTGCTTGGTCAGGATTCTGAGCGGATGACTAATGGTGGCATAGTCCTTGATATATCTAGAGCAGTAGCTAGCCATTCCCAAAAATGACCGAATATCACTGACGTCTCGGGGGCTCTTGGTGTCATTTTAGGGCGGTCACTTTTTCAGGGTCAGGCTTCATTCCAGCTCCTGAAAATATGTGTCCGAAGAATTTGAGGGTAGATTGGTGGAATTCACATTTGTCCTTGTTAAGAGTTAGGATAGCCTCCAGAAGAGCATGGCAGTATTGTGTTCCTGAACATTGGCCGCATACACGAGGATATCATCGCTATAGTTCAGCGTGTTGGGGATGTGGTGGATAGTCTGGTGTATGGCCTCCTGAAAGATCTCGGCCGCCGAGGAGATGCCAAAACTCAGTCTTTTGTATCGGTAGAGCCCCAGGTGCGTTGCAAAGGTTGTGATGTACCGGGAGCTCTCATGCAGCTCCAGCTGGTGATACCCTTTGTTGAGGTCCAGCTTTGAGAACACTCGGGCACCATTTAAAGCAGAGATCATATCGCTCAGATGGGGTCCTGGGTGTCGTTCTCTTTCAATGGCGGTGTTGGGTAGCCGCATATCGACACACAGCCGAACCTTTCCAGGAGTCCCCTTCTTTGGAACAATGACTACTGGCGATACCCATGGCGTGGGACCTTCCGTTCTCTCGATGATGTCAGTTGCCAACAGATCCTGAAGTTGGTCCTCCACGGCTTGCTGGAGATGGAACGGCACTCGCCGTGGATGCTGCGCCACAGGCCGAATTTGATCGTTGATGTGTAAGCAAATTTGACACCGATTCATTTTACCAAGCCCCCTGAACAGTTTCTGGAACTTGTGGATGATGTCTGGAACGTCACTGAC
This sequence comes from Triturus cristatus, assembly GCF_964204655.1. Lineage (NCBI taxonomy): Eukaryota > Metazoa > Chordata > Amphibia > Caudata > Salamandridae > Triturus > Triturus cristatus. Next base: position 701,619,110 of record NC_140586.1, read on the forward strand.
ACGATATAGGATTTCCACTAATCGCAGTCGCTCGGCAGTCGACAGACTGAGTAGGCAGTCGGCCTCTGGGCCTTCGATGACGTGGATGAAAGCGGGTACCGACGTCGTTCTGTGCCTCAGTGTTGTTGAGAATTTCCCTAGACAGGGAAGTGGCTTCCTGGACATCCAGGTGTATACCCGAACATAGGCGGGACTTAGTGGTGGCGGAGGTTTCATTTTTTTGTACTCGGTCACAGGAATGTAGTTCAGTGCCGCCCCACTGTCCAACACAAATTTGGTTGCATGCTCTCCTACACTGATGTCCAATCGGGGATACTTCTTGAGTTGGTCCGGGTCAGCAACCATACTCGCGTATTCAACTGTGTATTCTGGTTCATGAGATGTTGATCTGGATTCTCTGGAGGGGGACCTCCTCGATCATCGAGATCTCTGTGACTCTCTGCTAGAGTGTGAAGATCCTGACGAGGACTTTGGGCGACCTTGCACCGCTCTCGCGTGATGCCGTCGCGTGTCCACTCGAGACGACCTGGGTGGATCTTTCCCTTTCTCTCGACGATATTCCCCACACATTACTTCAAAATGGTTGCTCCGACCACACTTGCGGCACTGTTGGCCCATGGCTGGACACGCATCTGTATGTGGAAAATCATATCCACACCTGTAACACTTCCTCGGACGTTCCTGTTTCTTGTCTCGCCTTCCTGACTCATGCCGCCGACGTCCGGAATACTGATGGCACGAAGGTGGTCGGGAATTTCGCGGTCGCTCTCTCGACCATCGGCAAGAGCTGCTGGCTTGTACCGGTAGGCTTGCTCTCTCCTTTCACTGCGTCCTGCCTCCATTTTCTTGGCCTGTTCCTCTGCCTGATCATGCACCGCGTCATCTCCTCAATTTCATCGAGATTGTGACTCTTCTTCAGCAGCTTCCTCCGGAGTGTCTCTGACTGGCAGCCATCAATGATGCGTAAGCGGATGGCATCCTCTGTTGAAAATGTGTCGAAATTGCAGTGGCGTAAAAGACGGCGTAACCTTGTTATGTATGTGCTCATCATTTCTTCCTTCTCCTGACGAGCCAGTTGGAACATATACCTTTCATAATCCACGTTTTTCTTGTGCAGAAATTTCTTGTTTAACGCCTCTCGTACTTTGGCGTAAGTCCCAGTGTCCGCCGCAGGGAGCTCTTTGATTATTTTACTGATGTCTTTTCCTACGAGATTGCGCAGTGCAATTAGTTGGTCTTCAATTTCTGTTACTTTGGACCCCTTAATGTAGTCCTCGAAGTCCTCAATCCATTCCTCCCATCTGGGACCCATACTCCCTCCGGCCAACAGCGTCAAGGGTTCTGGGGGGCGCAGATGTGATACTCCCATCAAGATGGGTTTGGCCTCATTTCGTACTGGTGAGCCGTGATTTTACATCTTGTTCCTTTCTTGCTCCTATGTGTACTTATTTGTTGTCTTGTTTTCTACTTGCACTTACTTGTGCTTGTTCGCTGAGGCACTCTTTCATTTGCCAATGCTTGTTACTCGCTTCTTATCTTGACTTGTGCTTCCCTGGTTATGCACGTGCTCTTCTTTCCGTAGAATTGTCTCCTGAAGCTAACTGGTGCCTGACTCTAAAATGGCCGCCCATTTACTTCATAGGAATGTCCTTCTGGGGTGCCTGACTCTAAGATGGCCGCCCGACTGGATCCCACGAGGCTTGACTGTCCTCGACTCTTTCCCACACTCAAGGCTTCGGCGAGGACTCACCCTCAGTCTTTTCTTTGGATTCTCGCCACTCCACCATTCAGGTAGGCTCGGGATCCCCTCCCGACTTCTTCTTCGGGCGCAAGTGCTGTTCCTCACGCATCAGGGGTGAGATTCAATTACGGCGGGACAGCGCTCCTCTTCACAGCACTTTCACAGTCTCCGCTTTTCCTGGCATCCGATCAGCACGGCAGGATTGGGTTTGGGCTCCCGATTCCTCTCTCAGGCTCACACAGCCCTCAGTTCAACCGGGGCGCGTTTTAGCATTTTGGCGCGAACAGCGCTCACTTTAAAATTCTCTTCTTCCGCGCTCGACCACGCTATCACCACAGGGCTCCACGCGATCTGTACATCGCGGAGCGCAGACAATTACCGCTGGTCTTGTGCTGCAGACGGCAGTCTTGTTGGGGCTCACGTGTCGCAACTGCGACCTCCTCTTCGTGATGCCCGGGGACCGAACACTGTTCCTTCTGGGTTCAGGGATAGCGGACTGCTCATCCCACCCTCGTCGCCAGCTGTCGTGTCTTGGACGCAATGAGGACAGACACGATGGATACTTATTCAGAGCTTTATTCTTTACGTCTTGATGGTTCCCGGTCCCTACTCTAACTGCCTCTTCCCTTGATCACTCCTCCTCTTCCCCTCACCCCAGGACTCCGCCCACCCAACTACTAGACTGCTCATAACATTACAGGTCCCCCTCGGCACTGCACTCTGGCCGGAGAGCTCCTGATTGAGCCCGGAGGGGGCCCCTCTACGTACCTTGCAGGGAGGCCCCCTCACTTTTCGTTACGCCAGTGTCAGGAGGTCCACCTCCTTGAAAACAGCTCCACCCGTTCTCGCCGCCAGCATATGGATTGGGGAACACCATGCACGGCCCCTCGACACCGGACAGGACACACCTCCACCCAGGTGTTCATCATCAGAAAAAACAAAAATTGAACTTTTTGTATAGTGTGGTAATATTACTTCACATTCAGGGATGAGAACATTCGGAAATAATGTCACAGTTTTCTGTTCGTGTCATTGAATATTTGAAACCATTGTCCAGGACAGTTTCACATATAATCAGAAGGGTTCTTACGTCACTTGTGAAGAACAGGCTGCACAATCTGTTGTCGAACCTCCTGGCTGATGAGTTGAAGGGAGGGTGCCCTCGCCCCAATGTTGGCGCAGAAGCGGGCTTTGCTTCGTATGACGCTGGTCCTGGTGCGTCCTAAAAGACAAAGTACCACCTTACTGCACCAGTGACCCTCTGCAGGGTGCACAACTGCTTCAGTTCACGCTGTACACTCTTTAGTTACAATGAATGTTTATGTTTGTTTTATACTCCACCATAATGAAATAGAGTAATTGCATCTTTGTAATAGTTTTCAGAATATTTAACAAGCATTGGTAAAGCTGCTAAGCACGGAATATAACTGGTAGTGCCTCTTCTGTGTGTTCACTCATCCTTCAATGCACTTACTCACTTGTCAGCCCAGACGTGCAAGGGGGAGGGAATTCAGGTAGTGGCAGCTATCCCTAGCGGTGGCTTCTCGGAGGTAAAGGCCCTCAACAGCCTGTTCTCTCCCGATCCTTCCTGCTTCCGCCAGCCAGCAACTAGACCACGCACTGCCTTAGCCACAGATAGTGGTGAAGACATATGCTTGGTTAAGGCAAGCGTGGTAGCGCTTGCAAACCTGGAACAGGCGTGGCTCTGCCTGCATTGTTCCAACTGTTTGCCCCTGTCCTTGCTCCACTGTTGAAATATAATCTCAGCATTCTGACATGCAGCCAGGAGCAGCTCCCAGAACCCTCTCAGTGTGCCTTCTCGGCGCTTTGCGATCCCAGCTACTACCAGTTTCTCCAGCTGTGCATCCTCAGGTTCAGGTGGCAGACTTGCAAGCTATTACTATTTTGCAGAAGCTTTCCCCCCATTTCAATCTCGCCTATTTACGCGTTTATAGCGATTGGCAGACTGCAGTAGCAAGACCGCTGACTTCTTAGGTCAGTAATAAGGCCTTATGCCCCTCAAACTCCAGAGATTTAGTATTTCCTACTGCCATGCAACTGAAAGTGTTGCACTGTCATAAAAAAGGAAAACTCTGCATTATAAAAATGACAGTAACACAGTAGAAATAAAAATATATTGCCTCTGTTCTTGCATCCTTGAGTGAGTCCTGCGTTTACTTGTGTGAATGGAGGAGCCTATTGACAAGCCGGTTTATGTCACGTTTGCACCACACAATGTAGTGCATGCATGACACAAACCTTAAATGAGATTTATGAAGCCACGCAAGGCCACTATGCGTGGCCGAGTGGCCCCATAAATCTGGAGTAAAGCGTCTTAGCGCAAATCGCTGGGTTGCCTTACTCTGCACAAGGAAGGCCTTCCATGGGCGTTGTGTCAGTGTTCCCACATAACTCCTATGGTTTTTGACGCATTCCCAGTTTTACCAGAACTGGTAAGCCTGGGAATGCGCCAAAATGATATGCCTTCCCAGGAGAGGTGTAATGGGGAGAAATATCTTATTTTCTCATTGTTACTTCCTCTTTCTATGTGTGCTGCATTCTGATCTCTAGTTTTCAGAAATGTCTGGGATTGGTCAATTTCACTAGGTGCCGTCTGCCCAAACATGGCAGCTACCTGCACACCAAAAAGGACTTTTTGAGAGGAAATTTGAGAACTTTTCTGTAGTCTCAGTTTAGGGTCACTCCTCTCCCAGCTCTAGGTGGGCTCTGTATCTCTATCGAATTGCTCTGTATTTTTGCCTTCTTTTTGAACGTCACTTTTCACAAAAACAGTTTTTGAAAACCATCTCTCACAATCACATAGAAACTGGGAGCAGTCATAATGTTCCGAAAGAGAATGAAAAAAACATATTCTTCATTCACTCCTTGCAAATTAAGATAATCACTCAGTCAAGGCTACATTACACAATAAGTATTCGGAAGGTGGAAATTCAAAACACACTCCAAGTAAGAATAACTAACCGGCTTCCTTGGGCACTGAGCAAGAGTGCAGTTGCAAATCCTCTCTGCGGGGACATGTGGGTGCTCGGATATTGGGCCAAAGACTCCATGCTTCCTTTTCTCAGGGCTGTTTAAGTCTTCTAGGAAGCTTGTCACATTTGCAGTACCTAGCTCCAGGTTGTTCCCTTTCTGAAGGTTCAAGACAAGGAGAAGCACAAGGATTAGTGCAATCAGGACCTCAGACACCACTCTTACCTTTAATGTGCAATCATGTGCCGCTTATGGGTGTCTCCATGTGCCAATGAATACCCAGTAATCTTAAACTCATTGATAGGTTCAACCTGTCGACCCATCAAAGAGCAAGATCCAGGAAGGGTTTGCGGGTATCCACAGTGGATATGTATGTTTCAAATTTACATTTCACGAATTTCAGTGAAGATTAAATGTATAATTGTTGTTCATTCAAAAAATACTTTTAGATTTTATTGTTTGGCGGCTCAACAAGCACAGCCATACTTATTTGTTAACGTCAGCCGAAGAGCACAACCTCCTAAACGAGCTAATTTGTGTAAACATTTGTATGCACAATAACCCATGCTGGATGCCTGCTCCTAAGATTCTTTTACTGGTTTGCACTCCGTGAGATCATTAGGAAAGAAATTAAACAGGTGGAAAATAAAATACATTACATCACTTAAATGCGTTTTATCGTTTACGTGCGATATGCAACCCCTCTTATTCTGAACTCAAGTTTGGTCTTGACCTTTGACCCAGCACTCTTCGAAGTCATTGTTTGAACACTTTCTTCAAAAGGCAATTTTTAGTGATGTATTTTATGATGCTTAGTGCAATGAAATAAATCAGCAAATGCAGTGAATTATCTTTCAGCCTATTATAGAGTTATCTGGGATTCGTGTTGACGAACACGTTATTTACCTTCGGTAACGATATATCTGTAAGAAACATAGGTTAGTTTGTGGAGAGTGTCTCTTTTTAGATCGAGCCTAGCGTCAGCACGCATGCGCTGCTCGCTCTGCGAAGCATGCTGTATTAGAGTATGTAGTGGAAGCCCCGCCCACTCTCCGCCCATGTTTGTCATTAGCTTGTGTTAGTGTCCTTCTTAAATGCTGGCTTCTGATTCGTAAACAGGCTTGTTAGTCCCTCCTTGGTACCGCCTTGTCCCCATTTGTAACCTCCCACAAGGACTGGCCCTTTTACTTCGGTTGTTACAGGGTACCTGTTCTTAAAGTTGTAAGCACTATTTTCTTTATTGAGTTTCTCTCACTGGAGGCACAACGTGCTTTGTGTACATTTAGCGCGCCATGTGCGCTTTTTCTTTTCAAGCAGCCCGGGACAATGGCGTACTTCTTTCCAATGTCATAGGTCTCGCATTTAAATGCGAGACCTATTGCATTGCAAATATTTTTATTTCAAAGCGGAGAAGCTAGACCGAATACTTAGCGAACTCGGCAAAACCCTCATTTCTACAGATCCTGGGCTGGCCTTTGAGCCAACGCCAAGGGCGGCGCCCTCCAGAACGGTGCAGGGTCTGACTGCAGCAGTGCCCCATGCCCTTCGAATTATCCAACTGCATTTTGTTTAAACCATTTCCGAACTGACTGATGGCATCCACGTTTGCATTTTGTTTTTTGTGGGGGGGTTTTCTTCTTTTTGTGGTGGTAAACTTTACCCTCCCCTCCCTGCAAATTTGTGTCACACAGACAATTAAAGAGGGCGAGGAGAGGGTTACAAATTTGTTTCCACCCCGAGCGCTATCTGAGCAAAGGCCAGCTATATCCCCCCCTCCCCCTCTTGCATCAGGCCCTGGGCTCATGAGTATTTAACAATACCCCAAACAAAGGAAATATTAAAATAGGTCAAAAATCCTAGGGTTATTCAAACCAAATAACTGAATCGAAAGTATAAAAGCAAAAAGAAAAAAACATAATAGGACAAATGTCAGTTAAAAACGAGGATGCGGGAAAGTATGTATCCGTGATACGCTCGGTTGTATCCAATGCTGTATTTCGGAAAGACTGGCATGAGAATTATAGTGCTCAGGGTAAAATAATGCACAATATGAGGGCCTCGCCTAACTGGTAGATTTCAAGCGTTCGTCCAGAAGTGTGTCATATCTTAGTTCATGTGTGATAGAATTATACTCTTGTGAACTTTCTTTGCTCACCACAATCTGTGTCTACGCTTCTTGGTCTTACTGGATATCATGGAAATTGCTTGTGTATTGCCCATACTAAGCTCTATTGCAACAGCCTACTACTTATTCCTTAGGATTCCAGTGCATGGCCTGTAAGCTGCGTAGCTCCAGCGGACATGTTAACCCACTGAACTTGGTTACAAGTGTTGATAGACTGCTTGCTGGCATGTTATTATGCAGTGACTCCTATATATCGACACCTCGTCTCAGGACACCAAGGCCTGCCGCCGCCTGTACACAACCAGCGGGTGACTCCAAGCCACCTGAGGATGCGTGAAATGGGGCAGCCGGGCCCCCAGCGATCCCGGGGGATTGGCATTGCAATGAGTAAAGAGAGGACAAGGCGTCCATTCATCTGGTCGTGTCACAATCCCACCGTGTCACACGGCGCATGGGGCGACGCTCTGCAGGCTGCACTGCATAATTCATTAAGTATTTAGGATGTATCTGTGAAGAGTTATGTAAGCGTAATATGGCCGTCACATATTTGTAATATGTGCTGGAAGGTTGGTGAGGCACGTGGTAGACAGAATTAATACCCTCTTGTGTAACCGTTTGTGCTACCTTGTTGATGTTTCTTGGCGCTAAAATATTAGAATCTCAGATGGTAATGGCATTTTCGTGGCTGATATTGAGAGAATGAACCGCCGAGTTGGCCCTGTTGGGATTATTACTCCCGTCCGGTCCAGCAGGTTTCCCTTCAGCGCCTTTAGGCTTGTCTCACTGTGTTAAGAGTGTTTGCAGTCTCACTGTGCTTGTCAGTGTAGGATCGTTTTGCCCACTTAACTACCAGCCCCCGTGCAAATAAAGAACAGGGTATGCATTTCGAAGTCTCCTCCTGAAAAGACTGCACCACACTGATATATAAAAAAAAGCATTTGCAATGCAATAGGTCGCGCATTTGCGAGAGTTTGAACTGTTGGCATTGTGATATAATTGACACACTACGAGTTGTGTAGTCCTGTAAACAATAATCATCATCCCGTGGACTTTTGTGACACGTGCTCATTGGCTTCTCTGATCATATTTAATTTTAATTGCAATATGTTTGTGTTATCACTTTTATGATCACATTGCAAGGTTTGTCACAAGTCTGAAACAAGTTTTAATCCACTTCCCTGATCGTTGAATTGCAATATACTTATGTGATCATTTCTGTGAGGACATCATGCACATATGAACTTGAGGGTTATCGTCTTAGATGATCAGGACCTATTGCAGCAGCTAGAACTTGGCATCAAAAGGCCACACATAAGTTACTGCACCCGGACATTGGGGGGGGGGGGGGGGGGCAAGTTTTGGAAAAAACAGAAGTAGAACTATGAATGAAGCTCAATGAAGGACAATTTGGAGCTCACTTTACCAGGGTGACTCAGAAGACTCCCAGATTTTGTTGCCAGAAGCCAGTGTTCAACTTGAGCTGGTGGTTGCTGGTGGGTGTCACTGGTACTCATTTTTGGGGACCAACACTTATTTTTATGCATACTTTTCAAGAGACACTCCCTTGGATCCTTCTCCTCCCTGCTTTGGACCCCTCTCCTGCCTATTTCTATTTTGACTCATTCACTCTTGTTCCAATAAAACGTCTTTCGGGGGAGGAGGAGAGAGGGGTTCCCTCCAACTGACTTCACTCACCTGTACATGTGTCAACATCCTTTCATCCTCCAGAGGGATTTATCACCAATTATCTGAAGTTGCTGCTGGAGATGCAGATTATCAGCAGTAGTGCATCCTGAAACAGGCAGCTCACTAGGGATGTCTGGCAGTGGGGTAGGGAATTATCAAGAATATAGAGTTAAACTGACCTATTAGAACGTCACACTGATTTTTTTATTTTCTTCCTTCAGCTCTCTTGGGATCAGTGTCATCTGCTTGCCTAGCAGGGACTCCTTGCTGGACACTGTCATCTACTGGCAAGCAGCTGGCTCTTTGGGGCAAGGGAGGGTTGGGATCCACTACTAAGAGCACACCAGTCTCCAGCTGCCAGAACTGGATATTATTTTATTATACTTTCAGTTAATGCTGATACCTAACTGTGTGCTGCTAGCCCAGGACATGCTTCAGATAGCCATATTCATAGCTGAACTTCTTGGTTGTTTCCTGGCTTTTTTAAGAACTCGCTGATCTCTGTGGAAGAGCCTTATGTAATCTCATGCATAGTAAATGTGTGGAATTGCTACTCTATGTATGAGAAGAAGAATACCATTTTTACCCTAAATATTTTGTGAATTAGTTCACTGGCCAGATATTGGTGTAATAGTCAGTACATGCCTCCATGCACTACACCTAGCATTGCACAATACAACAATCCAGCTGCTCATAAGTAGAGATGACCCAAAGGCTCTCTTCTGTGCCCAATAGCTTTCATGCAAGAGGCACTGGGGGATACATGAGACAACAAACATAATGGCTGGTTTGTGTCTACAGTGGCCTAGTGGGCAAAAAATGTTGGACTGGAATATAACCCTGAGTAGATTCCAGTGACTGAGATTCATTTGAGCATTCTACACACCCTTTTTGTTTTTTCTTTTGTTTTGGAAGGAAATACCCCTTTTCCAGAAGACTACGAACAATAGGTAACTTTGCCCAACTACTTGCCTCTGTCCCAGAGATATAACCCACTAGAAACTTCCACTGATAACATTTTGAAAGAAATCTTCCTAAATTAGCATACTACAAAAAGTGTTCAACTAAACTGTTACTCCACACAAGAATATTAATTTGTTATTGACAATTGTCACCTTTTTATGCTGGTTTTTGTAGGATTGCTTCATATTGGTTGTTGCGTCAATTAACAAATATACCTTTGTCTGAAACTTATGTTCTTTACCTCACTCCTGGGCTGATTTGTTAAATATCAGGCTGGGTCTTGCCTCACTCATCCTTTTTCATTGGTTTACACATTGAGTTTATCAAACTAATAGTTGCCAAGGGCACTTAAAGAAGTTTAGTTCCTGTCTGTGAATGGTTCACTCGGGTGATTTCAAAGCATGTTTGCGGTGAGTAGAACCATTGCTTCCCCTTAAGACTTCCACTGGATCTGTGAATTTTGTAGACACCAATTTACCTCATATCACTGGTAAGTGATAAGTGAATGCAAAAAACAGCAACATTCTCCTTTAAAATACCACTCTCAGACAAATCAACAAATAGTATACCTTCTGCAAACCAATAGGCACTACTTATGATATCAGTATACCATTGTTTATATAAAAAGGTTGTGTTTCCCCCTAATGCTAGATTTCCATACAACAATGCTATACAATCTGTCGGCACTGCAATTTACCATTTGTATCCAAGGACTAGGGGTAATTTTGTATTCCAACTGCATTGAGTATGTGTTCCCTCTGTACTCTTGACTATGTAATGCTATGAGTACAAGTTGTGTCCCAAAGCCTTATATAGGAAAATAAAGTGGGAAATCACTCAAATAGGGCAACATTGACAAGGAAAAAGTGGTCCCTTTGGTTGTCAGCAGTGGATACCCTAAGGTAATGACTTGTCTTAATTCGGATTCACCTCAAATAAATGTGGTGGCAGCTTTTGAGTTAATTTTGAAGGAGGTGAAATCTAATCTCGTGTACAATGCTCCCACTCGTAATTCCACAACTCAGGCTGGTTTGATTCAACTTATACCAAGGTTCTAGCTAATCTTCATAAAGCCCTTAAGTCAATCCTAGGGAACAGACCCTGGTCAGACTTTCCTGCCAACAAAATAAAGAGGCCAGAAAGGATAGGCAGAAAGTACTGAAAAAGGAGGCCTGGGACCGCCTTCATCAGGCTACACTTATAAACAACTCAAGAGCATTTTGGGCAGTAATTCTCCATTCCTGACAAACAATTCAGATCCTACTCTTGAAACCCATGTGGCTGAAGACACCGGGATTGAGTATTTCCATAAAATCTTTGGCCTTATATATGATGGCCTGGAATCTCTCCCAAAAGGTACCCTAGCAACATCCAACATATTTTTATTATTTGATGAATCTGAGGTCCGACGTGCCTTAGAGTAGTGTAACAGGAATAAGGCCCCTGGTCCAGACGGTGCACCAGTTGACATCTTTTTTGAGAATCTGGACCTGTGGGGACCCTTCTTAAACAATGTTTTAACGCTATAGCGTGGGGCCACCAGAATCATGGTCAAAAACAATTATAGTCCCAATGTATAGGAAAGGTGATGAATCACTGCCTACAAATTATAGACCGATTTCTTTGTTGGATGGCACTGCTAAATTGATGGGACGAGTCTTATTACACAGATTAGAAGAATGGGCCACAAAGAGAAATATTTTAATACCCGCACAGTATGGCTTTAAGAAAGGTAAAGGCACATTGGATCAATGCCTAAATCTAAGCTTGCTTACTTCCAAACACACCTTAGCTGAAAGGGGAACGATCTATATGGTCTTTATGGAGCTATCAGCAGCGTTTGACTGTGTTTCCCACTCTCAACTATGGCATATCATGGAAGAGATGGGTATCGATAAGGCCATTATTTCTTTTATAATGCAACTGTACACTCAGGCTACAGTGTGTGTGAGCTATGGAAATAATAGAGAATGCACTAGGAGGTTCCAGATTGAAAGAGGGGTTAGATTGGGATGCGTCCTCGCTCCCTTTTTAAAATGTTCTATTTACACAAATGGCGTAGAGATATATAGGGCCAAAGCTACCTCTTTTGCGATATATGGAGCAGGAGTATGGGGACACACAAATTCTGAATCACTTCAATCTATAGAGAATAGTTTTCTGAAAAAGTAAGTAGCCCGCCCTAGTAGCTGTTCCCCCTTTAATTGCCACAGTGAGCTGGAAGTATCCTATATATCCAATCAGGTCCGTCTAGCACCAATTCTGCTGTGGCACTCAATAAGGAGAAGGGAATCACTCTCTCACTCAATATATCATCAAAGACTGTCTCTCCCTTGATAATGTTCAAAAGATCCCATAGATCTCGTATATGTCCGACATACTTTGATCACTCTAGGTTTATAACACCTCTTTGAGACCCCATCTACATGTGCGACCGGCTCTAAAAAACGAATTAAAAAGTATTTTTTAAGTAAAATGGAAAGAGAAAGATACTAATATTATGATAATAAATCAACGGTCTCAACCTATTTGAACATACCTGCTATCCCTGAGGGATCAGCCTCCTACCTGTCGTTTGTTACAATCCCTCATCATTGATTTGTATTATTATTGTTTGGATTAAATCTTATTCCTTGAATGTTGGGCTACCCTTCTGGCATTTATTTGCAGCAAGCTTTGCCTCCTTGCCCATGCGATGGAGTATCGACCCAAACTGACCTTCACTTCTTCTTCTTTTGTAAATCTTATACACAGTTTATCAGAAATTGTTATCTTTCCCATTATGTGCATATATCATTTTAGGCAATGCTGACCAGGATTATACTTTTTGCAAGTGCTCCTTGATCATAAAGTTTGTTACTGTGAAGCGTATTTTTTATGTTGATCACTAAAGGCAAGAAGGTCAAATAAGTAGCTATGACAAATAGTTATTTTATTAATCTATTTTATTTGCTGTTTTTATGGCTTTTTAATGTATATTAATATTATCTATGAATTTTGATATTGGATTTCTTGTTAATATAACTGTGCTTTTACAATCTATGTGTATTTTAGATCGACTAAAGTATTTTGACAGACTGACTATGCAATGGTAGCTTGGGCAAGCAATCAAGGTTTACTTAAAAGGTCATAGTTGGTTTGGAATTCCAACAATGTACAGATTGCAAAGTAATTATTCACAAAAGAATCAATGCCCATTCGGAGATAAATATCTAGAAATGTATGGGTCTTTATTTATAGCTGGAAGTTAAAGCCATTAAAATGAAGACACAGCGATGGGTCTCTTGAAGTCCTGGCACATTCTGTGGCTGAGATATGAAACAAACGGTATTCTAGTGCTTGCATGCTCAGCCGCTATAGCTGATTTAATATGAGAATATATGGGCATTATCGCCCTTTGCGGGAAGGGTTTCTTGGCTTCACTTTAGGTTTGAGTTCCTGCACTTTACTGAATGGAGTCTGAGTGCCAACCAAGTTACTGTTCTGTCCAAGAAATTGAAGTAGCTACATGTTTCTGAGAAAATAATGAAACACCCGCACTAAACGAAACATCCTCACATCAAAACATTTACTAGGGATTGTAAAAACCATTGTAAGTAGGGGCTTACTGAATGACAAAAACAAGTGTGCTGCATCCCTAGTCCTTATATGTCCAAAGTAATAACTGTTCTTAAGGAGTCAGCAAAGCAACAACATGAACAAAGCAAGTAAAATATAAGAACAACTAGCACAGCTACAAAAAAACACCCAAAGCAGTATCTCGAAAACATGGATTAGAAATTGAGAACGCAAATTAAAACTTAAATCTTGTTGGGTATGGAAACAATGTAAACCTATTAATAAATAAGTAGTCAGGGCAAAATTCTACCAAATTCTGAAAGCTCAAAAAATGGCTTGGTCCATTTAAAGAAGAAGGAAGAATATGTGGCTAAAGAAATCACATTAATCTTTACGAAAGATAAGAAATATGTATCAAAAGCTTGGACAAAATGACAATCCATTGAATCGAAAAGGATGTAAATTGAATGTCCTTTCTTAGTAAACAGGAAAACATTTGACTTCTCATTGTCATTACTGTATTGAAGAAACTGGAGAATGGTAATTAGGTAGTTTTTAATCGCTTTAAGTGCATTTACAATGGTAAATTATCATAGTTACCAGTGTAGCAAAATGTCCAGAAGCAATCTTGGTCCTTTCTCCGGTGAAAACATCATAAGGACCGCGTATGCTGACCACCCGATTTAGCAGGTCATCGATATAATTTCGTACATTATAGGTTCCTGGTCCCAAATTGCTTGCCTTTGAAACACAAAACATCCATAACAGGAAGAAAGTTATACCAAAATTCAAAATGTTGGTTTTCAGATTTTCCTAAGGCAAGCCCAAATTGTATTGACTCACCATTCCAGGGTATGGTAGACCTCTTGTGGTTTTTGAGCCCATTATTCCACGGCAGATACCACACTGTCTTTCTTTTTCTTCTAGTAGTGCATAAGGGTTTCCTTTTTTACCATAAGAACCAGGACCAGGTGTTGCAAACTATAGACACAATTGAGAATTTATCAATGATCTAGATTTCGCTATGATACGGAGAAAATTGAAATTCCGAATTAATAAATTTCAAGAAATTATATAATGGACGCATTATACTTTAAGCCAAAAATTTAAAAGTAGCAATGCCGAAAGATAATGTTATTTTGCAACATAAATAAAGACTTAGGTAGCTGGCGTTTCTGAGAATACATATTTAAATATTTTAAAAGATTTTACAATACCACATCCTAAACAAATAACTATAATTGTCCTTTTCGAGTCAGGATTAAAAAACAAAACCCAGTTGCTTCTCTCTAGCAATGTGTCCTGAACTCTCCAGTGCTTGCACACTCATACCCTTCAGATGTTTGCACTTGACAAGCATGGAATGCATGGTCAAATACTGACAAAACATACAGATTGTCTCTCATTTGTAGTTCAGACAGTAGCAGGATTGGCCATTATCTTAACAGGTATTTACAGCACTTTGAAACAGCAAAAACTACAGTACTAATCCCTGTGTTAAACAAGTTATTATTATTATTGTTAATTTTAATAGTAATAATAACAATAATAATAATAACTATAATAATGTTCATAATAATAATAGTAATAATAACAGATGTTGTCGTTCTTAAGATGATGATTATTATTATTATAACCACTTTTAACCCCTTCCATGCTGCGCAAATTCCGCCGCTGTGCTGACGGAATCTTGCGCGGGCGTGGTCATGACGGAACGGTTCCGTCATGAGCACAGCTCAACCGTGGCTCATGACGGAACCGTTCCGTCATGAGCACCGAAGGGGTTAATACTATTCCTAACAATATCATGATTATGATACTTAGTATCACCCAGCAGCGGCCGGTGCAGGTAAGTGCAGTGGGGCAGGGCGGTGGGGTGTGGCGCTGCAGGGGGGGATGGCGACAGACGACAGAAGAGGGCAAATAAAATAAATAAATAGCCCCTATTCCGTCGGCATCCCCCTGCAGAGCAGAGCCCCGCCCCACCACGCTCTCCTGCACCGGCCGCTGCTGGTATAAGCACTAATAATAATGACCATAATCTTAATAGTAATACCTTATCTCTCACTCTTCCAGCTTTCTTTCCTAACAGGTTGAGCATAAGAGAGCAGTCATTGACATCTGAGCCGACCTCTCTACACCCATGAAGAGTGGCTGTTCTGAATCCCCAGGTCTGGTTTAGAAATGAACACCAGACATTAAACAAGCAGACATTTTGGACCAGGAGGAACTAGTATATGGTTCTGCTCCTCACAAAATGGCTCCTCCCGTGGCAAAGTCATCCTCTTTGGTTAAGTAACCTCAGCCACCGTGCAGCAGGATTTCTTCGGCCAGTGTGGTGGATAAAGTGAATCTGCCACACTTGCTCCAGATAGGACTTCTGTCATCAAAACTCTTACTCAGTCTGTAAGTGTGGTCAAGGAGGTAAGTTACTTCTTTGTCCCGCATCTCCTTCCTGTTATTTTGTCCTTTTCTTTAATGGCTGCTAAACTGGATTCTGTCTCCAGTTGTTTACTTACAAAAGACTACAGGATTTAATGAGCTAACTGGATTGCGGTATTACACAAAATTGAAATTACCAGTTGGATTTGCTGTTTACATAATCTGTATTTATAGTTTTATGAAAAACAATCGCCTGGCTAATCTTAGATAAGTAATTGGCCAAAGGGGTTAATTTACATGTGACATTGACTAATTAAATACTGCTTAGCGTTTGGCATTGTTGCCAAGAATCGACACATAAATCTTGAAGACGACGCCCACCTGTGCCGCCTCTTTAAAGCGGGGTTCTCTGGTCTCGCAGGCACCCCTGCTGCTTCCTGGCTTCATCAGCCCCAGCTCCAAAAAGTCCTTTATGTTATATCGACCTGGGCCCATATTTTCCTTCTAAAAAAAGAAATGAATATGATAATGACATTCCATGCTCAGTGCTCAATTTATAAAAGAAAGAGCGTGGGTGCCCAAAGCTCTGCTTAGAAGCCCGCGGCACTCAGAACCCAGTGCACTTAATACCAAGCCTGGTAATAATGAATTCATCCCAAACAACTTTAATCCACTACCAGACACTTCACACGTCCTGCCTCTTTATCTCACTCTTGCAGGTTCTCGATTTCTCCCTTTGTGGCATTATCTTTCCTGCTTTCTCTTCCTTCTTTCCCCTTTGTGTGATTTTCCCTCTCTTGCTCGTAAGTGCGAGTCCCAAAAAATAAGTGCCGGTGGTAATTAAGCACTGGATGTGCTATTGTAAAAGAATCATGTCATTAATTTAATAAGCAATAGCAATACCTAATAATTAATACAAAACACTTTTCTCTGGAAAATGAAAAAAAGCATCCAAAAGTCTCACCAGGAATCGTTGTTTCATCCACATCTCCCTGTAGAGGAGGTGTGGCATTTCTGTCAGTCTTTCGGTTTCCTGTGCTCTTTTCCAGCCGGGACCTGATGCTTTCTTCTTAAGATTGCAGGGTATAAAATCGCCCTGAGTGACGCTGTAGGCCCCTGGACCCAATCGCCGTTCCTGAAACACAAGAAGAAAACAAAACATTTTTTTTTAATTGAAATTTTGTATCAATACAGTCGCCTCATTTCAGCTGCATCGATGTGAACATATTGCCATCATAATCGCATTTCTTATTGTTTATTTGTTTACATGCTAAGATCTCTAAAGAAGCAACGAAATACATCATAGTGTTTGCATTTCACTGCTCAGTATGACAATGCATAGTAAATAAATAGTTACTATAAAAGTTTCAGGGGGTAGCTTCAGGGGTGGGGGAGGGTGTTTGCAGTGTTACACCCTCCCTAATAAATGGATTCTGTAGTAAATAGTTGGGTACAAGTGCTTTAAGTCGGGTATGGTGAGGTGTTTGGCGGATTTCACTTGGAATTTCTATATACACATGCAGACAGACACACTCACAGTCTTGTCTCTGGTTGAAGATCTTAAAAACGGTTACTTGCTCAAATACTGACTTATAGCCCTCACAATCCACACTCCTCTCCCTTCCTGCTGCTCCTTAAGGCCCCCTTTCTGCTTTGCTTCTTGTATAATGTATATTAACCCGTCTGCTTGGAAAATCTGAACCTCACCCCCCCCCACCCCCACCCCACTACCCCTGCCCCCACTCCCTAGGCTTACTGACTAAGCTACGCCCCTGAAAAGGTTGGTAAAGGGGCACCTGTTTGAGACCTTTCCAGTTTGAGAATCAACACATCTCTGGAAAAAAGCAGAAACCAGAGGAGTAAGAGAGAGTTTTTTCTGGGCAATTGCTACCAGGCAAGAGCTCTATGGCCCAGCAGAGCGTCTGTTCAAAAAGGTATTCCTGTTTGCAGAATAAACACTTAGGGCCCAATTTATAGTTCTGAGTAACGCTTAGAGATGTCCGCCACCCGGTAAGACATCTCTTAACATTGGCACGAACCGCTAACAGCAGTTCCTGTCTATGTATTAAAAGTTTGACAGACTGTAGCATTGACAGTACCATCCAGCAAACATTTAACATGTTTTTATATTTTTAATAACAAAATCCTAAAGTGGGATTTTGTTTTTGAAAATACAATCACTATTGACCCCCCACAACATGGGAGTTGACTGCTATGAAGTGGAGCTCGTTTCACAGTTTTCACTGCCCCTTACCGCCAGATTTTATCCAGTGGTGACAGACAAACAGAACTAGCCATTTGACCGCCCGTTCTAAATCAGGTGGATAGTCGAATGGCCAAACCTCCTATGGCTATTACTCCTTTGGGCAGTCATAGATGTGTCAGCAATGGATATGGAGTAATCTCAGTCGCTGACATACTTACGGTCGGCCCATCTGTAAATCAGGTGGGCGGACATCCAGGTTGGTGGAGAGGGTACTCAAGTACCCTCGCCACCAAACTCTAAATGAGCCCCTTACGAGTTGGTGTATTTCATCTAGAGCGATAACTTCAGGTGAAATACCTTACATCACAATCCAAGTGTGTCCAGGCATGGAGTTATTGAATCCACCTTTGGTGCAGAGCTACTAGCTGGTAATGTAGATTACAGCACCATAGTTTCTCCACATCAGAATCCAGCTAAATTACAGTAAGGGCAATAGGAGTATTTTACCAACAAATCAGTAGAATTTTCGATTTGAATACCTTGATACTTAATGTCAGCCTCCTAATTATGCAATCAGAATTCTGGTGTGTAACGTAAATGAGGCATAAGCAAATAAAGTGATTTGCCTATGATCACATTCCCAGTCTCATGGCCAAAATTAACTAGATCATTCGCCATTGAACTGTACTGGGTAGATGGCCATGCTGGCCCTAAAATATTACAATTCAGTTCAATATCACTTCTTGAAATGTACAAATGTATGATCCAGAGAACAGTCAATCAATCAGGTTTCTTATAATGCTCGACTACTCACACGTAAGGGTCTCAAGGCGCTGAGGGGGTGGTGTGGTGGATCTGCAGTTCAACCGAAGAGCTAGGTCTTGGGGTCCTTCCTGAATTGTGGCAGAGATGGCGATTGTCTGAGCTACATAGGTAAGGCGTTCTAGGTCTTCGCAGTGAGGTAAGAAAAGGATCTTCCTCCAGCCGTGGTCTTGCGGATCCGTGGGATGATGGCCAGGGCCAGTTGAGAGGAGAGGAGATGTCTGGTGGGAGTGTAGAAGGAGAGGCAGTGGTTAAGGTTGAGGTTTGCAGGTCCAGCATTGTGTAGGGCCTTGTAGACGTGCATGAGGAGCTAAAAGGTCATTCTTTTGTTGATAGGTAACCAGTGAAGGTCTCTCAGGTGGCTGGTAATGTGGCTGCAGTGTGGGATGTTCAGGATGAGTGTGGCGGAGGCAATCTGGATGTTCTGCTATTTCTTTAGGAGTTCCTGGGTGGTGCCGGCGTAGAGTGCGTTGCTGTAGTTGAGTTTGCTGCTGGCAAGCGCATGGGTGACCATTTTGCTGGTCTTTGTGGGGATTAACTTGAAGATCTTATGTAGCAAGCGGAGCGTGTGGAAGCAGGAGGACGAAATGGCCTTGATTTGATGGTTCATTGAGAGCAAGGAGTACAGAATAATGCTGGTGCTTAGTCTGTGGGTGTGGTGGGGTTCTGAGTGCTGCGGGTTGAGCAGGCTGAGCACTACCAGGAGCCGTACCAGGTGAAGGGGGTGGAGACCAGGATGAGGATTTCGGTCTTGTCTGAGTTAAGCTTGAGGCAGCTGTCCTTCATCCAGGCGGCGACTGCCTTCATCCCGTTGTGGAAGTTGCTCTTGGCAGCTGTGGGTTCATCTGTGAGGGAGAGAATCAGCAGGGTGTCATTGGCATAGGAGACGATGTTGAGTCTATGGCTTCTGACGAAGGCTGCAAGCAGTGCCAAGTAGATGTTGAAGAGGGTGGGGCTCAGGGAGGATCCCTGAGGCACTCCATAGCTGATCTCTGTGGGTTCTGAGTTGAAGGGTGGAAGTCTGACTCTCTGTGTTCGGCCGGTGAGGAAGGAGCGGATCCATTTGAGGGCTTTGTCGTGGATGCCTGTGTCGTGGAGTCTTGCGAAGAGGGTGTGGTGGGAGATGGTGTCGAAGGCAGCTGAGAGGTCCAGAAGGATGAGAGCAGCAGTCTTGCCTTGTTCGAGGAGGGTGTGCATTTCGTCTGTAGCAACGAGGAGAGCGGTCTTGGTGCTGTGGTTGCTTCTGAGGCCCGATTGGGAGAGGTCCAGGATGTGGTTTGTTTAGATGAACTCAGAGAGTTGGGCGTTGATGGCTTTCTCAATGACTTTGGCTGGGAAGGGGAGCAGAGAGCTGGGTCTGCAGTTCTGGAGGTCCGTCGGGTCAGCATAGGGTTTCTTAAGCAGGGGGTTGATCTCTGTGTGCTTCCAGTCTTCAGGGAAAGTGGCAGACTCAATGGAGCAGTTGATGGTGTGGCAGAGGTTTGGTCCAATGGTGGTGCCGGCACTGTTGAAGATGTGGTGAGGTCAGGGTTCCGAGGGAGCTCCGGAGTGGATGCTCTTCATGATCCTGAGGGTGTCCTCAGAAGTGAGGGTCATCTAGTTGGGCATGGTATGCTGGGGTCTGGAGCCATTGGATGCGGTGGTTGCAGGTAGGGTCGGTGGATCTGGGGTTGCGAAGCTGTCGTAGATCTCCGTGATCTTGTGGTGGAAGAAGATGGTGAAGTTGTCACAGATGTCTTGAGAGGGGGGAATGTCTGCTGTCTCTGTGCTGGGTTTGGCAAATTCTTTGACCCCAGCGAAGAGTTCTTTGCTGTTGTGTGTGTTGGCATTGGTGCGTTCCTGTATGGCTGCTTTTTTTGTTGTTCTGATGAGGTGGTGGTGTGCGGTGATGGTGGTTTTAAAGGCTGCGTGGTCTGCCATGATCTTGCTGCTCCTCCATCTGCAGGCAAACGGGCCTTGGGTGCTCTTTGGTGAGGCGAGGTGGCAGGCGGTGGACCGTCCGGTGTTGAGTGTAAAAATGTAAAAGTGGAACAAAAGCAAATAGTAGATAAAAGGAAGGTGAAAAAAGAGCAGAGGAGCACACAAAAGCAGAAAGAGGACAAACAGAGAGCAGCAGCAGAGTAGAGCTGCTCCCCACTGGACCACCGGGGATGAGGGCCTCGAGCTTAGGCCCTAAAATGGTCAGTGGCCAACAGCTACCAGGCGGAGCTGTGCGGCGAGGGAAGCAATTTACTTCCAACAGTGATTTATTTGGAAAGAACTGCTCCCAGAATTAAGATTCTGATTATGTTCAAATACTCTCCATAAAAGCTGGGAGCTGAACTTAAAGGGCACAGCTCTACTTACATGACTTTTCTAAACAGTAAAAATCTGTGCACTACAAAAGCATATAATGACTGTTTTGGCAACTTTTTGTTTGGCTTTGAACCCTGTGAGGAGTGCATTTTTTATTTTTGCATTGAATGCTCTCTTTGCTATGTTAACGGATGACAAGTGCACATCAGCAGTAAATGGGATAAAGTATCACCAACCATACATGATACTATTCCAAAAATATCTTGATTGTGTGTTTCGTTGTGATTCACATTATTACTAGTGCACAAGTCTAGAAAATCTGCCTTTTCTGCATTGCCACCCCAGATTTTCTACCATTTTCTACAACCTATTTGTGCTCGCATGACAACTCTGTGCACTTTCCACCACTGCTAATCAGTAGTAAAGTGTCTGTGCTTGCCCATAAAACATAGTTAAACGGGCTTATTCCTGATTTGCATGCTTAATCTGCCTACAAGTCCTTAGTTTGTGGTGTAGAAAATGCACCGGAACCTGTAAACTAAATGTCTCATGTGGATTGCAGCACCTATTGTGCCATCATCAGGGTTGGCCGGTAAAACATGACTTCAGGCCTACCATGTGTAGTCTGAATGCCGCAGCCTAAAAACCTGCTGTCAGACCTGTCAAAATAACTCTTTTTGACAGACGGGAAACCCTACTTTTAAATCTTAATAAGACACCCTTAAGTACATCTTGTCACTCACAAGGTAGGGAGGGTGCATGTTTTATAAAAGTAAAGTTGGCATGCTCCTCCAGGGACTAGACCCCAAAGGTTCACTGGCAGGGCTATCTATAGCTGGACCCTGGAAAATGTCAAAGTACAGATTATACACTTTAATCTGTGACAATTGACAGGAAACTGCTAAAATAGTCATCTAAAGATTATGTATACTTTTATTAAAAGTCTAATTCCTTGGTGAAGGTAGATTTATGATACATAGTTAGGACAATGCATTTTTAGAAATGTTACTGTACCCTTCCTGAAGCTCCTGGAGGCTATTTTGCATTAGCATACCCGTAGCTGAGCAGCCAGTGCTTGGTCTTAATGAGCTGTGAAAACTGCTACCAGAGCAGAACAATTGCTTAGGCTTGGTGACAGGATGGACTGGGTGTTGGGCATGTGATTCCTATCCGCTCAAAAGCGCAGTTGGGATGGCCTAGGAACTTCATTTACTTGAAAGGGACACAGGTCTAGCCTACCCATTCATAGTTTAGTGTAAAGGGAGACCAGTAGAAAGGAAAGCTTTTGCCTCCAAGGCCCACACTAGCCAGGCTGGCTCCAAACCTAGTGGGGACTTTTTCCCCCTTGGTTAGGGTGCATGCAGGAGTCTCTCCATCCACCAGGTAGTGCAAACCATAAATGTGGCACCACAAGGTACCCTTCCTAGAACACTTTCTGGGACTGTGGAAGGATTGAAGAGAAATGGATGTGCTGTCTGTGACCTGAGTGGAGGCAACGAGGACTGGACCTACTCCACATTGTAACCAGGCCAATGAAGTGGACTCCAGGGGTCAGGTGGCTGACCTTCTGTGGGGCTACAGTGACACAAAAAGCTGCAAGACACTTTTTCTTGAAGAGAACGAGCTGACCAGTACCAACTGAACATGGACTGGACCTTGCTGCTGACCTCTGCCAAAGTAGTTTATGGTCCATAAGTGCTGTCCCTCAGGTGTTGGGGTCCTGGAATCCTTATAAGTGACCAAGAGCAGTTGCTCCAGAAACCCTGAAAAGTTGGGACTTAAACGTTTTTTTGTCATTCAAGACCTCTGGAGCCTTCAGCTGGACCTCGATGCCAATGTTTCTGATTTCAGCGCAATTTTATTGGATACAGCTTGCCCCACTGAAGGATTCTGAGCTCCAAAAAAAGACGAAATCAGAAGGTAAACATGTTTGACCAGGATGAACCCACCTGGTGTGTCCGGCCTGTGCTCCATTGCCATCAACCTGAAATAACGCCTTGGTCCAGGTCTGCTGCTTCCATAATCTATCACTGCTACTTAGTGTTGCTGGCATTATTTTCACTTAAATTTAAAAAAATCATATGTCCAGTTTTCATATCGAGCTCGCTCTAAACTGTAAAAAAAAAAACAACATAGTTCCAAATTAGAGGTGGGTTCAGGAAGAACTGCAGACAACCTTTCATCTGGTGCAAGAAGCTTCCTGCAACTCCTTGAGTGTTGAAATGACTAAAGCCACGAACACAGCGGCTTGACAACTAATGCACTGCTTGAGAGCCAGTCTACACGAGCATTCGACATAGCAGTCATGCAGGGGTATCGGATTTCTCTCAGTTCTCCAGCCTCTGGGAATGTTGTCGGGTTAAAAATACGTAGTGGGAATGCTTTACGCACTGCTGACCTCCTGTGGACACTTGTGATATAAGACTCTTCTTTTGACTATTGTCAATAAGTTTAGCAGTGGAACATATATTGGCCCATGATTCACTATGGCATTTTTGGTTTTGTAGCATAATTCTTGCACTATATTCGCCATTTTCTTATTTACTTTTCTTATAAATTATAATTTGCCGACAATATAGGTGTCATTTTCATGCAGTTTTGTAATAAATGCCCCTCCTACACACACGTTTATTCTGAGATTTGCCCGTCTCTGAGAAGAAGCCAGCAAATGTGAACTAAGGTTACATTCACTGTGAGAAAAGGGGTAACTGGTTGACAGGGATTGAGTCCTGGTCAAGCAGCAACCAAACCACATTCTAGTCAGGGTAAGGCACACGCAAACCCCAAATTAACCTGTGCTTGACCCCACTGGTAGCTTGGCACAGAGCAAACGTTTGCATTGGTTCGGTTGAACCCTGTCCTTAGTGCCTTTATAAAAGGGATAACTCACTAAATTGTTTAAGTTCTTGTAGCAGCACAGCAGTTCTTCTTCCTGGCAAAGTATCTACAGGTCCAGAAGTGTACTGAACTGGTGGTGCATGAGGTCCAATATTTATAAACAGTTGTGTATTTGAAGTGGGAGGAAGTTTCTAGAGGCAGGCATTTAAAGTGCACAGATGTTCTGCCTTCTTGGCCCTGGCTCCAGACTAACTAAAGAGGGTATGCTGCCCTTTGTGTGGAGACAGGACACAGCCCATTCAAGTGTAAGTGGGGCAGGGCCCAGCTCCTCCCTTCTATCCTGCCAGTGATGGCCCATTCAGTCTCACCTAAGGTGTGTGCGGCTGTCTAGGAGGAATACACAAAGCCCAACTTCCATCCACACCCTGTCATGTGACTAAGAGACAGGCTACAGGCACCAAATGACTAAGGCAAGAAAATGTCAACTTTCTGAAAGTAAACACAAGGAGATGATGGACGGAGCACTGAAACTCTTCAGACACTCACCCCCAGTCACAGATCTGGGTTGAATTCATAATCGTTCTTTAGCTCATTCAACTCAGATCTGTGACTGGGGGTGAGTGTCTGAAAAGTTTCAGCGCTGCATCCATCATCTCTTTGTGTTTGCTTTGTCTGCCCTAAGTTGGCACTGTATGCCCAGACGTGTGTCCCTTGCTCACTTTGCCCCTGGATTCAAGCTAGCCTGGCTGATGAGGGGTGTTACCCTGAAACCAGCCCCAGGATGCTTGTTTCCGGTCCAGGGAAGACCTGGCTTGGCAGTTCGGGCAGGACTGTTCCCATGAGGCACAGGGTAAAGACAGATTTGCATATAGCTGGGTCTGAACGAGGGTGGCCAATTGAGCTAAAGAATGATGATGGATTCAACCCAGATCAGTGACTGGGGGTGAGTGTCTGAAATGTTTTAGCGCGCCATCCTTCATCTCCTTTTGTTTGCTTTGTTCACCCTAAGTTGGCAGGGTATGCCCAGACGTGGGTCCCTTGCTCACTTTGCCACTGGATTCAAGATAGCCTGGTTTATGAGTAGTGTTATCACGAAACCGGTCCCAGGATGCTTGTTTCTGGTCCAGGGAAGACCTGGCTTGGCAGTTTGGGCTGGACTGTTCCCATGAGGCACAGGGTAAAGACTGATTTGCATATAGCTGGGTCTGAACTGGGGTGGCGAAGTGAGATAAAAACAATGATGGATTCAACCCAGATCTCTGACTGGGGGTGAGTGTCTGAAATGTTTTAGTACTCTGTCCATCATCTCCTTGTGTTAACTTTCTAAAAGTGGTATTTTCAAAATTGTAATTTAAAATCCGACTTCACCATAAGATTTTAAATTCCAGTTCCAGAGACACCAAACATGAACTTGCCATCTATTCCCATTTAGAAATTACACTTATAAAAGGTAATAAGATAACTCCAGTGTCATCCTATGGGAGAGATATGCCTTGCAATAGTTAAAAACAAATTTAAGTGTTTTTCACTACCAGGACAGGAAATGCTGAACAGTGCATGTCCTACTTTTTAAATACTTTGCGCCCTGCCCTCTGGGCTGTCCAGGACCTACTCTAGGGGTGACATATATTTATTAAAAAGGAAGGCTTGGGCCTGGCAAAAGATTTACTTTGCCAGGTCAGAATGGAAGTTTAAAACTGCACACATACAGGCTGCAATGGCAGACCTGAGGAATGTTTAAAGGGCTATGGAAGTGGGAGGCACAATCAGTGCTGTAGGCCCACTAGTAGCATTTAATTTATAGGCCCTGGGCACAGGTAGTGCCACTTTACCAGGGACATACAGGTACATTACATATGCCAATTGGGAGTAAGTCAGTGTATCCATGTTTTAAGGAGACAAAACAAACACTTTAGCACTGGTCAGCAATGGTAAAATGTGCACTGTCCTGAGGCCAGAAAAACAGGAGGTCTGAAGGTAAAAAGTTAGGGGAAAACCATGCTAAGGATTCCAGATCTAACACGTCCCCCCCCCCCCCAGTCAAAAGAAGAGAGAACTACCCAACCCCTGTGGAGTTCTCCTCACTAAAGCAGAAGAACTTGGAGAAACTATCAACATTGGTGTGGTCTGTTGCAGGATGGTGTTCCACCGTAAATTTAATTCCCTGCAGGGAGATAGAACACCTCAACAGTTTGTGATTCTCACCTCTGCATTAACCATCTGAGGGGTCTGTCTGAATCTGGAAGTGAGCACCAAACAGGTATGATCTCAGCTTCTTCAGTGCCCAGACAACTGCAAAGGCTTCCCTCTCTATTGCACTCCACCTCTATTCCCGGGGAAGTAACCTCCTACTGATGAAGGCTACAGGTTGATCCAGGTCCTCTTCATTCAGAGGATGGCCCCTATGCCATGCTCTGAGGCATCTGTCTTCACAATGAATTATAGCGAGAAGTCATGCGCCTGGACCATGGGCGATGTACACATGGCCTCCTTCAGGGTGTTGAAAGCATTCTGGCGCGCCTCTGTACAGATCACCTGACGTGGCTGCTTCTTAGAAGTCAGCTCTGTCAAGGGAGTAACAATGGGGCCATATCCCTTGATGAAATTCCTGCAATAGCCAGTGAGGCCTAGGAAGACTTTCACTTCTGTCTGGGTCTTGGGGGTGGGCCCAAGCCAGATTGGTTTGGATTTTGGCTTGGAAGGTCTGCACCTTTCCTCCTCCCACTTGGTGACCCAAGTAGACCACTGAACCCTGCCATACTGGCCTTGCCTGTCAGGGTTGCCCTCTACAGAGCCTGAAGCACTTCTCTGAGGTGGCACAAATGGTCCTCCCAGCTAGAACTGAAGACATTGTCATCTAGGTAGGCAGCACTGAAGTTCCCCAACCTAACCAGAACCTCGTTGACCAACCTCTGGAAGGTGGGAGGGGTGTTCTTTAACCCGAATGGCATTACCCGGAACTGGAAGTGCCCTTCTAGGGTAAAGAACGCAGACCTCTCTTTGGCCTCCTCGGTTAAAGCAATCTGTCAGTACCCAAACGTTAGATCAAACGTGCTAAGGACATTGGCAGTTCCCAACCGATCTATGAGATCATCAGCTCTTGGGCTGGGGTGTGTGTCATTTGTGGTGTCCATACAGAACCAAAGTTCTTGGATGACACCTGAAGAGGCAGCTTTGGGGACCAACACCACTGGGCTGGACAAAAGGCTGTGTGAGGGTTTGTACAGAATGGCCATACAGAACTGCAAAGGGGCTGAAGACAACCCCCTTCTGAGGTACATCCCTGTAGGCAAATAAAAGGTATGGCAGGAGGACATTCCACTTCCACTACAAGGGATTTGACTGGCCATGATCAAGCCTTTGAGGGGTTTGTTGAACCTCTCAACAAGCCCACTGGTTTAAGGGTGGTAAGGAGTGGAGAACCCTGTAGGTTACCCCACACTTCTTCCACATGGCCCTAATGTATGCAGACATGAAGTTGGTACCACGGACTGACACCACCTCCTTGAAGAATCCCACATGAGTAAATATCCCCATTAGTGCCCTGGCCACTGCAAGTACAGTTGAAGTCCTCAGAGGGATGGCCCCTGGGTACCGGGTGGCATGGTCCACCAAGACCAGAATGAAACTGTTGCCCATGGCTGTCTTGGGGTCAAAAGGCCCGACAATGTAAATGCTCACCCTTTTAAAGGGGGTGCCAATGACAGAAAAAGGTTACAGGGAAGCCTTCCGCTTCCTTCCTGACTTGCCACAGGCCTGGCAGGTAGGACAGGACCTGCAAAATGGATGTGAGGCCCTCCTCATTTGAGGCCAATAAAAGTAGGTGACAAGCCTGCAAAAGGTATTGTCCTGTCCCAAATGACCTGCCAGGGGTATGTCATGAGTCAGCTCTGGTAGGAAGGCCCTGTAGCACTAGGAGACTACCAACATGAATTGCTCCTGGCTCAGGAATCTTAGGCTTGCTATACAGGTGACCATTCTCCCAGTAAATCAGGTGATCAGCGGAGTTGTCGCCAGCAGCTTGACCTTCAGCCTTCTACTGTAGGCCCTAAACAGTGGGACACTCCACATGTGCCTTGCAGAATTCCTCCCTGGTGGGACCCCCTTCCTGCCAGTTGGCCAGCTAAGGTAGGTTCACCAGAGCAGCAACTGTAGGTTACAGGGAGTCCCCCTCAAGTTCAGCCTTCTCCCAGACCATGGGACTTCCAGCAGTAGGTTTCTCAGGTTGCTTGCCCTTCCTCTTTTTGGCAGGCAACTGAGCCATTCTCTCAGGCTGCACGTCCTCCTGACTACCCTCTCGGGCAGCCATGGGACGTGGGGTCAGGCACACTCACTCAGGCAACCCTAACATCTCCAAGTGGGACCTGAGCTCCACCTCCTTTCAAGTGGT
The DNA here is from genome assembly GCF_964204655.1 of Triturus cristatus. Lineage (NCBI taxonomy): Eukaryota > Metazoa > Chordata > Amphibia > Caudata > Salamandridae > Triturus > Triturus cristatus. Next base: position 701,647,107 of record NC_140586.1, read on the forward strand.
GTGCTCTAGGTCATTGCCAAGTAGGCAATCCAGAGGCATGGATGGACTCGCAGCTACCCTCAAAGAACCTGAGACCCTCCCAACTCAAAGGGAAACAGAGCCACATGGTAGTGACTCTCATAATAATCCACATTTGTAAAGCGCAAACAATCACCCGTAAGGGTCTCTAGGCGCTGGGGGCCGTCGGGAAGATTAAGCGAGCTATTACCCAGAGTCACAGGGTGCTGGGCTAATCTGCCGTCGGTGCCGGGGATGGAACCGTGATCCCCAGATTCTGGAGTCAGTCGCCATGGCCATGGCGCCACACCTCTTCCCTGTCAGGCTGCCAGGTGCAACAACTGGGTGGAACACATTAGGGACTACCTAGGTCTGAGGTCACCAGGTGACACCTGACAGTTGTCACGCTGGTTCCGATGTCTCTCAGAGCCTCTACCCTCTGCTCATTGATGGTGACCCACTGACTGTATTTCCTCGTGTTACTAGGCATGTGAGTTCTCTGCACCATATCTCTGTCACCCATGGACACTAGGGTAACCTCTATGCTCTCCCCCACACTATCTGGGGCAATCTCCTCTCTAAGCGCTATACTAACCAACCCCGGTGTCTGCCCACCAGTGAGGGTCTGTGCCCGCTTGGGACACTTGGCATCCCCCTTGTAATGCCCAATCTGTTGACAGTCATAGCACTTAGGGGGTACCTTCCCTGAACACTTGCTATCAGGGAACCATCTCTTTTTCTGCTCAGGTAGGGATTGGGAGTCCTAACCCTTGGAACTAGTTTAGGGACCTTTTGGGAAGTCCTTGTTTCTATATTTGTCTCTGCTATTCTTCTTCTTATGGGGACCTTGACCACCTTTGTAGGGATCCCCCCAAGTTACAGTCTCGTGGACCCTGGTGCTGAGACAGCGGCCGCCTCCTTAGCAAGCTCCCTAGAGTTAGTGAGCTTACTATCAACCAATTGTTGGCGCAGTTCTGGAAAACAATTACTGAGCATGTGCTCTCCTGCAAACAGATCATACAGCCCTTTGTAATCATTCATCTCACTGCCCTTCACCCACCATCCATGCCTTGCAAAAGGATTCCACTAAATCCACCCAGGACTGCTGGTGCAGCTTCTGCTGTCCCTTAACTTCTGCCTATACTTTTCTGAGGTAATGCCATACTTCCTGACAAGGGCTTCCTTCCTTTCATGGAGGGATACCTCATCCTGTCCCCCTTCTCTAGGGCCAATGTGGTGTCCCTAGGATGTGCTTCCACAGACTAGCATCCCAACCCTCTTCAGGGATCCTGTGCATCTGTAAAGCCGCCTCATAAGCTTCAAACCATTTGTCATTGTCATCTCCCATAACTAAGTCAGGTACCAGACCTTTAGGGATATGGACTCACTTGTCTCCAGCGGGCACTGTAGGTACGCTGTCACTGTTATTGCTGGACTCTACCTGCTTAGCTCTGATGTCCAGTTCTCTGAGACGTACCTCATGGGCCATTCTCCTGTCCATCAGAACACAAAAAAGGGGCCAGAGGAAGTTTAAAGACCTGCAGGGGTTGACTCCCCTACCCATAAACCAGAAACAAACAGGAACCTCTGGGTCAACAACACATAGAAGAGTGATAAAGGGGTGTCCCTTTTACAGGACGGTTCCACTCCTCAACGCGAAGGTGGCATGCTTCATCGTAGGGTAACCTCCTGCATTCTGAACCTAGTTATAATGTGGGCTACAACCCCCTCTCTGAGAGGGAGGAGCTCAGGGATGCTTTGTGGAAGAGAGAGGTATACTAAACCTTAGGCGAGCAGGGTATGATGAGGGGTGAGAAACAAAGACATAAAATGAAGTAAAACTAACTCAAGGGTGCACAATAAGCTTTATTGGGGCGCTCCTAGGCCAGGATTAAAAACCAAGCTTTGACATGAGAGAATCAAACCTGTCACAGAGTGAAGAATTGGGTAGACATGTTTTGGCCTGGTACCCTCATAAGAGGTGTGGTGGCCTTCTTCAGGACCTTGTGAATACTACTATGCAGTGTGTGTAACAAAAACTCTGTGATGCTAAATCAACAAAAGTATACAAAACCAACCAGTGGTTAGAGGGGAGATCAACGCTATCAGAGGTCCACTGGTGGGTATAGTTGAGGGATAGTGCCTCAACTTTACCTTGGTGTAAAACTCAGCAGCATCCATTCCTCTTAGACTTGTTCAATGGCAGCACGGTTACACACTGAGGAAGTTCTTCTTTCCTCCAAGGCTCTCTCAGCCTTCTCCTTTGCTAAGGCCCTCTCAGCCTCAGCCTTCTCCTTTTCTATGCCCTCTCAGCCTCACCCTTCTCCTTTGCCAAGGCCCTCTCAGCCTTCTCAATTGCCAAGGCCCTCTCAGCCTTCTTTGCCTCCATGGTCAGCTTCTTTTCCTCTGCCTCTATTGACAGTTTATTTTCCTCCATCCTGACTCTCGCCATCCCCAGCCTGAACTCCCTCTCCTCCATCCTCTCCGCAAGCTTCTCTGGGGACAGCTGTGAGAAGAGACACTGCTCCCTGCTCTGGCATGGGTTTCCTCTACAGGGGCCATGTCATTCCCCTCAGCTGCAGGCTGCATCTCAGGCAGGCCCTCTCCCTGTCCTTCCATCACATCATCCCCTTGTGTTGCTCCCACTACTAACTGGTGACTTCTGTCCAGGCCCTCAGCACCTTTTGTAGCTCCACCTTCCTGGTGATGCTCTTTGCTGGAAGTCCCCTCTCCTTTGAGAACTCCTTCAGTTGGGCCACAGTGTAGGAATCCCTGTTTACCACCTTGAATTCCATCCTTGCAGGTTTGGTTCAGACACAACAGTCAGAAGACGAATTTGTAAAAAACTAAAATAAGCCAATAAAGGAGATTTTACACTTGAATTGATCTTAGATATGGGATGGTAGTGTACACCAAATCACTGCATGGCACTGCACAAATACAAGTCCCGATCCTCACCCCTGATCACCAATGTGAGAAATTGAATTACTGGTTGAATGGGATGTGAGCCCTGGTCAAGCAGCAACTACAATTCTTCTCAGAGTAAGGTTTAAGCAAACCCCAAATTAACCTGTGCTCATCCACCTGGTAGCTTGGACAGAGCACTCAGCTTTAACTTAGAGGCAATGTATCCAGTATTTGTGCAACAATTCAAACAGTAAAACAGTGAAAACACCAGACAAAAGGGATCACACACCAGGTTAGAAAATAGGGCTGGATTTAATAAATCAAACAAGACAAAATGGCACAAAATTCAATCAGTGGAACCAGTTATGAATTTTCAAAGATTAAAGTGTACAATAGCACCTAAAAGAAAAAGCACCAACACCGGCTATCTGGTCATGCTGGACAGGGTCAAAGTCAAACGTTCTGGTTGGCCACAATGGAGCGCAGGTCGGATACAGTCCTAGTCCTCCTGAAGTTTACCTTCTCATGTTTTGTGCCAAGAGTTTAGTTCACGTTGGAGAGGGCTGAGAGAAGCAAGAAGAGTGTTGCAAGAGGCTGTCGGCGTCACAAAGAGAAGGCTGTGCATCGCGGGATGGGTGGGCTGGAGCTTCACACTAGCGGGCCCCTGCAGGTGGTTAATGCTGCAGTGAGAAGAGACAGGTTGGTGGTGCTTCACACTGATTTTCGGTGCAAGCGGTGCGGTCTCTGTGTGAATGGACCCGTTAGTGGTTGCAAAGAGTCCAAAAGCTCGAACTCAGGGCCTGTGAGCCACACCAAGGGTTCAGGACCTGAGAGACACCACTTGGGGGTCAGAAGCTCACTATGGATTGTTATCTGAGTCCAGGAGCTATGTGGGGAGCCTTTTATGTCCCTGAGGCTCAGATCAGGAGGCCAACAGGCTAGCCCTTGGAGACACTCTGGGGTCCTTGGTTCAAGATGAAGTTGTAGGTCCGGTCCTTCTTTGCCAGACAAGAGGGCAGCAGTTTCTTCAGAGCAGCAGTCCAACAGAGTGGCAGTCATTGTAGCAGCACAGCAGTCCTTCCTCCTAGCAGAGTATCCACAGGTTCAGAAGTGTACTGAAGTAGTGGTGTCTGAGGTCCAGTATATATACAATGATGTGCCTTTGAAGTGGAGAGAAGCTTCCAGAGGCAGGCCTTCGAAGTGCACAGAGGCCCTGCCTTCTTGGCCCTGGCTCCAGACTAACTACAGGCGGTATGCTGCCCTTTATGTGGAGACAGGACACAGCCCATTAAGGTGTTTGTGGGGCTGGGCCCAGTTCCTTCCTTCCATTCTGCCAGTAATGGCCCATTCAGTCACACGAAGGGTCCCCATTGTGTGTGACTGTCTAAGGGAAATAACCAAAGACCAACTGTCACCCACACCCACACCCAGTCAAATGGCCCAGAGACAGGCTGCAGGCACCAAATGGCTAAGGCAAAATAATGCCAACTTTCTAACAGTGGCTCAAAATTCTAATTTAAAATCCGACTTCACCATAAGTTAGGATTTTAAATTCCAATTCCATTCCTACTTTTTAAATACATGGCACCCTGCCCTCTGGGTTGCCCAGGGCCTAACCTAGGGGTGACATATATATTGAAAAGGAAGGTTTGGGCCTGGCAAAACATTTGCTTTGCCAGGTCGAAATGGCAGTTTAAAACTGCACACACACAGGCTGCAATGAGGGGCCTTATAGATGTTTAACGGGCTACTTAAGTGGGTGGCACAATCAGTGCTGCAGGCACTACTAGCATTTAATTTAAAGTAACTGCCACTTTATCAGGGACTTATAACCAAAATAGATATGCTAATTGGGTATAAGCCAATGTCACCATGTTTTAAAGAGAGAGCGCAAGCTGTGTTTAGCAGTGGTAAAGTGCACAGAGTCCTAAGGCCAGCAAAAAGAAAGTAAGCAAAAACAGGCATCCTGAAGGCAAAAAGTTAGGTAAAAACCAGGTCTAAAAATGACAGACATTGATTTGCTTCTGAAGTGGTGTCCCATAGACAGACTGGGAGCACTGACAGCTCATTCCAAGACTGTGACCCCATCTTCCATAGGCGTTTGGGGGACCTCTTACAAATACCAGTTAACTGCTGATCAAAGATGCAGGAAGAGGAGTTAGGTAACAGTTGCAAATAAAGGTTTACCTCAATGTAGTTGAGCTTAGAGCTACAGGACATTTTATGTGGAAACAGTAAAAGATAAAAGGTAAGTAGAATGTAGAGGCACCATAATGGACTGCAACAGGAAGTGTTTTCTGAAAACACTGACAAGTTATGATCATAAAGATAAAAATAAAAAATGACAGGAAGAAAAAAGACCAAATTAAAAGTGCTTTGGAAATAAGAAAAGGTGGATTGCCTGAATAAATCTCAACTACTGGCAATTACTCTCTGCAGTAATCCAATAGGCCCAAACTTGTCTGGGGTTGCCTGTGTTCCCATGAAGGGGACCTGGCTTGGAGGTTTGGGCTGGGAAGTTGTTGTAGGGCCAAGACAGGCTTCAATATGGCAGGTCTCTGTTTTGAGTGACCTAGTAGGTTAATTCGATCATTCCATCCATTGATTGTTGTCTTTAGTGCAGTGAGCAAGCCCTGAACCACAGGAGTCAGCTATACCTCAGTGAAGAGGCCTAAGCGAGCTGAAACCTGTGAGGGGTTGCTTGCGTTTTTGTCTGGAGGTGACTTGGCCTGGCAGTTTGGGCTGAACTGTTTCTATTGAAGTGAGAAAAAGACTGGGTTGCATATGGCAGGTCTCTGTATAAAATGGCATTGAGAGGCATAGTGGGTGAAAAATGATGGACTGGAATGCGACCCGAGCAATCACCAGAGTCTGGAATTAATTCAAGCATTCCTTCCATCACTTGTTTTCTGCAACAGACTAAGGCTGGCAACACATGTTCTAACTTTATTATGTTAAAATTAGCCAGCTATGCAAGTTACTTTTTTCGTGCATGCGTGGTTGTGGTCATCTCGCAGGAAATTGAGTTAGCAGAAAGAAGGCTATCTCTTGATGGAAATGTTCTCCATCTACCCTTCCATCTGCTGCATCTGATAACATCGAAGCTAGCCATGAAAAAAGACAATGCTGTCTACCTTCTAAGGCGAGTTCTAACCCCAAAAATTACTGACTGAACCTGCAGCAAAACACAAGAGAAAATCTGCTCACTCTCCCAGAGTTCTGGACAAGTGGGTGAACACGTGTGCAGAGCTAGTCAGTCCGCCTTCTGTAGAGGATCGTTTGGTGGAAGATATAAGTTTTAGGATTTGTTCAATGCAAAAAGAGCTCTAACTTCTGATAACTACCAGGCGTGAGAGGACTGATTCCAAGTTGCTCGAGCTTGGTATATGTGTAGCCATTATTGCAAAGAGAGGCTCCATTGTTACCCGGTCCCAGGGCATCACAAATGTAGGACCTCGTATGGGACCTAGCGTACCGGCTTCCAGCCCACGCCTAGTACCCCTACCGTAGTGTTGCATCCTGGTCATATTGTCCCTGAAAAAAAGAGCAGCTGCTTTACATCAAGGAACCTGTTAACAACAGCATTTCAGCCGATGCGTCACAGCACACTTTACCACTATAAGGTCGTCCATAGCACAGTCTATGCCTTCCACCTGACACCTGTCCCTATGTGATATTAGCTCGGGTCCCACATCTGCCTGCGGGCTCACCTGAGACTGGGAAACAACTAAAGTACAAAGCTGTCCTTTGGCTGTCCAAGAATCTGAACTTCAATGCATAGGACTTTGACCAAATATTGTTTGCCAGAAGAGTCCATTGGATGGGTCCCTTTAGGAAATGTGTGGAAGATGAATGTCTGGTGTTGAACTTTCAGCAGCCTACATTTGTGCGCAACTTACTGACTCAGTTTGACAGATGTTCTATGAGGAATTCATTGATTGTGATTTTACCACTGGGATATTTTTATAGGTTTTCCAGGACTCCGCAACCTATGAACATGGCCCTTACCTCTGGAGAACGGGCTTGTCTGAATGGTGGTGTCTTTGAATTGCAAAACAGATGTCTTCCCTTGATGAGCTTAGAAAACCTGGACTGACCAAGATATTTGCCACCTTTAGATCTTGTTACACACTCTGGACCAGAATCTATAAACAGAGCACAGATGCAGACCGGTACCCAGATGACTATGATGAGACATCTAGCAATTATCATTCTGAGATAAGTCATGCAACTAGAGATGAGGATGTTGAGTTGCCAATGGGTAGTTTAGGTACAGCTTATCTATAGAGGGAATGTGAGCCTGATGACGAACAAATATTTTGGGCATTCTATCTTAGAATGTATCAAGGATAAAATCCAAACCTAATAACCCGGAATGAGTTATCTTTATAGATGAATACAATGTTTGTATTTTTCAGGAGACATGGTCTACTTTTCCTGTTTATAGATCCGGTTTTAGGTCTTTCTTTGTTAATGGAACATCAAATGGAACACGAAGACCATGTGGAGGGGCTTATTATATGGGTCAAGACTACCATTAACAGCAAAATTAGTCAGTTAAATACCAGTTGCTTGGATATACTTGCCATTAATCTGCATATGCATTCAATATTACCAGTAAATCTTTTGAATATTTATAATTCCAGCGGTAGGAGTGGGTCTTTTGAAGCATTACAATGTCTTGAATTGCTTTTGGAAAACAATAGAATGCCAGGCAGTACAATTTTGGTCTGAAATTTTTATATACACCCTTCGAGACACTGGAAAATAGTATATTTTGGGTAACCAGCTTGGAAGATGAAGATATAGTCTGGGGGATCCAGCTGTTAGAGTTTCCTCCGGTGCAAAGGTGGTCCAGTATGGCAACTCAAATGATCTTTTTAACTATGTCCTTGGGGGGTAGAGCCAGCAATGAACGTTCATACTCCGTCCTCAATGGTAACCACAATTATATTAGGCCAAGACATTTGAGTAGAATTGATTACAAATTATTAGCCCTCTCACTATGAAAATACTTGTTGGGGGATATGAAAGTGATCCCTCACTCAGATAGTGATCATAATGCGTTATCTTTCATTTTAAAACTCCCCTTTAAAATAACTACCACAGCTCCTTTGTATTCCTCTAACGAATTGTCTTTGACAAATAACAAATGTTCCTTTAAATGGACTCTGATCCCCCAAACACTTGAAAAATTACTGTGTGTTTACAGTGCTGTTGTGGAGGCTATGAATCTCCTGGAAACTAATATTGATTTAAGGAATAGCTCCAATAAGATCATGGAAATACATGCTACTTTAGTACTCCTGGGAGCAAATGCTCTGTAACCTTTAATAAGCAGGTCCCTTGGTTCAATAGGGTATATAGATCGGTGAGGAAAGAGCTCATCCTCGCTATTAGGAAGGGTGACCATGATCAAGTCAGTGGATACAGGAACATCTACAAATCGGCATAGTTTAAAGCCAAAAGAGACTGGGATACTAACAGATGGCAGGATATGCTCTGAGCAATTAATGTAAAAGATCATAAAGCGTTTTGGCAGCTACGTGTACAGGAATATAATGTGGGTCCCCCTCGTATGGATTTTTATATTCAACCTGCAATTTCAGTAGATCACTTTACCAAATTATAAAGCAATTCCCTTGAGAATGATACAAGAGATATCACTCTGGAGTATAACAGCCCTGGCACAGTTTATGAGCCACTGGAACTTGATTTGAGTGAAACAGTCAGGGACATCCTAGATAGTAAACAAGTTAAGGCACCAGGACAGATATAATGCAAGGCGATCTATTTGTATCTGAAATGGATATTTGGACCCCATATATAAATCTCTTAACTAATACTATCTTGAGTGTTAGGCTGATGCCATCCACATGAAAAGGGACAGAAATAGCCATCAATAAATTACAAGGTGGGTGAATACCTATAACATTCTGACACCCCAACAAGCTGGCTTCAGAAAAAATGTGAGTAATATTGATTAGGTCTTCTCGCTTAATATTATTTACTGGAAGACAGTTGTATTAAATAAAGGGCAGTTGTATGTCATATTTGTTGATCTAAAATCGGCCTTTGGCCTGATACCTCAAAACTGTGGGCTGTCCTAGGATAGATGGGGGTTCCACACAGCCTCCTATCGGCCATTGTTCGTATGCATAATGAAAATTATGATCGAGTGAGGTGGTATGGTCAGGGTGACTTAATTGAGCACATCCCAAAAGAGAGGGGGGTACGGCAGGGCTGTGTTATGTGTTTTGGCAGGAACGTTATTCACCCATTATACTAATAATGCCATCAGCCACCTCAATAGTTGTACTAATGATTCAACTTTAGTGGCAGGCTGTAGGGTGTCTGCTCTACTCTTCCCTGATGATACTCTCCTAATTTCCAAAGCACCTTGGGGAGCTCAACAACTGTTAAATACATTTATAGAATTTTTGTAACACCTGAGTATTAGAGATTAACACCTCAAAGACTACATTTATGGCTCTTAATCCACAGAAAGCATTCTGGGGCTGGATTACCCTGTGCAAATCGACCCTGGAAAGAATAAGGGAGTTTGATTACTTGGTTGTAAAAATAACCCCCAACTTAGACAGGTCAAAGCATAACAAAAAGAGCACCCTGAAACTGTGCATAGTACCTCATGGATAGTTAGGGGCCGAATTATCAAGGTTTCATGCAACACATTGTAGCAAGACACCTTGCTGCCCTGTGATGCATGAAAGGGAGAGGGCAGCAATGTGCCATATTTAACATTATATGGCACCTTCCTGTCCTTTACTTGCGCTGGTACATAATGTTCTGCCTTTCGCCAACACAGGCACTCTTGCTCCGAAGAGCAAGGGTGCCTGGGTTGCAGACAGGATTGTTTTTGTGCTGGAAGGTGCTCCTTCCTGCACAAAAACATTTCTGTCTGCAAAGAAAATCATCAGAGGCATTTTACTCCTTCTAAGTGTGCTGCAGAATGACAAATACATTTCTGAGATCCCTTGTGGGTTTACCACAAAGTATACCGATACTATCCTAGTAATTGATTTAGGTATTAAACTTATTGCACAAACAGCAGATTTAAGAGTGCTGGTATTCTTGAGGAGATTGCGAAGTGCTAAAGAATTAACTGATTATCGGTCTGTGTTAGAAGAGGTTATACCTCCGGATACCTCCAACAGGATCCTCTGGCTTTCTACCCTGATGCCCCTAAAACTAACCAGTTTGGGTTTGAGGGAGCTCTGGACCAACCAGGGTAATGTACACAGAAGGGCATATGTACAAGCCCCTATTGCCACAGAAACATCACTTTTTGTGACGTTTCTGTGGCGATAGGGGATTTGCCTTATTTACAAGGCAGTGTTAAGCCACTTGACGTGGCTTAACGTTGCCTTGTAAATAAGGCCCCCTTTCACGCTATGCTTAGCGTGAAAGGGGTGGGTGTTGCGGTGGGCGTTCCACCGCAACACCCATTGATTTTGACGCTGCCACCTATTTACAAGGGCAGCATAAATAGGAGGCAGAGTCAAAATTAAGACCAGGGAAAACCTGGTCTTAACTTGGTGAAACGAGGAGAAATGCTTTATTTCTCCTCGTTTTTGCTTTTTCCATGTGTGCTCCAAACCAACAGTTCAAAACCTCATGGTGCAGAACTTGTGGGACTATGCACCAGCCATGGAATGTCCTGTTGATGCAAAGTGACGCAAGTCAGCACATTGTGCATATTTGCATTACTTTGGGTTGAAATCCAATGCAAATAGTGACTTGCGTTGAATTACAGATCCCACCACAACAATTTGCATGGGTTTGCGTTAAAAAAGTAATGCAAACCCAACCCAAAGTGTTTATAAATCTGGGCCTTAATGTCAAATGGGAAATGTATTAATACATAAAAGCTTATAGTACACATGCTCAACATCCCTAATGCCCTCCTAAGAAAGCGGTATGATAGCAAGATTAGGGCTGCATCAATATATGCCACATTCACCAAAATACCTTCACAATAAACAAGACTCCTGAGAGATCCAGTAAGGAAAACAAGCCGTGGACTCGACTGCATTTGGGTACAAAAAGGAAATTATTTATAATACAAACTTCAAATTAGTTGATTCTCGAAACGGGTCGAAAGCCTGCCAAGAAAGGTCACAGTGAACTTCATTCTTTGATCACCAATGCCTGTGATCCAGAATAGGAAGTTGTACTTTTGTACCTGCTGTTATAGTTAGGTTTTTTCACATACTCAAACCAATATAAGATGAGATAACATGGAATCAATAAAATCAGGCTCTTTTGTATCTGGTACATGATTGCAAGTGGCATTCTACTCACTTCATATGAATTGGCCTTCTTGCAGTAGGGCACCTGCGTGTACGACCCCTTCTTCTTACACCTGGGATAAATTGCAGATACATCAAACCTATGGAATAAGTTAAAACATGTTGAGTTTTAGGGTTACTAATGGGCTGCTTTCAGGACTTAGAAGACTAGTAAGGAAGTGAAACACAAACACGAAGAAGTGTTCAGTATGTGTGGCAGTTAGACATTCTGGAAAAAGGTGCTGGTGTGTCAGTGATGTAACCCCTATTTTTAAGTTAAGAATGGTTGTTACATGACAATTTTTCCACTTCCTATTTCACAAATGATGACTAAACATGTCGATGCTAGTAGGCCCAGCGAGGTTTCTGACAGAGTCTGAGTAGGAGATTAGGGGATTAAAAAATAAATGATATCTGGTAGTATACTCTAGAACAGACAAACCAAGGAGGGTTGAAGCAATTCTTACGGTTCTGATTGCTTTAACCCTAAAAGGACTGTCTTCTCTGGTGCAAAGAATTATAAAACAATAAGTGGTTCCTTCTAAGACTAATTACTTAGAAAGCATAAATCTTATGCTGAACAACCAGTCACAGTGTAATGCTATAAGGGACATACAAGACCAGCATTGTACACAATATATTCTATATTTCATCTTTCAATTGAATAAACATTGTGAATAGAGTAAAAGAAGTGCAGAATGGACCAGTGCAGTGATAGTGCTACAAAAGCAATGGAGGAAAAACAACCAATTTAGGAAAAATGTAATGGCCTCAAGTCTGGAAAATCAAAACAACTGTCAACAATCATTTAGGCCAGGGACTTGATCCACTGGTGAACATAAGTCTAAGCATCGAGAGGGTCACCTATTGAAAGTCAACGTTTCAGCCTTGGTGAGAAAATCAGAGGGTTGTCATCAGGATGAAAGTATAATTCAAAGGTATCTGAGGCAAGCAAATATAGAAAAAAGAGATGAATAGAGTTAATTGGTGGGACAACATGAATAAGTGCTAAAAAAAAAGCGACTTACATGGTAAAAAACAGGAGGATACAGAAGGTGAGACGACAATTAAAAAAACATTTTTTCGATTGTATAAGTTTACCAGAGGACTAACTTATCCTACTTAAAGAATTGATTTCAAGCAGCGTTTTGGAATCAGGAATGTGATTCCATGTAGCAAATTGATTTTAAGCAGCGCTTTGTAATTGTATAGGAACACAGAGGTTTACTGGGAGTAAAATGTAAGTTTTACAGTATGCACTTTGTAACAAGGCATACATTAAACTAAATGAAACTTACTGAAGGCACCCTTTATGAGTCATACAACCTATCTAAGAAGTACACATTGAGCTGCAACCGCTCACCAGCCATTCGAGCATGAAAGCAGCAATGACCATCACCATATGCTGTTGGGAGTACAATAGACAATGTGCATGTGCAAACGCAAACTTAACAGGCATTGGTAAAGTCAATAGGTCTTGCCTATGAGAGAGCTGTTGGCTTTGTCAATTTCGCTTAGCCATGTTGCACAGCAGCGTGGTTGTTATGAAGTAAGGCTGAAAGTTAGATAAAAGAGTGATATGACTCTACCACTGCTGCCCGCGAGTGGAATATTCTCTGCCTTCACAAAAAAATATTTAATTATCTTATGTTGTGAGCTGAAGTTTGCCATATTGGTCCTGCATGAAGACAGCACCAAAAAAGCCGTGCAGAGTGTCTGCATCTTTGTAGCATCTTCAAACCTGTTGGCATGACTTTTGTACTCTATTTTTCTGAAGGAACAGGAGGGGCAAGAAACAAAGGGGGGGTGGAGGAGGATGGGGCAAGCAAGAACAAGGGAGGGGTGGGGTGGACTGGACAAGCAACAACCCTGGAAGGCAGGGTGGCAGTGCAAACATCAATGTTGTATGGGGAATGGGGGAAGCAGTGCAAGTAAAAGTAAAAATGTATGTACCTCTGAAAGCGGCGAGCAGTGGAAGAACACTGGGCAAAGTAAGCAATATTTGTACATGCTCCAGGGTAGAGAAAAGCACACGAAAAGGAAGTAAAGCTGGCAATGGTTCACCAAAAAGAAACAAGGAAATGAGAGTGACAATGAAGCCAACCAATCGTGACCAATGGTCAGGCTCTAAGTCTAAGTCTAAGTAAACAAAATGTCTCACAAGCGACAGCGCATGCGCTATCTCTGACTAGAGCCAAACTATACGGTGTGGGGAGGAAGGGAAAGGACAAACTGTCAATGATGTGAAGGTGCCCGCCTAACACACTGAGGGGCATAAAACAACTGACACTGCCCGCAAAACATTTAGGGGCGCTAGGGCGAAAGCAGCAGAGTGTTTTAGGAAGTGGGGAGATGTGTCCTGCCTGACGGAAAACAGCCATTACCACTCAGCCTTTACCACTCAGCCTCTACCACCACAGGACCTTTATCACACAGGTAAGTACCCCACATGGTAAGTATCTGTACCTTTACCTCGTAGTATATCATCACGCATGTAAGTATTTTTAAAAATAACATACAGGTAAGTATTTGTACCTTTACAACACAGTACATTACCACACAGGTAAGTATTTTTCTTTCTATAACATACTTTTATGCTATTTAAAAAAAGTGAAGTACGGGTGACGTGAGGGTTTAGAGAAGGGTAGAGGTAAAGAGAGGTGAGGGTGATTTAAGGGCATGGGGTAAAGGTAAAGGGAGGTAAGGGTGACTTGAGGGCTCAGGGGTGGGTAGAGGTAAAGGGAGGTGAGGGTGACTTGATGGTTCAGGGGTGGGGGGATGCAAAGGGAGGTGAGGTTGACTTGGAGATTTAGGGGTAAGTAGAGGTAAAAGAAGGAGAGCATGAATTGAGGGCTCTGGGGTGGGTAGAGATAAAGAAAGGTGCGGGTGACTTGCGGGCTCAGCTGTGGTTAAAGGTAAAGATAGAGGCGGATGACTTGAGCATTTTGGGGTGGGTAGAATTAAAAAGAAGGTGAGGGTGACTTGAGCATTCTGGGGTGGGCAGAGGTAAAGGGAGGTGAGGGTGACTTGAGATTTCAGGGATGGGTAGGCTTATACAGAGGTAAGGGTAACTTGAGGGTTCATGGGTGGGTATAGGTAAATGGAGGTGAAGGTGATTTGTGGGCTCGGGGTAGAGGTAAAGGAAGGGGAGGGTGACTTGAGGACTCAGAGGTGGGTAGAGATAAAGGGGATAAGGGTGACTTGAGGACTGAAGGGTGGCTAGAGGTAAAGGGAGGTGAGGGCGACTTAGTGGTTCAGGGTGGGTAGAGGTAAAGGGGGTGAGGGTAACTTGAGGGCTCAGGGGTTGGTAGAGGTCAATGGAGGCGGGGTGACTTTTGTGTCTGATATGGGAATGGTGAAGGGGTAAGGCTGACTGGAGGGTTCTGGTGGGGAGAGGTAAAGGGAGGTATGGGTGATTTTAGAGTTCAGGAGTGGGTAGAAGTAAAGGGAGTTAAGGGTGATTTTGGGGTTCAAGGTGGGTAGCAGTAAGGGTGAATTTAGGGTTCGATGGTAAAGGGAAGTAAGGGGTTTAGGGATCAGGCTGGGTAGTAGTAAGGCTGAATTTAGGTTTCTGGTAGGGCTCTGGGGTGGGTAGAGGTTAAGGGGGGGTGAGAGTGACTTGAGTGCTCAGGGGTGGGTAGAGGTAAAGGGAGGTGAAGGTGTCTGGATAGCTCAGGGGTGGGCTAGAGGTAAAGAAAGGTGGGGGTGACTTGAGGGCTCCAAGGTGGGTAGAGGGAGTGAAGGGAAATTTGTTGTTGGAGTGGTTGAGGTAACAGGAGGTAAGGGTGAATTTAGGGTTCAGGTGTGTAGAGGTAAAGGGAGCTATGGTGGACATGAGAGTTCACTGGTGAGTAGAGGGAAAGGAAGGCAAGGGTGGCTTGAGGGCTCAGGGGGGAGTAGGGAAAATGGGTGTGAGGGTGATTGAAGAGCTTAAGGGTGGGTAGAGGTAAAGGGAGGTGAGGTGAGGGTGATTTGAGAACTCAAGGGAGGATAAAGGTAAAGGGAGGTGAGGGTGACTTGAGGGCTCAGGGGTAAGCAAAGGTGAAGGGAGGCGTGGGTGACTTGAGGGCCCAGGGGTAAGCAAAGGTAAAAGGAGGTGAGGGTGACTTGAGAGCTCAGGGGGTGAGTAAAGCTAAATGGAGGGGAGGGTGGACTGGAGGTTCATGGGTCGCAGAGGTAAAGGCAGGTGAGGGTAACTGGTGATGATGGCATGAGGGTTCAGGAGTGGGTATGGGTAAACAAAGCTGAGGGTGACTTGAGGATTCAGGGGTGGCTAAAGGTAAAGCAAGTTGAGGTTGACTTGAGGGTTCATTGGTGGGTAGAAGGAGGTAAGCGTGACCTGAGGGCCCAGGGATGGGAAGAGGTACAGGGAGGGATGGGTGACTTGAGGGGTCAGGGTTGGGAAGAGGTAAAGGAAGGTACAGGGTTTTAGGGATCAGGCTGGGTAGATTTAAAGGGAGATAAGCACAAATGTAGGGCTCTGGTGGATACAGGTAAAGGGAGGTATGGGTGATTTTATTGTTCAGGTGTGGGTAGAGGTAAAGGGAGGCAAGGGTGCATGTAGGCTTGAGGGGTAGATATTGTTAAAGGGAATTAAGGGTACATTTATGGTTTGCGTGGGTAGAGGTAAAGGGAGGAGAGGGTGACTTGAGGTTTCTGTGGTGGGTGAGGTGAAGGGAGGTGAGGCGAGGATGACTTAAGGGCTCAGAGGTGGGTAGAGGTAAAGGGACGTAAGGGTGACTTGAGGGTTCAAGGGTGGTTAGAGTTAAAGAGAGGTGAGGGTCACCAGAGTGCTTAGGGGTGAGTAAAGGTAAATGGAGGTGAGGGTGACCTGAGGGCTCAAGGTTAGGTTAATGGTAAAGGGAGGTGAAGGTGACTTGAGAGCTGAGGAGTGAGTAAAGTTAAATGAAGGTAAGGGTGACTAGAGGGTTCAGGAGTGGGTTGAGGTAAACGAAGGTGAAGGTGACTTAAGGGATCAGGGGTGGGTGGAGGTAAAGGGAGGTGAGGGTGACTTGAGGGCTCAAAGATGATTAAAGCGAAATAGATGTGAGGGTGACTAGAGGGCTCAAGGGTGGGTAGAGGTAAGGGGAGGGGAGGGTGATTAGAGGGCTCAAGGGTGGATAAAGGTAAAAGTAGGTGAGGGTAACTTGAGGGCTCGGGGTAGGTAGCGGTAAAGGGAGGAGAGGGTGACTTGAAGGCTCAAAGGTGGGTAGAGGTAAAGGGAAGTGGGGGTGACTTGAGAGTTCAGGGATGGGTAGGGTTATACAGAGGTAAGGGTAACTTGAGGGTTCATTTGTGGGTAGAGGTAAATGGAAGTGACGTTGACTTATGGGCTTGGGGTAGAGGTAAAGAGAGGTGAGGGTGACTTGAGGACTCGGAGGTGGGTAGGGATAAAGGGGGTAAGGGTGACTTGAGGGCTGAAGGGTGGCTAGAGGTAAAGGGAGGTGAGGGCAACTTGGTGGTTCAGGGTGGGTAGAGGCAAAGGGGGATGAGGGTAACTTGAGGGCTCAGGGGCTGGTAGAGGTAAATGGAGGTGGGGTGACTTTAGTGTCTGGGATGGGAAAGGTAAAGGGGGTAAGGCTGACTGGAGGGTTCTGGTGGGCAGAGGTAAAGGGAGGTATGGTTGATTTTAGGAGTGGGCAGAGTTAAAGGGAGTTAAGGGTGATTTTGGGATTCAAGGTGGGTAGCAGTAAGGGTGAATTTAAGGGTCGATGGATAGAGGTAAATGGAGGTAAGGGGATTTTAGGGATCAGGCTGGGTAGAGGTAAGGGAGGTAAGGCTGAATTTAGGTTCATGGTAGGGCTCTGGGGTGGGTAGAGGTTAAGGGGGTTGAGGGTGACTTGAGTGCTCAGGGGTGGATAGAGGTCAAGGGAGGTGAAGGTGTCTTGATGGCTCAGGGGTGGGCTAGAGGTAAAGGAAGGTGAGGGTGACTTGAGGTCTCCGAGGTAGGTAGAGGTAAAGGGAGCAAAGGGAAATTTGTTGTTCGAGTGGTTGAGGTAAAGGGAGGTAAGGGGGAATTTAGGGTTCAGGTGTGTAGAGGTAAAGGGAGGTATGGTTGACATGAGAGTTCAGTGGTGGGTAGAGGGAAAGGGAGGCATGGGTGGCTTGAGGGCTCCGGGGTGAGGAGGGGAAATGGGTGTGAGGGTGATTAGGGGGCTTAAGGGTGGGTAGAGGTAAAGGGAGGTGAAGTGAGGGTGATTTGAGGGCTCAAGGGAGGATAAAGGTAAAGCGAGGCGAGGGTGACTTGAGGACTCAGGGGTCAGCAAAGGCAAAGGGAGGTGAGGGTGATTTGAGAGCTCAGGGGGTGAATAAAGCTAAATGGAGGGGAGGGTAGACTGAGGGTTCATATGTCGGCAGAGGTAAAGGGAGGTGAGGGTAACTGGTGATGATGGCATGAGGGTTAAGGTGTGCGCAGGGGTAAACAAAGCTGAGGTTGACATGAGGATTCAGGGGTGGCTAAAGGTAAAGCAAGTTGAGGTTGACTTGAGGGTTCAGGGGTGGGTAGAGGTAGAAGGAGGTATGGGTGACCTGAGGACCCAGGGGTGGGAAGAGGTACAGGGAGGAAAGGGTGACTAGAGGGCTCAGGATTGGGAAGAGGTAAAGGGAGGTACAGGGGTTTTAGGGACCAGGCTGGGTAGATTTAAAGGGAGGCAAGCACAAATTCAGGGCTCTGGTGGGTGCAGGTAAACGGAGGTATGGGTGATTTTATAGTTCGGGTGGATAGATGTAAAGGGAGGCAAGGCTGCGTGTAGGTTTTGGGGTGGTATCGTTAAAGGTTACATTTTTGGTTTGGGTTGGTAGTGGAGAGGGTGACTGAGGGATCTGTGGTGGGTGAGGCAAAGGGAGGTGAGGATGACTTAAGGTCCCAGAGGTGGGTAGAGGTAAAGGTGGGTGAGGGTAACTTGAGGGTTTGGGTGGGTAGAGGTAAAGGGAGTTGAGGGTGATCTGAGGGCTCTAGGGTAGGTTAATGGTAAAGGGAGGTGAAGGTGAATTGAGAGCTCAGGAGTGAGTAAAGTTAAATGGAGGGGAGGGTGACTTGAGGGTTCAGGGGTGGGTGGAGGTAAAGGGAGGTGAGGGTGACTGATGACGAGAGTTCAGGAGTGGGTTGAGGTAAACAAAGGTGAAGGTGACTTAAGGGTTCAGGGGTGGGTGGAGGTAAAGGGAGGTGAGGGCGACTTGAGGGCTCAAGGATGATTAACGGTAAATAGATGTGAGGGTGACTAGAGGGCTCAATGGTGTGTAGTGGTAAAGGGAGGTGAGGTTGATTAAGGGACTCAAGAGGGGGTAAAGATAGGTGAAGATGATTGAGGGTTCATGGGTTGGTAGAGGTAAAGGGAGGTGAGGGTGACTTGATGGTTGAGGGGTGGGCAGAGAGAAAGTGAGGTGAGAGTGACTGATGAGGGTGACGAGGATTCGGGAGTGGGTGAAGGTAAAGGGAGGTAAGGGTGGCTTGAGGGTTCAGGGGTGTTAGAAAAACACACTCCCACACCGGAAGGGTGGTGGTGTTCTCCCAGACACACTGTGGTAGCTTGGCTCGAGCGGGAAGGAAGGCACTGTGTTAAGCATACGTCATACCCACACAATAACCATGCGTGCATCCGTTCCAAAAACGACACTACACCTTAAAAATTATACTGAAAATATCTCTATCTTCTTTTCTCTTAGTTGCTGATTAAATAAATAATAATACAATCACAGTACACAAGGCTTTTCCTTACAAAGTGCAGGTCAAATAAATAATAACTCTTTACAGGTGCAATAAATAGGATCAGGTCAAATAAATACTGTGAGGGAATAAATACTGTGCAGGAATAAGTTAGCTCAGGACAATAAATACATTACAGGAATAACTTAGATAAATACAATAAATACAGTACCCTCAATAAATAATATCAGCCAACAATGACCTTTGTAAAATCAGATCACATTTAAAATACTATGGGCTGATTTGGCCCAGTCACAGCTTGTGGTTAGGTGGATGGCCTGAGGGTCTCTCACCTAGCTTGGGTAAGGCTGAGGCTAAAACTGAGGTAGATCAAGGGTAATCTAGGAATCTGGCTCTCCCAAACTACACAACCCCTCACACAGGTCGCTGTATCAGTCTCAGTCCACCCCTGGCACTCCCAGGCTGGTCCTAACACCTCTTTATCCCCTAGGATGGTCTCTTAGGGCTCCACAGGGCCTTAGGCGCCCTCTATTCCACTTACTGCCCTTTTTATGAACTTCCGACTCCGCCGGAGTCGTGTCGACGCCGTGAGGCGGTTCCGGTTCGATGTCGCTAGCCGGCCTCGGCTCGATGTCCGTTCTTGGCGTCGCCGTGAGGCGGTTCCGGATCAATGTCGACGGACGGCCTCGGCTTCGCTGTCGGGTTCCGGCGTCAAAGGGTCACGGTCTCCCTGCTTCCGGACGACTCCGGAGTGCGACCTCCACTCCCGACCACCGGTGCTCTTTCCTTCAGGTTCCGGCGACTCCGGAGTGCGATCTCCACTCCCGACCTCCGACACGATTCTCCTCGGTTCCGGCGGCTCCGGAGTGCGATCTCCACTCCCGACCTCCGGTACGCTTCACCTCGGTCTCCGGCGACTCCGGAGGGCGGACTTCACTCCCCCGTCGACGCCGCACACTCGACCTCAGGTGACTTCCTCCTCGACCTCTGGTACTCTCTACGACCTCCGTCAGCGCCCTCTCTCGACCTCTGGCGGCTCCGGGTACGACGTCTGCTTTCCAGTCAGCGCCGCTTCTCCACCTCGGGCTCCAGGTCTCCAGGCTTCTCGACGTCTGACTTCAGGAAGTTACCAGTAACCAGGTCAGGAACTTGCTGTTCTTTACTTTTAAGGCCTGTTCCTGCTGTCCAGGTCCTTAAGATGGTTTTTCTTGCTTTCTCCCACACAGGGCTCCAGGCTGGGCTCAGTCAGTAGGGACTAGTATCAAGGGTGGGTTTATGGACCCCACTCCAGGTACAAGTTTCCACCCCTGCTGCCTCACTCCTTCCTCCTTCAGGTTTCTGCTGCTCTCCCTTCACCAGTCAGGTGCCAACTGCCAGCTCCAACTGTCAACTCTCAGCTGGCTTCCCAACATTCCAAACCTGCCTCACACTGTCACAGGGTTCTGGAATGTTCTGGAAGGTACTAGTAGGTTCCAGTGATGTCACAGGTGACAATGGGTGGCCAACATTTTGTGCTCCAGGCCCTTAGACAGAAGTTCCAGGGGTAGATAAAATGGCTCCCTGAATCTGCATCAATACTAAAAAGTCTGGTGGTTCCCAAAAAGGAAAAATACTAACAGGGTTTGAGGCAAAAGTGGGACAAAATAAATAATGATGAGGAGGGACCACCCAAAGGGCTGACAGGTCTAACACGCGTCACCCCCAGCTGAAAGTGGGGAGAGCTACCCAACCCCTTGGGAGTTCTCATCACTAAGGCGGAAATACCTTGAGAGACCGTCTGCATTGGCGTGGTCCACTCCAGGCCGATGTTCCACCTGAAAGTCCATTCCCTGTAGGGAGATAGACCACCTCAACAACTTGGGATTCTCCCCCTTCATCTGCATCAGCCAACGAAGGGGTCTGTGGTCGGTCTGAACTAGGAAGTGCCAGCCAAACAGGTATGGCCGCAACTTCTTCAGAG
Organism: Triturus cristatus; assembly: GCF_964204655.1. Classification (NCBI taxonomy): domain Eukaryota; kingdom Metazoa; phylum Chordata; class Amphibia; order Caudata; family Salamandridae; genus Triturus; species Triturus cristatus. Next base: position 701,667,946 of record NC_140586.1, read on the forward strand.
CCCATACCACTGCAAAGGCTTCACGCTCTATTGCACTCCACTTCTGTTCCCTGGGAAGTAGTCTCCGGGATAGGAAGACCACGGGTTGATCCAGACCCTCTTCATTGAGTTGCGATAACACTGCCCCAATGCCATGTTCTGATGCATCCGTCTGGACAATGAACTCCTTGGAAAAGTCTGGGGCCCTTAAGACCGGGGCCTCGCACATGGCTTTCTTCAGTCTCACAAAGGCCTGCTGACAAGCCTCCGTCCAGACTACCCGTCGAGGTTGTTTCTTGGACGTGAGCTCCGTGAGGGGGGCTACGATGGTACCGTACCCCTTCACGAAGCGGCGGTAGTATCCCGTGAGGCCCAAAAATGCTCGGACCTCACTCTGTGTCTTGGGGGGTTCCCAGGCCATGATGGCCTCTATCTTCGCCTGGAGGGGTTGCACCGCTCCCCTACCCACCAAGTGTCCAAGGTACACTACCGACCCCTGCCCGATCTGGCACTTGCTGGCCTTGATCGTCAATCCAGCTTGTCTCAGGGCCTGGAGAACAGCTTGCAGGTGACGCAAGTGATCCTCCCAGCTGTTACTGAAGACGGCTATGTCATCCAGATAAGCAGCAGAGAAACTCTCCATTCCGGTGAGGATCTGGTTTACCAGGCGCTGAAACGTGGCAGGTGCGTTCTTGAGCCCAAAGGGCATCACACAGAACTGGTAGTGGCCATTGGGCGTGGAGAAGGCTGACCTTTCCCTTGCTCCATCAGTCAAAGAGATCTGCCAGTACCCAGAAGTAAGGTCAAAGGTACTTAGATATTGGGCAGCTCCCAGCCGGTCAATCAATTCATCCGCCCTAGGGATCGGATGAGCATCAGTTTTGGTCACTGAATTCAGTCCCCGGTAGTCCACACAGAACCTCAGTTCTGGTTGGGCACCCGGTGGTGCAGCTTTTGGTACTAACACCACCGGACTAGACCAGGGGCTGCTAGAAGGTTCGATCACTCCTAGCTCCAGCATCTTAGTGACTTCACTGTGAATGCTGGCCTTCACCTTGTCTGACATCCGGTAGATCTTGGACTTCACAGGTGGGCTGTCTCCTGTGTCCACATCATGGACGCACAGGTGAGTCCTACCCGGGACAAGGGAGAACAACGTAGAGTACTGTCCCAGGACCTGGCGACAGTCCTCCTGCTGTTCAGGAGTTAGAGATGGGGAGAGAATCACTCCCTCCACCGACCCATCCTTTTCTTGAGACGCAAACAGATCAGGGAGAGGCTCGCTTTCCACGTCCTCTCCTCCGTCAGTCACCATCATCAAGATGACTTCGGGCCTCTCGTGGTGGGGTTTGAGGCGGTTGGCATGCAGCACCCGCAGGGGCTGACGAGGGGTCTTCAGGTCCACCAAGTAGGTAGCCTTACCCTTCTTCTCCAACACCTCAAAGGGTCCTGACCAGCGATCCTGGAGGGCACTAAGCTCTCCTGGTTCGATCACCCACACCTTCTGGCCAGGCTCCAACTCCACCGGGTGAGCGTTGTGGTCATACCACGCCTTCATCACTGCTTGGCTGGCTTCCAAGTTGTCAGAAGCTTGCTTCCACAACTTAGCCATTTGGCTCCGGAAGGCCAGCATGTAGCTCACCACATCCTGGGGAAGCTTTCTGGGAGTTCTTTCCCATCCGTCTCTCACCAGGTTGAGAGGTCCCCGTACAGGGTGCCCATACAGAAGCTCGAAGGGGCTGAAGCCCACTCCCTTCTGTGGCACTTCCCTGTAGGAAAAAAGTAAACAGGGTAGGAGGACGTCCCATTTCCTCCGCAGGCTTTCAGGCAGACTTCTGATCATGCCCTTCAAGGTTTTGTTAAACCTCTCCACCAGACCATTTGTCTGGGGGTGGTAAGGAGTGGTGAACCGGTATGTCACTCCACACTCCTTCCACATGGCCCGCATGTACGCTGACATGAAGTTGGTCCCCCTGTCGGACACAACTTCCTTGGGAAAACCCACTCGGGTAAGATTCCCATCAGGGCCCTTGCCACAACAGGTGCTGTTATGGTCCTCAGAGGTATTGCCTCTGGGTACCGTGTGGCATGATCCACCAGAACCAGGATAAACCTGTGACCAGCTGATGTTGGCGGATCTAACGGACCCACAATGTCGATGCCCACCCTTTCAAAGGGGGTGCTAACGACAGGAAGTGGTTCCAGGGGAGCTTTCAGCTTCACCCCTGTTTTCCCACTGGCTTGGCAAGACACACATGTCCGGCAGTAGGTATCGGACGACACTTTCATCTGAGGCCAATAAAAGTGTGGGACAAGACGGGCGAAGGTCTTGTCTTGCCCCAGGTGTCCTGCCAATGGTATCTCGTGAGCCAACTCCAGAAGGAAGGCTCGATAACGTTGAGGGACTACCAAGGCTCGTGACGATCCGTGTAGGGGTGCCTTGGGTTCACTGTAGAGGAGGCCATCCTCCCAGTAAACACTGTAGTTCCCTTCAACGTTCCCTGCTGCCTGGGCTTCGGCCTGTCGCCTCAGCCCCTCAAGGGTAGGGCACTCCCTCTGGCCCTGGCAGAATTCCTCCCTGGACGGGCCTCCCTCCACGTGCCACTCGACCGGGATGGGTAGGTCCTCCAGTTTGGTAACGTCCCCCACCGCAGACTCCTGGTCCACCACCTCCGGTGGCCTATCCGTCCTACGGGGTGTGGACGCCGAGGCAGGCTCCTCCTGTCCTCGGTTCTTCCCTTGACTGGCAGCTGGCTGGGCCTTTGTTCCAGGCTCCAGCCGAAACGAACTCCCTCTCCGGGTAGTCGCGGACCTTGTGCTAACACAGGCCCAGTCAGGTGTTCCCAGCATCTCAGTGTGAGTCCGGTATTCCACCTCCTTCCAAGCGTTGTGCTCCATGTCATTCCCCAGCAGACAATCGACTGGCACGGCAGGGCTTACGGCAACTCGAAGTGAACCTGCAACCCCCTCCCCATTCAAAGGGAACCTCGGCCACTGGATAGTGGCCTGTTCTGCCGTCAGCCATCGCGGCTGGGTGGAGTACATCGGGAATTACCTGCTCTGGAGACACCAGTTGGCTACGCACCATAGTCATACTGGCTCCTGTGTCTCTCAGAGCCTCCCCTCTTTGGCCGTTGATGGTGACCCACTGCCCATACTTTGCGGTATTTGCGGGCACCTGGATCTTAGGAACCATCTCCCGTTCTCCCAGGGACACTAAAGTGACACCCGCCCACTCCCTTCCCTTAGTTAAGGGCATCTCCTCCCCGAGCACTACACTAGCTACTCCGGGGGTCTTTCCTCCAATGGGAGAGGGTGGTCGTTTCAGGCACTTCGGATCTCCTTTATAGTGTCCAACGCCACCGCACTCGTAGCAATGGACAACCCTTGGCTGCTGACTCTGGCCAGGATTAGGGTTTCTGGGTGGGTTAGCCCTAGGGGTGAATCCTGTTCCCTTCCCTTGGAAGTTATTTTGGGGGCCTTTGGAGAACTCCTTTTTCTTTTCCCCTCCCTCTTTCTTCTGGGGGGCGCCCTGTCCGGCCTTTTGAGTATCCCCTCCAGTCCCCCTTGTGGACACCCGGGTACTAGCCCAAATGTCCGCCTCCTCAGCAAGCTTCCGGGGACTGGTCAGCTTGCTATCCACCAGGTGTTGCCGCAGTTCAGGGAAACATTTCTCGAGCAGGTGTTCCTTCAGTACTAGGTCAAACAGCCCCTCGTAGTTCCTTACTTCACTGCCCTGAATCCAACCCTCCAGTGCCTTCTTTGCATAGTCCAGGAAGTCCACCCAATTCTGTGTGCCCAGTTTGTGACTACCCCTGAACTTCTGTCTGTACTTTTCGGGTGTTAGTCCAAACTTTCTTATGAGCGCCAGTTTCATGGTGGGGTAGTGGGTCTGCTCATCCTCTTCGAGGGCCAATAAAGCATCCCTACCAGCTGGAGGCATGTACTTGTACAATCCCCCTCCCCAGTACTTCTCTGGAACCCCATGGGCCCTTAACGAGACCTCATAGGCCGCTAGCCACTTGGCGATATCATCACCCACCCCATAGCTAGCTACTATGTCCTTTGGCAGGTAGGGTTTGGGTTCCCTGGTGTACTCTCGTTCTTCGCTGCCACCGTTAGGTACAGGGTGTGCCCCGATTCTCAGGATCTGAAGATCTATCTCTTTCAGCCTTATCTCATGAGCCATCCTCTGTTCCTCTTTCTCCTTCTCCAGCCTTGCTAAGTCCCATGTGAGCTGTCTTTTCTCCCTCCGGTCTGTTAACTCCACTTCAGACAAGCCACCGCTAGAGGCACTGCTGCCCTTCCTGGAAAGTGTCCTGGGCCCCGCTGACAGGTTCCCCACCTCAGGTTGGTACAAACCAGCTCCCTCACTGTCGGGCTCTCTATCCCTGTCCTCCTCCTCAGCCTTGCTTTCTCGGCGTGCCTCCCCCCAAGCCCTTAAGCTGGTTTGGAGTGCACCCTTCTTTGCTCCTGGGGGACAATACACCCCCTCCCGCTGGCAAAACTCCCTGAGTTGGGCCACAGTGTACGTTTCTAAATTCTCCAGTACAAACTCCATCTCGCCCACTCAGGTCAGAGGACAGTTATTTGCAGTAACAATGCAGGGGGGTACCTTTAATAATACCTCCTCCCACCACCAGAGTAAATTTGGAAAAAACAAAAACCCACAATTAGGAAGGCCGCTTTGAGAAAACTCCCGGTGTAGGCCTATGGACTACCCACAGTTATTGTTGAGTATACGTAGGCACAGCTCTATCCCACCACTGAACACCAATTATGTTAGAAAAACACACTCCCACACCGGAAGGGTGGTGGTGTTCTCCCAGACACACTGTGGTAGCTTGGCTCGAGCGGGAAGGAAGGCACTGTGTTAAGCATACGTCATACCCACACAATAACCATGCGTGCATCCGTTCCAAAAACGACACTACACCTTAAAAATTATACTGAAAATATCTCTATCTTCTTTTCTCTTAGTTGCTGATTAAATAAATAATAATACAATCACAGTACACAAGGCTTTTCCTTACAAAGTGCAGGTCAAATAAATAATAACTCTTTACAGGTGCAATAAATAGGATCAGGTCAAATAAATACTGTGAGGGAATAAATACTGTGCAGGAATAAGTTAGCTCAGGACAATAAATACATTACAGGAATAACTTAGATAAATACAATAAATACAGTACCCTCAATAAATAATATCAGCCAACAATGACCTTTGTAAAATCAGATCACATTTAAAATACTATGGGCTGATTTGGCCCAGTCACAGCTTGTGGTTAGGTGGATGGCCTGAGGGTCTCTCACCTAGCTTGGGTAAGGCTGAGGCTAAAACTGAGGTAGATCAAGGGTAATCTAGGAATCTGGCTCTCCCAAACTACACAACCCCTCACACAGGTCGCTGTATCAGTCTCAGTCCACCCCTGGCACTCCCAGGCTGGTCCTAACACCTCTTTATCCCCTAGGATGGTCTCTTAGGGCTCCACAGGGCCTTAGGCGCCCTCTATTCCACTTACTGCCCTTTTTATGAATTTCCGACTCCGCCGGAGTCGTGTCGACGCCGTGAGGCGGTTCCGGTTCGATGTCGCTAGCCGGCCTCGGCTCGATGTCCGTTCTTGGCGTCGCCGTGAGGCGGTTCCGGATCAATGTCGACGGACGGCCTCGGCTTCGCTGTCGGGTTCCGGCGTCAAAGGGTCACGGTCTCCCTGCTTCCGGACGACTCCGGAGTGCGACCTCCACTCCCGACCTCCGGTGCTCTTTCCTTCAGGTTCCGGCGACTCCGGAGTGCGATCTCCACTCCCGACCTCCGACACACTTCACCTCAGGTTCCGGCGGCTCCGGAGTGCGATCTCCACTCCCGACCTCCGGTACGCTTCACCTCGGTCTCCGGCGACTCCGGAGGGCGGACTTCACTCCCCCGTCGACGCCGCACACTCGACCTCAGGTGACTTCCTCCTCGACCTCTGGTACTCTCTACGACCTCCGTCAGTGCCCTCTCTCGACCTCTGGCGGCTCCGGGTACGACGTCTGCTTTCCAGTCAGCGCCGCTTCTCCACCTCGGGCTCCAGGTCTCCAGGCTTCTCGACGTCTGACTTCAGGAAGTTACCAGTAACCAGGTCAGGAACTTGCTGTTCTTTACTTTAAAGGCCTGTTCCTGCTGTCCAGGTCCTTAAGATGGTTTTTCTTGCTTTCTCCCACACAGGGCTCCAGGCTGGGCTCAGTCAGTAGGGACTAGTATCAAGGGTGGGTTTATGGACCCCACTCCAGGCACAAGTTTCCACCCCTGCTGCCTCACTCCTTCCTCCTTCAGGTTTCTGCTGCTCTCCCTTCACCAGTCAGGTGCCAACTGCCAGCTCCAACTGTCAACTCTCAGCTGGCTTCCCAACATTCCAAACCTGCCTCACACTGTCACAGGGTTCTGGAATGTTCTGGAAGGTACTAGTAGGTTCCAGTGATGTCACAGGTGACAATGGGTGGCCAACATTTTGTGCTCCAGGCCCTTAGACAGAAGTTCCAGGGGTAGATAAAATGGCTCCCTGAATCTGCATCAATACTAAAAAGTCTGGTGGTTCCCAAAAAGGAAAAATACTAACAGGGTTTGAGGCAAAAGTGGGACAAAATAAATAATGATGAGGAGGGACCACCCAAAGGGCTGACAGGTCTAACAAGGGGTGTGTAGAGGTCAAGGGAAGTAAAGCTGGATTTAGGGTTTGAAGGGTAGAGGTAAAGGGAGGTATGGGTCATTTTAGAGTTCAAGGGTGGGCGGGTAGAGATAAAGGGAGAAAAGGGTGATTTTAGGGTACAGGGGTAGGAAGAGTTAAAGGGATGTATGGAGGAATTTAGGGTTTGTAGTATACAGAGGCAAAGGAAGGTAAGGGTGATTTTATTATTATTATTATTATTATTATTATTAAATTGAATTTATAAGGCGCACAGCTACCTGGAGGTTTCCCGGCGATTTTAGGGGCTAAAGGTGCGTAGAGGTAAATGTAAAATATAAACATTTTGAAATCACCACTTGTTTGTTACTGAATAAAACATTCTCTAAATTATAAAAGAGGTAACTAACAAATAAGTAAATGTGACACAGCTGCAAATATGAATTCAGAAAAACTCATACTGTATGGCAACAGTCCTCAACCAAAGGAGTGTGTTAACAGTTTCATCAACAAAGAAAGCAGCAGGCGGTAAAAATGTATGTTTTAGAAATTGGTTCCATGCAACAAAGTTTTGGAATTGCTAGTTGTTTGCGTTCAACTATTGGAAATAATGGGAAGCACAAGCTTCAACTCTGATGGTTTCAGGTTGTCTTGCAAGCAAAAGAAAAAAATAAGCACCACAATCTGAGTGCAATTAGCGCAGAAGGACACTAAGCAAAAAATCACTCACTACTTGGTCTATGCTAAAGGGAAGAAAACAAAAACACACTGAGACAAATTGAAGCAGACAGGCGCTGACGCGCTCACAAATGTAAAGGAAGAAAGTAAGATTGACAATCAATCCAACCAATAAATAATGGGACGGCTTTTTTTAGAAACAATAGATCGTTTCAAGCGCATAACCTGTAGCAGGTGAGACCTAAAAATGAGTATGGCACAGGAAGGAGCGGAACAAAAAGAAAAGGCATGCCTGGAGACTAGTGCAATTGAACATAAAGCATTTAAAAATAAATTTTTATTCTTTAAGAAAAAATGGATAAGATAAAAATTGCATGAATACACTGTAGAAGGAGGGAAAAGGCTAAATCTTGCAAGACCATGGAGTTAGAAAAAAGACTAAACCTTGTTAATGTGATAAAAGTAAAGAAAGATTTTCAAATAATAAAATAAGTGATCTATAATCCCAATCATTTGCTGTAAAGATGATCAATAAAAAAATACAAATCTAGTTATATTAAGGACCCAAAAAAGGGAATCAGGAGACAACTTCCACAAGGAATTTATACATTGTGTGATCTGTAGTATTCTTTTTATTCCATTGGTGATGGTGTCATGTTTGTCCATCCACAAGCACTTCTTTTTATCCAAGATGGCAGTGATGTTACCACCTCTCTCTGGTTGTTTTTCCATGTCGATTATCTACAAGGTCAAGTCATTTTCACTGTGGCCTACAAGGATGAAATATTTAACCAGAGGTGTATTTTGAGTCTTACAGTGAAACCAATTTTGGTGCTGAGAAATGCACTGGCGTGTTTTTTGAGTCTTGTATACCCTCATGCCTGCCAGTGCAGCATTTACTGCTGCTTTAAACTGCCATTTTGAACTGGCAAAATAAACCTTTTGCCAGACCTAAACCGTACTTTTTAATATGTTTAAGTCACACTATAAGGTAGGCCCTAAAAGCTCAGTGTGTAGGCTGTATGGTATTTAAAATGTTGAACATATGTACTTAAGTTTTACAGGTCCTAGCACTGATAAGCGCCCATAGTAATTTATCACTGCAGCAATTCTAGCTCTCCCATTGACTAACACTAGGTTATCCTATCACATTTAATACGTGAAAAATTCAGTTTTGAAACGGCTAGAAAAATACTTATTACAACTATTATGAATTATAATTCAAATTCCTCTTTAGTGGCAAAGTCAAATTTTAAATTACTATTTTGAAAAGGCCACTGGAATCAAGCTATCCTGGCAGAAGAGGGGTGAAACCCCGAAACCGGTCCTAGGATGCGTGTTTCCAGTCCAGGAAGGCCCTGGCTTGGCAGTGCGGGCTGGTCTGTTCCCATGAGGCACAGGGTCAAGACTGATTTGCATATGGCTAGGTTCAAACTGGAATGGCATGGTGAGCAAAAAAACGATGGATTTAGGCCCAGATCTCTGTACTGGGGTGAATGTATTACATTGTTCTGCATTCGGTCCATCAACTGTTGTTTTCGCATTTGTCACCCCGAGTGGGACGGGTATGCTCAGACATGAGTCCCGTGCTCTCCATGCCACTGGATTCAAGCTATCCTGGCGGAAGAGGGGTGAAACCCTGAAACCGGTCCTAGGATGCTTGTTTCCAGTCCAGGGAGGACCCGGCTTGGCAGTTAGGGCTGGACTGTTCCCATGAGGCACAGGGTCAAGACTGATTTGCATATGGCTGGGTTCAAACTGGAATGGCATGCCGCTCGCTGACATCTTGACCACCGCGATTGTTGGTGACTCCTGTGCTCAAACCCGGTCAATTTGGACAGTGTTGGACCTTGGGGAGCCTTTGCTGTGTGATCCTTTTGCGGGTGGGACTGCAAGGACCAGCCTGCACAGCGCTATCATCACCGTTGCAGCTGGGGCCTCTTCCCGCCCACTCCTCCCATCAGCGTGATAAAGACACGCGCCCCCGCTTCGCGGGAGCCGCTCGCTGACATCTTGACCACCGCGATTGTTGGTGACTCCTGTGCTCAAACCCGGCCAATTTGGACTATGTTGGACCTTGGGGAGCCTTTGCTGTGTGATCCTTTTGCGGGTGGGACTGCGAGGACCAGCCTGCACAGCGCTATCATCACCGTTGCAGCTGGGGCCTCTTCCCGCCCACTCCTCCCATCAGTGTGATAAAGACTCCCGGCCCCCGCTTCGCGGGAGCCGCTCGCTGACATCTTGACCACCGCGATTGTTGGTGACTCCTGTGCTCAAACCCGGCCAATTTGGACTGTGTTGGACCTTGGGGAGCCTTTACTGTGTGATCCTTTTGCGGATGGGACTGCGAGGACCAGCCTGCACAGCGCTATCATCACCGTTGCAGCTGGGGCCTCTTCCCGCCCACTCCTCCTCGAGACCTCTTCCCCATTTAAAACGTCCCGTGCATACGCGCTAGCGGAACGCGCGCGGGGCGTTGCACGGGGCGAAGACCGGGCAAAGAGCGGGACGTTTGAGGCCGTTCGAGAACGGGAGAGTTAGGGCCTGGGCCACCCCTCTTGGCCTAAGACTCCTCATTCAACCTTGGAACCGAGCGTGGGACCATGACTTCAAGAGAAACGAGGAGCAAAACTACACTGGCCGCAGGGATGGCAAAAGGTACTCTGGACACGTATTTTGCTAAAGCGGGGTCACTTCTTATCGATGAAATTACTATCCTAGAAAGGCGCATTTCGCAAGAAATTGACTGGGTTAGGAGATCCTCTTTGGGACCCCTTGCACATGCCACCACCCCAGAACAAACGCCTGATTACACATTAACAGATGCTGGGGGGACAAATGGCTTGCTCGACCTATCTGACCTAAGTAATCTTATCATACCCACTACTGATTGTGACATCTCTGCCCCCGTAGAGCTTAGTATATTACCTCTTCCATCACCCAAGCCCCCTCCACCTCCAATCATTGCCAAAGTGAGTGTGTCTAACAAGGACGCAACTATTGAAAGGGCTCACCAGATTGTGCAGTCATCACAGGGGGAGAGGGAGGGAGCTATTCCGAAAAGGAAAAGAAGGGCACAAATTACAGGGGGCGAAAGCCCAAGATTCCAAAGTATAACCCTATGTGCGAGGGCAACCAACATGGCATAGCTAGCAAGGGGTCAAATCAGTTACCAAAAAAAAGGCCACTACCCTCCCATACCCCGGCGCAGACATCTCCCAGCTTAAATGTCTTATCAGGGGAGGAGGATTTCACCCTTTCGGATATTCGTAATCTCCTGAGGAAAATGCTCAATCCCCTAGAAGACCGTCTAGCAAAGATGGAAATGTGTTTAGCAAACATCCAAAAGGGAATCGCACAACTAGCAGATGCCCCAAAAAAAGCTAGTTAACTCACAAGTGGAGGGCCGAGCCATAGTGGCAAGAAGTTTATACCAGCGCCTTCAGTTAAGGAAGGGCGCCCTCCATCTAAGCTTATACAAACACATCATCTTACACCATCAACTCTAGAAGTCGCAAACTCACAAGTCCCAACTTGCGTAGTAAACGTAAGCCCGCAAGAGAAGTTAGCTGCGCCCGTAATAGGGGTACATGGTAATGGTATAAAACATAGGCCAATCAACTTGCCACCGGAGGCCATTCCGTACACAGTCATCCTAACAGGTATTCCCGAACTAAAACCTTCTACTAGAGAACCCGTGGAGGCCCTCAAAAATAAGGTAATCCACTGGCTTTCTACCAATAGGCCCCTCCAGGAAGGAATGCATAGTGAGGTCCTCATGGTGAGGAGAGTCCCATGGCTAGGTAATACCAGGAAATATATCCACGGAGACTGTGTCCTGATTAATTTCAGGGACCCTTTTACTGTCTCACATATATGTAGCTGGCCTCACCATGCCCAGGGGACTTCCATCCAATCTCTTCCTCTATCGTTCTTTTATCCATCTTCAAGTTATGAGCAGGAAGAGGAGGGTTGGGAACTAGTACGCAGGAGAGGAGGTAGATGGGGCCCAAGTGAAAGAGGGGACCACCCTCTTCCCAGATTTCCGCGATATGATCATTTTCCCACCTATAATAAGTTTAGCAACCTAGATATGGTGGATTGACTGAGTAAGACGGGGGTGGGGAGGACCTGGGCCAAAATAGGATCCCTATACCCAAAATACGACCAGCAATCCCCACGGAGAAGGATTATCTTGAGCAGAAACATACAAATGGAGAGGTATGTGCAAGGACCCCTAGCTCTCCATATAATATAACTGAGGCGATGGCCGTCCAAGCTGGCAGCTCAGATACCAACCCATCATCGGGGATGCACTCTGGCATGGTTGCGCTTCCAAATTCACTAATAGAGAGAATTAACTGCTCCTCTCTTAAGATTCTATCATGGAATGTGGCGGGCTTGGGTAATAAACTGAACTGCCCGACCTGGAGCTCCTTTATTGAGGACAAAGATATATGCCTGTTCCAAGAAACCTGGGTGAGGGAAGAAGTCATCCGCACAGGCTTTGCTGCATTCTCCACACAAGCAAAAGGGGGGTAGAGGGCGTCCTTCGGGAGGTCTTGCAATCTGGGTGGCTAACGACCTGGGATGTAGGGCCGCTGTCCTTCCATTAAACAAGGAGGATATTTTAGCTGTATTGCTGGAATGGCCAAATGCACACAGCCTTCTGTTGATAAATGTCTACTCCAGGCCAGTCAATATTACGCAGGAGTCGCGCACTATTGAAGAGCTTGCGCTTGCCCTAAATGAAATTCCGGAGGGCATCCCTTTTCTAATAGGGGGTGAACTGAATTGCCATTTCGAGCCCCTTTCGGGCATACTGGATGGTCTGGCTCAGGAAGAGGACCTGGCGTGGTCTGTACCTCCATCGCAAGCACCGGTCCCAAGAGCTTGGACCCCTCTGGCTCTACAAATCACATCCCTAACCCTGAAACATGGTCTCCGGGCCTGTAATGGAAGGATAAAATCTGATATCCCTCCAAGATGCACCTATAATAGAGTGGGCAGGGAGTCAAGACTGGTCCCATTGGCCTCGCGGTCGCTTATTAGAGACTTCCGGGTGACATCTAGGGAAGACAGCGACCACAACGCATTGGAATTGGAATATGACCATCCTGGTCTTGAGGTCATGGGGAAGCAGAGGGTGGCATCTGAGGCGGGGTTAGGCCTTACGAACAACAGACGTAGAGTGAAGTGGGAGAAATTAGCTTCTAAACCAGGGAAGATATCAAAGCTGTATGCCCGCAAGGTATTACCCAGGGTGCATATAAACAACTGGGGCAGCTGCACGAAGACCTCATCAAATCGGTGTCCGAAATCCTTACCACCATACCAAAAAGGGTTAATGGACGTGCTGCCGGTCCCCCCTGGTATAACATTGCATGCCGCAAGGCAAAAACTGATTTCCTGACCTCGATTAAGGCGGGGAAGGGAAGCGTGGAAATTAGGGCCAGGAGAACGGCCTATAAGACCCTGATCACCAATGCTAAAAGTGAATGGGAGTACCAAAAATGGGAAAAACTCACTATCTCCCTGGCATGTGGGGATTCACGCAAATTTTGGGGTTGTGTGAACACAGGCTCTGAGGAGTTGGCCTCTGCAATAGAGCCCAACATCTCAGCCAGGGTATGGCAAGATCATTTCCAGTCCCTATATAAGTTACCTGAAGGGGAAAGGACTATTCCCACCCCGACGGCTAGCATTACTCCGAAAGGGGTGCCACTCACAATAAAGGAGGTCCGAGCGGCTATTGCCGGGTTGGCATCAGGCAAGGCACCAGGCTTAGATGGCCTGCCGGGTGATCTATTCAAACAAGAACCGGATGTTTGGGCACCCTATCTAACGATTCTATTTAATTCCATTTTGGGGGGTATGAAGGTGCCAGACACTAGGCTGGGCGCAGAGATTGTCCCTATATTTAAAAAGGGTTCACCTCTGCTCCCAGCCAACTACAGACCCATTAGTCTCATCGATGTTCGATGTTCTCCAAAAGATTTTCGGTAGACTAATGCTCAATCGCCTTCAAGATTGGATTGAAGAATGCGAAATTATGAGTCCATATCAAGTAGGGTTTAGAAGAGGTATTTCAACTATTGACCAGATTTTCCGTTTGAATCTTCTATATTGGAAGACTGTGTCAATCGAGGGCGGCAGCTTGTACACGGTGTTCGTGGACTTGCGAGCAGCCTTCGATTTAGTGCCCAGGGATAAATTATGGGCCGTCTTAACGGACTTAGGGGTTCCTGCCGATATCTTATTAATTCTGAAAAGATTACACCAGGGAAATTTTGCCAGGGTTAGGTGCGGAAGAGGGGGAACTCTTTCGGATGGTTTCCCCGTTGACAGGGGGGTTAGACAGGGTTGTGTGCTTGCACCGACCCTTTTCTGCCTCTTTGTCAACGGGGTCATTAGCCATCTTAATGGGTTGAGCAACATCGATGCCCCCAGGTTGGTTGGCAGCAGGGTTCCTGCTATCATGTTCGCAGATGATAACCTGCTGCTCTCCAAATCCCCTATGGGCATACAACGGGTGTTGGACAGATTTGCGAATTTCTGTGTGAAGCGTGGATTGGAGATTAATGCTTCTAAAACCAAGTACATGATCTTCAACCCGCCCTCCTCAACACGCCTGAGTCCCTTGATAGGGTCCTCCAGATTAGAGAGGGTTTATACGTTCGATTATCTGGGGGTAACAATTAACCAGTCTATGACTTGGGATTCACACCGAACCAAGGCAAATTTGAAACTGATCCAGATGACGGGTGGCATATCTAGGATGACAAGAGGATTGACCTATAAGCCATTTGGTCCCCGCCTCCAAATTTATAAAATCCAGGCAAGAGGGGCAGTGACATATGGGGGTGAAATATGGGGGCATACTGCCGCCCAGAAATTGCAGGTTACGGAGAACAACTTCTTAAGGCAATTGGCAGCTTTACCATCTAGCACCCCACTCCTCCCACTGAGATTAGACCTGGGCCTAAGACCCATTACAGAGGAGTTGGGACTTAAACCCATAACTTTCTGGCGCAAAATATGGAGCACGCCGGAACTATCTAATTATAGAGCTGAGCTTCTAGAGATTTTGCGTCTTGCTAAAGCCGCACAAATCCCATGGCTAAGATATATTAAACAAACATGCGAGTCACTAGGAAGACCGGATTTGTGGTTTGATCCAGGAAATGCATGCTGTAGGATCTCACGCAAATCTATCTCCAAGGTTTATTATGAGCATAACTTACGCGTCTTAATTAAGAGTGCACGGGAGGGGTCCTTATCTGAACATTTTCTGGGGTTTAAAGACTCATATCATCTAGAGCTTGCCTTTGATGATATCGGCCCTTCGAATACAAGGAAGTTATATATGCAATGGCGATATAGTACTCTCCCCCTCAGGGCGTACACAGACCGCTGGACATATCCCCAGCCTACATACAATGCCCAGCTTGCGCTCATTCGCAAGAGACTGATTTGCATATCATATTCTTTTGTCCAGCTTATCAAAGAGCAAGGAACTACTGGCTTGTCCCACTCCTCAAAAATCTTGGCTTTAGGCAGTATTTCCCAGCATTTAGAATTTTAAAAACAGATTTATCGGCCCCAATTGTATTTGCAGTTGCAAAATTTTTAACTGCAATGTGGTCTAGCCGTAACCGATGTATTAAGCTAAACATAGTTGAATGAATATTTTTGACGATTTTAGATCAATTGTTTTATGATTGATTTTAATTTTATCATGTGTGATATATTTTTTATACACCTGTTGCACTCTTTTATGGTCCTAGTGACCGAAATAAAGTTGACAAGAAAGGAATGGCATGGTGAGCAAAAAAACGATGGATTTAGGCCCAGATCTCTGTACTGGGGTGAATGTATGACACTGTTCTGCATTCTGTCCATCAACTGTTGTTTTTACTTTTAGAAAGCTTGCATTTTCTGCTCAAACTAAATGTGCGCTTCTGCCAGTGTACCAAGTCACATGACTGTTGATGGCTCTCCTGTGGTTGATTTATATTCCTTGCAGGCAGGGGACAAAGGGGCCTTTGGTGTGGGGAAAGGGACCCTCTCCTGAGCAGGATGGCCTGTAGGCAGTTGTACTGAGCCTTTCCTGTGCTTCGAAGGTTAGCCTGAGGGCTATACCCAGCCCCGTCCTGACTTCTGAAGATGCCTGCTCTATCACTGACAAATACAGCTAACACCTGGCCCTACCTGCCCTTTGTCCACTTAGACAGTGTGGAGCCAAACCAAAAGAAAAGGGAGGAACTGACCAGAAACAGTTTAGGGTTAGACAAAGGGGGTGTCCCTTACATATGCAGGCACCGGGTGGCATCTCAGAAACTCTCATCAGAACAATCCTGGAGCTGTGGAGAGTCGAGAAGGATTACCTTGCTCTCTGAAGCCTGAAGGAAGACAGGTCCTGCTTGACTTGAAACCAGGACCCCAAAAGTTGGAGTTCAATAGATCAATTCTAATGTACAAGAGTAGAGTTTAAGGCAGCACAGTGCATTCCAACTATGAACAGCAGTGATGCAGTCATTCACTTTGTCTTGAAGATGAGGACTAGGGAGGGAAAATGTAAGGTTTGGGTTTCATAAGCAAACCTGCATTAGTCAAATCCAAATAAGGATACAGCAAGGAGAAGAGACAATCAAGGAAAGAAACTTGGGGATCACCAACTCATAGGGTCAGGCCACATTTCCCTATGGCTGCAGGTGGAACCAATGTGAAGGAATATTTCTATTTTGCCCTGATTGCTGAAAATCTCTGCACTATTCCTACATAAGGAGGTGAGTATGTTGAATAAAGTACTCAAGGGCACATAGCAAAAGTGATTCTATAGGTCAGAGAAGATACCTGTAAATGCTGTGCAAGTAATCTCTAGAGTGCACGGAGTTGAGACCAGCATGGTGTGATTCCATGCATAGAAGGCAGCAAGAGACCCAGGAAGAATATAATGGAGTATGAAAGCTTTTATATGTATACAGTCATTTCTTTTATTTATCATTATAGCGCAGACAAGTTACCTTTCAGCAACATCGCTGAGCCTTTCAGTAGCAGACGTACATGTAACTAAAAGCAAGGCAACCAAACAGCAGATGCAGAACCCATTACAGTGCTGACCTTGTGGACAAGCTCCACTGTTACAATGTGTCACAGATGAACTAGACAATAAAGCTACAAGTACAAAATTCAAAGAATAAATGGAGTCATGAACCCAACCCTCAGTATCCAAAAACACCACTTCAATCTGACAGCCAGAGAGCGAAGCAAGAGATGTAGAAGACAGACAGCCAAAAACATCATGCACGCACGTGTAATAGTGGATGGACATAGTGTGTTTGCTCGGAGTACCCATTAAACATTTATTGTTTGACAAAGGAAATGATCAAAGATTGAAATTAAAATATGGTTACATTTACAGATTAACCCCTTCAGCGTGGCGCGGATTACCGCGCCGTGCTGGAGGTTCTATTGAGCGGGCGGGGCCGTGACGGAGCGGTTCCATCATCCGCACGGCTCAACCGACGCGCATGACGGAACCGCTCCGTCATGCGCATTAAAGGGGTTAAGAAATATTGAAATGATACATTTGGAAATGTAGACTTTGTTTATCAATTATATGACCTAATTTTACAATACAAAACAATGGCAAAACAATGGCTTTCTACTGTCACCCAAAAACACAAATTATTCATTTAAAATGTAATCATTGTTTATCAATGATATGACCTAATTTTACAATACAAAACAATGCCTTTCTACTGTCACCCAAAAACACAAATTATTCATTTGGAAATGTAAACATTGTTTATCAATTGTATGACCTAATTTTACAATACAAAACAATGACTTTCTACTGTCACCCAAAAACACATATTATTCATTTGCAAATGTAAACGTTGTTTATCAATTGTATGATCTAATTTTACAATACAAAACAATGCCTTTCTACTGTCACCCAAAAACACAAATTATTCATTTGGAAATGTAAACATTGTTTATCAATCCTGGCCTGCATGTCTGTAGGCCAGTTTGAAGAGCACATCATTTACCATCAGTCTAATCCCTTCCAGAGGAATCTCCGCCTCGATGTGCTCTGCATTTGGTCTGGTGGTGAGGAAGCCCTATTGGAATTCCTCAACTGGCTTAACCATCAAGATGCCAGTTTACGTTTTACATGGACATATAGTAGTCAGAAGGCTGTATACCTTGATTTGGACATCTTTGTGGAGGGTAATACATTGTGCACCGGCGTCCATCAGAAGCCGACTGATAAAAATTCCCTCCTGCACTACCAATCATGACATCCTTGGGCATTAAGAGATAATTTGCCAGTGGGGAAGTTCCTCCGTTACCGCAGGAACTGCTCGACTACTGTGGCATACCTGGAACAATCAGAAGGGCTGTGTGAAAAACTTAAACAGAGGAATTATCCTCACAAAATAATCAATCAAGCTAAAAAAATAGCTCTGAATACTCCTCGTAGTGTACTATTGGAGAAAAATGAAAGGGCTAAGAATGATTATGTCCCGGTGGTGATGACTTTTGACCTACTAGCGACCCGGATTCGTCAATCTATACGGAAGCATTGGGCATTACTCTCTACTACTGATTTTAAAATTCCTCCACTGATATTTGCTTTCAAAAGTTCAAGTAACCTTAAGGACAAATTGGTACACACCCGGGCGAGATCGCAACAAAAAGAAACAACTATTCCCCCAGGGCATTACCCCTGTGGAACATGCTCTGTATGTAATCTTACTAAGAAGACTCTTAGTGTGACCTTGAACTCTGGTAGAGTTTGGCACCTGACGCGATTCAGAAATTGCAACACCATTAATGTGGTGTATAGATTGACATGCCAATGTGGTTTACACTACATAGGGCTCACATCCAGGAAGATCAAAATTAGAGTGCAGGAACATTTCAGTACTATCAGAGCAGGGAAACTTACTACCAAGTTAGTACAGCATTGTAATGAGCAGAAACATTCTTTCACTTGGGTGGTACTGGAGGAAGTGATGGGGACCCACAGAATATAGAGAGGGTCCTGGCTACC
Source organism: Triturus cristatus (assembly GCF_964204655.1). Lineage (NCBI taxonomy): Eukaryota > Metazoa > Chordata > Amphibia > Caudata > Salamandridae > Triturus > Triturus cristatus. Next base: position 701,686,330 of record NC_140586.1, read on the forward strand.
AAAGAGGCACGCTGGATTTTCCAAGAGAAAAGTAATCAGATCGGATTGAACGACTTTATAGAATGGAATAAAGTCAAAAATTAAAATCTTTGTATAAATCATGTTGGTGATTGTGGTATCCTGCTGCTCAGCCAGAATGACTGCCTGATGGGATGATAGTGTTTGGAATGTGTGCGTTCGTGAATCAGTTGCATGAAGGGCTGAGCAGCAGGGAAGCTGCTCCTGGTGGGGCTCTTACTTGGATTCCTACTTTACTCTAATCTTATCTCTGTATATAATTTATCTACTCAATAAATCTACGAGATTAATTACCTGGCTTGGAGCTTCCTTTCCTCAACACTACCTTTTTGGTACCAGGAGTGCTGAATTTCATCAACCTCAAGAAGCATTCACCTCACGCTCAAGGTAAAGGAATTTCCCAAACTAAGCTTTTAAAATTACACTGGCACCTGGAGCCCCACCAGTGACCTTGCCATCGGTCGCCCACAACCCAGTCTAAAGGTGCCAGTTCCTGCTGCCTGCCATTACTTGCCGCAAGTTTGAGACGACTTTATTTTGTTCAGGTTATAGAGTTGACTGTTCTACTTAGCTGTGTGCCCTCAATAACCTGCTACTGCCAAGATCGGAGGAAATCTAAACTATTAGTTTGGATACCAGTGAAGGAAACCTGAAACCAGAGAAAGGAAACCTGAAACCAGAGAAATTTCACATGACATGAGGCCGTTTGACGGGGTCAAGAGCCAGCCGTGTTGTCAATTTCACCTCGACGGTTTAAACAGCATTCTAGTTTTCGTTGTTTTTGAAACAGAACTGTACTGCCATCTACTGGAGGTTGGTTGTAATTTATTTGCCTTCAATTTCGTTTTTAGAAGGAAAATGTTCCCGTTCTCCTTTCACCTCGATAATTAGGGCCTCATGTAGGTAGCCAAATACCGGTCGGTAACGGCCGATTTTCGGTAAATATGCCGTTACCGACCGGTATTCAGACAAGTGAGATGTAGGAGTCCAAAAACCACTTTTCGGTAAATATGAGGCGGTAAATACCGAATCATATTTACCGAATTCTAAAATACCGAATCAGATTTACCGAATACATAATTAACGATTCGGTAAACATGAAGTGGTAAATATGAAGTGGTAAAATTGAAAATGACATGTAGGAGCACTCGGTAATTAAGAAATCCAGGAAAATCGGTAAATAAGAGTCGGTAATTAACACGGATTGAAAGCAGGTGGTAACCATCAACAATGCATATAGGCAAACCCAAAATGCAACAGCGTGGACAACATGGCCGCCATGTACGTCATTGCAAGGCGCCTACGTCTACAGGCAGCAGGACTGAGGGTGTGGCGACGGGAGGAACAAATCTACAGACAGCGCATCACACTATTCCAGCTGACTGATGCAGAGATACATGAGAGGTACAGGCTACACCCCGAAACCATCATGGACTTAATCAGGGACCTTCACCCACTCCTGGACCAGCCAATAAGAAGGGCGCACGCCATACCCCCACATGTGCAGGTGCTCTGCAGCCTACATCTGTTGGCATCCGGCAGTTATCAGGTGGTGATAGCTGCGGTGGGTGGGGTATCCCAGAGTTGCCTGTCACGTTTCTTCAGGAAGTTCCTGGATGCCATGATGCAGAGAATGCACCACTACATAAGCTTCCCAAACACACAGGCTGCACTGCAGAAAACAAAAACAGACTATTATCACATGGCACAGTTCCCCCATGTCATCGGCTGTATTGATGGTACACACATCCCAATCTGTCCCCCAGCTGATACAGAGCACATCTACAGGAACAGGAAGTCCACCCACTCCATCAATGTGCAGGTGATCTGTGATGCAGGGAACATCATCACAGATATTGTTGCTAAGTTTCCTGGGAGCACCCACGACTCTTACATCTTCCAGAATAGTGGGATCTACACACGACTGAGTGCCGGAGAATTCGGAGAGGGATACCTGCTAGGTAAGTAACAGTGACGCCCCTTGAAACCTGCAAATCATAGTGTATAGAGGCATGTTACTGATGGTTCCCTTTTACTCATCCAGGCGACAGTGCATATGCATGCCGGTCATTCATCCTCACTCCCTACCTACACCCAGCAACCCAGAGTGAGAGACGATACAACGTGGCACATAAAACAACACGCAATGTGGTGGAGCGCACGTTTGGACTACTGAAGAGCAGGTTCCGCTGCCTGCACAAGAGCGGAGGCGCACGCCAGTACAAACCCATCACCTGCTGCAAGATTATTGCCACTTGTGCAATGCTGCACAACCTTGCCACGAAAAAAGGTACAGATGTGGAACTAACATATTTTGAGGACAACGAGGATGAGTCAGGCCAGCCAGAGGGCAACGCAGCTAGAGTGCCAACTGCAATCGATGGGAGAGAGAGACGGGCAGAGATCACATGCAACTATTTCTGAGTAAGTGAGGGGACACAGCGAGTTGTGAGAAGTCCTGACGTAGTTTTAATGTGGCACCACGCCATGAACACATGAACAGGCCAATCAGGCAATATACCATCTATACAAGGAGTATGTCCAGGGTTACGTCACCCAATGGGAAGTGGCTTAGCAGGGCTACATCAATGTTTGCGCATACGCGCTGCAGTGGTGGATTGCACGGCCTGTGCATCCTCACTAGAGCCAACCCCAAGCCGCCTGCTGCTCCTGCGTGCTTCTGGGACGGGGGGTGTGATGCTGCTGCTGGTGTCGATGCTCTCCGCAGCATCCCCTGCAGCAGTTGTCGACGCCTGACTAGTCAATAGCACCCCTAGTGCACTTGTCACCTGCACCATCCCCCGAGACAGGTCGCTGCAGCACTGTGTTAGGCCCTCCTGCATCGTCACAGAGCGCCGGCACAGTAGAGAAGTCGCAGTTGCCAGACGGTTGAGTGCCCTGCTGGTAGTGTCCCTTCTCTGGCGTTCCCGGCGCCGTGCTTCGATGTCAGCATCTAATTTGCTGCACAACTGCTGGATTGACTGGGACATGTCCCGAATGCCCGCAGCCATGCCGCTAATGTTACTGTCCATGTTGACTAATGTTGTCCTCATCACCCGCATGTGCCTCTGGACTGACATGACTGCCTTTGATTGCAGGCGCTGTTGCTTCAACATTTGGCCCTCGAGACCCAAGAAGACACCATGGCCGTCAGTGGGTGCTGGTGGACTCTGGACACGCGACCTGCGGCGCCCTCTTGCTCCCGTCTGTGCTGCCTGTGAGATGTGGGGCACAGTGGCATGGCTCCCTTCCTGGGGCCCGGTGCGGTCTTCTGGGCCCATGCTGTCGTCTGACGAGGTGTCTAAGGCTCGTAGCCTGGCTGCTGGACGCCTCCTCATTCTCACACCTGCAAGCGGAGATGTGGCCGGTGATTCGAACATGAGTGGCGATGCTGGCTCTGGTTGTGGTGATGCTGGCTCTGGTTGTGGTGATGCTGGCTCTCGGTGAGGTGATGCTGGCTCTCGGTGCGGCGAGGCTGGCTGTGTTGGTGGTGCTGCTGCCAGTGGGCCTGCTCCCTGGTCTGTACTTGTGCTGGCTAGAGGTGATACTTGTGGCCGGTGTGCCGTCTCTCCTGCAGCATGCCCTGTCCTGCATGATGTCACATCTGTGGACAGAAATACAACATTGGCTCAGTGTCCCCGAAGGGCTGCATTGCAAGCGTCACAATAACACATTTCACATTCCAATATGTCCTCTGTCTCCTTGTGCCTCGAGTGCGTGACATGCCTTGTTGCCCTGTAACATTTACGGCATGGTTAGTGTTGCCCTGACTACATCTCCCGGAATGCATTGCCTGTCTGCACTGACACGTGTGGACTGCAGTGTGATTCTCGTTTCACAATGGGGGATGTGGGATTGGGGTGGGGGGGGCTACATTGCTGTGCTTTCGTCTTACCTTGGTGTGTTGCGGCTCTGGCAGAGCTGTCGGCGTCCCCAAGACCCACGACGCTCTCCTGCTGGATTGTGGCCGCCACCAGCTCCTCCAGTTCGGTGAGGGCAGGTGCCCTGTTGGTTCCACCTCCGGTCTGGCTGGCCTCCTTCTGGATGTCGCGCATCTTCCTCTTGGTTACAATCCTCAGGTCATACCAGCGCTTTTTGAGGACCTCAATGTCCCTGTGGGTCACTCCCACAGCATTGACCTGCGCCTGGATGGCCAGCCATATGTTGCGCTTTTCCGCCTCAGGCACTTGCAGGGATTGCCTTCCAAACAGCTTCTGGTGCTGCTTCACCACCTCCTCCACCAGCACCTGGAGTTCCTTGGGGCTAAATTTCAGCTTCCTCCTCCTTTCCCCTCCGTCTTTCTGTGTTCTCTGGCTGGACATGCTGTTCGTTTACCCGCTCGCACATGCAACGGCTCCCTGCCTCTCCTCTGCACTCCAAGCCTCTCCAGGGTCGGCTAATTATGTACACCTGCCTGGGTGTGGCCACTTCGGCTAATTATGTACACCTGCCTGGGTGTGGGCACTTCCTGGTTGGGTGGGCTGTCGTTGCACAGGATTAGCTGTTTCGTCAAGTCATGTGGTTTTATTTACCGAATCCGTACATTCCGATTCGGTATTTTCCGATTCGGTAAATTCCACCTCGGTATTTTCCGATTCGGTAAATACCACCTCGGTATTTACCGATTCGGTGAATTCCGATTCGTGATTACCGAATGTTACCGAATCGGTAACAGTTACCGAATTTTTACCTACATATAACTTACCGATTCTAATTTACCGATTCGGTACGGCTCGGTATTTAAGAACCGGTAAAATTTATTTACCTACATGAGGCCCTTAGTCTCTTGTGACATTTGGAAACAGCGCAGGTTTCCAATTTCTGCTATTTCCCATTTCTGCGTATTCCTCGTTTACTTACTACTTCACTTTTATTTTCTTTCTAACACCCTGTACTTTTCTGTTTGCCTGGCCAGCATACGTGATCGTAGCACTGGGTTTTCTCTTTAGTCTGTTGTATGCGTTTGTATTTATTTTGTGTTTTTGTAAAGAGGAAGATGGTGTAATAGTCGTTTGTACTTGTCTTTTCTCTCACTTCTTATCCACTTTAATTTTCTCTGCGTGCAATTTCCATATTTCTTTTCACGCCTTCTTTCAGTGTACCATTCAATTTATTTAATTCTCATTTTCTTGCCTATTTTGATGCCTTTTAAAACTTCCTTCCTTTGCATTGTAAAGGGGGAAGATATGTGGTATCCTGCTGCTCAGCCAGAATGACTGCCTGATGGAATGTTAGTGTTTGGAATGTGTGCGTGCGTGAATCAGTTGGATGAAGGGCTGAGCAGCAGGGAAGCTGCTCCTGGTGGGGCTCTTACTTAGATTCCTACTTTACTCTAATCTTATCTCTGTATATAATTTATCTACTCAATAAATCTAAGAGATTAATTACCTGGCTTGGAGCTTCCTTTCCTCAACACTACAGTGATGGTGAGCCTGCCCTTTGGTGTCCGAGAGTGAAGTATCCGATTTCCTGGAAATTACAATTCATTGTAATACCCTACATTTGACATCATGATTGTGGATAAAAATCTTTTTATAATGAATAAGGGTATTATAGGAACTGCACTTATATGGAGGCCATCCTCATGCACACTAAATAATGGCCCCCGTGATTTTTGTTAGGTCACGTGATATGCTGACCAGGGTTCAGGACTCCGTAAACACAGTGGTAGGCTATGTAAAGCAATGAACTGGTGGACATACTTGAAGTAAAAGTAGTTGTAGTGGTAAGGGAGTGTAAGGAAAGTTCGCTGATATGGATTCCCAGTTGTCCACTGTTTTTCAAAGAATTTTTCCAAAGAATTTTTTCAAAAAAAATGTTTCTCTAAAATTAAAACGACTATGAGTGTCAATGCCTATAGTTAGTGGGAACAATAAAGCACTGTATGACTATCGAAAACGCTGTGTTGTTTTAGCTACTGTGTGTGCAAAAAGTGTGATACTATGTGGAGTTTAGGATAGCTTGACTACACTCCAAGATGGCCCCCATGATCGCAGACCGATCACGTGATATTTTTATCGGTTTGGGTTTTAAATTTGTAGTGGCTACTTGACGGGGGTGAGGGTTGAGACAATACGCTACTCCACGACGTAGGCGGTAAGGACTGCGTTTTGAATACAGAGTAAGGCAAGATTGCATGAAAAGCGTTGCTGAGAACATTGCTGATTGAATTGGTGGGGTGCCGGTAATGATAAACTATGTCCGTCGTAGTCTTACGAATCGAACCTCCAAATACGGGAGCGGCCCCAATATAAGTGGAAATGGCAGTTAGATAAATAAAGAGAGCATTGCTGATTGAATGGGGGATTTTCGGTAACGATAAGCTATGCTTGCCGTGGTCTTACGAATTGAACCTCTAAATATGGGAGCAGCCCTAGTATAAGTGTAAATGGCTGTTAGATGAGAAAAGAAGTGTGTGTTTTTATTATTTTTATCACTCTGTAGATTGACACTACGGCAGAGTGTTAGCCCATTATGAAGACTCACGGTTGGAGTTTGGTCTAAAAAGTGACATAAGAGCAGAGCTGGTATGAAGAACTGTGGCTTGTTTATGGTAATGTAAACACATGTGTATTGAATAAACAGTTTTGGACACAATGTGGAGAAGGAGAACCCTCGAGAGTAATTGGCTTTGTACCTGTTTGTTTTCACATTTGACAGTCCCTGTAAAAGAAAATGTCAGTGTCCAGTACTGGTGCCTGACGACCTCACTGCCCTGATGAAATTGCCTCAAAGTAGTAGTGGCAATGAAACATGTCGGCTCAGTATGACGCGGTATGCATAAATTGCAACCGGTTTTAATTTGAATAAGTTTACAAGCGAATAATAAAGTTGGTATCGGTTAATGTGCTACTTATTTCAATTTTACTTTCACATGGTCGTACTTGTGGTATGTGATATATTCACTTCACGTTTTCTCAGCACCAATTTTGTTTGTTCTGGACACCTTTTTGATTCTTTAAGGCAAGATGGCTACCAATGATGAAACAAGTGGGCATAGCTGGTGAGTGCCAATCAGCAAGCTCTATTGGTGGTGCGCACGTGAGGTGCCATTGTGCCTGTTCACTATTTTTCTAAGCTTATACACTAGATTGATGTGACCTGTTTTTGATACAGCATTCACAGCTATACCCCAGTATATTTGATAGGGGTATTTTAGCTCAGTGACTGTCATTTGTAAAAATATTTTTCTTTTTTAAAGTTAAGGCAATAAAGTAAGAGGTCACTACCTCTGATTATAAATGAGGGGTGTATATGGAGAAAGAGTTATGGAATCCCTACCTCCACTTATATAATTGTCCTCAAAAGAGGTGCCTTTGAAGAACAGGTCTTGATGTATTGATATGTTATCAATTGTATGACCTAATTTTACAATACAAAACAATGGCTTTCTACTGTGTCATCCAAAAACACAAATTATTCATTTGCAAATGTAAACGTTGTTTATCAATTGTATGACCTAATTTTACAATACAAAACAATGGCGTTCTACTGTCACCCAAAAACACATATTATTCATTTGGAAATGTAAACATTGTTTATCAATTATATCACCTAATTTTACAATAGAAAACAAAGGCTTTCTACTGTTTCACCCAAAAACACAAATGACCGAATAGCGTGTATTTTTCAAAAACGTAACGGGAGGCACCTCAGTACCTATGTAATCTCAATAGCTGAATTTCATGTCTTTCTTTATGACAGAAAAGACAAAGGAAAATAAATATGCCATAGAGTTTCTCTAACCAGACACATGTCCTAACTTTCTTGCAGCCTGATCACACTCCTGCTCATTACCCCTCAGTTTTCCAGCTACCAATCACTGCCTCACTTTTGGTCTGACGAGTTAAAACGTAAAAGAAAGTCACCACACAGCCTTGTGCATCTCCTTATTCACAAATACCATTCAAATTCCTCGCTATATGGGAAGCAGGTCCACAATTGATATAACATTGATAATTAGCAGAATGTTGTATTTTGGTGTCGTCAAGCATTGCCCCTAAACAACAGTGTTTGATCTCCCTTTGTGTGCACACACATACACACACACACACATGTGCACACACACGCACGCACACAGACACACACACACACACAGTTCTGGATGCAGAAGGTTTACTTCCCTGTCATTTCACTCCACATCATTATTAATGCTTCAGGTATTTAACATTCACCAGTAATACCACAGGTTGTCAAAGACATGTAAAAACAGGACAGTTGCCGGGTGTTTCCTGAAGAGCCTGTACGTGTATTGAGCTCTCAGGGTGGGGTATAAAGAATTCCATAACAGGGCGGAATGCTCCATGAAGGACCTACGTGAACCTTGTTTCGCATACTGTCAAAGTTTATCTTGCTCTGTGGTTTCGGCTGATGCTCTTGTAGGCCAGTTTCTTAGGCCACCTGTGGAGCTTGAAGCCCCACCAAAGGAGCCTGGTGTGGGTTTATTTTCCTTCTACTTCCCATTGTTTCCCACTTTCGTGGTTTTAGGTATGGCTTTTGTTTTTCATTTTTAGATTTATTCTGCAATCTGATTTTCCACTCTGTGGAATGTGTGACTCATTTTTGTTGGTAATGTCCATCTGACATGAGTTTGCACAAATAGCAAATATGACAAAAATAAATGTGATCATAAAGCTAAAGCAAAGGCAAAAACTTCTAGATATAATTGGTAAATGCTAGACTTGGCATCTTTTGACGTGTTTCCCCTGTCCTTTTGCTTTCTGACCTTCTGGTTTTGACTCTGGTTTACTGTCTCTGCGCACTTTCTCACTACTGTTCAGGGTTCAAGTGCAAGTGCTCCTGTTGTAAAGTGTTATTATGGATTAGTGTTTCCATGGTTGGCATATTTGATTTACTGGTAAGTCCCTAGTAAAGTGCAATGAGAGTGCCAGAGCCTGTAAATCAAATGCTACTAGTAGGCCTGCAGCACTGACTGTGCCACCCACATGAGTAGCCCTGAAAATGTAACGCAGGGCTGCCATTGCAGAGCCTGTGTGCAGTCTGGTACTGCCATGTCAACTTGGCAAGTGCACCCACTTGCCAGGCCCTAACCTTCCTTTTCCTTACATGTTAGTTAGCCCTAAGGTAGGCCCAGTGTTTGTGAAAGGTAGGACATGCCCTGGTGTGGGTGGCATGTCCTGATAATGAAATACTGCCAATTTCGTTTTTCACGGTTGCAAGGCTACCTGTTCCCATAAGATAGAATGGGGAGTTTGCTTACAACATCTAATAAACATGACTGCCCCTGGGAACAAGGTAGGAAAAAAAAGTTTAGTATGCCTGAACTCAGAATGTTAAAATGCATCTTTTAGTGAGAGTGATTTTTACATTGTGTGTGAAAATAACACTTTTAGAAAGTAGGTATTTTCTTGCTCAGCCCTCCAGTGTGCCTCTGCTCGGACGTGTATTGACGGTCTGGCTTTGGAGTGATAGGGGCTGGAGATGTGCAGTGGCTCCAGAGAGTCTGGAAGAGTCAGGGCTGGGCTGAATAGACCTGGGCTGCATTTAGAGTAGGAGGAGCAGATTTCCTTTCACCTGAATGGGCCTTGTCTGCCTTCCACAATGCTGTCTCCATCTCCTGCCAGGAAGCTGGGCCAGAGAGGACAGAACTGATTTGGACTAAGCACAGACACTCTCTGCCTGAGAAAACAAAGGGATTTTGAGTTTAAATCAGTCTGGGCTGACCGACGCCAGCTCCCACGACCGGCTCGCACCAATGTGCCAGCCGCAATGAGAAAGGTACTGTTACCGAGTCTGCCCACGCTTTCGCTGACCCGTATCGATTGGAACTGTTAGTCTCTGTTGTTTTCAGCATCGAAGTAGCCCCGGACGAAGCTACCGACTCGTATGAACTGTATTTTGAGGTATTTCTACAATTTTTAGTACATCTGCAAAGTATATATTTTTACGTAGCGTGTGTTGGATTTTGTATCGTTTTGGTCTTGTTTTGAATATATAAAAATATTGGATATTTTTCTACACTGATGTGCTGTCTTTTTGTAGTGCTTTCACTGTGTTACTGTGGTTTATGTGCAAATGCTTTACACACTGCTTCTGAGATAAACCTGACTGCTCGTGCCAAGCTTCCAATTTGGGACTGTAACTCCCTTACCCTGACTAGGCAGAAAGCTCCCTACTTGGACAAAGGTGCGAACCCTTGCCAGCTAGAGACCCCCATTTCTAACAGTAAACAAAACATCTGATACTGCATTACAAAAACAAGCAAAAGTAGTAGACAGTAAGTCTGGCTTGCAGTTTGAGTGCTGACAAAAACATGTGAAAAAAGCTTGTTACATTGTAAAAACCCCCAAACGAACAGATGATTCCATTTATACAATGGTTCTCCATGAAAGAAACTGTAATGTGTGATGGATCAGTATCCGTTTGAGATGTTAAAGAGTTACTCATGCACTGCAATGCAATCACTCTGTGGAAGTCGGTTGAACACACCAGCCAAAAGTTTGAGGTGAGTGAGAAATAATTCTCTGGGTGGAGCCAAAGCTCACTCTAAGTATGATTTAAAGCAGTGGTTCTTAACCTGTGGTGCGAGGATGCTTGGGGGCCCGCAAACCCTACTCAAGGAGTCCGCGACTGTGTTACAAAATGTTATAATATCAAAATGAATACATTAAAATTAATATATACAAATAAAGAAGCAATAATGAAAACATTTAAAACATTTTCTATATTTCAATGTGAACTAAACTAAATATTTCAATATTTGAGCATTTGTATACCTGTTTTGTATTTGTGTATTGTTTTGAGGTTCAAATAATAAAAATTGCTTAGGCAGGAAATCCACAGCTTCAAATAATGACTCAGCAGGGGACCCCGGATTCCAGTAATGATTTAGTGGGGGTCCAAGGTATTAGTCAGCTGTAATGTATTTTGAGTGAATAAATAACTGTTGATGTGCTCATTTCTAAATTAGATAAACAGTACCAACATGTGGCGAGCAGCCATAAGTGCCGGTGAGCACCGGAAACCACCGGCACAAATTAAGCAAGTTGGCTGTAATACATAGACCACACATACCATGTTCCTACTCAGTTGACCACATAAACGTTCACACAATTTAAGTCATCGTGTGGTTTCAGCATATAATGGCCACTGAAGTAACACATTTTCGCCACATTCCTAAAGATGGAAAGAGCAGGTTCGCACAACAGGGCCCTTCTGCTGTGTCTTTAACACTCACACACACACCAAGCAGCATGCCGATCCACCCCTGCTGAGGAACCTTTTACTCAACTAATGTTGCCCTCACACATTTGCATCTTCTAACTTTCAGAGTAAATGGCTCTCTTCTCATCGTCTCTTCTCCTTTGCTACCACATGAATATCTAGAAAATGGCCAAGAAGAGAGAAAACAAATCTCTCTGCCCAGCCCTGCATCTCTAACAACCACTAACGATTGGTATTCAGCCATGTTGCTTTGTTTGATTATGTAAATTTGTTTTTTGCGTTCTATTGCGACATCCTTCACCAGGGTGGCCTCTAACGATGTATCCACTGAAAACCCCGAGCAGCATCCACAGCCCTCTTTTCATGCTTTCACTCTCATATCTTAGAACTGAAAATTCAATTGTGTGCCACCTGAAACACATTGACAGAGTTGTACTGCACTGACGTGGGTGTGGTGAAGTCCTTTGTGGACACCACCTGCTGCTTAGTTTCAGTGTTGTGACATGCTACTAACAAACCCTGAGTGCGTCAATGAATAGGTCCCACTGCAAATGCAGCAGCCAATTACATTTCTAGACAGTTTCACCACTCTAACTCTCCAACTGGGAGGGTCGAAATGGAAGATTAAGACAACGAAAAATGTTGACATGCTCCTCCAGCTTCAACACCATTTCCATATGGCAGAATAACCACCTTGACACCCCCCGCTTCCACCCTCTGGCTTCAGGAAAGTGGATAACTCTCCTCCCACAATACGACTACAATGACCCTGCTCAGTGAGATTCTACGAGCACTCTTCTCGACCACATCTTAAACAATACATAAATATACCCAGTTATGTAATTCATTATGTACATGCCAGTAGTACCAATAACATCATCCAAACATAACATGGAAAGAGCCTAAAGAAAAGCACACCATTATGCCATCACCTACACCGCAGGACAACTATGAGAATAACTAGTGGGTAAATAACAAACCCATTAAAAAAGCAACAAGGAGAGAAGTGAAATAAACTGATATAAATAGCATTGATATGTAATTGTTAATATATTTTATTTTTAGACATTTTAACAGCAGTTATCGCCTAAGCCACTAAACACAGTGCCTGACAAAACTTTGAAATGGCATATATAAAGTTTGTTTTGAAATGTAAATTTGAATTCGTGAAATCGCAATTGCTCCTTTAACGATACATTTAATGTTGCTCAAAATTAAAACTAGAAGCAAAAAAGTTTAACTTACATTCCGAGATATAACAATGTCATATACAGACACATGTATAATATACATCAGGGTTTAATAAATCCCCTAATTATAATTCTAACGTTTCAAATATGTGTGCTGTCAATTCCTAAAGTTTAAATCCTAATGCACCTACATAAATACCGTACTTGAATACTTATTATTGTTAACAAACTAAGCGCCCATGCATTTTAGTATTGAAAAAAGCCTACGAAATTTTGAAATCATTTCCTGGTAACATCATCAATATAATTAGGCTCTATAAAAATACAAAATGGTAAAATGCACAACAAACTCACAAAGCTAATAAGCACTGGCAATGTCAATACGTCTGGCTCATTACAGGAAATGCCTCGTCCGTACTTGATGAGTTTAGGCACTCAATAAGTCATCATACATGCACTTTATCACTCGTCATCGCACATGTGCTTCAATTTATTCACCCACAGACTCATTCTAAAATTCACCCACCTTCCTATCCACAATAACACACACCCAAACTCAACAAGCATATGCAAAATAAATCAAAATAAATAAAGGCAGAAACAGGAAAATATGCTGCTGCCTATATGTGGTGGGTGAATGCTTACAATAAAAATAAAATTAAACATAGCTGCGGTGGCTGCTTTCCAATGGCAATGTACATAGTGTATTATTGTTTTAAAATCCCAACATGGCCGCCAATTTTACAACCAACGTGTGGCCATCTTGAAGTGTTAAAGCAATGATACACTATAGGCAATACCATTCCACAGTGGCTGGCCAGTTTAGAAGCAGTGGCCGCACATGATGTAGCACGCTTATAAGGAAATGGACGCCAAGCAAGCTGCCGAGCACTGTCTGGAGAGCTGTAGTATGCTCTATAAAAAGAAATATGAAAAGGGGAAGGAAAGAAATGAAATGATCGGGGACATATAAAGAAGAAACTAGAAAACTGAAGGACAGGTTCACCCTGGCACTTTAACACGCTCAATGACAGGGCAACAGAACATTGGCTAACGTGGGCTGACCCATTGCCCATTCCTGTATGCTGTTATGGATGGAAGCAGAATATACATTACTTTTGAACAGTCCAATGGATGAGGAGGGCTAAACAAAGCCCATCTTCATGTGTACATACATAAACATACATAAACCACTTGGTAGTTTTTGAGATTGTAGCATTTAAGAAAGTTTGTAAGCAGGCTTTAAAGGCTTAGGGGCATATTATCAAGGACTGCGTTAAAATTATATGCCCTTGAGAATTCCAATAGAAGTCCATGTTTTAGTGTCAACATGGGCTTCTATTGGAATTCTCCATGGCATATTATCAAGCCCATTATCACCGCTTTAGCGGCAGTTTTCTGCAGCTAAACCGGCGATAATTTTAACGCCGTCCTTGATAATATGCCCCCACATACTTTAATACATCTCTGCCTTTTTAACTTGAGACTCCTGACTCATGATTCCTGTCAATCACATTTTGATTTTTTTAAGAAATGTGATTGTCTGGATACGGGCTCTGAATTTGCTTTTCAGCCGTCTTGAAACTCTTGAGTTGGCTGTGACTCAAGAGTTTGAGTTTGAGAAACAAATGAAAAAGCACAAAAAGAGAACAGCATGGCAGGTGGTGCAACTTATGGTATGTGTTGTGTGCATTTGTAACCATGAATTTCACTGGTTTGTCATGTTTGAGCCAGAACAATAACTCAGTTATTAATTATTTTTTTCTTACAAAAGTCTAACAGACAACTAAACCTGTCAGTTCCACCAAAGACGGTAACAAAATTCTTGTCAACATGCTTTAACACAGTGTAATGCTATTCCACCCTTAAAAGTCTATTGGCTTTAATAAATACGTCAAGCCTACTGTCTTTGTTGTAATCTTTCAAAATTAACAGATCAGACCTATTGCATTTCACATAACTTTTCCCAATGAAGGAGCCAGGCTTTTCCTAATGAGCGTGCCAGGCTTTATCCAATGAAAGAGCCAGGAAAATTGCTGTCACTATAACCGGCTCTTGCCTCTCATGTTAAGCATAAGCTTTTCCACAATTCAACCATCAGGTATATTGCCATAAGATTTTAAATTTGCACAACATTACAGTTGGTAAAACAATATGCATCCCTTCCTAAGTGGGCTTACCATGAATGTTCACAATGCAAATCTTCCACCCCCTGAGAGTGGCAGAGGAGCTCACCAATACAAAGCCTGCTGCCGACTATGAAAATCTGTGAGATTTCATGCAGCAAAACACCTGTCTACAGGCATTATCAGAATGAAATAACAATCCAGCCTAAAAGACCTTTGACTTTAACATATGCTTTTCTCAATACGTAGGTCAGACCTAGCCCACTGCCTTTGTTGTAACATGTTATAATAAACAAGTTCAGACCTATGGTATCAGAAATAACTTTTTCCGATTAGCAAATTAGGCCTATAACATTGATAACTGGTTTCTCACTATATTAAACTCAGACCTACTGTATTGAACATAGAATTTGCCAAAAGGCACCACTCATGTATACAGTTTTAAAATTACAAATATGTACAAAATTACAGTTGGCAATATATACACAAGAATTCTCACAGTGCTTCATGACTGGATCAAACCTATGGCCTTTGACAAACCTTTCCACAATCAATCAGCCAAGCCTATAGCTTTTATCACTGGCTTGCACCATAACCACCCCAGGCTTACTGTATTGAGAAAAGCTTTCCCACAAGTCAACCAGCAAACATACATTCATGAAATTAAAAATACATACAAAATTACAATTGGCAAAAAATCCCTTCTAAGAGCGTCATACAAGGATGATCTCAGTCCGCCAGGGTGTGCCAGAATCAACAACAAAACGTGCCTGCTATGGCAATCTGTATATTCATTCTGTCACAAGATCCAAGTTATACCTCACTGACAAGGTCTAACAAGGAGGAAACTGGTCTGGATTTCCTTGTGTTTCCTTATGGATGGGGTTCATCTGGCAATTCGTGATTGGGCTGATCCTGTGAGGAGCAGGTTTAGCATTGATTTGCACGAGGCAGGCCTCTGTCTAGAGTAGTGCAGTGGGCAAAACAAGATGGGTTGGAATGCTACCTAGAGAGTATTACTAGAGGTTCAGACCATTTGCCAGATTTCCTCCCATTACTTTTTATGTGTTTGGTATACATCATTTTTATACAGTGAAATGTGCAGATGAGTACGCAGGCACACATATTCGACTCCACAAGAGGTTATGAAAAGTCTGCTCACCGTCTCATTCAGGCTCGATCTCATTTGGGAACTGGTATCTCTTTACTTCCTCTCGTTAATTGCTAATTGGTACTCTTCCAATCTCATTATTGCAGCTTCTTTATCATCATCTCTCAAGATATCAGGTAAAAAGTGAATATGAATTCAAAAAAAGCAGTGCTTAATTTGTGCTAGTGGTTTTCGGTGCTCTGCACCAGCACTTGATTGTCAACACCAGGACATGTGGAAGTCCGCCACAGGGTGGCACTGTTTATCTGATTTAGAGAGTAGCATAATAACAGTTGGTTAAAATACATTTAAAATGACTAATAACTTCATCACAAGTAATTTATATAGCTTTGGGGTCCTGGAATAGTGTGAAATGGGTGTGATGGTTAGTAGTTGTGTTCGTATTGTTGTTGCCTGCACTGGCAGGACAATAGGTAGTGCGAGCTGTGGAAGCCTCCTGAATAGGGCCCTGCCACTTATTGTTTTACAAATTAAGCACTCAAAAAAGGCACATATTGTGATGTGTTTTACATTGCTGCGTTGTGGCAAATGTGTAACAGGCGAACACTTTATCCATTGGGAAAAGACCAGGGCATAATTCCTCATTATTGGGATTACTGCCCTTATTTCTTTTGCACAGTCTTCAACAGGTATCAGTATCATTCTAGAGTAGGATTTGCAGTCAATATCAATGTGCCTGATTGATCTATAGGACTTTGGCTCAGTCACTCTGAAATTCCTATACATGGGCAATATAGTGCTATTTAACCAAAATGGGGCAGATCTGCCAAAGATTTCTAAAAAAAGGCACAGGAAGAAGTAACTAGTAATGGTAAACCGTTAAATGCGTCCAAGGAGATCATATTTGGCCTACGTGCCTTTCTGTTTTCCAATTTGCAAACTCCCTGGATAAATGTAACCTCTGTACAGTTTCTCCAACTTTGCTACATAAATGCATGAGAACAGGCATCTCAACTTTTTCCATTCTCACAGTTTCCCATACTGGAGCACTGAGGGTATCCCAGAAAAAGGGTCTCATAAATTAACCTCTGGGTGTAACCATGCTGCTTGTGCAGTAGCTCTACAAATTAATTGTGGGATTCTATCTGTCATCACGGACTGAAGCGACAGCAGTTTTTATGTTTAGATATTCCCTCTTTTTCGTGGTAATCAAAACTTTGTATATATTGATTGCAAGCTTAAATTATTTATTATTACTTCAGGATACTATATAATATACTATATAATGTTGTACGTCTTATTTCCTCAGTCTACAGCCTGTATAGTGAGTTTTTCCTATTACTACTAAATCCCTTTAAGACTATTAAAGTCATAGGGGCTATCAATATGTTATCGTGTTTTTTAAACAACTCTCTAGCACTTCTTGGAATTTCAAACACAACAAGAGAGGGCTAAGGGAGATTTATACACCAGCCAGCAGGTGTTGGCTCCGAACTTATGCCACTATAACGTACAAGGGAACACCTGGGTCTTTACCAAATAAAAGAAAGAAGAAACAAATGAAACCTAACTTTTTAAGGACGATTTCCCTCACCCACCAGAGGTGGCAAGCTTCATCATCTGGAATCTCCTCGCACTGTGACAGCTGTTCACACTGCAGGCTACAACTCCCTCGCTATGAGGGAGGAACTGTAAAAATGCTTTTTAGAGATGCAGAAGATACCCTAGGCTGAGCTGGGTGGTGGTGAGGCAACATAGCATAATATAACAATCTTCTCCTCTGAACACGAAGTAGTCCATCACTACGTAAGCTCCACATGCATTTTATGTGGGAATCGACTCTTCACAACCTTCAATTTTTTTTATTACTAGGAAAATCAAAAAGAGAGTTGCATATAACTGTACTTCTTTGTATACAACATTTAGGCCCCAGCAAATTACACATTTAATAGAATTCCCAATTGTCAACAATAATGTGTAAGTATACCTCATGTGTATATATAGGATGTACTGATACTGTTTGGCAGTATCTGGTCTCATACGAAACAACAATGAAATAGTAAACAGAAAAAGAAAACAGAATTTTATGAACTTAAGGAGTGGAGGAAGTAGACTTTTTCCTCTTAAATCTATTTTTGGGAAATTGTGGTTCAAGACTGGAATCCCAAGAACACATTTCAGGTCTACCAGATAATTTGAATTGCTGTCCCATTCACCTTGTTTGAAATTAATTTTCCTAGGGGCAACACAGTCAACACACCACACCTTCTACTTGCCTCACCCCTTCTGCATTTCCACTTCTTCACCCATAGCCAACTCTTACCTCTACTGTTCGTTTTCCTTCTTTACCATTTGTCCTCAAAAGGCCATTTTTCAGGCCAACCTTCTCTAATTCCAGGTGTGTTCAAAGTAGGCAAGCGGGCCAACCGTCTCTAATTCCAGGGATGTTCAAATTAGGCAAGCTGGATCCACACCAGATTTTCATGATGCCCACCTAAGATATTTTCACATACAATTTACCTAATGGGTAGCATTTACATAGTCAGTGATTACTGTAAAAATGTGGCATGGATCCAGCCCTCTTGGACCTTCGCTGAACATCCTAGATCTATTCTGTATAACTGGAGTCTCTGTGTTCAAGTATGACCTATAATGAAAAATCGCCTTTTTAACATACCTCTTAAAAAGAAATCGTACACTACAACACACAACAGTAGTTAAATGTGGTCCAGGGAAGACATGGCTTGGCAGTTCGGGCTGGACTGTTCCCATGAGGCACAGGGTCAGACCGATTTGCATATGGCCATGTTGAACTGGGGTGGCAGAGTGAGCTAAAGAACGGTGATGGATTAAACCCAGATCAGTTGACTGGGGGTGAGTGCTTGCAATGTTCAACACTCCGTCCATCATTCCCTTTGGTTTTTGCTAATGCAAAAAACAGACAGAGGAAACTCTTCAAACTGCTAAAAGATCAATCTAACAAAATGGCCAAATCCTCTCTAATAGCAACAAAATCAAACATCAGCTGTGAAGAATTCTCATCCTTCTTTACAGCCAAATCCATCTCCCTGGAGGTGGAGCTCAAGAATGCTGCGGAGGACCCCTCAATCCAAATGAGCACTCCAGCTAAGCTTCAATCTTAACCAGTTCAGGCAATGCCCACAAATAAGGCTCTATGGTCAGAATTCAAGTTATATGACCACAAAGATATTGTCAAAAAGCTATTAACCATAAAACCATTTCAATGACCCTCTCCCCTCATAATGCTGGTCTACAATAAACCACTTGATCATCCCCTCGTAGACCAAGATTATTAATGCTTCGCTATCGCAAGGCTCAATATCGGACTGCCTAAAAACAGGGCAAGTCATTCCAATCTTAAAAAAACCTACCGAGAACCTCTCAGACCCTAACACCTTTTGATCTGTAACAAAGATTCTCATGCTAGCCAAAGTTCTGGAAAACTGTATTCAACAACAACTGAGGCGACACATTTCTGAATTCAAACTTCTGAATGACTGCCAATTGGGGTTCAGACCAAACTACAGTACTGAAACAGCAATTCTGCACATAGTGGATGACACGCTACTTGCGCTAGACCGCAATCAATCAATCAATCAAACAACATTTGTAGAGTGCACTACATACCCTTGAGGGTCTCAAGGCGCTGGGGGGCGGCTGCAACTGATCGAACAGCCAGGTTGTCACGTCCAAGCGTAGTTAGTGGTGGGAATCACATTAGGCGTGAGTATGTGTGGGTAGTTACGTACTTCATGAATGGCAGAACTACGTGTCCCATCATCCTGCAGGACTCATCACCTGCCTCATTAGCGGAACGCCTTCATAATCACCGACCAGGGGCTGCCCGGTGCTTGTCAATCCCGCAATATCCACTGAGCTGCTTGACCTGCCTCTATCTTTGACCCGAAAGGATTCCCATTCCCCGATACTAACTACAGCCGTGCTTCGCACGCAGCAACCGTATCGCCTGGAGTCCTTGAACGAGATTTACCCCGAGCGCGCTGGAGCGCATCCCTGAGCCGTTAATCGGCTTCCCCCGAGTTCGTACACCCGGCATTGCCCATCATACGAATTACCTTGTTTTCTGAGCTGGCGCTCATCGGCGAGCCGATTGAAAGGCTCGGATCCCGTTTCCTTGGCATTTCTTCTGTTTTTGAGGTGCTGGTTTATCGAGCCGTTTGAAAGGCTCGTCTTTCTTTCTTTACTTCCGCGTTATTTCCGCCAGCAGGGGGTACTCTAACACCGCGCTGGAGCGCTTTCAAAGCCGTCACGAAGTCCGGCTTGTTATCAGTGTTCTCTGGGCACGGAGGAGCTTCTCTGCATAACAGCCTCTGCGTGCGCTCTCTCTACAACAGCAATTATAAGAAAAAGGCGCCTGAAGTACCCTACGCGATCGGCTCACCTTCCCTCCCAGCTAAGTACTCTTTATTTTTATTTTGTGGGAAGTTGGTACTATCGCAGGACAAGGCGCATCTTTTAGTTTGAATACAAGTGAGCACAAGTATGGTTTGTTCATGCCTTTAGCAATCAGCTTCAGGGTAGCTCTGCAACAAACACTGTGAAGTAAGTGCCTGCTTTATAATTAACTTTGTACTACCCTCACTACTGGCTGTTGTTGGTACATGTGTGTTGTGTTTGTTTCTCACTGCAGGGAACACGGGGATAGACAGCTGGAGAACCCGGATTGGACCAAGGTCTAGTACCTTCCCTCTGAGAGTGATTTCGCAGCGGCACCTTTATTGTTTACTTTGTCCCTTTTTTCCCTTTCCCCTGTTATGGAGTTGTCTGTTGAGTGACATACTTACGCTCAAGGGCTGCTCCGTAGTGGGGACAGGGTTACCTGACATCCATCATCGCTCCCGCTGTATCCGGCTTGGTAGGTTAGCGGTTTCCTGTCGAAGGTCTGACACAGGTCTTGAGTAGCCTCCTGAAGGTCAGCAGGTCTTGGGTCTGTCGTAGGTTCAGATGAGACATGTCTCCTAATTCTGCTCAACCTGTCGTTCGCATTCAACATGGCAAACCATGTCAAAATGCTAGACCGACTGGAGGAAAGGATGGCATTAGTGGGCACTGTACTAGAGTGGTTTAGATCCTTCTTAGAGAATAGATGGCAAAGAGTGACCTTGAACCAAACACTATCAGCATCCTCCCCAAATCTTATTGGAGTACCACAGCGATCAACACTATACCCTGCGGTATTCAATTAATATGTAGAACCACTAACAGAAATTTTACAACAGGCAATCATCTCCTTCCACGTGTATGCAGATGACGCACAGCTATATATCAAGATTACATTGTTAGAAGAGATCATCATCATGAACCAGGCTTTAAAGAGGACCGCTCGTTGGCTAACTAATAATCATCTCAATTAAACAATTTGCTGTGTTGTCCTGCGAAGTATAAATATATTCCTCTATATTCAAAGGGGGTTTACGGTTAGGAGAGTAGCAGTGAGATCACGGGTTTGTTACCAAAAGTCATCTGTGTTAAATAGAATCGT
Organism: Triturus cristatus; assembly: GCF_964204655.1. Taxonomy (NCBI): domain Eukaryota; kingdom Metazoa; phylum Chordata; class Amphibia; order Caudata; family Salamandridae; genus Triturus; species Triturus cristatus. Next base: position 701,707,483 of record NC_140586.1, read on the forward strand.
GAGTCTAGTTATATCAAGAGGAATGATACAATCGTACACAAGTGCTAAAATCGCGAGTCGTGCTGGAATAGCGGTGTTGTTATACAAAATCTTGAGAATTTCGACAAAATCGTACTTACCTGACAAAGTCATAAATTAGAATATATAATATAATGCAACATGGTTTAAATTACATTACAGCGTAACTTTCATGGTCGGTGTGTGTCTGTGCCCATAGAGTGGACATTCCACTGGAGTCGAGAGTTTTAAAGTGATTAAAATGACACAATAGATTGCAGATAGAAAAAAATAAATGTAATGAGGGTAATGGATCTTTCCATTTAAAAATAAAATGAGAGAGAATGTCAGTCTTCGTGAATTTTACCAATTGTTCTACTCAGCACATTCGGAGCAAATTATAAGTGACTGCTGAAGATAGTGTGATCTCATGTTTGATGCTCTGGTCAGTGTGTAGCGGGTCAACTCACCTTGCTGCCTGGGAGCCGAAGGGGGCTCCCTCGAACTTCTTCGCCGCCATGGGTGGCTGCAGTCTGTCCGGCTAGCGGTGTCCGCGGGAGCCGTGGCTGCTTCGCACACTGACAGCCAGGTCCGGGAAGACGGCCAATCTGCCAAGAGGCACGCGCTCACTCATTGGTCGCCATAGCAACCCGGCGACGCTCTGAGAACTTGTGCAGCCGCCTCGGAGTGCGCAGCCGTTCTGCGCAGGTGGGCGTGTTGCATCCTTCATTTGTCTATGAGAGAGGAACATTTTCTCCAACGGGAAAACGGATGGTTTACCCCTGCGCTCAAGTGGATGGATGCCAGGCGTTCCGAGTGTATTCAGTCGTGAGTAATTCATGCCTGGTGGGGACATTTTCGTATTTCTGCCTGAGTATAACTGAGCAGTCGGGGCGGTGAGTGTTGTGGCAGGGTGAGACGTGATTAAATAGAACCTAATATCCCATAGAGATTGGGAAGCCAACAGTTTAACAGGGGGAGACTACCCAAAGGATCTGATCTTGGTGCCGGTGCACGAGCCGAGCCCTGAAAACATTTGCTGTGTAAACCGTACTATAACCATCAAGTAAAATATGGTAAAGTACCATCAAATAAAAATAAACAAGTGTATTTCTTTAACATTTGAAAGCTTTCACATTAATTGGTCACATTATAGCACTGCACTGAGAAGTACTTACTAAAAGTGATCGTTTTATACAACTGGAAGTTTGAACTTACATATTTGAAAGTGCTTTCATAAGGAATAATGAAGAAAAAAAATTCTACTGTCGGCAGCTCTCACTACATTGCCTGATCCTGGGAGTAGTGTCTTGCAAGTTAGAGATGATCAAACCCTTTTGGCTCTGGGGGACTCCATAGAACTGTGACATAAGTGTGAGAGTGGAATGCATTGAAGGCTACTTTAGAATGTTGTGTTCGTAGTTACACACAGACTAATAAAAACGTGTAAAACTTAAGCTCCATGTGTGGTGTAGTCATTTGCAGGTACCCAAGCTGGGAAGAACGCTACAACCGGCGACGTGTTAGAGGATAAGTAACCCGATGATCAACAGTGCTCTCCCAGGGAGTTCGCCGTTGTCCAAGTAAACTGCTCATGGATGCCACGTGTGTTGCAGTCGAAGTACGTAATCAGCATTTAACACATGAGGAGTCAAAGCACAACTCCAACTACTGTAAAGAAGTTGAAAACAATGAAAGATTCACACAAAAATCTACATATCAGTGATCGAGAACCTGCTGGTCAAACTGTACATAAAGGTATCGCGCTGCTAGGCAATATATAGTCACACGTAATATTGTCATACGTCACCAACCAAAATTCCCTTTTTGCGCCAGCTGACCACCACCGTGTAAACCAAATCTCTTCTCTCGTTTTCTGACCTCGGGAAGAGAATTGAACCCTGAATGTGCCACTTACAGACCATTCTGACACACTCTTTGCACCAACTTAGTATGTGCCAACATGAATTTCTCCTCAAACTTCTGCTTTGCATCCAAATTGTCACTGCAACTTTTTACATATCTAAGGATCTCGTCTAAGGACTTTGACTGCCAACAAATCACATTCTGCTGTTTATTTATTTGAAAAGTTTTATAGAGCGCGAACAAGTCCCAAACAGGTATCAGAGCGCTGTACAAAGTAACGAACGTTGGCATGAGATAACAGCATGAGTACAGTGCAATAAGGAACATAAAAGGTACCCAGAACATAAAAAGTACATGGGGGTGCAAGGGGAAGACGAAATAACAAGCGATCAACAGGTATCGGCCCTACTGGTAGGCGCAGTGCAGTTCTAGCAGAGCAGTATGTCAAAAGGACAACAAAACATATTTTGAAATGCAATGTAAAACGATTGTCAAACAGGAGAAGGAAGTGGCATCAGGGCTATTGCTGATGAAGTTCATTCAGGAGTAGCCATTTGACATTTTTGGTGAATGAAGCAGTCGATGGGTTGGATCTGATCTCAGGCGGAAGGGCATTCCAAATTCTTGGAGCGAGCCCGGAGAAGGTATGGTTGTAAGTTCTTTCCTTGTTGAGTTTAGGAGGTTTCAGTAGTAGAGTATTAGAGCTTCTTAATATCCGACTAGAGCCGGAGAGCTCAAGTTTTTTTGCCAGGTAAACGGGGTTGTTGTAGTGAATAGCTTTATGCGTCAGGCAGGCTATCTTGAAACGGATCCTAGCTTCAATGGAAAACCAGTTAAGTTGAATTAAGTCAGGTGTGATATGGTCATGTTTTCTGGAGCCTGTGATGAGTCTGGCAGAGGCATTCAGAGTGTCTCTTAGCAGAGCTAAACTAGCTTTAGGATGCCCAGCTGGGGTCACCAAACCATATTCCAGTCGTGAGATAACTAGGATTGGACTGCTGACTGGATGTCCTCAGGAGGTAAGAAAGGCTTGATTTTCCTAAGAGTGTTGAGCTGATGATTGGCACTCCTTATGGAGGCACTGATGTGCGCTTGCATATTTAGGTATCTGTCCAGGTTGACGCCTAAAGATCTAGCAGAGTCAACAATATGAAGGGTGCAGTGGAGTGCGGAAAGATGTTTCATCCAGTCTTGCGTGGGTGCTGAGTGGTTACGGGGAGTAATTAGGAGAAATTCTGTTTTTAGGGTATTTAATAACAGATGATTATGCATTAGCAGTTGTTGAGTTTTTAGAAGCGCCCCATTAAGAGTTTTTATGACATCTGTAAAGGAAATCTTCAAATACAGTTGAGTGTCATCCGCGTACATATGGTATTGAATGCTAGCGCAGTTCAGAATATCAGATAGAGGTTCCATGAAGAGGTTGAAGAGCGTGGGTGAGAGTGCCAAACCTTGATGTACCCCAATAGTGAACGGGGTACTAGCAGCAAGTGATTGGTTGACTTTGATTCTTTGGGTACGGTCATGTAGGAAAGAGGCAAACCAATTTAAGACAGGGCCAGATAACCCCATCTTATGTTGAAGAAGTAATCAAGTTATCATGTTTGATAGTGTCAAATGCAGAGGACAAGTCAAGAAGGATCAGAAGACAAAGAACACCTTGGTCAAGCGATCTCAAGGCGTCATCAACAATATGAGTTTGAGCTGTTTTTGTACTGTGCCCCGCTCTAAAGTCTAACTGGTAGACGTCAAGGAGCTAAAATTTCTCGATGTGGTTGCATAGCTGTGTGTGAATGCATTTCTCGAGCAACTCAGCTAAAGACATGATGCTGGTGAGCGGACGGAAATTGTTGGGATCCGCTAAGTCGGCATTTGGCTTCTTGGGGATGGGCATGACTTGCCCCATCTTAAGGCAGTCAGGAATCCTCCCCTGCAAAACAGATTGGCGAATGATCCGGGTCCAGAGAGGGAGAATGGCCGAGTTGAGATCTTTGAGAAGCTTAGCGGGTATGGGATCACTGAAATGATTGGAGGGTTTTAAAGACGCCAAAGAATGTAACAGCTCTGCTACATCCGGGAGCCAGAAATAATTCCAAGAGGCATTGTTTTTGGGAGTGCACACTATGGAGTAGAGAGGAGCACACACTATCGTAGGTACTGCAGTAGCAAGGGAGCTCACAGACCGCAAGTTAGGAATGGCACTTTGTAGATCCAGTTCAATAATCCTAGACTTTTCTGAAAAGTGCGCTCAGAAGTCTTCCCCACTGGGGCAGGGAGTCTTGAGTGCTGGGATAAGATTAGTAGAGTGGTTAGCTTGTTGTTTGATGAGTTCAAACAATTTCTTGTGTCGGTTTTTAGCGCGGTCAAGCTGAGCCCTGAAATGATCTGTTTTAGCACTGTGAATGTGTTTGTTGTAAGCGCATCTCAACCTCCTTAACTTATTGAGACTAGTCGTGGAGGGAGCATTTCTCCATCGTCTCTCAGATATCCTAAGTTTGTAACGTTCCTCATTAAGGGCACCATTGAACCAGGGTTTGGATTGTGTGATCGGAATCCTTGACATAGAGTTGATGTAATGATCCATCAACTCGTCCACTTTGTTCATGTCAGGGGAAGGTTCAAGAAGATTCTTGCTCATGTTAGTTAGATTATTGATGTTGATGTCTCTCCGAGTGTGAACCTGCTGTTTGTTTTTAAGCGGTTGACCTTGTCTGAGCAAGACCTTTTCCAAAATGTGAAAGGAGATTTGGTGATGATCCGACCAATCACAGAGTACAATGTCATCAAGGGGAATGGTGTGGTCTCTAGCTATGATAAGGTCAAGGGTAGCGCCCTTGTTGTGGGTGGGTCCATTGCAGGCCTGGATGAAGTTGAGGTCAGAGAGAAAAGCCTTAAAGGTGCAAACTAAGGGATCATTTGTCTCATTCCAGTGAAGGTTGAAGGCACTGAGGAAGATATGGTTAGGGTGAAGGACGCGGCAAGCGGAAATGGACTCCATCATTTGCTCTATGAAGTGCAGGTTATCCCCAGGGGGATGATATATTGTGGGAAGCACACAAACAATCTTGCCATTGTTCCAGATCTCGGTGTCTAGGTGCTCACAGGAGGACATCCGAGCATTTTGAGCCTGCTTCAACATGAGGCTGGAGCGATGGATGCAGGCAATGCCCACTTCTCCTGCCCCTCCCCCCCCCCCCCCCCCCCCCCCCGATTTGACAGGTCTATCTCATCTGATTATGTCATAATCAGGAGGGATTAAGATATCGAGCATTGGGGAGAGGAGTCATCGAGCCAAGTTTCAGTACGGATCAGGAGGTCCAATTCTTGTGATATGATGAGTTCAGAGATATCCACTGCGTATTTCACTGCTGATCTTGAGTTGAGAAGCATTGATTTGAAATGAGAGTTGGTAGTTGCCTCTACGAGGTGAGAAGTGGTGATGTGAAGTAGGATATCCTTATTCACTGATCTAATGTTAACACTAGGTTTTTTTACCAGGGTCAGAGGAGATGTTGGTATGTTGAATGGAGAGTCCGCAGAGCCATCATACGACAGCAATAGTGCGAGCGTGTCCTCATCCGACAACTGAGGCAAAAACCTAAGTGGTATGGACTGGTGGCTAGGAAGAGGTCGAGAGGGCCAGCGTGGGTTGAGAGGGTTAGTGAGAGAAGACCTTTCCACTCCACAACGTTTAATACTTGCTGGAAGAGTAGGTAGATCATGCCCAAAGGAGAGATAGAGTTTGCAAAACCTCTCAGTCTTCAATAAGCAGTGTAGGAGGGTCTTGAAGTTATCCTTTACAGTAAGGAGGTCCTGCTTGAGGTCAACCAATTCCTTCTCAAGCAGGCGGAGTCTATCATAACCAAGTACCAGCCCAGAATAAGATAATGGGTGGGGCCCCTTACCCTCGCAAAGATTGCATGGGGAGACAGACCCCCACTTGAGATCAGTTATAGTTTCCATTGGGGGGGAGGATTAGCATTGAGGACGTCCAGGTTCTGAGCAGGAGGTTGAAGAGAAAACCTATGAGGCTGAGTGTTGGAGGGCACGGTGACTTTTTCCTTTGAAATGGGTAAAATGGGTGGAGAGATAGGAGAGGGGGAAGGCAGTAGAGGGTTATAAGGTAAGGTGCTGGGGTACAAAATTGGGTGCAGAGTAGGATAAGCAATCGGATTAGAGTTACTGGCACTTGGAGATGAAAAGCACAGTGTGTCAGGTTTGGTATTGAGAGTATTACACTCATTAACTGTGTCGTGGGAGGTATCAGAATGGCTCATAGTGAGAGAGGGGAGGTGGAGAAGGCGAAAACATAGTGTGAGGAAGCAGAAGTAATGGGGAGACTAAAATGATCTAGACTGGCAGGTTCAGGGTTGAAGATAGGGTTGTAGGGGAGGAGACAGAGTAGGAGGGCGCGGAAGGTACAGCAATTATGGGGAGACTAGAATGACCAATACTAACAGGATAAGGGTTAGTAAGTGTATTTTTAATCCTATTAAAAATACTGTCAAAGCGATTCAGATTCAGGTCAGAGGCTTGAATAAGGATGTTGCCATTATTGTAGAGAGAAATGGTCCGTTCCGCATTGAGGACTGGGGAACGAATTATGATTATTCGGAACCCATGGGGGGGTTTTGCACAGAGCTTTGGAACACAGTGTATCAGTTAAGGCTCTTCTCCACTTGGCTCTTCTGGTTGTGTAGAAGATAAGGTCTGTCACCCCTACGCCCTTAGACGCACACAAATAGGTATCAGAGATAAGAGTTTCAGGAAAGCGTTTGAGTAGATTGTGTTTAAAGTTCTTTGCTGCGTTCTTCGAGAGGTTGGGAGGGTAGACATTCTTGAACGCATTAATGCCTACCCATGCCAGGCAGTTAAAGGATCGAGTAGTAGGCTGCGCCATGGTAAGTAAAGCACGCAGAGTAAGGGGTGAGGAAGGCAACGTTCCGATATAGTTGAGTTTTCCAAAAGCGAGAAGTTGTAAAACCAATTTTTGGGGAGAAAAATACAACTCTTAAGTTACAAGTTCAGCATCGCAATGTGCAATATTCCCCACATAGGTTTCAAGATCGACAGAGTTATGTACGTGGATGCTCTAGCTAGTTGTTGAGATATCACCAGCGGCAACATAGTACCTTATTGCAAACAAAGAAAAGATCAACTCTTGGGTTACAAGTTCGACATCGCAAAGTGTAATATCCCCCTCATAGGTTTCAAGTTGCTGTATATGGAAATTAATTTCTGGATGCAAATTGAGTACGAACGGAGACAGGAACTCACTAAGATTCACCCATTCCAGATTTTGGACGCCACTAAGCTGTCAGAAAACTTGCACCAACCTCTCATAATGAGCATGCACTGACTCTTTGGAATCTTGAGTAGTTCTGGTTATTTTGAGCCAATCCAATTCCTTCGCTGGGACCTTCATTTTTAATAGAGTAATTACCTGGTTTTATTTGTCCATGGCAGTTGGGGATGGTAGATTTGTCTGGCCTCCTTTGGCAGCTCATTGTCGGGCCAACCTATGACCACTTTGCATTCTTCTCACAAATTCTTGGAGAGCACAATTTGAAA